>NC_085843.1:158411965-159611965 GCF_035594765.1 Anolis carolinensis | reverse complement strand
CTGCTCTCAATATGGGGAAGAACAGGTTACCCTAAAGAGTTAGTATCAGATTTGGGAACCCAGTTCACTTCTAGACTAATGGAAAGATTGCTGGAACTGTGTGGAATAAGGCATTTGACATCATCAGCCTATCATCCACAAACCAATGGCCTTGTTGAAAACCTAAATAAGACCTTGGTTCGCATGATTAAGTCCTACAGTCAGCAACACCCACATGACTGGGACATCAAGCTCCAGCAATTGTTATTTGCCTATAGGGAAGTTCCCCAGGACAGCACTGGCTATAGCCCCTTTGAATTGTTGTACGGGAGGCAAGTGCGAGGACCGCTTGATTTAATTCGGGAATTCTGGGAAGCAAGTCCAGGACCGGAACCTGTTTCAGTGACTAAATACATCAAAGATCTACAGTCAACAATGGAAATGGCCAGGAACACCGCCCAAGAACATCTAGCGACAGCCCAGCAGAGACAGAAAGCTCACTACGATACAACGGCCAGATGCAAGAGCTTCGAGATAGGGGATGAGGTCCTGTATCTTACACCAACCAAGACCAACAAGCTCCAAGTAGATTGGACTGGACCGTGGAAAGTCATCAAAAGACACAGTGGCGTGAACTATTCTATATATGATGAACAGTCTAATGTGGAAAAGCTGGTGCATGTGAATATGTTAAAGCCATATGTAAATAGATCTGTAAATGTATGTATGATAATTTCGGGGGAGGAAACAGGTACTTTTCCCTTTTGGGAAGGGAATAGGAAAGCCTATAGGAGCAGCGAGCAAGTAAAGGTTGATGAGGGATTGTCCCAGAGTCAACAGAAACAAGAAATTATTAAATAAGTATGACCATTTATTTTCGGATCTCCCAGGGAGAGTACAGGGGATATATCATCAAATCATCACTGGTGATACTCCACCCATAGCGTCTCCTCCATACCGAGTTACAGGCAAAATAACTAAATGCATTGAGAGGGAGGTAAAAGAAATGTTGGACATGGGCATTGTAGTACCATCAAGCAGCCCATGGGCCTCACCAATTGTTTTGGTTCAAAAGCCTGATAACACCATAAGATTCTGTGTGGACTATCGACTTTTAAACAAGGTAACACAATCAGATACCTACCCTATGCCTCGGTTAGATGATCTGTTAGAGAAGATGGGGAAGGCCAATTTCATCAGCAGCCTGGATTTGACCAAGGGATTTTGGCAGGTACCTATGGCACCTCAGGACCAGGCAAAGACAGCTTTTAGGACTCATGCGGGATTATATGAGTTCACCGTTTTACCTTTTGGATTAAAAAATAGTCCAGCCACGTTTCAACGTTTAGTGAACAAAATACTTAGTGGTATGGGAGATTTCTGTGTGGCTTACATGGACGACATAGGGATTTTTAGTTCGAGTTGGGAAGATCACTTGAAACACCTCAATCAGGTGTTGAGTCGGTTAAAGGAGGCAGGTCTAACTATCAAGGCTTCCAAGTGCCAGATAGGAAACCGCACAACCAAATATTTAGGGCATATAGTAGGTTGTGGGAGTATCGGACCGGAGCTAACCAAGGTTGAAGCCATCCACCAATGGCCTATCCCAAAAACCAAAAAGCAAGTAAGATCATTCCTTGGTTTAGCAGGATATTACCAGAAATTTATACCATCATTTAGCACTTTAGCAGCCCCTCTAACTGATCTCACTAGAAAGAACTGCCCCAATCAGGTAATTTGGTCCCCTGAATGTCAGAAGTCCATGGAACAATTAAAACAGGCCCTTACATCAAACTCTGTTTTAAAAGCCCCAGATTTTGACGCACCTTTTATTTTGACCTGTGACGCTTCTGATACTGGATTAGGAGCCGTCTTAAGTCAGGTTGACACAGAAGGGGAAAATCATCCAATCCTCTTTCTGAGTAAGAAATTACTTCCTCGAGAGTGCAGCATGTCAACTATTGAAAAGGAGTGCTTAGCCATAGTTTGGGCTATACAAAAATTAAGGCCTTATTTATGGGGGAGGAGGTTCACCCTCCAAACGGATCATGCCCCATTAAAATGGCTAGATAACACCAAGGGAACTAATAACAAGCTTCTTCGATGGAGCCTGTTACTACAGGATTACTCCTTTGAAATAAAACATGTAAAAGGTAAAAACAACATTGTGGCGGATTCACTTTCCAGGACATATTAGAGGTTGCAACAATGAAGGTTTGTGTTTATATATGTTGCATGATAATGTGTTAATATTATATGTTAAGAGTGTATTAATATGTATTGTTGTATATTTTTAATTACAATCCACATTATTATTTTTGACCATACTAGGATGTAGAAAAGTCAAAAATAATCTTTATGGGTTGGGAGGTGTGTGAAGAAGTGTATAATTATATGTTGTTTAGAGGTGATATGTATATTTGATTTTGTTTAAACAGCCAGGTTTGGCTAAGTTAAAATGGTGAGTATTTAAATTGATTATGTATGGGGGAAGGTAGCCATCTTAGAGTGCTAGAGCAGGTTACCATAGCAACAGGGGCGGAGCCAACCGCCGCCTGGAAAGGAAAAGGGGGAATATTTTAAAAACCCAAAGGCAGTCTGTGATTTCCATTCACAGTGAAGGAACTGATTCTCAGGTGGAGAATCAGGGTGACTCAGAAGAATTTGAGTCGGGCCTAAAATAAAAGGATTTATTTTAGGAGTCTGTGATTTCCTAGTCACAGGGAAGGATCTGATTCTTGTGTGGAGAATCAGGATGGCTTAAATAGGAAGATTTGAGTCAGATTTAGGATAGACCAGACTAGGCAAGTTAGGTGATTTGTCTAGGGTCTTTTATAGAGCCTGTGGATTAGGGAGAATTAATCCCAGGGGATCCAGTAGGATCAGGGTTTAGTGTAACTTAAAGAAAGAAGTATTTTGAAAGTTTAACCACCTCATAACCGTTTGTAACCATTAAGCGAAGTGCCTTTACCAAGTTATCTGAAACCATCAAGCTCTGTACCTGCAATAAACTTATTTTGATTTTATTCCAACTAAGCCTCTGTCATACTCTCATATTAAATTAAGCAACATCAACATCTGTAGTGGAACAAATAGAGAAAGCTTATAAGAACCAGTACCATCTGCCTGACGTCTCTCCATTGGTGGCAGCGAAGAAGATAATCAAACAAATCATTAATTAACATCATCTCTCATAAGACATCTTTATTCATTGGTGGTGTGTGTGTGTGTGTGTGTGTGTGTGGGATTCAAAAGGGTTCCATCTCTGACACACATTCCTGTCAGACACTTCACCTCTGTGCAATTTGGTGGCAAAGCTGAGGGGATTCTAAAGGGATTCCATTCCTCTGTCACCCTCATCAAGTCTCCGCATAAGTTCCTTACATTATTTGGTGGCAGCGGTGGGATTCAAAGAGGGATTCCATCCTCTGCCACCTCAGCTCCTTACAAGCACCAACCCCCAGAGTCAGACATGACTGGACTTAACGTCAGGGGAAACCTTTACCTTTTATCAAATGTTAATTCAGTTGAGGACATGTGAATTATGTATGTTCACACTAAAATGTGAACTGAACAAATTCCTCCTGTAGGATGTCCTGCAAAAACAAAGTTTTTGCAATTTAATAAACATTTTTCATGTTTTTATGATATAACCAATTAGGAAATGACATTTATAACCCAGGGACAAAAATAGAGTTATGTTGTGCTATTGTTTAGGTCCTAAGCTTGACTTCCTGAATACTGTACTATACATTACTGTTTTTCATATTTTTCCTTTTTAAAAAAACCTATAAAGTATATTGACCATGACCCTTGTGAGAGTTATGTTTCATTTTGTCACCAATCTAGAGGTTGTTTACATAATCAGGGATGTTTTGGGTAGATTCAAAGTCAGTTAAGTTGGAATTGTTATTCTTAACCTTATCCTGACCTGTATAGAAAATGTCTTGGGTGATACAGTCATCTGACTTCTCCTTAAGTTACTTGCAATCACAAATAACACTACTTTACAACCACCTTAGATTGTGTTTATATGACACCTCTATTTCATCAAGCAAGAATGACTTCTTATCTAAAGGTACTTCACCTTTCACCAGCATCAAAACCCCAGAACACACGAACCAATCAGAGAATTGAACAGAGCCAAGTTGTGCCTGTTATATGAATGCTGTGGTGAATTCTATTCCAAAGGTAAAAGGAGTTAGTCTATGCACTGAACCTGGCTGGGTGGGTGAAGATAGGATTCAGCACCTTGGATAGCTCCAAGTCTTCAGCAGAGTCCATACTGTTGGTTAAAACCCAAAGCAGATCATGACTGGAAAGCCTCTTGACAGACCTTGTGAATAGCACCATTTTCTCCACAGAGGGAATGTTTGTTGTCAGTATGATGCTTACATACATGCATGGCTATAAGTGCCTTTCACATGTTTGACTCCATTACTACCATTGATCCACGGCTGTCCTTGGCATTTTGGCTTTTTCAAAGAATGGAGTCTGATTATCTAAATGAGAAGCAGAAGCAAGGATAAACCAAGGGAAGATATGTAATGATATCATTTACAAAAAGCCAACCTTAAGGGTAAACTCAAGAAACTGAACAGGACATATCATTATTAATAGGTAGATAAGATTAATATAGTTGAACATAAAAAAAACAAGATGATAGCAACCAGACTGACTGATAACTGGCAAATTTATTTATTTATTTATTTACAGTATTTATATTCCGCCCTTCTCACCCCGAAGGGGACTCAGGGCGGATTACAATGAACACATATATGGCAAACATTCAATGCCAACAGACAAACAACATATATAGACAGACACAGAGGCATTTAACATTTTTTTCCAGCTTCACGATTCCGGCCACAGGGGGAGCTGTTGCTTCACTGTCCACTAGTGGCTGTACTTCCTCATTCCTTTCCTCGTGTTTTGCTGGCAGTTTTATGATGTTGTAAATTAGTTAAATTAGCATCCTGCATAAAGCATACCTAAATTTCCCTACTTGACAGATGCAACTGTCTTTCAGGGCTGCATAGGTCAACAGCAAGCCGGGCTATTTAATGGTCGGGGGCTTAACCCAACCCGGGCTTCGAACTCATGACCTCTCGGTCAGTAGTGATTTATTGCAGCTGGTTACTAGCCAGCTGCGTCACAGCCGTGCCACAGAGAAGGACAGTGACAGACTTTGCATTTCTAGGTGCGAAGATTACAGCAAACACAGATTGCAGCCAGGACATCAGAAGATGTTGACTTCTTGGAAGGAGAGCAATGACCAATCTCGATAAAATAGTGAAGAGTAGAGACATCACGCTGGCAACAAAGGTCCACATAGTTAAAACAATGGTATTCCCCATAGTAACCTATGGATGTGAGAGCTGGACCATAAGGAAGGCTAAGTGAAGGAAGATAGACACTTTTGAACTGTTGTGTTGGAGGAAAATTTTGAGTGCCTTGAACCGTAAGAAGATCAAACCAGTCCATACTCCAGGAAATAATGCCCAATTGCTCACTGGAGGGAAAGATATTAAAGGCAAAGATGATATACTTTGGTCACATAATGAGAAGACAGGATAGCTTGGAGAAGACAATTATGCTGGGCAAAATGGAAGGAAAAGGGAAGAGTGGCCGACCAAGGGCAAGATGGAGGGGTGTTATCCTTGAAATGACCAGCTTGACCTTGAAGGAGCTGGGGGTGGCGATGGCCAACAGGAAGCTTTGACATGCGCTGGTCCATGAGGTCATGGAGAGTTGGAAATGACTGAATGAATAAACATCAACAAGGATTAATACTGGATTTAGCCCTCTTCTTTGTCTGATTGAAGCTGGACCAGTACATAAGTAAACACTGAGGTGAGTGAATAAGTGAAGTCTTTCTCTGTAGTCAATAGATGGAAATAGAATTTAAGGGTGGAACTGGATTTCAGCAAAAGAATATATCCTGAGACTTCATGGCTCAGACCAACTATCTCTGTAGTCTAGTATTCTGTTCTCATAATGGCAGACAAGTTTCCCAAGGAACACACTGTCTCACTCATGCTCAGCAGATGATACAAAAACCCATATTACATGGGGTACTGAAGGAGACACATATTTATCCTGACTAACAGCTGTTGATACCACAATACATATTCATATAGGAGAATGTAAGTAATCGTTTTCTTCCCTCCAACAGAATCCCTATCTTCATTTGGGTCAACCAGCTATTTCATTTAGACTTTTTGGAAAATCCAAGAGGATTCTGATTACAGATTTCCCATGGTTCATTTGCTAGTGCCCTTAAAGCTTGTCATAGTATTCCCACCCCCAACACATATAGGAAGACTCAACTGGAAAACGCTTAACAATAATTTTGATCTGATAAAATCCAAATTCAATTGACACTTCAGGATCTGCATTTACATGTATAGAAATAGAGCAGAATGAGACTCAATTGTGAGAGATGCTGAAATTAAAACATCTCAATCAAAGCTATATAAGACTTGTATGACAATGGGGTTGCCTGCCATTCTTTAAAAAAACACCTTTATATCTCAGAATGAAAATGGATGGTCAAGGCCATCAAATCCACAGATGCCAGCTGCCCTACCTCTAACAAAGTATTCTTTCCTCTATCTTAACTCCGATGCACAAAGACATCCACACAATGCCAAACCCTCTGAGAATGAAAAAAAATCTGTATCGTGTATATTCATGTCAGTGATTCATATTGATCAGCCTCAGATGTTTGAATACATAGATAGTTTTACTGTAAATCAATAGTGTTTTGTATTTACTTAATGACAAGAAGACTGTAAAAAGAAAATTAAGTATTCTACAGCTAGCTTTTACCACCTGATGAAATCAATGGTTTATAATAATAGGTCTCATTGCAACAAATATGGCAGCAAGCAAAGTCAAAACAAAATCTGTCAAGAGTAGCTATAACTGTTACTACATCTCTTTTAGAATTTGGCTTAGTGCAGATTTTAATGCCCCTGATTTGTTAAGGATCATTGAAAGACGAGGAGCTGGCCCAGGTTTGTGAACTGCCTCTCCATCCTTCCTCTCACCGCTAATTTAAATCTTCCCCCAAACATTCAGTTCTCAGACTCTCAAATAATATTGGCAAATATGCTTTAATCTTTAGAGCCTGGTTAAGGCAGAGCTTCCGGTTAGCATTCACTATGATCAAGTCTGATGCTAATGGAGGGATTGATTTATTCTGAAGGAAAAAGGAGGGAGAAGTATATATCACAGTAACTTCATTTTCTAAATCACATCACGCAAGTCCTAAAACACATGGGGTAACATCAAATGTTAGGCCTAACTATAGCAGCCAAAGTAGTAACTCATCTGGAAAACAATTCAAAAAGGATATTGAAAAGCTGGAGTCTGTCCAGAGAAGGGCAACCAAAATGATCAAAGGTCTGAAAGCCATCTACTATGAGGAGTAATTTAGGGAGCTAGATATGATTAACCTGGAGAGGTTAAGAGATGACATAAATAGCCATGTTTTGAAAGAATATCCCATTGGGGAGGGAGAAAGCTTATTTTCCATTGTCTCAGAGACTAGAGGTGGGCCCGGGCTGTGGCGCAGGCGGGAGAGCAAGCCAGCTGCAATTAACTGCAATGAATCACTCTGACCAGGAGGTCATGATTCGAAGCCGCTCGGAGCCTACGTTTGTTTGTCTTTGTTCTATGTTAAAAGGCATTGAATGTTTGCCTATATGTGTAATGTGATCTGCCCTGAGTCCCCTTTGGGGTGAGAAGGGTGGAATATAAATGCTGTAAATAAATAAATACACCAGTGGTTCCCAAACTTATTTGGCCTGCCGCCCCCTTTCCAGAAAAAATATTACTCAGTGCCTCCTGGAAAGGGGGTGTGGCTTAGAGAGGTGGGCGTGGCTCCTGCTCAAAAGGACAGGGCTGAGCCTCTCCCCTAGTCCAAGATGCAGGGCTGGGAGAGGGAGGGGGAGGTGGGTAGGGCCACAAATTGGTGGCCAGGACTGGGATGGGCGGAGTTACGAGCTCTGAGGCAGGGCTGAGCTTCTATCCCTGTCCTGCGGCACCTCCCAGGACACAGGGGGCGGGGCTAGAGGAGGGGGCGGGGCCTCTTCCCAAGTTCCTGATGGGGTTCAACCTCTATACCCCGCCCCCGTGTTCTAACAAGCGCCCCAGGGGAGGTATACAGAGGCTCAGCCCTATCTCACGCTCTTGGGAAGAGGCCCCGCCCCCACCCCAGCCCCACCCTTTAGTCCTAAAAGGCCTCTCAGGAGAGGTATAGAGGCTCAGCCCTGTCTCGGGCTCTTGGAAGGAGGCCCCGCCCCCTTCCCTAGCTCCGCCCTCTGTGTCCCAGCAAGCGCCTCAGAAGAGGTATAGATTCTCAGCCCTGTCTCGAGCTCATGGGAAAAAGCCATGCCCCTCCCCTCGCCCTGCCCCCATGTCCTAATAGGTGCCATCACTGCCCCTTGGATCGCTAAAGCACCCACCAGGAGGTGGTAGCGCCCACTTTGGGAATTACTGGTCTACACTGCCATTTAATGCAGTGTAGAGTCATATTAGCCTACGTTCATCCACATAACACACACAGTCTGGTGCAAATTAATCCAGGATAAGCCACTTAACGCTGCTGCACTTTGGGATAAAAAATATAGGACAAAGTCTGCATCCTGTTCTGGGATTCTAAATTTCCCCTGTGTTGGGTGAGTGGGGAGAGCCACCATGGATTCTTATGTGGGATTGTGTCCCCACAGCTATCACGTGCTTCATGGGCTCAGACAGCCTGGGGAGACAGAATGGCTGACTCTACTACCACCTAGCACCCCAATTTTGCCTTCCAAAGACAGAAAATGGTATGCACCTTGTGCTCTGGCCTGCTTTACTTGCTGGTTTGCTGCCATATGACTGAACCTGGCAGCTTCAGAGGAGGGGGCTTGCTCTTTTGGCCCAGTTCCTTTGCATCCATTCCAAGATTTTATCATTATACTTTTTGTATGTGATTTTTTATGACTTGTTTTTATTGTTGATTGATCTGTTTTATTGCTTTATTTTTATATTGTTGATGTCTGGGCTTGGCCCCATGTAAGCTGCCCCGAGTCCTTTCGGGGAGATGGGGCGGGGTATAAAAATAAAATAATATTAATTATTATTATTATTATTATTATTATTATTATTATTATTATTATTAGTATTATTATTATTATTGCTCCTCCAAAGTTGCTTTGTTTTGCCACATGGGACATACCAGGAAGTAAAAGAACCCACAGATCAAGGTAAGTGGCTGTTTTCTGTCTTTTGGTTGCTAGAGTGTTAGAGAGAGTAGATGCCTGACAATTCCCAGCTGTGCTGAACCGATTTCATCACGGCTGGACTTTGGGGCTGGTATCCCACCTTGGAAGCAGTTGACAGCACCCAGGTGTGGCCATAATGCAGTTTCATACCATACCAGTTGGAACTGCCCATACCAGTTAGAGCTGTATTATGTATGTAGAACCAACCTAGGATATGTGGCAACAGAATCAAACTATGGGGGTAAAGATTCCATATGAATGTTAGGAAGAACCTCCTAACATTAACAGGGAAATATGCTGCTCTGAGTTTGCCAGTGTCCTATTCTGGAATTGTTTAAAGCAGAGGCTGGATGACCATCTGTCGGGAGTGCTTTGATTGTGTATTACTGCATGGCAGGAATTGGGCAGGGTGGTCCTTACAGTCTCATCCAACTTAATGATTTTATTATTCTAAGCCCATTTCACTCTAACATCACATTTGATTTGTGATTTGGAAGTTCAATCCAAATCACTACAAAAGCAATTTTCTCTCATGTAGGCACAATAGAATCATAGTCTAATCACTCTCGATCCAATTAGGCTCAGTTGCGATTGAGAAAGGTCTCTGGCAACTACACATTTTTAGCTGCCATGTTCATCAGATCCAATGTTCCTTCTGATTAATGTCTGATCCATATTTACTTAGAAGTAGATCTCACTGATATTCAAACAGAAGTGCAGTGTTGGTTTTAAAAGGTGCACTTCGGCCTGCTGCTATCTAGGTTTATAAAATACTTGGTAATTGGCAGGACACTAGATTCAGGTTATGGTGAACAACTTTTGAATATTTGTTCAGCACAAGAGGAAAAAACAGTTACAATAGCAGAGGGGGAAACCCAGCCTGTGCGCTCATGTGCTTTGACATAAATGCCATCCAGGATTAGGATTAAGCATGCATAATAAAGTATTTGTATGGGAGCTCTGATCTAAATAGAACATTGTGGTGCTGCTGATAGCTGACAGTTTAAATTACAGAGCAAACAGGGAAGTTGCTTTACTATTGACCTTTGGCCAAAAATATGGTAAAAATGAGTTTGTTCCCTCAGCTCAAACATTCCCTCTTTCAATTTCAGGTACAGAATATTCCTCATTAAGTTGGGAATGGTATTTTAAAAAATTATACTGTAGTCATAGAAAAAGAGCTGACTAATATAGGAATCTTGATTCAAAATAGCACATTTTTGGGCTGTTGCTAGTTCAAAATTGCTATCTAAATAAGGAAGTAGTTTTACTACTGATGTGTAACCAAACATATTGTGACAAGTAACAGCACCTATACGATCCTGTCTACAAACAGAAACATGCTCTGATGGTTGTTTGTAATTCAATGAACCATCCTGAACAGGGATGTATACCAGCTTTTATGCTGACTTTCAGGGCAACACTATATTTTATAATGATGAGTTCTTTGGAAAAAAAATCAAAATAATATACTTAAACTTCCCTCTTTTAATTTTAAAGAAAAATCAACTGATCTGCATTATGTTTCTGATACAACTTGTGGGCCTGTACCCACTTGCTGTTGAAAACACACTGTTTTCTCCACTGATTTTTGTCACCAAATATCATGTTTACTGTAAGTATCAGCTTCAGCTGAAAGAAACTAGTGATGATTTTCAGTAGAAAGTCAGTTCAGAAACAGGTTTCTGCAATCTGGTTGTGTGCTTTTCAAAATTGCCAATGTTAGCTGAGATTTAATCAGGAAATATCCAATTAGGGAAAGCTTGTATAGAGAGGCTCCAATCCAGCCAGATCAATGATGGGGAGCTTCGGGATTTTCCCCCCCTACAAATTGAAAGTTTGTCTTTATTCAAAGTAGTTGCTATATTTGATGTATTACTGTTAAGGAAGTCAAATTTGCTCATAAACTTATCCTAACATAAGGGAATGGAGACAAAAGTGAGTTAGGCAAAAAGAGAGAGTGCTTTGTTCCATATGTCAGTGGCTTGCAGATTTTGTATGCTATTGTTTTTAAAGTAATTAAAATTACATTTTTGTAACTTTTGGGATTTTTTAAAAAAAATCTGTAGCTATAATGGTAAAAAAACAACAACCAGAAAATGTTGCTTCTTAAATTAATTTTAAGCTTTTCATCTAAGCATCCCTTACTTAAAGGGAGTGCTTGTGAGGACAAACATAAAAGAGCCAAACCAAGTTAGCACAAGGTGTTTTCTAAACCAGCTTCCAAATGGGGTTTCATATTCTAACTTGACAACAATTGATGGTACACACATTCAAATGAGAGCATTTATTTTGATGAAAGCAAATCAACTTGAACTCTCCCTGGAAGCCAAGATGATGAAACTCAAGCTGTCATACTTTGGCCATATTGTGAGAATAATAATAATAATAATAATAATAATAATAATAATAATAATAAGAAGAAGAAGAAGAAGAAGAATAATAATAACTACTTTAATTTTGTATCCTGCCTCCATCTCCCCAAGGCGACTTGGAGTGGCTTACATGGGACAAGCCCAGTCAAGACTCACTTAAAAAAAATACTTGGTAAGGGTGGAAGGCAGGAGGAAAAAGGGAAGACCAGATAGAGAGACTCAATCAAAGAAGACATGGCCCTGACTTGGCAAAAGTTGAGCAGGGCTGTTGATGACATGGTGACTTGGGAGATTTTTCATTCATTGGGTTGCTATAAGTTGAAGTCAACTTGACAGCAGTTGACAATAACAATGTGTTTGATTACCAAAAAGGAAACCATAAGTAAAGTGGAGCCTGAAAGACTTGAAAACTTGGATGTTCCAACGTGCCTTCGAATAATAGTTTAGCTTGCAACCATGCCTGCCCAGCCCTAATTTCATCTATTGTTTTGGTTCCAGTGCTTTATTTCCAGCCCTGCCCTAGTTTCTGAGTTTTGCACAAGCCTTGCTCTTCCCTCGTAAACCTGAATATGCCCACTTTTTCCAGTAATTGGATTTGTGATGTTGATTGATGATGATTAAAATCTTTTTGGTTTTAATTGTTTTAATTATATTGTTTATTTGTTATGCGTTTTTTAATTTCATAATTTGAATTCTCTGTTTATGTTGGGTTGGTCCCCATGTAAGCCACGCCAAATCCCTTCAGGGAGATGGAAGAGGGTTATAAGAATAAAGTTATATTATTATAGCATGGTGAAAGAAGAACTTATCCCTAGATCCATACCTCACAACCTCTGAGGATGCCTGCCATAGATGTGGGCGAAACGTCAGGAGAGAATGCTTCTGGAACATGGCCACATAGCCCGAAAGACATACAACAACCCTATCCCTAGATACATTCTGGAAGTCTTCACGTGGTCTCTAAAAGATTCTAGATGTTTTTCTTTACTTATGCAAGACTTATTTGATCTGGCCTAGGTGTTTTATGTTACGTGTGTATACTGTTAGCTTTGAATAGAAAAGTTGCTGAAACATGTTGAACTTCTCTTTCTTTTTGCAATGCATGCCTGCTCTGCCCCCATGCTATCTTAACTACTTGGAAGGTGAACTGGTTGCACAGGGAACAGATTGGAGACTATATAGTTGAATCAAACATGAATTTATTAACCAACAAGAATTTTAGACTTTGTCTCCTCCTGTCTCACTACAAAGTCTTTGTAAAAGTAAAGGTAAAGGTTTCCCCTGACGTTAAGTCCAGTCGTGTCCGACTCTGGGAATTGGTGCTCATCTCCATTTCTAAGCCGAAGAGCCGGCGTTGTCTGTAGATACCTCCAAGGTCATGTGGCCAGCATGACTGCATGGAGCGCCGTTACCTTCCCGCCGGAGCGGTACCTATTGATCTACTCACATTGGCATGTTTTTGAACTGCTAGGTTGGCAGAAGCTGGGGCTAACAGTGGGCGCTCACTCCGCCCCCCGGGTTTGAACCTGGGATCTTTCGGTCTGCAAGTTCAGCAGCTCAGCGCTTTAACACACTGAGCCACCGGAGACTCCATAAAGTCTTTGTGGGGAGAGGTAATGTCTTTGAGAGATAGACACGGTTTTGGCAGAACTGAGGCTCTTGAATCTTTATTTCTTCTTATTGTCTCTTTCTTGTATAGTGTTCAACCGTGATGGTCTCAATATTTAACTCTGACTGGACTTGAATAGAGCTCATACGGCTCTGACTAGATGTACACCTTCCGGCCTTCCTCTCTCTTCACCTTCCAGTCATGAAAAGGTGAACTCTTCCAAGAACCAGGAGTGCTTTGCCTAAGGCTTTGCCCCGAGGGTATTCTTAAAGGGGCAGGGTAACAGAGGCTTCAAATGCAAAGAGGCTGTCTAGATTGACCTCTCAGAAACTGTACATAAAATATTTAACTAAAAAGGGCTTAACTAGGGGTGAACAGTAAGGGTCTTCATGGGGCATGACAATGCCTATTCCATGTTATTTTTGCTTTTAGTACCAAATCTTCTGTTAAATATAATGCTCGGGCAGTATATACTGTATAATATAACAATAACAGATCTACTTCATTAACTCAGATATACCTGTACACAGTAAAAATGTCTTTCGATACAAGCTTTTTAAAAAATAAAACCTTTTAACCAAATTTTATTGCTTCCCTTTTATTGCCTTTTCTGTCCACAGTAAGCCTGGGACCATTGAGAATATGGTCCAATAAGCCTACTTTATAGTCAACAGGTCTCTTCCTCATACCATCTCAAAAATATACAGACTATGCTATTAACATCATATTTCCCATACTCATATTCATTGTATGCTTTCTTTGCCTTTTTTCCTAGTGAAAAAACATTGTGGTTTAAAAACCTGTACATATTTTTATTTTCTGTTGATTTCTCTAAAGCCTTAACACAATATGGACTTGAACATACATATCAGAAACATTCAAAACCACATAAATGCCAAAAGACTGCTTCATTTATGGCATATGCTGAAAATACTTCCTCATACTGCTAAGATATTTAAATAGAAAAGCTTATATCTCTCTGGGGATAATCAAATATGCCCAGAGAGTTTCTGGATGGGGAAATTAGACTGTATTGGCTTTAGTAACAAGACAATATACTGATTGCAGCTAGATACAATAAAATCCACAAGCAGCAATACTTTAACTGAGCCAATTGTGAGGCATAAAACACTCCAAAAAAACACAAAATACCGGTACTCCAGGCACATCTAGACTGACCATTTAATGCAGCTTCAAACTGGTCTTGAAGAAAGTGGTTCCATCGTGTAGATGATTTTATAGAAAATCCTGGAACATGTTTGAGATCTGGATCAAAATGACACAAACCACAGAGCACTGATGCGCATTAAGGGCTTTCTTGTGCACACTTCCATTTGTTGTCTGGCTGCCACAGTTTGAAGCTCGGTTTGAACGTCCATGAAATGATCAGTGTAGATGAGGCCTCTGAAAACACAAGATGTCCCAGCAAGGTTGCAGATTATCTTCAATCACATGAAAACAAATACAAACCTCTTCTTTTGTTTTCTTGTTCTCTTCCTTTAGATCTTCATATTCGCCAATAGCTACAAAAATAAAATGTTAAAAGTTCTGTCATTAGTGTGCTTTGTAGAAATCTCACAGCACTAGGCATTCATAAATATTGTTATAATTCTCTTTATGAGTCTGCTATTGCTCTAAGATCTCTTGGAGAGGCTTTTTTCCTTTGTCCCACCAACATCACAGGTTCATTTCTTGAGAACAAGGGAGACAGTTAGCTTGGTGACTGTTCCCAAACTTTGGAACTCCCTCTCCAGAGAATCCAGGTTGACTCCCTTCTTGTTCTCCTTCCATCATCAACTGAATTTTTTTAGTGTTACCAGGCTTTTGAAAGTTAAATGGAGAACACTTTTAGTGATGTGCTGTACAGTTTCAAGGGTAGCCCCACATAGAGAGCATTACATAATCTAATTGGGAATTCCAGTGCATAAACTTCTGTGGCTAGGTTATCTCTGTCCAGGAAAGCCATACCTGGTGCACCAACTGGAATAAAGCATTCCAAGACATAGAATACACTTGGGTCAACAGTGACAGGGATGGATCTAACACAGTGGTCCTCAACTTGGGGTCCCCAGATGTTTTTGGCCTACAACTCCCAGAAATCCCAGCCAGTTTATCAGCTGTTAGGATTTCTGGGAGCTGAAGGCCAAAAACATCTGGGGACCCCAGGTTGAGAATCACTGATCTAACAGTACTCTCAAAGTATGCACTTACTCCTTCAAAAGGAGTGCAATCCTGTCCAGAATAAGCTATTTACCTAATTCCCAGACTGAACAACCACCAATCCCCAAACCTTCATTTTATCAGTATTCATCTTCAGATTACTGATCCTCATCCATCCTATAAAAGAATCAAGGCCAAAATCCAGCATCTCCAGAGCCCCATCTGACTCCAATGTCAAGAAAGAGAACTGACTGTCATGACCATACTGATGGCACCCCACTCTGAATCCCCTATCATCTACCCCAGTGGCTTCATGTAGATATGGAACAGGATGGAGGATAAAATCGAACTTTGTGGCACTCTACAACTTCCGGTAAAATCCAATGCTACTCCTTAGAACTACCCTTCAGCTAGGAGAGGAATAATTGTAGAACAGAATCTTCTGCTCCCATCCCATAGAGCTGGTCCAGTAAGATATAATAATCAATGATGAAACATCTGAGAAGATCAACAGACTAATGCTCCTCTATTTTCCCCATGAAGTAGATTGTCAATCAGAGCTACCAAGCTCATTTCAGCGCTGTGAGCTGGTATGAAACTAGATTTAAATGAGTCCAGCTAGTGTTTCCTTTAGAAAGGTCTTGCCCATTCACCACATGATCATGCACCTTGCCCAAAAAGAAAATAAATGCAACCAGGAAGCAGTTTCCATGTGCTGCTGGGTTGAGGGAGGGTCTTTTTAGAAAACAGAACACCATTGCTTTCTTCAAGACATCACACAAATCCCTAAGCATTACAAGCCACTTACTGTTTACCACAACTCAGACCAGTCAATCCATTCGATTTTATCAATGGTCAAGTTTACACATGATGGGCTGAATTGCTTCAAATGTCTTGTCCACATTATTACTGAAACTGATTTTATGGACACTGAGCAGAAAATGCACTGGACACCTTGCTATGCTCTGTAAAGTTTATATTTTTATCAAAGTTTTTTAAATAGTTTCAAACATCTGTATTGTTTTTTTAAATGTTGTTAGTCAGCTTAAGACCTATTACTGAGAGGAAGGAGAGATATTGCTGAGGGCAATAATGATGATGATTATACATATATGGCCTGTACATCCACTAGTAATTGCTATCAACTATTTTATATATATATATATATATATATATATATATATATATATATATATATATATGAATGAGCCCCAGTGGTGAAGTGCATTAAAGCACTGAGCTGGAGACTGAAAGGTCCCAGGTTCAAACCCTGGGAACGGCGTGAGCGGCTGCTGTTAGCTCCAGTTCCTGCCAACTTAGCAGTTCGAAAACATGCAAATGTGAGTAGATCAATAGGTACCACTCCGGCGGGAAGGTAATGGCGCTCCATGCAGTCATGCCGGTCACATGACCTTGGAGGTGTCTATGGACAACGCCGGCTCTTCGGCTTAGAAATGGAGATGAGCACCAACCCCCAGAGTCAGACATGACTGGACTTAACCTTTACCTTTACTATAACCAAATAAGGGATAGGGAATAAGTAGTTTTCAAGAGATACTGTTGATGTTCTATCATTTTTCCTCATTAGCTAAGATGGCCAGGGCTGAGGGGAGTGAGAGTCAAAAAGCAGCTGGAAGACCACACTTGATCTGTATCTGAATTATATTATCCATAGGAGTGTTGTGTGGTTTCCAAGCTGTATGGCTATGTTCTAGCAGCATTTTCTTGGGACATTTCTGTGACTGGCATCTTCAGAAAATAAATGCTGCTGGAACATGGCCGTACAGCTCGGAAACCACACAACACTCCAGTGATTCTGGCCGTGAAAGCCTTCAATAATATATTATTCATAGCTACTAATAGTGCTCCATGCACTGTTAGTCCATGCAGTCATGCCGGCCACATGACCTTGGAGGCGTCTACGGACAATGCCAGATCTTCCGCTTAGAAATGGAGATGAGCACCAACCCCCAGAGTCGGACACGACTAGACTTAATGACAGGGAAAAACCTTTATCCTTATCTATAATAACAAAAGTCCCATCAATGATGCCTACCAGAGGGAAAACAAGATTCCAAATTCCACAAAGTGCTTCCACATATGGAAGAGACTCCATACTGTAAACAGTCGCCTTCTGCATTTTACCCTCTATTTGGGGTGAGAACAACTGAGGGGGGAGAAATTGAACACTTGTTTTTCTTAGCCTTTCCTCTATTTGCAAGTGCAGTAGAGTCTCACTTATCCAACATAAACGGGCTGACAAAACCTTGGATAAGTGAATATGTTGGATAATAAGGAGAGATTAAGGAAAAGCCTATTAAACATCAAATTAGGTTATGATTTTACAAATTAAGCACCAAAACATCATGCTATACAACAAATTTGACAGAAAAAGTAGTTCAATACGTAGTAATGCTATGTAGTAATTACTGTATTTACGAATTTAGCATGAAAATATTACGATGTTTTGAAAACATTGACTACAAAAATGCATTGGATAATCCAGAATGTTGGATAAGTGAGACTCCAACTGTAGATATTTTAAATGCAATTGCAAACATAAATGATCTAGTTTTCCAGGAAAAGCAGGTAAGGCTTTATTCTGTCATTTAACAAATTATATTGAGACATTTTCCATGAATGATTAACGAATTGTCACTGAGACCAAGACGATTCTTGTACAGATGTCTCTGGGCTATGGTTAAATTTTCCCATCTGACATAGTCTACAATGCATTTAGAGCAACTGCTAATTATTTATAGAGTATATAAATTATTTATGAAAAGTAACCTTATATGAAATGTGAATTCAAAAGCAAGAAGCTCTTGGCCAAATTGACCATCAAAGTGCGTAACATCGGGGCAGTGGAAAAAGTGTGGCCAATCCACAAGAGGGCTAAAGTTATTAATGAAAAAGAACAGACAAAACTATGACCCTAATGGCCAGCAAATCTTTTTTGGCTAAATTATCTCTCCAAAATTAAGGTATACATCAGATTTGCGTAATACAGTAATCTTAGTGCTGAGCCAAAGCAAAGCGGGAAGTTGCTTCAGGAGATGCACCTGAAGCTCCTGTTTGAGGGACATCATCTATTTTAATTACCATGGCTCAATGCTATGCAATCCAAGGATCTGTAGTTTAGTGAGGCATCTGCATCCTTTGGAAGATGGTCTCAAGACCTTGTAAAACTACAACCTCCGTGATTCCATCATAGCACTGAACCATGAGAATTAAAGTAGATTCATTCTACAACATAGATGCATCCAAAGACATTTTCCCATTGGTGGAAGCTTGGTGTTCTAAATTGGAAAGAGTTCACTTTTTGCTGTTTTTTTACTGCTTTTTGCACATTACATTTAGCAGGATTTTTTTTTTTTTTTGCTTTCAGGGTTTTGAAAGTTGAGGTGTGCATTAGATTCAGCGGTGCATTAGACTCAAGAAAATTGTGTATTTTAAACAGAGAAGCACTGAGTTTAGAGATGTCTAAACTAGAATATCTGTGGTCCCTTTCATCTGCAATTGAAAGGCTTCTCCAGACTGACCAAATGTTATAGCTATATTTGTTTGGATTTTTCTTTGATATCTATACTTATCTTGATAGCTTACAAGCCAATATTTTTGCTTGTACATTTCAACTACTAACTACATTTTTTATTCCAACCTCAAGATGTTCTGCAGCAGGTTAAACCACTGAGTTGCTGAATTTGCTGACAAAAGGTTGGTGGTTTGAATCCGGGGAGCAGGGTGAGCTCCTGCTGTTAGCCCCAGCTTCTGCCAACCTAGTAGTTTGAAAACATGCAAATGTGAGTAGATCAATAGGTACAGCTCTGGTGGAAAGGTAATGGTGCTTCATGCCACATGACCTTGGAGGCATCTACGGACAACGCCGGATCTTCGGCTTTGAAATGGAGATGAGCACCACCCCCAGAGTTGGACACAACTGGACTTAATGTCAGGCGAAAAGCTTTACCTTAATCTTAGATATTTCTGTATCTCCTGTTTCAGCTGTGCCCTGTTTATTTTGGGTTAGTCTTAAAAGAGAGGGTGTGACAGAGGCATTCTGCTGATTCCTGCCCCCATTTAGTTTCCACTTAATATCAATATTTCATTCCCCACTCCTTTTCAGAGATACAACAGTGCCAGACTGCTGAAGTGATAAAATAATATACTATTTCACATTAGGCCTATGATTATATAAAGAAAGGCAACTAGCAACAATACAGGGCCTGAAACCTGGTATATTTGGGGAATGGCCAGATGTAGGAATGGAAACGCCCATTGCAAGGCAGGAATCCCCCACCAAAGAAGAATATCCCAACATTTCCCAGAACTATTGAACAATCTGGTGTTTATAAAAGTATTTTGCTACACCAGTGGTTCCCAATCTTTTTTTGGGGGGGGGTTTTGGGGGTTTTATTTTTTTTGGATCAGGGACCACTCTCCAACATTAGTACCAAAAGGGTTACAAATCAGTTTCTGGTCAACTTTAGATTTGGTTTGATTATTTGGGGTGCTGATTCAGAAAATTGCATTGGATAGACCACATCATCTCTAATTTCTGATACAAAACATATGCCATCCAGTAGTCGCCATCTGCTCACCCACAGAAAACCATGAAAGTAATTTAAATTGTGCAAAGATAAAAACATTTTTTAAAAATACAATAAAATGCCCTTTATTTTTTAAAGTTCTAAAATGCGATATTAAAACAATGCAATTAATCACTGAAGGTCACATGGAATAGTACTGTTTTTGGCTTTCGACATGAAGCTCAGGAGATGAAGCCATCCTAATTTACTTGAGAAGGGAGTTCTATATAGTTGGGTGTTCATATAGAAAGCCCTGTTACATGTACATATCAATTCAAATTTATGAAGAGTTTAGATATGCAACAGGATCCTCTAAGGATCTCAAATTCGAGACATGATCTTATAGGAGGAAACAGTCTTTCTGATATCCTGGCCACAAGCTATTTTAGGGCTTTTCAGGTCAAAACCAACACCTTGAATTGAGCTCGGTAGGAAGCTGGAAGCCAGTGCAGGTCTTGCAATGTGCAAGTATTTGACGTCGGAAATGCACACCCATTATCAGTCTGGATGCTGAATATAGCATTAGCCCTAGTCTCCAGACACTTTTCAAAGGCAGCCCCAGATTGCAGTTCTCTAATCACAGTCTGATGACAGTGAAGGGAGTAAATCCACTCCAAGTTTTAGTTCAGACTTTAAAGGATGTATCTAACGTGCTGAATTCTATCATCAGATTGGGTTTAGTAACCTGAATAACACCTTTAAAGTTTAGATTAAAATCCAGTGCACCCCACTGACATTGCAGACTCAACTGTCAAAAAGGAATAAAACTTTTATGGAAGTTTATCATAGTGTATATTACATAACTAACTATGCATACTTAGCTGCACAGTAGAAGTGCTAAGAACATATATTCGTAAATTTCAGTTATGAATAATGGGGAACTGGCAGGCATGCCTCAATACATAATGGCATTCCATAGAAGTTATCCTGACACATAACAGGACTCATAAACAATATTTGGAGGTGGCAACATGATGCACATTGGGGACCATTAACACACTGGTCCCCATTCTCTTTCTTTCCAATGTACATTAGTAACTTTGCCAGCTTCCCTACATAGTAACATCACTGTAACCCTTTACTGGATATGTCCAGTTTTAATTCCCACAAATGTAAGTCAACTTTTAAAACATACATCCTTCCCAGGATTCAGGGCATGAGGTCATTTTCATAAAAGTCAATATAATCTTTCAGCTATGATTTTGTATTGGCGCAAAAACATACTATTTTAAATGAGAGAAGAAAACCCTTTCAGAAAAGGGGTCTAGTAATTATGGAGGAAAAAATGTCTTTGGGTTTCTCATAAGCAGCTTCTTGATCAGTGTGGTACAACAATGTTAGGCCTTTTCATGCTACTTAATAGCACTATAATTACATTTTAACTGTCATGCAAACATCCTATGGAATTCTAGCATTAGTAGTTTGGGGAGGCGATACAGCTCTCCTGCAGAGAATTGTAAGCATCTCTCACTAGCTAACAAGAGTCCAAAAGTGGCAGGGTTTTGGGATTTTTTTTGTCATGTCAGGAGCAACTTGA
The DNA here is from genome assembly GCF_035594765.1 of Anolis carolinensis. NCBI lineage: Eukaryota > Metazoa > Chordata > Lepidosauria > Squamata > Anolidae > Anolis > Anolis carolinensis. The sequence goes on along the minus strand of NC_085843.1, from coordinate 159,590,444 downwards.
GAAACTGCAAGTCGCTTCTGGTGTGAGAGAATTGGCTGTCTGCAAGGACATTGCCCAGGGGATGCCTAGATGTTTTGATGTTTTTACCATCCTTGTGGGAGGTTTCTTTTATGTCCCCGCATGGAGCTGGAGCTGATAGAGGGAGCTCATCCACACTCTCACCGGGTTGGATTCGAACCAGCAACCTTCAGGTCAGCAAACTCAACCGTCAAGTCACCAGTACTGCCGGCACAAGGGTTTAACCCACTGCGCCACTGGGGGCTCCATAGTGACAGGTTAAAACCTCAATCAGTAGCTGATACCAGATGAGAAACTCCCTCCTGGGCACACAGAAGACTAGGTGATTTGGAAGGTCGTGGTTTTGGTACCACGAGATGCAGAGCTAACCTTAAGAAATGGAGCTACCAAGAGGAGTCCACAACATGTGAGTGTGGAGAAGAGCAAAACAATGCAGTCTTTGCCCTGTCACATGCACAATGGGGGGCCTTCTTACAGCAACACCAGAGACACTCAAAGTGGCCAGCTTCTGGTCAAAGGACATTTAGTACAATGCCAAGTTTTCAACTTTGTGGGTTTTCTATACATTACAACTGTATTCTCAATTCACTCCTGATATGATAAATAAATCTCTCACTAAACTGCAAATCTCAGGATTCCATAGGATGTTGACAAATAGGATAATAACACTATAATTCTGCAGTATAAGGGTACTCCTGGAGTAGAAAGGCTGTTAATTCAATCCTGCATTGTACTTGTGTGTGTGCATGTGCCTTCATGTCACCTGTTGACTTATGGCATCCTCCATAAGCCTTTCTTAGGCAAGGAATACTGAGATGTGGTTATGCCAAGACCTTCCTCTGAAATATAGCCTACAGCACTTGCTATTTCTTGGTGATCTCCCATCCAGGGACTAACCAGGGCTAATCTTGTTTAGCTTCCAAGATCAAAAATAAGGTGGTGCCTTTAGGGTATTTAAAAGGTAAAGGTAAAGGTTTCCCCTGACGTTAAGTCCAGTCGTGTCTGACTCTGGGGGTTGGTGCTCATCTCCATTTCTAAGCTGAAGAGCCGGCATTGTCCATAGACACCTCCAAGGTCATGTGGCCAGCATGACTGCATGGAATGCCGTTACCTTCCCGCCGGAGCGGTACCTATTGATCTACTCACATTTGCATGTTTTCGAATTGCTAGGTTGGCAGAAGCTGGAGCTAACAGCGGGCGCTCAGTCCGTTCCCCGGATTTGAACCTGGGACCTTTCGGTCTGCAAGTTCAGCAGCTCAGCGCTTTAACACACCGAGCCACCGGAGGCTCCTTAGGGTATTTACTCATCTTAAATTCTGAAGTAGCCACTGTGAGTAATAATAACCACTGAAAGGTTTCTTCCTCATGATTTTGTACAAAACATCCTCAATCCTACTGAAACCGAAAGGGACTTGGGGTGCTAAATTCTATAAAGAGGGATTAAAAACAGGAATTGCAAGTGTCTGAACTTTCTTCCTGTGTTGAATACAAAGATAAGAGGCATTACTTGTGACAAGTGGCCTTGGACAAAATGAACTTCCTTGGTAACCAGAGCAATTCCTCAGAGGCCAGTTGTCAGGCAAAAAGGGAGGGGAGATGTAAGCCTCTCAAATGGGGGAGAAATATAACAACTATATACTCAACCCAGTGGTTCCCTTTTGTGTGCTACTTTTCAATTTGGTCACTAGCAAGATGAACTAAAGTCGCAGGTTATGTACAAATATCACTTAAGGTTTGATAGGAAAATCACAGTAAAACCAAAGCAAAACAAATGGAGCACAGCTCTCTCTTGCATTAAGAGCCATGCAAAGGAACTACTCAACGTGTTCTTAGATAAGTACTCTATCTTGTGGCTTTCATATCCTTGACACCTTCTTCAAATGTTTGCATTTGGCAACTGAAGATTATAGTTTGTTTGTTCTTCTTAACAGTTTTCAAGTCAATGTGTTGTCGAAGGCTTTCATGGCCAGAATCACAGGGTTGTTGTGTGTTTTCCGGGCTGTATGGCAATGTTCTAGAAATATTCTTTCCTAATGTTTTGCCCATATCAATGGCAGACATCCTCAGAGGTTGTGAGGCATATAACCTCACAACCTCTGAGGATGCCTGCCATAGATGTGGGCGAAACGTCAGGAGAGAATATTTCTGGAACATGGTCATGCAGCCTGTAAAACAGACAACAACCCAGTCTTCAAAAGTCAGGTTCGACTAATGGCTACCCCATGAGAATCTTCTGAGCTACATATTATCAACAGCAGTGCTAAGATCCTGTAGACTCAGGGCTATAATTTCTTGGAGTCTATCTATCTGGAATGTGGCCTTCCTCTTTTTTCGACCACCTTACCAAGCATAAGCCATGAGGAGAGACATGTTCTTGTCTTTTCTAGTGAGTTGTATCTTCTCATGATATGGCCAAAGTGTTGTGACTGCGCCTTCGGGGATTATGGTTGATGGGGATGGAATTCGAAGAGGAAGAAAAAACCCTCGTGATGAGGGTTCACTGGAGGAGTTGCGCAGGAAGCGACTTAGAGAGCTATATGGGGAATCTTCTGAGGAAGATTCAGATGGGGAGATGGATGCTGAGGAACAGGTGGTGGCTGGGGAAGCGGGCACTGAATGGGCACAGCCACCGGAGATGTCTGGGGATTTGGGGTCTATGGATACTTCTGAACCTGGGGTTTCTGCAGGAGCTGATCCCAATTGGGATGCTTGGAGAAGGGAGGATGGTTCTTTAAGTGTTCATGGGGCTAAGCGTGGGCAGGATGATTGGGACTCCGACGAATTGCTAGGTACTCCAGATCCATGAGCTCTAGCTGTGTGGAGCTCAGCCTCTGAGTAGATTTGGGACACCTGGTGTTTGGGTGTGAGTGTTTGGTCACCCAGGAGGAAGGGGAATAAAATGGGAATGTTTGGCCACTGCACTTGGCGTGTGGCAAGGTGTTGCTGAGGCGCCATTGGGATCTCTGTGTTTCCATGAAGACTGGACTTGGACTATAATTTGAATCTGCTGTTATCACCTAGCTTGGCTCTCGCTGTGTCTTATCGTGGACCTGTTTTGGATGACTGCACCCTCTTCAGACCTTGGATTGGAATTTGACCTTGCTACTGCCTTCGCCCTGTGATTGATGACTACTATCGGCTTTTGACTCCTGGCTTGCTCTTTGGACACCGCTGTTATCTCCTGACCTGACCTTGGAATCCCGGACGACGTCTTTTCTCCATCCTTTTGGAGCCTTCGGCTTTATCCACATTGTGGAAGCAGTCTACTGCATTCTTAGTTTGTTTGTTTGTTTCCTGACCAATTTGGTGTTTTCTTTTGGGAACTGTTCCTTTGAAAACTACAGAGCTGGCTGGCAGGGCTTGGACTCAGAAACTGCAGTTTGCACTAAGTTTGTTTAGCTTTGTTTTTACCTGCTTGTGTTGCTGAATTATATCTTTGTTTGAACTGCTCTTGAAGCACTGATAGTGAAGTGTTTCAAGGTTTTTTCTGTGTTAACATTACTTTTTGGCTTATCTGCTGAATAAACTCTATTTTTGTTCGCTAATTGGCTTCTGACTCTTGACACAAAGTATAAAAGCTTTAGTTTACTCATCCTGGCTTCTAAGGAGAGTTCAGGTTTGCTTTGCTTTAGGACCCATTTAATGGTCTTTTTAGCAGTCTACAATACCCACAAAACTCTTCTCCAGCACCACATGAGTTGATTTTCTATCACTTTCCTCATTGTTGAGCTTTCACAACCATGCATAGAAATTTGAATTATAGTGGTATGGGCAGTCCTAACAACAGCATTTAACAATATAGCTTTACATTTCAGGATCTTGTCCAGTTCCTTCATTGTTGCTGCCCTTCCAAGTCGTAGTCTTCTTCTGATTTCCTGATTAATAACTGAAGCAAAGTATGGGAAATCTTAAACTTTTTGAATGTCTCCATTGTCTAAGTCAGTGGTGCTCTATCTGTGGGTCCTCAGATGTTTTGGCCTTCAACTCCCAGAAATCCTAACAGCTGGTAAACTGGCTGGGATGTCTGGGAGTTGAAGGTCAAAACACCTGGGGACCTACAGGTTGAGAACCACTGGTCTAATTTAAAGTTATGTAAATCATCTGTAATAATTATTTTTGTTTTCTGAACCTTCCACTGTAAACCTACTTTTCTACTTTTTCCCTTGACTTTCTTCAGTAATTGTTCCAAGTCTTGTCTATTTGCTGCTAGTAGTATAGTATCATCTGCATATTTTAAATTGTTAATGTTTCTTTTTCAAATTTTCATGCCTCCTTCTTCCATGTCTAATCTTGCTTTACATATGTCATATTTAGCCTATAAACAAGCAGGATGATAACATGCAACTTCATCTGATTCCCTTGAAATTATTTGGTTCGTTTCATCATTCAATGTACATTTGCGATCTGGCTGTTAGTGCTTCTTAGACCCCTTCTACATATATTATTCACTTTGAATTGGACTATATGGCAATGTAGACTCATATAATCCAGTTCAAAGCAGAAAATGTGGATTATCTGCTTTAATAATCTGGATTATATGGCAGGGTAGAAGTGGCCTTATTTTCCTAAACCCTACTTGGATATTGACCATTTCTTGCTCAATACATGATGAAAATTTATTTTATCATTTTGAGCATTACTTTGCTTACAGTGGAAATTAATGCAATGGTTCTGTGGTTACTGCAATCCCTGTGTCTCCTTTTGTGGGACTTGAATGTGTATTCAGTATCTCCAATCTGTACACCACACTTTTGCCCTCCATATTTGCTGGATTTTTTGATACATTTTAAATGGATTCCATCTCTATAGCTTGAAACAGCTCTATTGGAATTCCATCTGTTCATGGCGATTTATTTCTCCCAAGTGCTCAAAGTACAACTTCAATTTCACTTTCTAAAATTGGAGATTGGTCATCATATGTTTCTTCCTCAAATGAATCTGTGATCCTTTCATATCTTTATATGGTCCTTCTGTGTATTGTTTCGGTTGTCTTTTTATTTCTACTAGGTCATATAATGTGTTCCTCTGCTGCTCGTAAAGCACTTCTTCGCTTGCCAAATAATTGCTATATGGCTTGATGTTAGTGTGAGCTAACTAAAAGCCATATCCACCATGTCAAAGAGGCCAGAGTTGAGCAACTTTGGTAAGTCTGGTGACAATTTAAATCAAAAGCAACATAACCATAGTCCTCCTGCCTCACTACTGAAATGTGACAGCAAATCAGATACATTGGTTTAAAACAAGCATGAAATGGATTCTTGCAATCTGCTATTGCATTCTGGTACATTTCCTGCTTGTTTTAAAGGAAAAATCCTGGATTATCAAATGAAATAAACAATGCTGCAGGGCATGGGTTGGTGGTAACAAAAATAAGCATGATGCTCCATTCCATTGGAAGTCTACATGTTCCCAAGCCTTGTAATAAGACCTAACTCTCCTGGCACAGGAAGAAGTAGGAATAAATACAAGATATCAGCAAATTCTAGGGGCAAATTCTGGGAGCCCCTAGTGAGATGAGCTGCTGAACTTGTGGCCTGAAAGGTTGGTGGTTCAAATTCAGGAAGCGGGGTGAGCTCCCGCTGTCAGCCCAAGCTTCTGCCAATCTAGCAGTTTGAATACATGCAAATGTGAGTAGATCAATAGGTACCGCTCCTGTGGGAAGGTGAAGGCACTCCATGCAGTCATGCTGGCCACATGACCTTGGAGGTGTCTACGGACAATGCCGGCTCTTCGGCTTAATGGAGATGAGCACCAACCCCCAGAGTCGGACATGACTAGACGTAATGTCAGGGGAAAACCTTTAGCTTTACCTATCAGCAAATTCTAGGGATCCAAAATTTGAGGAACTAAACATAAATATTTGAATAACAATATTGGAATGGCTTTTAAAATTTTATTTTCTTATCATCTTGGCCTGTCTTTGCAACTCATCGTTTTTTTCTGATGTTTTCTTCTTCAGTTTTATTGTGCAGTTTATACCAGCCCAAAGTCTTTAAATAAATGTTATCACTAAATTGGTTTTGAACCACTATAATACCACTCTTTCATTTAAATTCATTAAATATATGTATATATCTCTGTATTTAACAAGATATGTATTTTATATATTTTTCTATTACATCATACTTTTTACTAGCGTTACTTAGGGAATGTATAAGTTTTGACATGTTGCTAAAAAGACTTTGCTGTTGTAACTCCACAGGGAAGTTGTTCTCAGAAGCTGTGCCATTATAGACAACATTCTGTTCCTATTTTTTATCTAGTGTACAATGAGCCTCATCTGAAGATATTAGGTGGACAGACTAGTAGAGTAAAAGTTACTCCTTTGAACATTTGGTTGCTAAATCACTTTGGTATTTAAAGTTAAGAACTTTACATTCTGAACAGAACCAATATGTTTGTTTTAGAGTCAATATCATAAGTTGCTGTGAGTTTTCCGGGCTGTACGGCCATGTTCCAGAAGCATTCTCTCCTGACGTTTCACCCAAATCTATGGCAGGCATCCTCAGAGGTTGTGAGGTCTGTTGGAAACTAGGAAAGTGGGGTTTATATATCTGTGGAATGTTCAGGATGGGAAAAAACTCCCTACTGTTTGAGGAAAGTGTGAATGTTGCAATTGGACAGCTTGATTAGCATTGAATAGCCTTGCAGCTTCTATGCTTGGCTGTTTCCTCCCTGGGACCACTCTAACAACCATCATGTCAGACTACACAAAGAAGCCACTGAAATCCACAAGCATGTGGACAATTTCAAGAGAAAGGAGGAAACTATGAAAATGAACAAAATCTGGCTACTAGTATTAAGAAACTCTAAAATCAAGACAGTAAATAAAGAACAACACTCAGAAGACAGGGGAATTCCAGAGTAGAAACAATCAGGGCCAGTGAACACCTCCCAACAAAGGATTCCCCCAGGCAGGAAACTGCCAGGTTTAGAAGCGGCAAGGCTATTCAATGCTAATCAAGTTGGCCAATCACAACATTCACACTTAACTCAAACAGGCAAGAGTTCTTTCTTCCACCCTGGACATTCCAAAGATATATAAACCCCACTTGCCTAGTTTCTAACAGACTTCACAACCTCTGAGGATGCCTGCCATAGATGTGGGCAAAACATCAGGAGAGAATGCTTCTAGAACATAGCCATACACCCGGAAAACTCAAAGTAACCCAGTGGTTCTGGCCATGAAAGCCTTTAACAACTCAATCAATATCATGTCTTGGTGTACGAGTTACAATCTTGACTATTGTATTCTGCTTTCACTGATTGCAGATAGTCTTCAAGGGCAGCTCCAGGTATGGAACATTGTAGTAATCCAGTCAGGGAGACACTATGGCTAGACTATCTCTAGTGAGGAAAGTTATAGCTGGTGAGAGCATTCCTGGCTACTAAAGGTTACTTGGGTATCAAGTGAAATGTGTGGATGAAGAAGAATCCACAAGCTATACATCTGCGCTTTCATGCAACCCATTTAAAACAGCTTCAGCAGCCTATTCCTAGACAGGAGAAATATCTACCCAGAAGGCCTCTATCTGTTAGTACCATATACAGCTGCAGTTTTTTGACTTTCAATCAGTCTGTTGGTGAATATGGATACTGAAATAACATAAAGATGAATGCCTCTTACTGTTGCCCATTCCTCAGGCTTCAGATACATCAGGGATGGGAAACGTGTGGTTCTCCAGATATTGTTGAACTGCAGTTTGCAGAATTCCTCACAACTGGAAAAAGTTTCTAGAAACTCTAGTCCAATATGTTTGGAGGACAACATTACTCTCTACCCTGACATTGGGATTTTAAATTGTAAACAGCCCAGTTTTCTTGGAGCTGGACAGAAATCTCACAGAACTACTTTCTGAAGCCAATCCTATATACAAATGGAATTGCTACATCAATGTGACTCCCTCACACCCCTGTTCCACAGACCCTCTGTGGCAAAATGCTAAGAACAATTCCACTGAAGCCCTCTCGGTGTAGCAGGTATGAATGCTGCAATTGCCCACCTTGATTAGCATGTAATGGCTTTGCAGCTTCAAAGCCTGGCTGCTTCCTGCTTGGGGAAATCAGCACTATCACTACTATCTCTCTCATCCTTCGGTGACCAAAGCCATAGTGGGCCAAGCCTAGGCCTGAAGCCAGAATGAAATGGAGTTAGGTCAACCTTCCCCAAACTGGTGCCTTTTTTATGGAATACTCAGCATCATGTAATCCATAAAAAAGGGAAATCAGCCTGTTTAGCAAGCCTTTCAAAGGCTGGTTTATTTTCAACAAATGTATGATTTGTGTACCTATTTTATATATCCATATACAGTAGAGTCTCACTTATCCAACATAAACGGGCCAGCAGAATGTTGGATAAGCGAATATGTTGGATGATAAGGAGGCATTAAGGAAAAGCCTATTAAACATCAAATTAGGTTATGATTTTACAAATGAAGCACCAAAACATCATGTTAGACAACAAATTTGGCAGAAAAAATAGTTCAATACGCAGTAATGCTATGTAGTAATTACTGTATTTACGAATTTAGCACCAAAATATCACGATATATTGAAAACATTGACTACAAAATGCGTTGGATAATCCAGAACGTTGGATAAGCGAGTGTTGGATAAGTGAGACTCTACTGTACCTGGGTTCATGTAAAAATTTCCTGGGCAAAAAGGGGTTGTGAGTGGAAAAAGTTTAAAGCCTCTTCTACATTGCCATATAATCCAGATTATCAAAGCAGATGATCTACATTATCTTCTTTGAACTGGATTATATGAGGCCCCTTCTACACTGCCATATAAAATCCAGATTATCTGCTTTGAACTGGATTATATGGCAGTGTAGACTCGGGGCCCTTCCACACAGCCATATAACCTAGAATATCAAAGCAGAAAATCCCACAATATCTGCTTTGAACTGGGTTATCTGAGTCCACACTACCATATATTTCAGTTCAAAGCAGATACAGTAGAGTCTCACTTATCCAAGCTAAACGGGCCGGCAGAAGCTTGGATAAGAGAATATCTTGGATAATGAGGGATTAAGGAAAAGTCTATTAAACATTAAATTAGGTTATGATTTTACAAATTAAGTACCAAAACATCATGTTATACAACAAATTTGACAGTAAAAGCAGTTCAATACGCAGTAATGTTATGTTGTAATTACTGTATTTACGAATTTAGCACCAAAATATCACGATACAGTAGTCTCTCACTTATCCAACACTCGCTGATCCAACGTTCTGGATTATCCAAGGCATTTTTGTAGTCAATGTTTTCAATACATTGTTATTTTTTGGTGCTAAATTCATAAATACAGTAATTACTACATAGCATTACTGTATATTGAACTACTTTTTCTGTCAAATTCGTTGTCTAACATGATGTTTTGGTGCTTAATTTGTAAAATCATAACCTAATTTGATATTTAATAGGCTTTTCCTTAATCCCTCCTTATTATCCAACATATTCACTTATCCAACATTCTGCCGGCCCATTTATGTTGGATAAGTGAGACTCTACTCCAGGGGTCCCCAAACTTTTTAAACAGGGGGGCAGTTCACGATCCTTTGGACCATTGGAGGGTCGGACTATAGTTGGCCACCAAGCAATAAATAATAATAATAATAACAACAACAACAATAAATAAGAGGGTTGGAAGAGACCCTTTGGGCCATTGAGTCCAATCCCCCTTTGCCTTTGTGCACCGAAAGCACAAGTAAAGCTCCCCTGACAGATGGCCACCCAGAATCAATGTTAATAGTAATAATAATAATAATAATAAAGAGGGTTGGAAGAGACCTCTTGGGCCATTTAGTCCAACCCCCTTCTGCCTCTGTGCACCATAAGCACAAGCAAAGCATCCCTGACAGATGGCCACCCAGCCTCAATGTTAATAATAATAATAATAATAATAATAATAATAATAATAATAATAATAATAATAATAATGGTTGTAAGAGAAGAAGAGACCCCTTGGGTCATTTAGCCCAACCGCCTTCTGCCCTTGTGCCATGGGGGCCGGATAAATGGCTTTGATGGGCCGCATCCGGCCCCTGGGCCTTAGTTTGGGGACCCCTGCTCTACTCTATATTGAAAACATTGACTACAAAAATGGCTTGGATAATCCAGAAACTTGAATAAGCAAGGCTTGGATAAGTGAGACTCTACTGTAGGTTGAAAGCTACCGTGTTTCCCCAAAAATTAGACAGTGTCTTATATTAATTTTTGCTCCCAAAGATGTGCTAGGTCTTATTTTCAGGGGATGTCTTATTTTTCCATGAAGAACAATTCATATTTATTGTTGAACAAAAAAATGAACATTTATTATATACTGTACTGTAGTTGTCATCTCAAACCAGCATAACCAGACAAACTGTGAATCCTATCAAGAATTTCTTGTTACTACCATTATTTCCATGTACAACACTTTATGGTATGTACATTTACCAATCTTGTATGTTCTGGTGGTCTGTTTGGCAGGAGCTGGGCATGCTTCCAAACAAAAACTTTGCTAGGTCTTACTTTCAGGGGAGGCCTTATATTTAGCAATTCAGCAAAACTTCTACTAGGTCTTATTTTTCGGGGATGTCTTATTTTTAGGAAAACGGGGTATGCACATGGCACAGGCTTTCCACCTTAAAAGTCTGAGACTTGAGCTTCCACCAACCCCCACTCTGCCCTCATCAGCATCATGCCAAGCAAAACAACCCAAGGGAGGCTGGCTGTGGCAGTTGTTTAAATAATTTACCAGCGAGGCGGGCAGACTGGCAAAGGGTGGTGCTGTCATTCCCTCCAGCAGACAGGAGGAGAAAGGAAAACAGAGCCCTGCAATCTTTGGGAAAGAAGGCCAACGGTGAGGGAAAGCCGGCACCAGGCCTGGGCTCTTCGTCTCCCTTCTCCTATTAGCTCCATTGCCGAGATCTGACCCCTCCCCAGCCTCCAGATTGTTGCCTTTCTTTGACCTGCTGTTTTTCTCCCCAAGCGCTTTGGGTGGTTCGCGGGAAGGCTTCTCAGCCGCTCCGGAGCGTCTTTCCGCACTGCCTTGGCCACCCCGCGCCTCCTTCTCCTCTGTCTCCTTCCTGCTTTCTTTCTTCTCCCTTACCTTGGTCTTTCAGGCTGCCGATCAGCTCCAGCTGCCTCTCTTCCTGGGTGCTGTCCATGCTGGCGCTGGGAAAGGCCACCTTCCGCCTCCCGTCTTTACCTGGAGAGGGAAGGGAGGCAGATGCGGGTCGAGGCGGGCGCTGGAGCAATGTGCTACTGCACATGCCCGGCTTGCCTGGGGAGCATGTGCAAAGGACCGGCGCTTTTCCACGCGCTCAGGCGTCTCTCGCTGGCACACGCACACGCACTTGGCCCTGCTGTGCTTCCTGGAGCGCAATAATAATAATAATAATAATAATAATAATAATAATAATAATAATAATAATAATAATAATAATAATAATAATAATAATCAGCTGATTTTTCAATCTTGGCCTTAATTCCATCAGAACAAATGCAATTAAGGCCAAGATTGAAAAATCAGCTGATGACCCAAAATGCAGACTGTGCAAGGAAGCTGACGAAACCATTGATCATCTCCTCAGCTGCTGTAAGAAAATTGCACAGACAGACTACAAACAGAGGCACAACTGTGTGGCCCAAATGATCCATTGGAACTTATGCATCAAGTACCACCTGCCAGCAGCAAAGAACTGGTGGGATCACAAACCAGCAAAGGTCGTGGAAAATGAACACGCAAAGATACTGTGGGACTTCCGAATCCAGACTGACAAAGTTCTGGAACACAACACACCAGATATCACAGTTGTGGAAAAGAACAAGGTTTGGATAATTGATGTCGCCATCTCAGGTGACAGTCGCATTGATGAAAAACAACAGGAAAAACTCAGCCGCTATCAGGACCTCAAGATTGAACTTCAAAGACTCTGGCAGAAACCAGTGCAGGTGGTCCCGGTGGTGATGGGCACATTGGGTGCCATGCCAAAAGATCTCAGCCGGCATTTGGAAACAATAGACATTGACAAAATCACCATCTGCCAACTGCAAAAGGCCACCCTACTGGGATCTGCACACATCATCAGAAAATACATCACACAGTCCTAGACACTTGGGAAGTGTTCGACTTGTGGTTTTGCGAAACGAAATCCAGCATATCTATCTTGTTTGCTGTGCCATACAACGTCGTTGTGTTGATAATAATAATAATAATAATAATAATAATAATAATAATAATTTTCTTTTTATACCCCGCCCCATCTCCCCGAAGGGACTCGGGGCGGCTTACATGGGGCCAGGCCCGATCAAACAAACAAATAACAGTAACAAAGCAATAAAACAATTATCCCAGGCTGTGGACCGGGCTGTGGCGCAGGCTGGAAAGCAAGCCAGCTGCAACAAATCAACAAATCACTCTGACCAAGAGGTCATGAGTTCGAGGCCAGCCCGGTGCCTGCATCTTGTCTCTGTCGCTGTTCTATATCATGGCATTGAATGTTTGCCTTTATGTGTGCAATGTGATCCGCCCTGAGTCCCCTTCGGGGTGAGAAGGGCGGAATATAAATGCTGTAAATAAATAAATAATAAATAAATCCCAGTAAAAAACATCAACATCAGTAAAAACAATCATTAAAATCAACAAGCAGGATACAGTGTTAAAAACAGGAGACTAATTCGTAGATCCCAGGCGAAATGCAGAGTGTTGTGAAATGAGAAAGGAAATCTCAAGTTGAATGAACAATAAAGTGCTGTATAAAATGGCAAGACAACAACAATGGGACTATTATGGAATGGACAGATAGATCAATCCAGCAACAACTAAACATCGAAGGCCTTTTGGAAGAGCCAGGTTTTTAAGCTCCTACGGAAGGAGAGGAGGGTAGGGGCCTGCCTGATCTCTCTAGGAAGAGAGTTCCAAAGCCGGGGGGCCACGACGGAGAAGGCCCTCTCTCTCGTCCCCACCAACCACGACTGTGAGGGTGGTGGGAGCGAGAGAAGGGCCTCCCCCAACGAGCGAAGAGAACGTGTGGGTTCATAGAGGGAGATGCGGTCTCTAAGGTAGGTGGGTCCCAAACCGTTTAGGGCTTTGTAGGCAAGGCAGAGCAGAGCCAAGCACAGCAGAGAAAGTGCTCTGTTTGGGGCTGGAGCAAGTCTGGACAAACTTGGGCCCTCCAAGTGTTTTGGACTTCAACTCCCACAATTCCTAACAGCCTACCGGCTATTAAGAATTTGTGGAAGTTTATTTATTTATTTATTTATTTATTTATTACAACGTGTTGTCGAAGGCTTTCATGGTTCACAGGGTTGTTGTATGTCTTTCAGGCTGTGTGGCCATGTTCCAGAAGTATTCTCTCCTGACGTTTCGCCCACATCTATGGCAGGCATCCTCAGAGGTTGTGAGGTATGGAAAAACTAAGCAAGGAATCTATATATATAAAAGGCTAATGAAATTTCGGCCTAGGACAAAACAACAAAACTACACATCCCAGAAACACTAAACTTGGCAGCACAACCCCTCATCCATGCCTGTACGTTCATACAACAAAAAGAAAAGAAAAATAAATTTCTAATTAGAAGGAGAGGAATAATTGTTTTTATCCAATTGCTGCCAGTTAAAAGGCTAAGCTCTGCCCACTTGGTCTCCTAGCAACCCACTCAACCCAGGGGACAGGCAGAGTTAGGCCTCACTTAGGCCTCTTCCACACTGCCTATAAAATACAGATTATCAGATTTGAACTGGATTATATGGCAGTGTAGACTCAAGGCCCTTCCACACAGCTATATAACCCATTTACAATCTTATATTATCTGCTTTGAACTGGATTATCTTGACTCCACACTACCATATAATCCACTTCAGTGTGCAGTCGGACACAACTGGACTTAATGTCAAGAGAAAACCTTTACCTTAATTACCACCAATTCCTCAATACTTTATTTCCCATAAAACCATACTTCGCCACAGCAACACGTAGCCAGGCACAGCTAGTGTTTATATATATCTGTGGGAAGTTCAGGGTGAGGAGTGAATCACCCTAATTTGCATTGAATGGCTACATCTACTAGCTACTTTCTGCCTGGAGGCATTCTTTGTTAACTGCCCCTAGTTCCCATGTCTCAGAGTGTTGCTTCTTATTTACTGTTCTGATTTTTGAATTTTTTAATACTGGTAGCCAGATTTTGTTCTTTTTCATGGTTTCCTCCTTTCTGTTGAAGTTGTCCACATGTTTGTGAATTTCAATGGTTTCTCTGTGTAGTCTGACTTGATAGTTGTTGGAGTGGTCAAGCATTTCTGTGTTCTCAAATAATATACTGTGTCCAGGTTGGTTCATCACGTGCTCTGCTATGGCTGATTTCTCTGGTTGAATTAGTCTGCAGTGCCTTTCATGTTCTTTGACTCGTGTTTGTGCGCTGCGTTTGGTGGTCTCTATGTATGCAAGGCCAAGAACAAGCCATGAGAGTCAAGACAAAGATCCACCCAGAGGAAAGGTGTTCTTAACATACATCAAGGGCACCACTGACCGCATAGGCAAACTGATGAAGAAGCACAACCTACAAACTATCTACAGACCCACAAAGAAAATCCAACAAATGCTACGGTCAGCGAAAGACAAGAGGGATCCTCTCTCCTCTGCAGGAGTCTACTGTATCCCATGCAGCTGTGGACAAGTATACAGGGAGCTCTGGCATGGACTGGTCCATGAGGTCACAAAGAGTCGGAGACAACTAAATGACTGAGCAGCAGCAGGCTAAAGCCAGCATTTTGAATTGTGCTCGGTAGCAGACTGGCAGCCAGTGGAGCTGGCTTAGCAAGGGAGTTGTGTGCTTCCTGTACACAGCTCTGCTGAGCAGTCTGGCTGCAGCCCGTTGAACCAGATGAAGCTTCCGAGCAGTCTTCAAAGGCAATCCCACATAGAGTGCGTTGCAGTACTGTATACAGGATATAACTAGAGCATGGACCACTTTGGCCAAGTCAGAAGTTTGCCCATGCCTGGGCTGGAGGCAGCAGACTGAGCCACTCGTGGCTTATGAAGTATGAGATAATGGGTGCAGCTCCACTGCAGAATGAATGCTGTTTGACCCCACTTCAACTAAAGATTCCAATGCAGTGTAGAATGAATGTAGTTTGACCCCCACCTTCAATAAGGGTGCATCGAAGTATATTTATTTATTTATTTCATATACTGTTTTTTCCAGCCCTGGGAAAAGCGGTTCGTAACATAGTCAACGACAAAGATTCAATGCCTCACATCCATATAAAAGAACATTACAAGTCTAAAAGCAATCACATATAGCCATAAATTAAATCATTAAAACCTATACAAACCATCAGCATAATCATAAAACATTAAAGCATTAAGTATTAAAACATTTAAACATTGCATCGATCTCATGCTTTCCTTTAGCTGCTTCTGTCTTTGTGTCATTTCTCGAATGCCTGTTTACACAGCCAAGTTTTGAGCTGTTTCCTGAATGTCAGGAAGGAGGGGGGCCATCTAATCTTGCTGGGGAGTTTCGCAGCCAGGGAGCCACCACCGAGAAGACCCTGCCTCTTGTCCCTACTAATTGCACCTGCAAAGGTGGCAGGACCGAGAGCAGGGCCTCCCCAGCCGATCTTAGCACTCTAACTGGTTCATAAAGGGAGATGCGTTGGACAGGTAAGCTGGACAGTGGTTCTCAACCTGGTGTTTTGGCCTACAACTCCCAGAAATCCGAGCCAGTTTACCAGCTGTTAGGGCTTCTGACAAAACATCTGAGAACCCACAGGTTGAGAACCATTGGTTTAGGGCTTAATTGGCTAAAGCCAGCACTTTGAATTGTGTTCGGTAGCAGGCTGGCAGCTAGTGGAGCTAACACAACAGGGAGGTTTGTGTGCTCCCTGTTCCCTGCTCCAGTAAGCAACCTGGCTGCCACCCATTGGACTATTTGAAGCTTCCGAACAGTCTTCAAAGGCAACCCCATGAAGAGAGCATTGTAGTAGTCTATTCAAGATGTAATGGGTGCGTGGACCACCATAACCAAGTCTGATTTTCAAAGGTACAAGCGCAACTGTAGCAGAATTCAAAATGATCTTAACAGACTAGAGAGATGGGCCGAAACTAGCAAAATGAAGTTCAACAGGGACAAATGCAAGATACTTCACTTTGGCAGAAAAAATGGAATCAAAGATACAGAATGGGGGACGCCTGGCTCGACAGCGGTACGTGTGAAAAAGACCTTGGAGTCCTCGTGGACAACAAGTTAAACATGAGCCAACAATGTGATGCGGTAGCTAAAAAAGCCAATGGGATTTTGGCCTACATCAATAGGAGTATAGTGTCTAAACCCAGGGAAGTCATGCTCCCCCTCTATTCTGCCTTGGTCACACCACACCTGGAATACTGTGTCCAATTCTGGGCACTGCAATTGACTTACTTACTTAGGCGATCCCTCATAGTTCGGGGATGATGGTCCTCCATTTCTTGGAAGACGCCTATGAGTGATTTTTTTTAATGTGTGGAGGTCGGTGCATGGCCGGTCAACACACAGTCTTCACAGAATGAGGTCCCAGCAGTGGTGTGGTTAACACAACGAGAGTGGCTTCTCAGTCTATTGCAGCCTTCATCCGCTTTCACAGCCGTTGTAACATGAACCATGTTATCCTCTGCCTGCTCCGCCTTTGAGGTCTTTGGGTCTTCGGATTGTTCTTGGTCTGGATCCTCCCCTGTGGCCAATCCTGGGAGTGCATGACTCCAGTGGTTGTGCCCACAGGTTCATTGGAACACGCAAGCCCCTCACCACGTCAAGGTGACAATCCATCGAGGGGACCGCAATTAAAGGGAGATGTTGACAAGCTGGAAAGCATCCAGAGGAGGGCAGCTAAAATGATCAAGAGTCTGGAGAACAAACTCTATGAGGAGTGGCTTAAAGAGCTGGGCATGTTTAGCCTGCAGAAGAGAAGGCTGAGAGGAGACATAGCCATGTATAAATATGTGAGGGGAAGTCATAGGGAGGAGGGAGCAAGCTTGTTTTCTGCTGCCCTGGAGACTAGGACGTGGCTTCAAACTATAGGAAAGGAGATTCCACCTGAACATTAGGAAGAACTTCCTCACTGTGAGGGCTGTTCGGCAGTGGAACTCTCTTCCCCGGACTGTGGTGGAAGCTCCTTCTTTGGAGGCTTTTAAACAGAGGCTGGATGGCCATCTGTTGAGGGTGCTTTGAACGCAATTTCCTGCTTCTTGGCAGGGGGTTGGACTAGATGGCCCATGAGGTCTCTTCCAACTCTATTATTCTATGATTCTATGAACTGGCACAAGAGTTTTAATTGTGCAAAAGCCACCCCCCACCCCCAAGCCACTGTTGAAACCTGGGGTTCCAGGCTCAGCGATGAGTCCAGGAGAACTCCCAAGCTGTGAACCTGCATTTTCAAGAGGAGTGCGACCCCATCCTGCACAGGCTTTAACCCTATACCCTGTTCAGCCTTCCGACTGACCAGTAGGACCTCTTTCTTGTCTGGATTCAGTTTCAATTTTTTCACCCTCATCTAGACCATCACAGCAACCAAGCACCGGTTCAGGACCTAAACAGTCTCCTTTACCTGGACTTGGCCCCATGTTAGCCATCCTGAGTCCCTTCGGGGAGATGGAGGTGGGGTACAAAAATAAAATAAAATAAAATAATAATAATAATTATTATTATTATTATTAGCAGGTGGAAAGGAGTAATAGTGTTGAACGCCCTCTGTGTACAGATGGCATCCAACTCCAAAACTCTGGATGATCTTTCCCAGCGGCTTCATGTGGATGTTAAACAACATGGGGAACAATACTGAATCCTGCGGGACCCCACAGGACAATGTCCCCCAACAACACCTTCTGGAAAAGATCTTCCAGGAAGGACTGGAGCCACTGCAAAACAGTCTGCGCAAGCCCCATTCCCATGAGGAGTCCCAGAAGGATACCGTGATCTACAGTATCGGAGGCCACTGAGAGGTCCAGGAGAACCAACAGGGACACACTATCCCTGTCCAGTTCCTGGCGTAGATCATCTACTAAGGCGACCATGGCTGTTTCAATTCCTTGACCTGGCCTGAAGCCAGACTGTGAGGGATCTAGATAGTCAGTTTCTTCCAAGAACTCCTGGAGTTGCGAGGCCACCACACATTCCAAGACTTTGCCCAAATAGGGCAGATTAGACATTGAGGTCAGGAGGTTTGTCTGGAAGGCATCACAAAAAATGCCGTGGCAAAGAGAGAAGTGGATGTGATGTCTGCCTTTCCACAGAAAGCTGTTTCAGTTTTAGATGTGGACAAAACGTCAGGAGAGAATGCTTCTGGAACATGGCCATACAGCCTGGAAAACTCACAGCAACCCATAAAATACAGCTGTATGCAGCTGACCAGAAGCTAGGGGCAGCTGAAAAAAACACCCTCCGAGTGACCACTGCCAGTCCTGGCTAACTGGAATAAATGTCACTTTGGGGACCTGAGTATGCAGATTTTGGGGATTAATTTAAAACAGGAGTGGCAGGTATATGGAGCAAATTTCTGTCCTAGGATTTTCTGGGAAGGAGGCATACAAACTACAGTACCATAAATGGATAAGGCCAGAAGGTCACTATTGGTATGTTTATTTTACGTTAAACATTACAGCAGGGTGTGCAAGCCATTTAAAAGACAATTTGCCAGTCTGGAGCACTTCTGGGAGAGATTAGCCACCCTTTCCTAAGGTCCAGAGCATATTTTGCACCTTGACCCAGATCGTTGGGATTTCAAGATTTTATTTTGTATGTGACTTTTATGACTGTTTTTATCGTTGTTTGGTGTTTTATTGTTGATTGATTTGTTTTTACTGTTTGCTTTTGTTTTTATATTGTTGTTCCGGGCTTGGCCCCATGTAAGCCGCCCTGAGTCCCTTCGGGGAGATGGGGCAGGGTATAAGAATAAAGTTGTTGTTGTTGTTATTGTTGTTATTGTTGTTATTATTATTATTATTATTATTATTATTATTATTATGACACAGCAAACAAGATAGATATGCTGGATTTCATATCACAAAATCACAAGTCGAACACTACCCAAGGATGATGCGCGCAGATCCCAGCAGCTGGCAGAACGTAATTTTGTCAATGTCTATTGTTTCCAAATGCTGGCTGAGATCTTTTGGCATGGCACCCAATGTGCCCATCACCACCGGGACCACCTGCACTGGTTTCTGCCAGAGTCTTTGCAGTTCGATCTTGAGGTCCTGATAGCGGCTGAGTTTTTCCTGTTGTTTTTCGTCAATGCGACTGTCACCTGGGATGGCGACATCAATGATCCAAACCTTTTTCTTTTCCACAACTGTGATGTCTGGTGTGTTGTGTTCCAGAACTTTGTCAGTCTGGATTCGGAAGTCCCACAGTATCTTTGCGTGCTCATTTTCCAATACTTTTGCAGGTTTGTGATCCCACCAGTTCTTTGCTGCTGGGAGGTGGTACTTGAGGCATAAGTTCCAATGAATCATTTGGGCCACATTATTTACCCCTTTAAATAATAATTATTATTATTTAAACACCACCCTAAACAGCCTTCGTGAGCAGCATGTGGCTCCAACGCTACATTTCACTCATCCCTGCACCAAGAGAAACTTAATGAGGCAAACGGTGCCCATAAATGGCTTTGTAATGTTTTCTCAGAGACTGTCACTATACTATAATGAGATATAGCATTTTAAAAAGAGGGGGTAGAACTATAACAAGGCACAAAATAAAGGGTGCAAGCATTGAAGATCACGAAGTGGCTGACTCAGCCAAAGGCCAAAACGTGTCTCATCGTGGCCTGCTGAGCTCATGACATGATGTCTTATGATTTAGGGATGAGATGGCGGATTACTAATTATTAAAGGTGTGAGATCAACTCGCAGAGTGAATTTTACAATAGAGGGTTAGGGTGGGGATAGAGGATAAGCAAAGGCTTCAAAATGACTAGGCAAGAGCATTACATTGTTATACATCCTGGTAACACCTAGCATTTTTCTAGTTTTGTCTCTTCAATACAATGTTTCTTGCTGGGTTTAAGGAATCTGAGAACAAGGCCTACAGGGAGAATTTAACTATCAATCACATGTACGAAAACCTTTTGAATTTAATACAGTGCTTTAGATACTATCTTGTCCTCCAAAGGAGATAGTTATCCCATCACAAGAAGATGGGCTAACGAAACTGTACATTTTCCAGAGATGGACAAATTGATAACATAAATTAAAGCCATTAAGCAGTTTTTAGTAAAGATTAGGACTTATTAATTGCCTTTTAAGAGAACATTAGAGAAGATAATTAGGATTAGATAATATGTAGAAGTTCATTTAAGATATATAATTCGAGGAAGGAGGATAAATGGATAACTAGAACCATTAGATTAGAAGTTGAAAGTCATTTGTCTTTTTTTTTCCTTTTGGGGGGGTGTACTATATAATTTGTTGAATTATTTTTGTAGTGTAGTTTTGTCAGTAGTAGTTGTAGTATTAATTTAGAATCATAGCATCATAGAGTTGGAACAGACCTCACAGTCTATCCAGTCCAGCCCTCTGCCAAGAAGCAGGAAAATTGCATTCAAAGCACCCCCAACAGATGGCCATCCAGGCTCTGCTCAAAAGCCTCCAAAGGAGGAGCTTCCACCACACTCCGGGGCAGAGAGTTCCACAGATGAACAGCTCTCACAGTGAGGAAGTTCTTCCTCATGTTCAAGTGGAATCTCCTTTCCTATAGTTTGAAGCTGTTGTTTGGCATCCTAGTCTCCAAGGCAGCAGAAAACAAGCTTGCTACCTCCTCCCGATAACTTCCCCTCACATACATGACTATCACGTTTCCCCTCAGCTTCTCTTCTGCATACTAAACTCTTTAAGCCGCTCCTCATAGTTTAGATTATCTTTTGTATTTTGTCTTTTTTGCAGTTTTTCCTTATATGTTGCTTTATATTATATAAATCCATTGTTTAATAAAGATTTTTTAAATTAAAAAAAATCTATGTTGGGTTGCCAGGCCACAGGGTGGATGCCAGTGACATCATGGGTGATGTCATAGTCAAGTTCGAGTGATGTCATCAAGAACATTAAACATCAACTCTGGGCATGTGAATTCAAATTCAATTAAATCCAAGTGTAATAAATTAATAGATGTATCAGGGAAACATATTGGGAAAAACAGATGATGGTGGTGGTGATGGTGATGATGATGATGAACAAATAGGGCAGTAGAGATCAATGGAGAAAGGAGAAAAGAGTCAGACAAGAAGGAAAGGACAAGGAGAATGATTAATATAGCTAGGAGAAATGTGGGCAAAAGAAGGAAAAAGATGGGAGAGATGAAGAAGGAGAAAGTGAGGAGGAGAAAGAAAATAAGAATGAATAATGGGACTAGAAAAGGTAAGGAAAAGATGTGCAACTAACATATTTGAAAGAGACAGAGAAATGAAACAGAAGAGAAGACATTTCATCTGAAGGATGGGGCATATGAACAAAGAACATAAAATCGAATAAGAAATCTTGAAGTTAGGGACAACATTTGTCCTCAATTCAGCGGGGGAACATCGTGATGGTAAAGAGGGGTTCAGTGATTGAATAGACTGCTTTGGAGGTTGATAGTGTCACCTTTTTTGGAGGTCTTTAAAGAGATGTTAGATCAGGCATGGACAAACATTTTTGTCTTGGGGCCCCATTGTGAGCCCAACCAAGAGGGCCGGACCGGGAGGGAGGGCGGTTGGACACCCACTGGGTGGGTCGAGCCTGGGAGGGAAAGGGCCTGTAAGATGGTGGGGCCAGGAGAGGGTGGGGCAGGGTCCAGGTCATCCTCAGGTTGTCCTCCTGGCATAAGGATGGGGCTGCTCAACCCATCCTTATGCCAGGAAGACAATGAGACATGCAGCAACTGCCCTGATCCTCCTTCCTGATCCTCCTTCCCCAATCTTTGGGCTGTCCTCTTGGCATTATGCATCATAGCGCAAGACAGGCAATGGCTGAGAGTGCTCTGGAGGGCTCTCAGCCGCTTCATGCCTTCTTCAGGTTGTCCTGTCGGCATAACAACGGGGCCTCTTGCACTATCTTTATGCTGGGAGGAGGACAAGACATGCAGCGGCTGAGAGTGCTCCAGAGGGCTCTCAGCTGCTGCATGCTTTCCTCCCCTGTCCTTTCTGCATAAGGATGTGGCAGGCCACCATGTCCTTATGCTGAGAGGACAGGTAAAATGAGGAGGGCCTGAAGTAAGAGCCACATCCGACCCGACCCCTGCGCCTTAGTTTGCCCATGCCTGCGTTAGATGGTCATCATTCAGGAGTGGAAATTACTTAAATGGAACTACTAGGTACTTTTTTAAAGTTTCCTTATTCAAGGTAAAGGTAAAAGTTTCCCCTGACGTTAAGTCCAGTCGTGACCGACTCTGGGGGTTGGTGCTCATCTCCATTTCTAAGCTGAAGAGCCGGCATTGTCCATAGACATCTCCAGGTCATGTGGCCGGCATGACTGCATGGAGCGCCGTTACCTTCCCGCTAGAGCGGTACTTATTGATCTACTCACATTTGCATGTTTTCGAACTGCTAGGTTGGCAGGAGCTGGGGCTAACAGCGGGCGCTCATTCCGCTCCCGGGATTTGAACCTGGGACCTTTTGGTCTGCAAGTTCAGCAGCTCAGTGCTTTAACACACTTCGCCACCGGGCTCCCATTTTCTTAT
The DNA here is from genome assembly GCF_035594765.1 of Anolis carolinensis. Taxonomy (NCBI): domain Eukaryota; kingdom Metazoa; phylum Chordata; class Lepidosauria; order Squamata; family Anolidae; genus Anolis; species Anolis carolinensis. Next base: position 159,567,749 of record NC_085843.1, on the reverse strand, counting down.
TCAAGGGATGCAGAAATCAGGAGGGGGGAATAATCTATGTATGTGTGCATTTGTAAAGAGATATTCTTCTCTTATCAATATGGCCTCAGCCTGGAATTGTCCTAGCAGTGCTTACTTCGGCATAAGAAAAAAAGAAGTCTCAATTGTATGTCACCAATATGTAACATCACATGTACTCCAGTTCCAAGAGAGAAGACCCAGCACTCAACTCATTGTCACAAAATGAAATCCAGCTCTCTACAAAAGAGAGCACACTAGTTTACAGATCTTAAGGCTATGTTCCTATACACTCCTAGAAGTAAACTTGAGAGCCAGAGTAGTGGTGTGGTTTGAGTGTTAGACAAGGGCCCTGTAAAGAAGTGTGTGTTTTATTTTGATTTATAGATGTCATGTTTAATTTCGTTTTAAAAGTCAGGTTTAACTATGTTTAAAAGGGTAAGTATTAGTCACCAGTGCGTGGGGGATAGTAACGGGGGCGGAGCCAACCGCCGTTTGAAGAAAAAGGAGGGAATGTTTTGAAAAAAACAGTTTAGTCTGTGATTTTTGTCACAGGGAAGACACTGGTTCCAGGTTAGGGAAACCAGGGGAACTCAGATCTCTAGTGGTGTTAAATTAAGCAAGTTAGGTGACTTGTTTAGGTTTATTTGTAGAGTCTGAGTAGGAAGGGAAAGCAATCCCAGTTAGATCCAAAGTGATCAGTTAATAACTTTGCAACTATTATCTAAGTGCCTTTAAAGAAGTTACTGTAACCACTAAGCTCTGTGCCTTGTTCTTCAATATCCAAGTCTCTGTCACCTATATTCAAAACTAAGTAACACTACCATCTAATGGGAATAAAAATAAAAAAGAATAAGAGAATAAAGAAAAAAAATTTCCTCTCTGCCTGACATCTCCACAATTTGGTGGCAGCGGTGGGATAAAAAGATTCCTCCCTGCCACATCGCCACAGGCCCCTTCCACACAACTGTATAAAATCCACATTGAACTGTATTATATGACAGTGTGGACTCAGATAACATAGTTCAACGCAGATATTGTGGATTATATGCCTTGATATTCTGGGTTATATGGTTGTCTGGCAAGGCCCAAGGACTCCAGAAAACAAGAATTTCAATCCCCACTCAGCCATGGAAATCCACTGGGAGTCCTTGGGCAAGTCACGCTCTCCAAAGGCAGTCTTCATATTAATTTGGGTGTTAGTAAGTCACTTACAGCACATTTATGTGCTGTATTGATCTTTAGTACTGGAGATAAACTGGACTGATAATGTTTAAGCAACACTGTCTATTGGGGAATCAATGTATAGCAGCATGAAGTCTATCACTCTTCATTCAGAGGCATTATAGGTTAGTGATTCAATCTGCAAGGTGCTATAAGTGTACAGTTACTCCAACAAACAGTATGTGAAGTATCTGTAATGACACATAAACTATTTTAATGGCTCCTTTTAAAACTGTTGTGCAGAAAAGAGGGGTGTGGAAAAGTGAGGGAAGAGAGGACATCTTTTGTTTTATTTTGCAAAAGCAAGTTACTTTCTGAAAAGACCCTTGATTATTATTCATGTATCTATTTCTATACAGCTAAAAGCAGGGCCGTAGCCAGAAAAAAAATTCAGGGGGGGGGTTTGAACCCCTGGCACCCCCCACCCCCGCTACAAACCTGTCAATATCTATTTGAGATAGTGCCTGGAGGGACTCTTAATGTTTTGCGTCTCATAGATTTAGCATGGGGATTTGGTTAACCAGTTAAAATTCATGAGTAAACCAGGTTTTTTTTTATAACCTGAAAAATTTCGGGGGGGGGGGGAGGGTTGAACACCTAAAACACCCCCCTCGCTACAGGCCTGGCTAAAAGACAGGTTTTGTTTTTGTGCTGTGTCAGAACTATGCGGATATATTTATTCACCTCTTTTTGGGGTCCTTAAAGCACTATGTATTTGCAGCATTTTTATTTCTTAAAATATTTATATCCTACCATCTGTTCAGAGATTCTAGGGTGATGCAGCAAAACCAATCTGACAAAATTACTGTATATACTCGAGTATAAGCCTAGTTTTTCACCCCTTTTTTAGGGCTGAAAAAGCTCCCCTTGGCTTATACTCGAGTAGGGGTCCTGGCTGGCTTCTATTCAGGTCAGCTTATACTTGAGTATATAGGTATTCAGAGTTGGACAGTCTTATTAAAGTATTATTATTATCTTAAATTACAGTTTTATATAATTATTCAAAAACATTTAACCTATTGATGCCTCAAATAATGCAATTTTATTAATATCTATTTTATTTTTTGAAATTGACCTGTAGCTGCTGCATTTCCCACCCTCATCTTATACTCGAGTCAATATGTTTTCCCAGTTTTTGTGGTAAAATTAGGTGCCTCGGCATATATTCGGGTCGGCTTATACTCAAGTATATACGGTATATGAATAATAAAAAAATCTAAAAGCTAAACACATAATAATTTTAAAAGTAAAATATAAATTAAAACTGGATAAAATATCTCAAACCCCTACATATGGAAGAGTCTCTATAAAAACAATCAGACTCGGACAATAACTCACTTTAGTGAACAACCTTGTTTTGACTTGGAGCCAATAGATTTTCCAAGAGAACAGAACGTTTTATATGTGGGTTGCCACAGTAGAGAAGGCCCTTTTCTCTGTTATCACATATTGTACAGATTGTCCATAATGATGGGATGTCCTAGGATGTTTATTTTTTAAATTGTCATAAGATCGTACCAGCATCTTGAAAATAGACTGGAAGCATATTGACATTCATAGCAACTTCTTTAAAAATGAGTGTTACATTATTTTTACTTGATGTTCACAGTTAGCAGGGGGATTGTAACCCCGTTGAGTACAGGTTGCCATCCTATACCCCGATGAGCCCCGTGACTGACCAGGAGGGCCTCTGTCTTGTCAGGATTGAGACTCAATTTATTAGCCCTCATCCAGTCCATTACAGCTGTCAGACACTGGTCCAGGAACCAGGGAGCTTCTTTGGAATTAGGTGTAAAGGAGTAGTAGAGTAGTAGAGCTGGGTGTCATCTGCATAGAGACTATATCACTGTAGTGCTAGGACAAACTCAAACTTTACTATAGTGGAGATAAGATTTCAGTTCCCAATATAGAACATGGGCATTTCTTTAGGGGGGTGGGTAAGGTTACAAAGGCAACAAAAGGCAGCTCAGGTTTTTTTGTTTTTTTTCATGTCAGGAGCGATGAGAAACTGCAAGTCGCTTCTGGTGTGAAAGAACTGGCCGCCTGCAAGGACGTTGCCCAGGGGACATCCAGATGTTTTTGATGTTTTACCATCCTTGTGGAGGCTTCTCCCGTTTCCGAACATGGAGCTGGAGCTAGCAGAGAGAGCTCATCTGCGCTCTCCTCAGGTTGGATTCAAGCCAGCAACCTTCAGGTCAGCAACCCAGCCTTCAAGTTAGCATTCCTGCTGGCACAAGGCTTTAACCCATGGCACCACCAGGGCCTCAGTGGGAATGGGGAACACACACTGAACAGAACTGTGACAAATTCTGCACTAGCTGCAGATTCTGAGTTGTCTTCAATGACAGCCCTGCATGGAGTGTATTGTAGTTGTCTAGTGGGGAAGTTAGAGAGCCCCGGTGGCGAAGTGTGTTAAAGCACTGAGCTGCTGAACTTGCAGACCGAAAGGTCCCAGGTTCAAATCCCAGGAGCGGAGTGAGCACCCGCTGTCAGCTCCAGCTTCTGCCAAACTAGCAGTTTGAAAACATGCCAATGTGAGTAGATCAATAGGTACCGCTCGGGCGGGAAGGTAATGGCGCTCCATGCAGTCATGCTGGCCACGTGACTTTGGAGGTGTCTATGGACAACACTGGCTCTTTGGCTTAGAAATGGAGATGAGCACCAACCCCCAGAATAAGACATGACTGGACTTAACGCCAGGGGAAACGTTTACCTTTTTTAGTGGGGAAGTTATATGCCCAAGTTATCTCTATCAGGGAGAGGCTGTACAGAATAAAACTGACTCCTGAATTCCACACCACAGAAGGGCTTCAATAACAAAGATGGGTGTAAGAATATGCCCACATTTCACTCATCTCTTCAAAGAAAGAGCAAACTCGGCAAAGTCAGGTAGTTTACTCAGTTGGTGGACTAGAGAACCACAATACACAAATACTCTGTCTTAGCAGGATTCACCAGCCCATTGTAGAATCCAGGCATTGTTATTAGAATTGGCTGAGGCTGTGCAAGTAATAGTCCATTACCTACACAGCCCCAGTGACTGCAATAACAAGAAGTAGAGCTGGGTGTTATCCTTATACTACAGGAAGTATGCATATGATGTGGATACATCTTTCGCCATTTCTCCTACTGTTACTTTCATGCACATCACACACATACACAAATCAAGAGGTTATCAGATTTCTTACTTTGGCAAATTACCTCTTTAGACACAAAGCTTAGAGCTGTTGCTTTTTATAAGAGAAAGGTGGTCTGAAAAACTGTGAAATTTGTAGTACAATAACAGCAGCAACAACAACAAAAAATTGCCAGCCTCTGCTCTGTTTGAAAAGGCCTTGGTGGATGGTGGCAGTAACAGTGAACAGCAATGGACTCTGCATTGCCAAGCAGCTGGGACTAACAGACGATTCCCATAGTCCCATGGAATAATGTTTTGTCAGAAGCCTTATGGAAAACACAAATTGGTGTCATTACCAGACTGGTCTTACCATTAGGGAGAGCAAGGTATCTGCATTAAATGGCAAATGCTAGGGGTTGCCTCGCAATGGGTAAATCCATGAAAACAAAATTAGGGAAACCACACTATTGGTTTTGCACACCATAAGCTTATCCTGCTGGCATTTCACTCTATGTCAGTAGAGTGGCAAATCCATTCTAGGTTGTAAAGGACGTATATGAAATAATGAACCTTATTCCTAAAATAGGTTTAATGTCTTCCAACAGCTCCATAAAAGAACTGAAGAAAAGTCAGAGTGGCTTTACCATTTCACTGAAATGGAAGCCGCTTGCTGTCTCTGCCTGTTAGGCAGAGATGACTCTTTCTCTAATAGTTGCTCATAATAGTATTATGGGTATCCAGATAGAAGACCAACAGACAAACCTGTCAGGCAGGAACATAGGATGAAGACTCTTCTCCTTCTGGGAAACTGGCCCTAAGCAGTTGAGACATTGAAATCAAAACATTAGCCATTCTTTATCTTACTTAGGCGATCCCTCGTTGTCCGAATATGGTTGTCTTCTAGGTGCAGTTTCCTGGCGGTGGATACATATGTGACCTTGGAGCCCTATTCTTGACCCATATGTTTTTCCACAGTGGGGACATCAGTTTCCAGGTGGAAGGAGGTCCCGATGAGGGTTGGCTTGATGCGCTTTCCTCTTGGCACATTTCTCCCTTTCGTCCTCCATTCATGCCTCTTCAAATTTCACAGCACTGCTGGTCACACTTGACCTCCAGCTAGGGCCAGGGTTTTCCAGTTCTCGGTGTCTATGCCACAGTTTTTAAGGTTAGCTATAAGTCCATCTTTAAATATCTTTTTCTGTCCACCAACATTCTGTTTTCCATTCTTGAGTTGAGAGTATAGTAACTGCTTTGGGAGATGGTGATCGGGCATTCAAACGTGGCCAGTCCAGCAGAGTTGATGGCATTGGAGCATCACTTCAATGCTGGTGGTCTTTTCTTCTTCCAGCACGCTGACATTTGTCTGCCTGTCTTCCCAAGAGATTTGCAGGATTTTTCAGAGGTAAAGCTGATGGAATCATTCCAGGAATTGAGTGTGACGTCTATAGACAGTCCATGTTTCACAGGCATATAACAGGGTTGGGAGGACAATAGCTTTATAAACAAGCACTTTAATATCCCTATGGATGTCCCGATCCTCAGCACTCTCTGCTTCATTTCGAAAAATGCTGCACTCTCAGAGCTCAGGTGGTGTTGTATTTCAGTGTCAATGTTGACTTTTGTGGAGAGATGGCTGCCAAGGTAGGGGAAATGGTCAACATTTTCTAACATTACACCATTAAGCTGTATTCCTGGCATTGCAGAGGGATTGGCTGGTGACTGCTGGAACGGCACTTTGGTTTTCTCGATGTTCAATCAGAGGATGAGCTTCTTTTATGCTTCTGCAAAGGTGTTTAGAGTGGCTTGTGGGTCTTCTTCTGAATGCACACAGATTATGTTATCATCGGCATATTGGAGTTCTATAACAGATGTTGTTGTGACCTTGTTTTTGGCTTTCAGTCTGCTGAGTTTAAATAGCTTGCTGTCTGATAGATAATTTCCACTCCGGTGGGAAGCTTCCCATCAACAAGATGAAGTATCATAGCGATGAAGATGGAGAATAAGGTAGGGGCAATAACACATCCCTGTTTGACACCTGATTCTACCTTAAATGGGTCACTTTGGGAGCCATTGCTGTCCAAGACTGTTGCCATCATTGTGGAGGAGCCACAAGATGTTCACAAATTTGTCAGGGCATCCAATTTATTGGAGGATGGTCCAGAGAGCACTCCGATTCACTGTGTCAAATGCTTTTGCGAAGTCAATGATGTACAGAGGTTGATTTTGTTCCCTGCATTTTTCTTGGAGCTGTCATGCAATAAAAATAATGTCCACTGTTTCTCTGGAGGGTTGAAAGCTGTTCTGGGATTCTGGGAGGGTGTCTTCTGAAACAGGGAGAAGGCGGTTTGCAAGGATTCTTGCGAGGATTTTCCCAGCGGAGGTTAGAAGGGAGATACCTCGATAATTTCCACTTCATCATTTTACCATAACTTCATATTTTATCATAAGCCCATTGGTTTGCTCTGACTATCATGTCTAAGTCTGAATCCAACATATTGGAAGGTGGATCCAACTTGCTTCATATATAGGAATCCAGACGTAGAAATATATGACTGGGGTTGTGGAAGGGGGTTTACCTGGTCTCTCCCAACTTCTGAAACCTTAAATAAGTAATTCAGAGAACCAGGAAATTTTGCTGAACTGGATGAGTTGTGATCCAGGGAGGGAGGGAGGATGCCTGGAAATCAGGTGAAGACACCTTCAGTGAGCTGAGTCTTCTGTTTATGTAAAACAGATTATAGACCCAACTCACTCTAAATAAATAAACTAAATAAACATATTGAAACACAGACAAATTAAAAATAATAACAACTCCATCAATGGAAATTACTCCCAGTTTATTTGGAATGGTTGCAACCTAGTATGCTTTTAAATTTTTGAAAGGAATGATATTGCGATTTCCTTATTTACCATTTTGTAAGCCAGTTTGTGCCATGCTAGTGGAATATAAACGCAAAAATAAGTAGGCTATACAATTATATAAATACATTTATGAATCTAGCCACCAATCAGCCCAAAGGTACAGTTCTACAAATGGAATAAATATGGAGCACATCTAATTTGCATAGGCAGGTAGATTCTGTATGCTTTTGCATGAGTGTGGGGAGATATAATTGTACCTGGACAAACATGGCTTAATATGAAACACCGTAAAGAATAAAACAGCAAGAACTGTTTGAGTACATAATTAACATCATGAATACATTTTGAACAGATGCAAATTTTCCATCAAATCAATCAAGGCCAAATAATAGCTCCAGCATAATATATGAGAGGAAATATGGGCTGTAAGTCTACCTGCCTTGAAAATGAACTAATCAAAACACATTCATCATGAGAGAACATCTATGATTAAAGTAGCAGAATCTAATAATATGGAATCTGCTTTTTTAAACTTTACTATTTGATTACAAACATTAAAATGATTTTGTACAAATCAGCCACTCCCACTGCCGGGGATTTGACTGCCTATGTAAAGAAATTACAACCTTGATTGGAGGATAAAATAAGGAGGAAAATGTTGTATACAACTAGAATGTAATGTTCTAAAACATATATCCAGGCCAAAAGAATTAACAACACTATTCATGAAATGCAAAATTATGAAGGGTGCACTTCTTTTAGAGAACCAAATAAACTTAAATTTACATATCATAACTTTGGAAGCTGACCATTTAAAATGTGCAATCTAACTTTCTCATAAGAAGTCTAGGCAAGTCAAACAGATCTGCCTCATCCCAGTTATTCTTATTTATTCTTAAAGCAGTTATTTGAGGATGGAGAAATGATAATTGATTCAAGGTCAGTTGGTCTTATTGTTTGAAGGATGCTTTGAACCCGCATTTCATCACTTGTAGTCTGATACTGTAGCCACTATACTACACTAGTTCTTGAATTGAGAGTTTTGACAGTTACAAAATTGCAGGGAGAGAGTTAAATGCACAGGTTTAGTGGAGTGTAAAGACCCTTTACTCCACTAATGTCTGAGTAGGATTCTAACCTATTTAAAATCATACATGGCTGATTATAACTTTGATGTCCTTTGTACTCCTAAGTCTTAGATGGCCTTCTCCACTGATGGAACATTCACTGATCTGTATCCATGATGTCATAAATAAGGGAATTTTTTTCAGAGGGCAGAAAAGAAATCCTCTTGTGAAAGCACATCGGGACCTTTCCTATTCCCTTCTCAGGTAGCTTACAGTGCTTCTCAAAATTTAGTTCCCCAGGTATTTAGGCCCCTTCTGCACTGCCATATAATCCAATTCAAAGCAGATAATTTGGATTTTATATGATAGTGTAGAAGGGGCATTATTATTATTATTATTATTATTATTATTATTATTATTATTATTATTATTATTTCCATCATTTCTTTCCCGCCCTTCTCACTTGAAGAGACTCAGATGTTCTAGAAGTCCCAGATATTTTGGTCAATGATCAGGTATTCTGGAAGGTCAAGTCCAAAGCATCTGAAGGAACAAACAATGACAATAGGTAGTTTAATCTTCCTTTATGTTTGATCTTTGGTCTATGTACTTTTTTACTGTCTACTACATTAAATGGTAGTGGCCAGTGGCCATCTAGATTTTTAGATAAGTTTTTTTGTATTGCTACATGGAAATGCTAAGGATTGTCCTATTGCAAGAAAGCATGATATCTACCACCACTTAGCCATAGTCCTCCACCAAGTGACAAGTTTTGGGGATGCAACTGAGGAATTATCTAATTTAAAATGAAGGTTGGGATGTGTGTGGCATCAGTCTAAGTAGCAACAGTGAACTTCATAGCTTTGACTGATGATGATGATGATAATAATAATAATAATAATAATAATAATAATAATAATAATAATAATAACAACAACAACAACAACACAACACACCAACCATCACAGTTATGGAAAAGGAAAAGGTTTGGATCATTGATGTTGACATCCCAGGTGACATTCGCATTGACAAAAACAACAGGAAAAACTCAGCCGCTGTCAGGACCTCAAGATTGAACTTCAAAGACTCTGGCAGAAACCAGTGCAGGTGGTCCTGGTGGTAATCGGCACACTGGGTGCCGTGCCAAAAGATCTCAGCCGGCATTTGGAAACAATAGACATTGACAAAATTACGATCTGCCAACTGCAAATGGCCACCCTGCTGGGATCTGCACGCATCATCCGAAAATACATCACACAGTTCTAGACACTTGGGAAGTGTTCGACTTGTGATTTTGTGATATGAAATCCAGCATATCTGTCTTGTTTGCTGTGTCATAATAAAATAATAATAATAATAATAATAATAATAATAATAATAATAATAGGTTTGGATCATTGATGTCGCCATCCCAGGTGACAGTCACATTGACGAAAAACAACAGGAAAAACTCAGCCGCTATCAGGACCTCAAGATTGAACTTCAAAGACTCTGGCAGAAACCAGTACAGGTGGTCCCGGTGGTGATCGGCACATTGGGTGCTGTGCCAAGAGATCTCAGCTGGCATTTGGAAACAATAGACATTGACAAAATCACGATCTGCCAACTGCAAAAGGCCACCCTGCTGGGATCTGTGCGCATCATCCGAAAATACATCACACAGTCCTAGACACTTGGGAAGTGTTCGATTTGTGATTTTGTGATACCAAATCCAGCATATCTATCTTGTTTTCTGTGTCATACTATGTTGTTGTGTCAATAATAATAATAACAACAACAACAACAACAACAACAACAACAACAACAATAATAATAATCTTTATTTGTATACCGCTCTATCTCTCTGCAAAGTGGTTTTCAACATAGGTAAAGCATTCAATTACCAACACAAAACATACAGCACAACCATAATAAAACATCAACATAATTACTATTAACACAACATACTCATATAGAATTAAAACCAGATTCATATGCTGATCCACTGGGTGAAATTCAACTGTCAATGTACAGGTACAATAGTACAATATCTTAACAAATATTTACACAGAAAAACAGAAACAACATACAAGCAAATACCTGAAATTATATTCATTACAAGATAACAAAACTAATATATAAAGTAAGCTAAGTCAAACACAATTATCTTCTAAATTAAGTGAGACTGCTATAAACTATGTGAATCAAGATCTTGTAAGATTTTTTTCCTGAATATTGGGAAGAATGAGGCCAGGAATGAAATTTAGAGAGAACTTCGGAGATTGTTGGGGCTACAACAAAAAAGGCCTAGCTCCTTGCCCTCAGATTATGTTTCCTCTGAATGAAGTGTGAAGTGTGGTGAATCTACAAAAGCTTACCTCCCACACAGTACCAGATCTGAAAGGGTGAAAAAGCTCACACTGATTGAGATGTATTCTGGTTGTGAGCAACCAGCCATTGTGCTCAAATCTAGTCAGACATAACTTTAAAGCCAAAATGTAACTAGTATTGATCTACTAGCTGATGGTTGCTAGAGAAGAACATATGAATACCTCTAGGTCTTTTAGGAATTTGTTATAATACCAAATGACAGAAATGCCAAGATGATAATAGAACACCACAATAAGCTTTTTATCACAATAACCTTGGCAAACACCTATCTTATTTTTGAATGAGAGCATTTAAAACACTACATCTCTGCAACACAAGTGCCAGTGTCCATGTTCAGCCTTTATTCCAAGACAAAGGCTAACAGGTTGTGCTCTACATTTGCCAGACATAACACTGGTTTTATGAATTTTCTTTCCTATAACAGTACAGAAATACAGTAGTGAATAGTCCTTTTCAAAGACAAAGCTGATTAAACAAGAGTTGCCAGGACAGGATGAAGGCCAAGATGAGCCTGAGGGTTTGCAGAGTGTGATGGGTCCTCCAACCCATTAGCACATTTAAACACAGGGCCTGCACACAGTCAAATAAAACTGTATGGATAACAACGGTGTCAAATCATTTTATTTCTATATATTTTAGTAGGATTTCCAGTTTGTGAAAAACAGCTTCTGCTGTCCTGGAAGCAAGAGATTAAAACTTCAGTAAAGTAGAGAATTCAAATCAAGTACTAAATCTCTTCATCCTATCTCTTTTGATTTATAGTATAGGAAACATACGAGGGTGGGTCAAAATGTGTTGCCTCCTGCGTCATAAAAACATTATGAATGAACTTATAACAGTAGAAGTAGCTGCAGATCATAGCCAGAACTATCCCATACACCAGTGGTTCCCAACCTTTGGACCTCCAGGTGTTTTGGACTTCAGCTCCCACAGTTCCTAACAGCTGGTTAGCTGGCTAGGATTTCTGGGAGTTGAAGTCCAAAACACCTGGAGGCCCAAAGGTTGGGAACCACTGCTCTAGTACAAAACTACCGTCCAACAAAGTCACCATTAATTTGGACACATTTGCACCATCGTTTAACCCAGGTATCAAAACCATTTTGGAAAAATTTGGGGTTTTGCTTCATGACTCATGATTTTAAAGTTGTTTTATCATAATTCAGGTCATTGAACTGGAAACCACGAAGGTTGTCTTTCAGAGGTCCAAACAGGTAAAAGTCAAAAGGGGCCAAATCAGGGCTGTAGGGTGGGTGAGGCACTACTGACCAGCCCATTTTTACAATTACCTGTGTTATGAAAAATGAAGTGTGTGGGTTTTCAATGTTTTGGGACACATCAGAACATGGGAAGCCTCCCATGTTCCCCTTGCTTCGTCATACGACACTTCCAACACAGTTCATGGGCAGAGCTTCACCAGAAGTAGCTGTGCATCATTTGATGGGATCTGGCAGGCTCCATCCAGGAACTGTACTGGAAATATAACAGCTCTGTCTGTCCATATGATTTTTTGTGTGTCAGGAGCTACTTGAGAAACTGCAAGTTGCTTCTGATGTGAGAGAATTAGCTGTCTGCAAGGACGTTGCTCAGGGGATGCCCAGATGTTTTTTGATGTTTTATCATCCTTGTGGGAGGCTTCTCTCATTTTCCCACATGGAGATGGAGCTGACAGAGGGAGCTCATCCACACTGTCCCTGGGTTGGATTTGAACCGGCAACCTTCAGGTCAGCAGTCCTGCCAGCACCATGCTTTAATCCATTGTGCCACCGGGGGCTCCTATTGTCCATGTGATGAAGTGGTAAATTATTGCATGAAGCTCCTACAACATATTCAGCTATTACATACACAACTCGCACGATACTGGAGTATGTCTTCCTAGTCCTTCTCTTTTTGCATCAAGCCTCGTTGAAAGTGATTTGAGAAAAGTGCATTTAGCTTGCCATTGCTAAAGAGATGTTGATTCTTTCAGTCTGTGTATTCCTTGTTTTCATACATAGCTCTTTTTTCTGTAAGAATTGAAGCTTTCTGAAAGTTCAGAAGTTCGGAGTTGCACATCTCTGTACATCCAGGTTTTTAAAATATGAAACATCATCCATACAAACACTTAAAATATTAATAAAAAGGAGCATTTTGCAATTAAAAGTTTTTTCCTCTTGTGTTTATTTGGCAAGGGGGTGTAGTTTTGACTTTGAAAACTTTTTTAGCAGTGCAAAATTTTGCATGAGTGGGAAGTTCATCAAAATGATCTTGCCTTGTAAGAAAAGGAAACATTTTATTAGGAGGGGGAAGTCATATCAGCAGCTTGTTGAGGCCATTATTCCATATTTTATTTAATTTTTAAAAAAGTAATTGATGGGGCAGAAAGGAGAAATCTTTGGCTTTGCAGCAAAACTTGTTTTGACCTACAACTCCCAGAAATCCCAGCCAGTTAGCAAGTGTTAGGATTTCTGGGAGTTGAAGGCCAAAACATCTGGGGACCCACAGATTGACAACCACTGGTCTATTGGAAGGGACAATGCAAACTGGGAGCAAGGAATAGCACTGGAGAAAAGGAACAGTCACAACACACTCATAATGAATGTCCCTGTTTTCAAAGTCACTGCAGAAGTGGCATGGCTGAAATCCCCTTGGAAGACTAGTTGTACAATTTCTGAGCAGCCCCAAAATGGGATTTGACCATTTTCATAAATTACTGCTTTGATGTAACTTGAAGACTGGTATTCAGTGAATGTTTAATTCCTGGCTAGAGAGCCTCCAATGTGGCTAACAGACCTGATGCGATAATGCAATAGGAATACCCACAGACATGCAATCATTCTTTCTTTAGCTTTAGTCAGTACGTTCAGGCAGTAACTGCCAGACACAGGCTTACTCTATTCAGAAAATAATGTTCTCAGAGACAGAGATTTTATTTCAGATAACCGATGTTTATCAGATTGATGGATATCAGCTGCACCATTCAGTTACTGTATAGCAGTGGTTCCCAACCTTTCTTTGATCAGGGCCCACTTGACCAGGGACCGCTTTGACCAGGGACCACTCTCCAACATTAGTACCAAAAGGGTTACAAATCAGTTTTTGGTCAACTTTAGATTCAGTTTGGTTATTTGGGGTGCTAATTCAGAAAACTGCATTGGATAGACCACATCAGCTCTAGTTTCTGATACAGAACATATGCCATCCAATAACAACAACAACAACAACAACAACAACAACAACAACAACAACTTTATTTTTGTATCCCGTCTCCATCTCCCCAAGGGGACTCGGAGCAGCTTACATGGGGATGAGTCCGGTCAACATCATAGCATATAATCACATACACAGTATTATAAAACAGAATAAAACAACAATTAAAAACAAAATAATAGTTGTGATAGAATAAAAGCAATCTCAAACCATTTTGTGGGCCATCTGCTCACCCACAAAAAAAGGAATAATCTAGAGCTGATGTAGTCTATCCAATGCAATGGTCAACTCTGCAGAAAGGAGGAAAAATAAAATAAATACAATAAATAAATAAAGCGGAAGGAGGTTCACAGATCAGATTTTCATCCTTCTGGCCTTTTGCTGGGCCGCGGCCCACAGGTTGAGAACCACTGCTGTATAGAGGACACAATTCAAATAATACTTGGACTTTTATGCCATTTGTCAAGATGCAGGTATAGTTCCTCTTCTTTATGCTTTCCCCCTATTGGCATCCACTAGACCACCCTTCATCCTGTCCTCCCCTGAGAATGACCTTGGGACTGCACCAGGTTCTTGCAGCTCTATAAAAAAACCTGTGAACCCTATGTTCAAGAGATTCCACCTGAACATTAGGAAGAACTTCCTAACTGGGAGACCTGTTCAGCAGTGGAACTCTCTGCCCCAGAGAGTGGTGAAGACTCCTTCTTTGGAGGCTTTTAAGCAGAGGCTGAATGGCCATCTGTCAGGGGTGCTTTGAATACAATTTTCCTGCTTCTTGGCAGGCGGTTGGACTGGATGACCTGGGAGGTCTCTTCCAACTCTAGGATTCTATAAATCTATATGAGCATTTTATCAACAAATGCTTTCCCCACATGCCTCTCCTAGGGCAAACAATATCAGCATGTTTAAAAGAATTGCAACACCCATCACCCAGTACAGATATACAGAGCTGCAAAGGTAGACATATGAGCAGGTACACTAATTATGTCTTTAAAAATTAACAGAGATATAACATTATATGGCTCAAGAAAATATGGCAGTAATACAGCAATACTTGTATGTAAGGCATTAATCGCAAAGACTTATCATTTATCTTTGTTATCTTCTGATTTCAAAGATATCTAACCTGGAGCATTCCTAAACTCTGACTAGAGTACAAGGATATGCATATTTTAGGTTTCTGTATCATTTATAAGACTGAGCTTTTGTTTCAAAATTTGACACAAAGACCTGGGAAGTAGTAACCGACTTCACCATTGTTTACTTTTTATTATACAATTGTGTCTTTTCAGTTGTTTTCCTTTTCCTTCCACATGAAAGCAAAGGTGTTAAGTAGCCTTTAAAATGTTTGTTTAGTATCACCTCACATTAGGCCCTGAATTTGTCTTATTGGAGTCAATGTAAGAGTGACTTTGAAGAAAGCATGAATTGCAATCTGGATTTCATATTGTGATGAAAAATTATAAAGGGAAATCCAACTTCATAAAGGCAGATGTGACATGGTCAAGGTCTCTTGGCACTTTTTTTAAACCATAAAACCACTTATTCTGCATACAGACTTCACTGCTATAATCACTTTGTCTTATGTGGCTGACTATCATTTGCTGCTCCATCACAATGTAGTTTCTGAAAGAATGCTAGGTCACTTCATTATACATCCATGCACAAACATATATATGTTTTAAATGAAACCATCAAAATAAATGTTCCACAATTATAGCTTTCTTTTGACTGTTTATCATTTTGTTGCACTTTGCACACTGCCTAGCAGTACTTCCTCCATTTCCTTTGTTTCAAGAGGATCTGAAAGTTAATTTACGCTCGTGCTTTCAATATAAAATTTGGGTCAACTACTTAACATCAGGAATGAAAAGACAGTGCTCAATTCCACCTATTAGAGGAGTTCTCATCATCCCTTTGAATTACGACTTTCCTGACAACATTGAAAATGAAGGATTTATACTCTATAGCCTTTTGTAGATTTACTTTATAAAATGGTTAAACATAAGATCATGATTAAAATAATAGCAAAAAGCAGGGGGAATATAATCATTTTCTAAATTCAAGGAAGGCTGAGCAAAGGAAGTGAGACGATTTTGAACTGTGGCGCTGGAAGAAAATTCTGAGAGTGCCTTGGACCGCAAGAAGATCCAACCAGTCCATACTCCAGGAAATAAAGTCCGACTGCTCATTGGAGGGAAGGATATTAGAGGCAAAGATGAAGTACTTTGACCATATAATGAGACAACAGGAAAGCTTGAAGAAGAGAATGATGCTGGGGAAAATGGAAGGAAAAAGGAAGAGGGGCTGATCAAAGGCAAGATTGATGGATGGTATCCTTGAAATAACTGGCTTGACCTTGAAGGAGCTGGGGGTGGTGATGGCCAACAGGGGGCTCTGAGGTGAGCTGGTCCACGAGGTCATGAAGAGTCGGAAGCGACTGAACGAATAAACAACACAACAAACAAACCCAACATTCTCCTGCCTTTCAGTGCAACCAGCCCAATTTGGTGACTTTCACCAGAAGTGGAAGATGAGAATCTTGATCTTCAACTGTGTCTATAACACAACACAATCGTAGCTATATCCAAAATCTATACAGTTAGCCCCCCATATGCACAGATTCTGTATCCACAGAATCTACAGCTTGAAAATATTTTTAATCCAAAAACATAAACTTTAATTTTGCCATTTTATATAGGGGCCACTATTTTACTATACCATTACATATGATGGGATCTGAGCATCCACGGATTTTTGGTATCCATAATGGGTCCTGGAACCAAACTGCTGCAGATCAAGAAAGCTCATTGTATCAGGTCTGTGACAACATTGGAGAAGATTTATCATCATTTGATCCCTGTGATGGTGAAAGATGCACCTGGTGAAGATCTGCCAGGGAAAAAGGAGGCTTCACAAGCAATCACAAACCTCAAAAGAAATTAACAGAGATATTGTGTCATTATTATAGCTATGATAATGGAGCTCTATAATCATAGTTAGTTGTAACTACGATGATACACACCCACAGCCTATCTTCAGAATTTGACAATGCCCAAGGAAATAAGAGCCTGAGGAAATGATTTCTACAACACACTTGTGGGGTACCTTGAGAACAAGCAGCTCGAAAGACCGCTTGGAGTCCTACCACAAGTGCTTGTCTTGGGGCATCCCACAATCAGGAATGTACTATGGACATCATTTTCCCATGCTTCAGTCTCCATCATCCTAGAAATGTTTCAACTCAACTGGTGTTAGGCTGTGAAGGTAGGTTTGGGGGGCCAAATTTGGTCATTCGTGGCCATAAATGTTACTCTCTAGCAGTTAGAAACAGAATACTCACTGTGTTGTCGAAGGCTTTCATGGCCAGAATCACAGGGTTGTTGTATGTCTTTCGGGCTGTGTGGCCATGTTCCAGAATGCTTCTGGAACATGGCCACACAGCCCGAAAGACATACAACAACCCACAGAATACTCACTAATAAGGCTAGTATGGCATGTGTACTGCCTGGTAGTGTAGGCTGGGGGCTCCCAAATCAGAGTGACTTGAGTATCCCTCCAAGTTTTAATTCAAACTTTAAAGCAGCTGTTCAAGGTGCTGACCCAGTTTTGGAGATATGATTCAACATCTTGAATAGCTCCTTCAATGTTCTCTAAACCTGGAACATATTCACCACCTCACTGGCATGGAAACCATCAGATGCCACTGGTGCTCAATACAAATTATGTATCGAGCAAAGAGTGTTGCAAAGAATAAATGAAGGATTAATCTATTTAAATAAATGTTAGCAAGTTTAAATGTTAACATTTTGCATCACGGTTAGAGCATCCTTTAGCCAGAATTCTGAAATCCAAAACACTCCCAAATCCCTAATTATCCAGAGAGATGGGTGAGAGGCATACCTTTGCTTTCTCAAACACAAATTTGTTCCATGAAGAACATTATTTAAAATATTGCATAAAATTAGTTTCAGGCAATGTGTAGAAGAAAGGGTATATGAAACATCCAAGAATTTCATGTCGAGATTTGGGTCCCATCTCCAAGTATCTAATTATGTACATATTTGGAAATATTAAACAGTTAAAACTGGTGCGCCAGCTGTGACCGTACCTCAAAAAGCCTGGCTTGGCCATGGTGGTCCATGCCTTAGTTACATCCAGAATGAACTACTGTAATGCACTCTATGTGGGGCTGCCTTTGAAGACGGCTTGGAAGATGCAGCTAGTGCTAAGATCGGCAGCCAGATTGCTAACTGGAGCTAACTATAGGGAGCATACCACACCCCTATTAAAGCAGCTCCACTGGCTTCCAGCAAGTTTCCTGGCCCAATTCAAAGTGCAGGTTATCACCTATAAAGCCTTATATGCTTCAGATCCAACCTATCTTTGAGATTATATCTCCTTCTATGAGCCGACGTGAGCTTTGAGATCCACCGGGGAGGCCCTTCTCTCAGTCCCACCACTGTTCCAAGTATGGTTGGTGGGGATGAATGAGAGGGCCTTGTTGGTGGTGGTCCTTCGACTCTGAAATGTCCTTCCTATAGAGATTAGATTAGCCCCCTCTCTCCAAGCTTTCAGATACAGTTTAAAACATGGCTTTTTAAATGGGCCTTTGAGCTTGAGTAAATTTTAAAGGATAGTCTGAGAATTTAATGTTGGTTTCACTTCGGCACTGGATTCGTTAATTGTAAACAACCAGTTTTATCAACAGTTATGACTGCGTTTTATGCATTTTAATTTTATTATGTGATTTTATATGTGTGGGTGATTGTATGGACGATTACATGTGTAGGTGATTGTAACTTCATGTTCTCATTGTTTTTAGTTCTATGTATTGTTTATTTTATGTGTAGCATTTTGGTGTGATTTGTAAGCTGCCCCGGGTCCCCTTGGGGAGAAGGTGGCAGGGTATAAATAAAATCAATTAGATTTATTATTAATAGTAGTTGTAGTATTTCAAAACCACCCCTTTCAAAATGAAATCCCTGAAATCCAAAAACGTCTAACCCCAAGGATGTTGGATAAGGGATAGTTAATCTGAATTACAGTAGAGTCTCACTTATCCAACATAAACGGGCCGGCAGAATGTTGGATAAGCGAATATGTTGGATAATAAGGAGGCATTAAGGAAAAGCCTCTTAAACATCAAATTAGGTTATGATTTTACAAATGAAGCACCAAAACATCATGTTAGACAACAAATTTGGCAGAAAAAGTAGTTCAATACGCAGTAATGCTATGTAGTAATTACTGTATTTACGAATTTAGCACCAAAATATCACGATATATTGAAAACATTGACTACAAAAATGCATTGGATAATCCAGAACGTTGGATAAGCGAGTGTTGGATAAGTGGGACTCTACTGTATATCACTAAGTGATATGATCCCATCTCCCCATCCCTATTTAAAACTTTAGTTAAGTTGAATAAAGTGCTTCATAAATGCTTCATTGTTTTTGGTACAGCTGAAGTGGACAACCATATGGGTAAATGCATAAAACTTGTTAGTGACAACTAGTTCAAGCCCTAATGATTTCACTGGAGCTATTCTGGGTATGGTTAATAGAGCTAGTTCATAATGTCCAAGCCACTATGTGCGTCCAGCAATCATATGCGGTGTTTCTTGCTTCCTTGGTTTCAAGCCTCATTATTCTTGATAAAACAAAATTTTGTATCATTTTGCCAGGAGATTTTTTTTAGACAAAGCAATACAGAGCCCTAAATAATTTTTCATCTATATGGCTGAATCACTAAGTTGTCAGTTATGAGTGGTGCCTGCCTTTTCACAATGCTGGTATCACAAAATGGACAACATACAACCAAAGCGCCATCCCAGCTTGTAATAGAATAAAATTGTTCTGTTTTCAATGCTTTAAGCAGAAGGAGCAACTGGGAGAGAAGGGCAGCATCCCTTACTTTGTTGAAGCATTTAAAGATACCATATAACTTCCAAAAGAGAATCTGGCAATACAAGAACAAGAAAAAAAATGAATTTATTGTTGTTTGAAAAACATCCTATTTACTATTCCATATCCCTTCATACAATGCATAATCTTTCCCTTCCTTTGTCTATTGCTTGGGTCCTGCTCTGCAGCTTCTGTGGAACTGTGAGCCCCAGAACCCATAGTTTGCAGGATAATTTGTATATATAGTTAGGAGGTAAGACAAGTGACCCAGGGAATTTAATTCCCCTAGATCTCTGGCACAGAGGGAATTATTTAAACTGTTCAATTGAAAAGTACATTGCCTAAGATTATGATGTGAATCAGAGAAACATATTTGCGAGAAATTCTACCAAGCTTCATATGTAGTACAGTTTTATGTTCAAATATAACAATTATGAAACACTACAAGATTTGATAGTTTTCTTGCTTTAGGAGGAGGTTCTGTATTTACTTGCTTAGGCAACCCTTCATTGTCCAAGCATGATGGCCTTCCAAGTGTAGTGGATAAGTAGGAGATTCTGTATTAAAACTATGGAACTGAGCACTGGGATTATTTGCAGTGAGCAATGCCGTCTCAGGTAGCTTTAGCTGAATTGTGTACTTTATCACAACTGACACCACAAAAAAGCAAGTGCCATACTACAACTTTTATTCTTTTCAATGGAATGTTAATTGCAAAATTAAGTAGAAAATTATTCTTGAGAAGCAACTTATTCTTATCTATTTCCAGATTTGACAAGTGAAGTTACAATAGACAGAGGACTATCAGTATCCCTTGAGGTTTGGATTCATGACCCCCATGGATACCAAAAT
The DNA here is from genome assembly GCF_035594765.1 of Anolis carolinensis. Taxonomy (NCBI): domain Eukaryota; kingdom Metazoa; phylum Chordata; class Lepidosauria; order Squamata; family Anolidae; genus Anolis; species Anolis carolinensis. The sequence goes on along the minus strand of NC_085843.1, from coordinate 159,547,164 downwards.
TCATGGATGCTCAAGTTCCATTATATACAATGGTGTAAGAAAATTGTGTCTCTTATTGAAAATAGCAAAATCAATGTTTATTTGAAGGGAAGTGAACTGGAATATTTTCAAGACACCGATGGCTGAATGACTGATACAGAATCCATGGATATGGAGAACTGGCTGTACTTTTTAATACCAATAAAGGTTGTCACACCATCAGTAATTCAGCTATAACATCTATATGTCACAATCCTTTTTTGATAGCTGAACTTTTTTACCTATTCAATTAATTTAGGTGGTAATTATGAGTGTGATGACATTGGACCATGATTTAATTAAATATATTGGGATTAATAAAGGCAGAAAATCAGGGTGGTGTGTATGAAATAAATGTCATATTCTTGATTGACATTCATTGTGTTTGGTTGGATGTCTTCATTCCATTAGGTATTGAATGGCACCCTGATGACAGTCTCATTAGAGATGCAATGACCAAATGGAGATCACTCTTCCATAAGGTCAGGGTTAAGTGAGGTCGGTAGTTTTCAGTCTCACTGTGCCCTTGTAACATGTATCCCAAGGTTGAACATAGTATTATAGTCACCATGACTTTCTCATCACACATTCTGCAAACACTGAATAAAGTTGATCCATGCAACGGCTTTAGAGCCAATCATTTTCCTAGACCAGAGAAAAGTTCTTTTTTTTCTGAGAGTTTGTAGGGCTTGATTCACTAACATGCTTAATGGTTAATGATGGTCACTTGATGTTCTCCAAATAATGCAGGTGGACATTCTCCAGCTGAGAAAATGGGAAAAGTTAAAAGTGGTGTGGCAAGGGGCCCAGAATTCAACAAATTTGTTGTGCAAATCTAATTACAGAAGGAGAAACCATAGTTGAGTTTCTAGGTGGTGAGAAATAACCAATGGAAGCTGCAATTGTTTACAGTTGCTTTTGGGATGACTGATAATGTGGAATATTGCCTCTATGAATGCCTGCCTAATTCACTGCAAATTACTTATTTTTAAAAGAAGCATTTTTTCCAAGACCACTCCATTATAACTTTCCAGTTCTCTTTCCTCATAAAGAAACTGACTCAAATATTGGCCTTGAAACTTTCTATCACCCAGGGAGATAACGTTATTGATCCATGGCTATGCCCCCCAAAGGATTTATAGTTCACCACTATACTTCTTAGAAATGTATCAAAATGTAACTGAGAAACAGCCATCCCTCTGTAACCCTGTTCAGATAATCTCCTGGGATTGGAAAAGGTTGGACAAATTCCTCTGGCTATTTCTCAAACCAGGTAATCATCAGATTCATTGTGTGGATGCAAAGATAGGTTAACTCTTTTACTGACAGCCAAGCCCTTGATTACCTAAGATCAGCACCTTTGTCCCTTGAGTCTTGCACCTTTGTTTCCTGAGATCCATATCTTTGTTTGGCTCGGAACTGGACATTTGAGCTAATCAAAAGCTTATCAACATATCTGTACCATTTGTTTTCCCTGAACTGTGCCCTCCCAGTCTGACCAATCCACAGCTGGCATTCTTGCTCCCAGCCAATCCTGGCGCCGATTCCAGCCTGTCTTTTTTTCAGCCAATCAGGAGAGGGAGCAGAAAGTCTAAGTAGCTGTCAGGACTGTATAAGTTGTCTTGTATTTTTCTGTGATTTTATGCTTGCACATTTTGAATAAAATTTACTGCACTTGCATCCTTTTTGGCCAAATTGTAATAAACCTCTTTGGCTGTTTTCAACCTGGTGAGTAGGTTTCTTTGTCCTGGTCTTTCTGGTTTGGACAAGGAGCCCCTGGTGGTGTAGTGAGTTAAAGCGCTGAGCTGCTAAACTTGCTGACCGAAAGATTGGCAGTTCAAATCTGGGGAGCGGGGTGAGATATGATCTGGTATGATAATTTTTTTTTTTATCATACCAAAGCCATTTCCTACATATCGACTATTTGTGGCACTGCTAAAGTGCAACTGCACACATAAAAGCAATACTGGAAGGCTCGACAAATTAAATCACTGAGCTTTTGAACTTGCTGACTGAAAGGTCAGTGGTTCGAATCCAGGGAGCGGGGTGAGCTCCTGGTGTTAGCCCCAGCTTCTGCCAACTTAGCAGTTTGAATACATGCAAATGTGAGTAGATCAATAGGTACCGCTCCAGCAGGAAGGTAACAATGCTCCATGCAGTCATGCTGGCCACATGATCTTAGAGGTGTCTATGGAAAATGCCGGCTCTTTGGCTTAGAGATTGAGATGAGCACCACCTCCCAGAGTTGGACACGACTAGACTTAATGTCAGGGAAAAACTTTTACCTTTACTTTCTTGTTTAGCATATACTCCCCAGGCACGGACCTTCTAACTGTAGTCCAAGCTAAATCACTACATAAAGAAGCTAGTAACAATAACAGCATATGTGTGTGGTATGCAGCCTAGAGCCAGCTGAAACAATTGACAGAACTTCCATTAATTGTGATGGATGTGACGGGGCCACATGCCATATAAGAGCTCATTACACTGACTGAACATGACAGAGCCAGAATTCCATTGCTTTAGGATTAGAGTGGGCAACTGTGCTTGGTCCAGGTGCAATTTACTACCCACAGGACTTTTGGGGTATCCACAGACTGCAAAGGAGACCAAAATTTGAAAATAAAATGAAATGGGAAGCAGAAGAAAATCTACTTTTGCATATTAGATTATGCATTCTGCAAATGATTACAATGATGAATCAGAGCTCCTGGAGGCTCCCTTGAGCAGCAATGTACCTCTTTTGATGAAAAAAGTATGGTTTTTGCCAGAGGGTCTGAGGGAGACTAAAGGCCCAGGAAATAGCTTTGCAGCCACTTCACAAATGTCAGATTTAGACCTCTAGATTGGAATCAAACCAAGATCAAGCCTGTCTTGCTTCCTTATAAAGGAAGGCAGGTGGAGATTCTGATTCGAATAAAGGTCATATATATGCCTGTAGTTAATTTTCCACAATTCCAACTGTTGAATCTGAAACTATCAGAAATGGGATGATTTGGTAGACAGAGGCAGACCTGACCCCTTGTCCTGTCATGCCAAATAATATATCCCTTGATCCTATATCAAAATCCACAATAATTTTTGGTTTTGCTCAGCTTTCTAGTTTTGCATTCCAGTTGCCTATGACTGTCAATATGTCCATGTCCTGTTTCAGCATGTACTCAATTTCCTCAATGATGGTAGCATACATTCTTTCGGCTTCTTCTTCAGCAGAAAATAACACAGTAATACAAATACAAACAAAATTAAATGGCTTTCCTTGAAAAAAAATATACACAATAATTTTTATAGTCAAATTCATCTAAAGTTCTGTCTATTGATATTCTGGAACCTCAGGACAATAAACCCATATGTGTTTGCATGTAACATTTTTACAAGTCTACAAAACAAAATCCAAAGTTGGATGTTGAGCACTCTGATAGAAAAGATGACCTATTACATATTTTGATGCGGTCTTAACCAAATGGAGTGTTAAATACGTCTAGGCTTAAATATTGTATATGAGTTACAGACATAGACAAAGCAAGCTAACTTTGCACTATGGTCCCAGTGAAAATATTCCCCATTCACACTTGTCCTGCTCACTTCAAAGGATCAGTCTGAACGCAGATTAGAGATAACTGCTCTCAAATCCAATCTTTATTGAAGAACACATGACTTTGGAAAAGTCAGGAATGACTCAATGTTTACATACAACTATTTTTATAACTTTTGATGCTACGTAACACCACACGTAGATATCATCATCAAGCCCCACCTCCAATATCACATTACTACCATTTTCACACAATAAACCAATTATGTTTGTTTATACTTTCGGCCCCAAGTTCCCAGGCGTATTCTATCTTCTTCTGCCAGGTGCTTCTGGGATTGTTTATGTTATGACTCCCAGTTACAGAGCTGAATTACCAAAGCCCTGTAACTGGGTTCCATGACATGGTGCCCTCCTTTTCTTCGTCCTCCTCTTCAGTTCTTCCTTCATCACAAACCTGAAACAAAACAATAATTCTATGTGTCCATTTTGTCCAAAGTACCCGTATATTTTTTCAGTAAGCTACGATGGAATACAGGGTGTATTTTCCCCAAACTTCTTGGCAATGCCAACTGGAAAGTCACTTCGTTGATAACACCCTGTATTCTAAATGGTCCAATATATTTAGGGCCCAATTTTTTCGAAGGTAGCCCCAGTTTGATGTTTTGGGTACTTAACCACACTAAATCTCCTTTCTCCAATTTATCACCTTCCACTCTCTTTTTATCTGCGAACGCTTTATACTTTTTATGTGCTTCCTTCAATGATGCAGTCACTTGACTCCAGCATTCCACCATTTGTGTTTTCCATTTCCCCGCCTCTGTTCCTTCATCCTCTGTCCATCTTGGCATCCGGGGTAGAGGCTGTATTTCATACCCGTAAACTACTTCAAAGGGGGTTTTATTTGTTGCTGAATGTATAGTCGAATTAAAAGCTAGTTCTGCAAAAGCCAACCACCGAGACCAGTCATTTTGTCTCATGTTAGAGTACATTCGAAGGAACTGCCCAAGTGTCTGCTGAGTACGTTCTACCGCCCCATTTGTCATGGGGTGAAAAGCAGAACTTAAACTCCTTTCTGCTCCTAGTATTTCCAGGAATTTTTCCCAAAATTTTGCTGTGAATTGTACTCCTCTGTCACTGATTACTCTACTGGGACATCCATGCAGTTTGTAAATGTGGTTTATGTACAATTCAGCTAGTTTCTCGGCTGATGGTAGTTTCGTCAGTGCTATAAAGTGGGCCTGTTTAGAAAACAGGTCCAATACTGTCCAAATATAACGATGTCCTTTGCTAACCGGTAGTTCCCCCACAAAGTCCATAGCTACACATTCCCAAGGTCTGGTAGGTTCTGCTACTGTTTGTAATAATCCCATTGGCTTCCCTCCTCTCGATTTATTTCTGGCACAATCATCACATTGAACAACATGATTTTTTATGTCCTTCCTCATCCCTGGCCACCAGCAATGTTTTGCTATTGCTTTGGTTGTTTTTGTAATCCCTGTATGACCAGCGCTCTGGTTATTGTGAAAACGATGCAAAATCTTGATCCTTAATGTTGCTGGGATATACAGTTTCTTGTTCACAAACCAAAATCCCCCCTTCTGCTCCCCCTGTTCTGCATTGGACGCGATCCATTGGTCTCCTTCATAAGACTGTTTCAGCTCGTTTCCCCAATTATCTTTTCCGTCGAGTTCAACCATAGCAGTGTTCTCCTTTTGGGTTTGTGCTCTTGTCCTGACAGCTAAGCCCCATTGTTTATCAGAGAATATTGTTCCCTCTTTTGCTGTGGGTATTCCTTCGTGTTGAGGCATGCGTGAAAGAGCATCTGCCAAGACATTCTGCTTCCCTTGAAAAAACTTTAATTGGAAATCGAACCTGCTGAAGTATTGTGCCCATCTAATCTGTTTGGGGGACAATTTCCGAGGGGACTTTAAATACTGGAGGTTCTTATGGTCAGACCAAATTTCAAATGGGATTCCGCTTCCTTCGAGAAAGTGTCGCCAGCATTCTAAGGCTTTTAATATGGCTAGTGCCTCTTTTTCCCATATCGGCCAACACTTTTCAGTTTCGCTGAACTTCCGGGACAAATATCCACAGGGCTTTAAGTTCCCATTTTGATCCTTTTGCAATAGTACTGCCCCATACGCGCAGTCTGAGGCATCGCAATGGATTATGAAAGGGCTCCTGATATCGGGGTGTTTTAGAATGGGTCCTTCTGTGAAGCATTCTTTTAGGGTTTCAAATGCCTTTTGGCATTCTGGCGTCCAACTTAGTTTGGCGCCAGGAGCTTTTACTTTTGCTGTCTCTCCTTTCCCTTTTGTTTTTAAAAGTTCAGTAAGGGGTGCGGTTATTTGCGCGAAGCCTTTTATGAAGGATCTATAAAAATTTGCAAACCCCAGAAACGATTGCAATTGCCTCCTTGTTTGAGGCACTCCCCATTCTTTTACATCTGATACTTTAGCTGGATCCATAGCTAACCCTTCTGGAGATATCCGATACCCCAGAAAGTCAATTTGAGTTTTATTAAATTCACATTTGGACAGTTTTGCGTATAGCTTTGCTTCCCTTAGTCTCTGCAAAACTTCCCGGACCAATTTCACGTGCTTTTCCTTATCTTCAGTCACAATCAAGATATCATCAAGAAATATGAATACCCCTCTGTACAACAATGGGTGTAGTATTTCATTTATAAGCTGCATAAAGCAACCCCCTCCATTTTTTAAACCGAAAGGCAAAATTTCATATTCAAAATGGCCGAATGCACAGGAAAATGCAGTTTTCCAAGTATCCTCCGGTTTTATTCTCAATTTATGGTACGCTTCAATTAAATCAAGTTTAGTAAATATGCTCCCTTTCTTCAATACGGTAATTAAATCCTTTACTAAGGGCATAGGGTATTTATTGTCCTTAGTAATTGCGTTTAAATTTCGATAATCAATGCACAATCGTAGGGAGTTGTCTTTCTTTCTCCTAAATAACACTGGGGCTCCGAGAGGAGAGTTGGATGGCTTAATGAAGCCCCGCGCCAGGTTTTTATCAATATATTTCCTCAATTCCTCCTTCTCCTGCACGGACATGGGATACACTTTTGGTTTTGGTAAGTCTGCTCCTGGGGTTATTTCAATTTCTACTTCTATATTCCTTTTGGGAGGCAATTTACTGGCCTCTTTCTGATTGAAAACATCCACAAAGTCTCTGTATTCAGGTGGCAATAGCTGTGGGTTTATCTCACCTGCTTCATCTTCCTCGTCCTCCTCTTCTGCAATTTTGCTTATCTCCCATTGCGTCTGCTGTTCTTTGAATGCTAAGCTCTTTCCTCTCCAATCTACTTCAGGATTTGCCTGTTCGAGCCATGGTATCCCTAATATTACGTGGTATGTGGCAATAGGGGCTATTACAAAGGATATTCTTCCTTCCCATTTGCCTATTTTACATGGGACCTCCCGTATTTCCTTTGTAGATACTTCCCCAGCAGCGACTGATCCATCTAGCTGCGAAAATGCAATTGGGGAGTCAAGCGCCATCTGCTGGCATTTCAGCGCTCCTGCTAATTCCGGAGTTATAATGTTTCTAGAACAACCACAATCCACAAATGCCTTGCAGGTGGCCCGATTCTCTAGCCCCGAGAGGCAGATTGGCACTACTATCATGCGTTTGTCCCGACTCACCAGTTTTTCTGAAGATTCTGGGGCCTGCACCTCCTCCTCCGCACGCCTCCCGGTTGCTGGCTTGGGCTTTGGGGGTTTTGGCGGCTCCCCCTTCCGGGCCCAGCATTCTGCTGCTCGATGGCCCGTCTTCCCACATACAAAGCATCCCGGTTTAGGTTTGTTGTCGTCTCCTCTGGAGGGAATCCCCGGCCTCCCTCCGGGTCTTTCCTGCTTCCTCGTTTCTCCTCGACCTCTCGCCACCGGTCTTTGCTGGCCGCCGCTGCTTCTGAAGCGCTTTATTTGGGTCAGGGTTGATTCGACGCGCCCCGCTAGTTGAATCCATCCCTGGAGCGTTTCGGGGTCATCTCTGTGCGCTGCCCAGCTGAAAATCTCGGGGCGTAGTCCCTCTTTGAATAACTCCACTTTGGTCACTTCAGACCACTCTGGTACCCTTTCCGCGAGGTGGAGGAATTCCTCTGCGTACTCGGGCACTGTTCTGTCCCTCTGCTTTATTCCTTTCAGCTGGTCTCGAGCCCTCAATTGTTCTAGCCGGTCTCTGAACCGGTTTTCCAGTGCGGCGAGGAAGCGGGGTACTGACCTCAGACATGGGTCGTGTCTGGCATGGAGTTGTACGTACCAGCTGGCTGCTCCTCGCTTTAGTGTGTTGCCGATGGCTCGAACCCTGCTTGCTTCGGAGGGGAATGTGTGTGCATTGTCTTCCATGTATCCTCTGATGCTAATTAGAAAAAAGTTCAGTTCATCTGATTCCCCTCCGTATTCCAGTTTGAGATCTTCCCTTCTCGGCATCCATTCTGCGGCCCGTTGATGCTGTCTGGGAGGCATGGGGAAGGGTTGCATCAGGTTTCCTCGGGTGGCTCCTTGGAACACGCCGCGCCCCACTCCGGTGGTCATTCTGCGCGGCTCCCGAAAGTCTGCCGCCGCTGTCGGCCCTTCCGCCCATCCGCATACTGGCCTCGCTGTAGCTCCCTCATCACGCCTTTCCTCGTCGTACGGCACATCCTCCTCCTCTTCCTGGATCCCCTGCTCCTCTCCGCCTCCGTCTGCAAATCCACTGGACCCGATCCCTGGCCCCAGTGGCCTTTCCACCCCGACGCCCATCCGGGGGGTTGGGAGCTCTGTTGGAGATGGCGGCCTCAGAGTTCCCAGAGCTCGCTGGCGCTCCACTTCGCGCGCCATTCTGTCTCGGAACTGCAGTTCCTGCCAGTATTCCTCGTCCCCCTCGTCCCTTGTCGCCACGGGACTCTGCGTTGACGCTCGCTGGCCCCTCTGGCTCCAATCTCCTTCTTTACTTGGCTCTCTCTCGGCGCCATATTGGATGGGTTCCCTTTGGAGATTCTCTTCCAATAGTGGCACCAACCTCCCCACGGTTTCCGACAGCCTGGATAAATTTGTTTCCAGGATGGATAACCGCAGGGCCACGGTCTCCGGCATGCTTCCTCCAGATCCCCAGCTGGTTTCTGCCGCCGCCGGAACGCCTCTTCCCCCTCTGGGAATCCTCTGAGTCACACCGTCCGGCTTGGGGTACCCCGTAGAGGAAGCTATGGCTTGCAATGTCTCTTCCGCCAACGGCCGATCTCCCAGCGGAGGCCCCTTTGCTCCGTCATGGCTTTGATCTCCTTCCCTGCTCATTATCACTTCACTGCAAATTTGCAGGAGGGTGAGAACTGGATTCCTGACTTAATTGTCCTGCTCACTTCAAAGGATCAGTCTGAACGCAGATTAGAGATAACTGCTCTCAAATCCAATCTTTATTGAAGAACACATGACTTTGGAAAAGTCAGGAATGACTCAATGTTTACATACAACTATTTTTATAACTTTTGATGCTACGTAACACCACACGTAGATATCATCATCAAGCCCCACCTCCAATATCACATTACTACCATTTTCACACAATAAACCAATTATGTTTGTTTATACTTTCGGCCCCAAGTTCCCAGGCGTATTCTATCTTCTTCTGCCAGGTGCTTCTGGGATTGTTTATGTTATGACTCCCAGTTACAGAGCTGAATTACCAAAGCCCTGTAACTGGGTTCCATGACACTGTTCCATTTAGGAAGAACATTTCCTTTGGTATCCATAATAATATCCTTCTCAAGATTATGTTCTCAATTCCTGAGCACTTGCTGAATCTTTGTATTTTTAAATTGAACTTAAAAGTTAAAGATAAAGGTAAAGGTTTTCCCTTGACATTAAGTCTAGTTGTGTCTGACTCGGGGGGGTGGGGGTGGGGGTGGAGGTAGTGGTGCTCATCTCAATTTCTAAGCCGAAGAGATGGTGTTGTTCATAGACTCCTCCAAGGTCATGTGGCTGGTATGACTGCATGGAGCATTGTTACCTTCCTGCTGGAGCGGTACCTATTGATCTACTCACATTTGCATGTATTCAAACTGCTAAGTTGGCAGAAGCTGGGGCTAACACCAGGAGCTCACCCCGCTCCCTGGATTCGAACCACTGACCTTTCAGTCAGCAAGTTCAAAATTAATTTGTCGAGCCTTCCAGTATTGCTTTTATGTGTGCAGTTGCTCTTTAGCAGTGCCACAAATAGTCGATTTGTAGGAAATGGCTCTGGTATGATAAAAAAAAATCATGTCTTCTCTTTATTGTTTTGCCCTGTTTGATGTATGAAATAACACTAAACCAGTATGTTATTTGTCTTAGTCCAACAGGAAATTTATACTTCTAGTTTCTGATTATAATATGTAACAAAATTTGAAAAAAAATTATTTTCCTGGTTTGAAAGTGTTATTTCCTGTTTAATTGTGAGATACTTACTTTTAAAGCATTTGTTATACTCCAGAAACCTTGTTTTTGTGGGGGCCACAGAGTATGTCAAATTGGTTGAGATATTCATTGAAAAACTATTGCAAAATGTGCTGTAAGATATCCCTCAAAAACAAAAACAAAAATGCAGTTTAATAAACCTTTTCCATGTTTTTTATGATGAAACCAATGAGGAAATGACATTTATAAACCAGAGAAAGCAAAGGAGAAAGGGACAAAATCACGTTACATAGTGTTATTGTCTAGGTCCTAAACTTGACCTTCTGAATACTATACTATACATTACTGTTATTCATATTTTTCCTTTAAAAAACGTATAAAGAATGGTAAATAAAACCTATGGGAAGAATGGCAGCCATCAGAATGAATGTACTCGGTCAGCAAGTTCAGCAACTCAGCGGTTTAACCCACTGCACCACCAGAGGCTCCAAATTGAACTTAATATGCATTTAATACATGTACACAAATAACCAAAACAATCTCAGAATCCCTCAAACAGCATTCTAGGACTTGTAGATTGCTGATTATGTAGTCTAGAAAACAAAAAGAAAGTGGAAAACTTTTCCAAGTTCTTCATTTAGCAAAATTGAAACATCTACTTTGGCTACCATACAATGCATACGAAAGCTACAGTTCTCAAATGCAGTAAGTGTCTCAGTCTTCTATGCTATCACTTTATCTTACAAGGTTTGCATAGTCACTGTATACTCATAATACCCTTAGCTGACAGATATAGACTTAGGCTTTTAATATCTATTAGTGGCGAGTAGGAGGAATGGAGGAGGTAAATAGTTAAAGGATTTACAGTATAAGTACAAGCAAAATGTATAATCTAACAATGATAATCGCGATAAAGACAGTGAAGGGACTTATGAAAATAATAATAATGAAAATGGCATTCAGAAATCCATTAGCAGAAGGTGATGATGCTTCAGAAAACTGGGGAAGTATTTTAAATGTAAGCAAAGACCTTTGCATTTAAAATCCTTAATGAAGATTTTTTTTGAAGGACTAAAAGCTACTATAAAATCTTGAAAATGAGGCTAACACCTAGATTCATAATGGACTACAAGTCAATACTGTTGTTCTTAGTCACATTACTGCAAAGTACCATTATCAGAGGGCACAGTAGTATATGCCGTACTCTCATTTCCTTTCTAGTCTGCTCTTTTTTTGGTCTGGCTTGCTCCATTATTCTAGTTTATTTGTTTCCATTATATGGTAGCCACAACATAAACAGCAATGTACTTAGCTTCAGTTGCTTTTTGCAAAAAAAAAAAAAAAAGGGGGGGGGGACATAAGGTTTGGGCAATTCTGAGAGTGAATTTCAGACCTGTGTGTCTGAAGGATTTTTAAGAGTCCCTTTAAGTTAGGAGGATCCCAATTATAAATTAATTGAGTCAAAAATATTAAAACAGAAAGAAGTAGGTTGTGGATTTATGATGAAGTAGAGAATGTGGAAGTCCTCTGAACAGCAGCTGAAGAAACTAAAATCAACATCTGAGCTGAAGGAGACAGAGGGTGGTATAGTAGAAAATATGAACACCACAACTCTATTCAAGCATTGCTAACATGCAGGCCATTAATATCTAGATGAGAAATTACCAACTAATATCAGGTGCTATTGGCTACAATTCAGAGAAAGAAATTGGCAAACCCATTTGAGAGTATCACATGCCTAAGAAAACCCACAAATGGTCTGATGACAGAAACAGAGATACATGCATTAAAATGTTCTTAGAAAAATTACCTTTTTGGATCTACAAAGTCTACAAACTAGTGCGAGTACCTGAACTCTGGAAGTTGTAGCCTAAAAGAAACCTTGTCAAGCCTTTAACATGTGAATAAAAAGTGCAAGCATGAACTTGCTGTAGACTTGTAATGATGACTTAGCCACAGAAGTTCATGTACTGGGAACCTCCCGATTATACTTCTGCACAATGCACTATATCTGATGATGCCCTTAAAAGAGAACCAAACATGACAGTTAATGTCAAATGTAGCATTTCAACTGCTGACTGGAATACTTTAGAGACATCATAAAGTATTGGGCTGCAGTTAGCACAGCATGTTAAACTACCAGCTACAGAAAACCTTGTTGACCGGAAGATTGGTAGTTCAAAGCCGTGGGTTGGGGTGAGCTCCCACCATCAGCCCTAGCTTCTGCTCACCTAGCAGTTAGAAAACAGCAATGTGATTAGATAAATAGGTACCAATTTGGCGGGGAGGTAAAAGGTGCCTCTAAAGACATGCCGGCAATTCGATCAGGAAGGCATCCATGGACAACAGGATGAAAAATGGAACAACAGCATCTCCCTATGTCTGGGTTGAGCACAGCCTCCAGATGCCTGAGATGAAAAATATGTTAAGATGGGATTTGTGTATTGATAGTGTTTAAATGAAATTTGTGTCTTTTCTGTATTGCATACTGATTGCATCATCCAGAGTGTACTATAGTCTGTAAAGAGTTAATTACTGAGAAGCTGTGTTGACCTTGATGTGTGGCTGGAACTGGGGAGTGTCCAGACACAAGTGTGTATGCATTACTGATTGCATCAGATCTGTTCTGTTCTGTCTGCTTAGGTGTTAAGTCCTGTGTCTATTGTCTGCAAGCCTGTTTGTCTTGATTATTACTGCTTACAGTAAAACTTTGTATATAGTTTTACTATCGTCCCTTGATGTCTCTTAGTTCTGTGTTCCACTGACTCCATCCAACTACTGCTGCGCTGCGTAAATTACTCTGACAAAATAGAGAAGCCTTGCCTCTGTCTATGTACTGTCTGTCTTTGTTAATTGTATTATGGCATTGAATGTTTGCTATATATGTATTCTGTAATCCTCTCTGAGTCACCACAGGGAAATAGAGCAAAATATAAATAAGATATATTATTATCATACAATGCCAATCTGGAGCCCCCAGTGGCACAGCAGATTAAACTGCTGAGCTGCTGAACTTGCTGACCAAAAGGTCGGCAGTTCGAATCTGGGGAGCAGAATGAGCTCCAGCTGTTAGCCCCAGCTTCTGTCAACTTAGCAATTTGAAAACATGCAAATGTGAGTAGATCAATAGGTACCACTCCAGCGGGAAGGTAACAGTGCTCCATGCAGTCATGCATGGCCTTGGAGGTGTTTATAGACAACGTCGACTCTTTGGCTTAGAAATGGAGAAGAGCACCAACCCCCAATGTCAGGCACAACTAGATTTAATGTCAGGGAAAACCTTTGCCTAACTTAATGCCAGTCTTAAAAGAATTCCCAACATACTTTTTGTTTGAATTCAAAGCATGATGAATTCAAAGCATAAATCCCAACATGGCTTGGGACCTTAATATAAAATTTCAAAGAGTGCCTTATCATTTGACTCCTGAGCTGATTCTAGGCACTGATTTAAAACTTTTTCTGCCTCCATGTGATGGTAGATGGGGATCAGTAACAGTGGTATAAATCACCACAATACTGGTGACATCTCAGTCCAGACTTCCAGACTTTCTCATGCAGTAATTTCATGTGGATATAAAAAGATATGGAGGACATGATACAACTTTGTGGTGCTTCAAGAACCAGAGGTCATGAATAAATAGCATACTCGCAAGCTTTTTCTCATAGATATAATTTGGGCTTCCAGATGGGAATGGAAAAACTGAAGAATAGGATCTCACACATCTATCCCAGACAGATAGATCATAAGAACATGATGCTTGGTCAATGATACTTGAAGATACTGGGAGATACAAGAGAATAAGAAAGGTAGCATACCTTTGCTCCTTTTGTCAGTACACCAAGATAAACAAGATATGCAATCTTCTTCTAATGGACAGATCCCACTCAAACATTTGCAAATCAGGCTTGTTAATTGCACCCTTCGTGTTTGGTTAATAGACATTGGATCTTTCTCCCACCCTGGACATTCCACAGGGATATATTAGTCCACTTGCTGTACCACCATCAGATCCTCTGAAGATGTCAGCCACAGATGGTGGCAAAACAGACGAAGGAGAAAATGTTGCTAGAACATGGCCATAGAGCCCAGAAACCACACAACACCCCAGTGATTCCGGCCGTGAAAGCCTTAAAAATACATGAACACGATAGTTTATTTCAAAACTAGGCCTGGATCAAGACTAGACTAGATCTAGATAAAATCAATAGGAGTTAGGGTTCCTAGATACAACATGGTGAAGGAATCTTACACTATAAGAAGCTTATATGAGTTGTACTGTTATTAGGGGACAGTATGGTACAGATGTATTTTATCAGCTTTTCTTAGCCATCTAATTCCATCATTCTCGATTTCACTATTCTCCATAATTCTCTACTTTCCCCTAATCCATGTCTAAACATTTTCTTTTCTGTCTCTCTTTTATCTTATTCTTTCAACTTCTATCAATCACATCTTATCTCTTCCGTAGCCCCTTATTTTATTGATTTCCAGGGGGGGTTTTTTGCCCTACCCCTCCTCCTGTTTAAATCTACTCTTTCCTATTTTTCCTTCTTTCCTTTCCCCAAATTTTTCAATTGCACTAATCTTTTCCCCAGAGCCCTCAGTGGCACAATGGGTTAAACCCTTGTGCCAGCAGGACTGCTGACCAAAAGGTTGGTGGTTCGAATCAGGGGAGCAGGGTGAGCTCCTGTCTGTAAGCTCTAGCTCTCCATGTGGTGATATGAGAGAAGGCTCTCACTGGATGGTAAAATATCTGGCCGTCCCCTGGGCAACCTTGCAGACGGTCAATTCTCTCACACCAGAAGTGACTTGCAGTTTCTCAAGTCTCTCCTGACATGAAAAAAAAATTTCCCCCATTCCTAAAATTTTCTCCTTTTCTCTCCTCCTCTTCCCTCTCATCCATGACTATATGTGTCTTCTCTTGCCTTATGCATCTCTCTCTCTCTCTCTCTCTCTCTCTCTCTCTCTCTCTCTCTCTCTCTCTTCCATATCGTTCATCTCATAGCTTCCTAGCTATACTCACCTTCCTTCTTCCTTTCTATCTATTTTCAGTTCTCTCATACTGTCTCACAAAGAAAACCTTGAAAAGTGAGCTTGATTCTCATCATTTCCATCTCCTTAGGCTCAGTAAGGCTTGGTTTAGACTAGACAATTATTTCCACCACTTCAAAATATCGGGTACTTGTTGATTATTAGTAACAATAACATGTTTATGTATTTATTATTTGCAGGATAAGAGGATTCCACAGTCAAGCTATAAAAGGGGAAAAAATAACAACATGCGATGAGTGAAAGGGGCTGATTAATGAGAACAAGCTAACAAAATCAGTTTGAAAATGTTATTTTTCTTTGGGGATTTTTTTTTTGTTAGACCACAAGCTTCCATGTGCTATTTAGAAGTGTTTAAAACAGAGCTAGGAAAAGTTTGGATGTTTTGACACAAAGCAGATACATTCTAAAAGCAATACTTGGGGGGAAAAAACTTGACAAAATGATTTTTTTTTTAGTTCAATGTACTTTGAATCAGAAAATGTTGTAATTGCAATGCTTCAGCACATTTTTCAGGCATAAGATAAAATATTAGATAAATACAAGAGGGAGGTATGTGTTAATGGTTCATTTATTTAATAAGTATCTCATTCCCCCTTCCTCCAGAAATGTGGAACTTGGAGTCAATAAAATTAATGAATCAGAAACTTCCTAAAGTCCATATGTGACCAAATCACCCAAGGTAATGGAATATGTTCCTTTCACCTAAAGACCTGAAAAGAATGCCAAATGTAGCTTATACCTAGAGCACATCAGGCAAGATGAGATCCTGAGCTGTTCTCTATGTGGGGTAGACCATAGCCAGAAAAGAATTTCGGGGGGGGGGGGGGTGAAACTTTTTTTAGTGAATCATGAAAAGTATAGTTCCATAAATCAAAATAATTTAGAAATCAGGTTCCATCGATAAACTTCAGTGGACACTCAAGACAGATAAACTTCAGTGGACACTCATGGGGATTTGGTTAATCAGTTAAAATTCATGAATAAACAAGTTTTTTTAAAAAAACCTGAATTTTTTTTGGGGGGGGGGGGAATTGAACCCCTACCCCCCTCCCTTGGCTATAGCCCTACTTGTATGGTAGCTGTAAGGTCTTCAATGTAACTTCCAACACTGCCTCCACTAGACTAGAAAAAGAGGCTGCTAAGGATCAGGGTGGGTGGTAAACCAGCAAAATCCCTTTCCTATTCTGAGCATGCAGCAATACACACAAGCACTCCGGCTTAGTGGGTTGTCAGACAGGGCACCTGCTCAGTGAGGTGGAATGTCAGTGAACCATGGCAACCCCCTTCCTGTCCGTCAAGTCAATGCTGAAACTGGAAATCCAGTGGGCAAAGCAAAGAGCAGCTAATCCCACCCTCCTTGCCAATTTAGGTCTCTGTAATTCAGATGAGATTGGCATCATCATCCAGGATTAAACCCTGGATGGCAGTGTTTTTTAATTCAGCAGCCTAAGAGCTAAGTGTAATAATAATTATGTGCCTTCAAAGTGCTCAGAATTGTAGACTGTTCTCTTCAGCTGATAGGAGCTGGAGGGGATCCAACAAAGCTACACAATTAGAAATGGTCCAAATGCAAAATTCAGCTGGAATTTCAGGCAAGGCATGGAATAGGTATATAACATGCAATTACCTTTTTCTGGTTTATCCTATGGAAGCAACACTTTGAAATAGTAGACCTGTTTAGAGAATGGCAGGCTTTGCCTTTCTTACCTGTTATATGTGATTTGAAAGAACTGAGGTGCATTTTTGTTTTTATGCAGGTAACCTCTTATCTTTGCAATGTGGCAATTACTGATAAATTCTTCCAATCCTTTCTTGATATGGTCTTATGTTGTGCTTCAAGAAAATGTCTGATTGTGAAAGGCACTGTTAGACATTGAAGTGATTACAGTTGTTTGTTGCTGTTAACACCGAGACAAGAATCATCCTGGCAGGCAAACAACATCTTGGCTAATAAGTATTCATAATTTGCATATCAGCGGAAAAGAGAGAGAATGTGTGTTGTAAACATATATTATCACTCAATAGGCTGTAATTTTAATTGCTTATAAATGTTATTAATTCTGATTGTGATTATCTGAATAAGTAATAAGGATAAAGGCTGTCAAATTAATTAAGTACATATTCATTAAACTCAAGGTAGCTTGGGTTTCTTTTTATTGCGCAAATACAATTAGCACTTAATCTGAATCTGCGCAAGTTACATAATCATGTGACTCGAAAGAAAAGGAGGATACAACCTTGGCCTTTTACTTTTTACATGGGAAAACATTAATGATGCTGACATTGGAGACAATTAGACAGTGTCAGCCAATTGTTTTGCGTCCGCTTTCTCTCACATCTGTGGTGTCTACAAGCAAGAGCGGCCATTGTTTCTGCAGGCCTCTGTCGCGCTTTGGCTTTTTGTGCGAACCGTCAATCTCTTGGCGAATATCAAAGCTGCGAGGAAATTAGAACAGACCAGCTCCACTGCATCGCACTAAAGCATAGCAGGGTGCTCCCACTATGCTACTAATTAGGCAGTGGCCAACAAAGTAACCTGTCAATGCGCGCTTGCTATTTCCCACACACCTGCATTTCATACACTAATAAGCATACATTGAGGGGAAGAAAGGCATAACTGCTGAAGTGTGAAAAATGAACAAAACATAACAATGTTTCCATCCCCACCTAGACCACTGCCAATTACCGTTAAACATGAGGTAGAATCAACATGTCGGAAGAAACACAATACAGTATCTGAAACTAAAGACGAGAAGGGGAAAAAATGGAGGGGAGAGCAGGCGGGAGGAGGAAATGGAGCGAGGGAGTTGTGCAGTCGTGGTGGTGGGGAGCCATGCATTGAGAACATTTCATGTTTGCTCTCAAATCTCATGCTGGAGTGGAGTTTGTCGTTATTTATAAAAAAAAAATCCCGAGGCTGAAAATGATCATAATTACGGGGTTTCCCTTTTGCCTCGACAGTTCGGAATTCTTACTCCCTTAAAACAAATGACTAAATACCACGACGAATGTTTTGATCCAGGACCAACTGCTTAAACTGGGCCAGCTCTTCAGCTGAGATAAACTGGCTAAGTTCCATGGCATCAATGGAGCCAGGCTAATTGTGATCCATTGAAATCAGTGCCTATTTTTTCATTCTTTCATTCCTTTTTAAAAAATGTTTTTAAAAAACCTTCCATTGATTCCTGTTGTTTTTAAAATAGTCTCCTTGCACTCTTTCCCATTACAATTCTTTCTTTTTAAAATTCATAGGCATTGGGATGCCAATTCAAGATTTTTTTCTCTTTTCTTTTCTTAATGGGGATTATTGCATTTATACTTATAATAAAAAATGTGGGGGGAAATGGATGAACAAGGAGCTAAAATAAATTTTCCTTCTCAGCCCAAATGAAACAGCATTCTTTGCTGTTGCTGTTATTGTTATTCTCATCATTATTAGCTGGAATAAAATGCTTCAAAGGACAGCAATTCATTGCAAAAGCATGACTATCATTCTCAGCACAGCCTGTATTATATGGACTTTAATAAATTCCTAGTACTAACTACAGACCTTAATATATCACTAGAGTTCTTAAAACATTAGCACACATATCTATTGGTTACCTTTTCTGTTTGCTTTCACATCCAGATAGGATCACAAAGGGTGATGATTTTAAGGGGCCATATTTGGAAAATATACCACTACTACTCAGGTTCTTAAGTAGCATCAATTGGCATATTTCAGTTGGAGCTAGCTAATCAATAATAATTGGCACGAATGTTATATTTTTGCTGAAATAAATGTTGTATTCATTGCATTATTTTAAAAAGCTAACTGTAGGAGCATGAAAAACCAAAACAGAGCATCCATATCAGAGTCTTTTGTTTTTAAATTTAATGACAGTCAACTATGAGAAGCAGAAGGTTTGTACGGAGGAATAGGTAGAGGGCAGAATGGAGACGGGGCAATTTATTTTCCATCTGTTTATTTCCCACTCAGAATGTGTCCCTCTCATTCCGATTTTTCTACTTACAGAGGAGGAAATGGATAAATTCAGTTACTAAACAATATTGCTGCCATCTTTGTAAAATTAAGTATTTTATTTCACCATTAACCAAAAAGTATCATGAAGCAGTTATCCTCGTGATAGCAACTGTGATAATGGATACTCTGAAATTTTTATCTTACAGATGGTTTTAGCACTTTGCTACAGAAGTGCTCTATTGCCAACTCAACCGCTTTAAACAAAAAGAGGTAAAAGTCTAAACCAAAAAAAAGAGATCCTGATGGAATTTGAAGATCAATCTGTTGTTTTGTTGTTGTTTTCCTCTAACGGATTAAAGAAATTCTTCTCCATATGAAGCATGGAATCCTGCATTGTTACTGTATCCTTGATGGGAATTAATACAATAAAGGCCAATATTCAAATGATATTTGTTAGCTACTTCTGAACACCACTCTGCTTTTATCCACACATTATCCGGGAGCAACGTTTTTCAATTATAAATAAAAACTTTCTCCGCCTCTTCCCACTTGAGCTCAAGTACAGAAGGCCCTTATTTAAAATGCAGCCTCCGAACGGGCCACCAGGCCGCCTGTTCAGCTGCCAGTAGCTTTTGTGTACAGAGATGTTAATTGGTCCTAATCCCCTCGTAGAAGCTGTTTTGGTAGCCTGACCTGGCACCCCGAAGGACACCTTGGTGTGAAAAACTAAAGGACCCATTCAAGAGAGAGTGAAAAGCTGTACTGAGCATTCCGACACATTTTAATTTCAGGGGTAGAAGGAAAAGAGAGAGAGAGAGAGAGAGAGAGCCTCCATAATTTGGATTGTGAACAGACTGGGTGTTTTTGTGTGTGTGTGTGTGTGTGTTTTTTTTTTTTTTAAGCAAGCCCCAGTTAAAAGCAAGGTCCTACAGACATTCCCTTTGCGGAAAAAATGGGTGTATGTATGCATTCTTTTTTTAAACAGTACTGGAATCTGAAATATATTCAGACCCCAATATTCAAATACCTCCCCATCACATCCTAGAATTTTGACAAGAAAAAGAAAAACAAACCATCCCCCTCATTGTCATTTCTATTCTGTAAAACTCAATCTGATTTTTACATATTCTTTGGTCCATGTGGACCTCCTCCCTGCCCTGAAGTTCTGGATAAATATCATCCCAAGATGATCTTGGAGGAGCTTTGGTGATACAAGCAAATGGCAAACGTGTAATCAAAACCAGCAAGTGTAATGCAGTGTGAATATTCCCTTCTGTCAAATTCTAATGTGCCGCTTCTTTTACCCTGGTATGCCTTTGTACAGCACACATTTACATCTTGGGTGGCAAATTATGCAAATAGGATGCACTCACCACAACTGCGTGGTTTTGAATTTTTTGACGAAGTTCACAGATCAGCTTCATAGGTCAAAGAAGTTTGCCGCCCACCGTGTGATCAAACTGAAAGATTCATGTATGTATGCTATTATTGTAATCATGCCAAATGCCAAGTGCTCAGCTAGATTGTATCTCACATATTTTCATCTCTGCATTTATTCAGAGCAAATACAGTACTTTTCATTAAACACTGGCAAAGCCAGGAGAAAAACACTTTGAAGGAGCTTTTCATGTGTGTAAACTGGGGTTGGAGGTGCTGAACATGAAAAATAGCATTTAGACACTGCTGAGGCAAATCAAAACAAATGCTAAGCATTACTGGAACAATATCTACATCCAATACAAAGTATTACAACAAGCTTAGCTCTCTTTGTGTATGTGTTTCAGTATAAGTTTGCAATCCTGGAAGGCTCTTTAAAAAAAGAAAATAAATGCATTTGTAAGTTTTCACTACATAAGAGATGTTTTTTCTCTTTTGTTATATAGACTATGATTTCCAACACAAAACGGTGAGTTGTACCATTTTCCAGATGCTTAGGAATGATGTGATAATGGCTTTACTATCAAACAGGGCACCATATATATAGCATCGTATGTAGATGTACCAATAAGAAAATTTAGGCTTGGGGTACCAACTAAAACTCTAAATCAATGGGAAGGATAGTCTCCATTGTAGTTATAGCAACATGGGTGAGCAATAAGACTGAAAATGATACAAACAGAAGCAAGATGTACAAAAACACCACTATAGTTTTATGGTGTCCCCCCTGGCTTAAAGCAAATATTTCTTCCCAACCCATTGAAACAATGGTAAATTGGTCAGTCCCCCTCTTTATTGAGATCTATTGATTCAATGGGTTTACTCAAAACCTACTCATTGAGTTGAACTAATTCATATTAGTGTTTACTTGTTTGTTTTTATATGAGAGCATTTTGATTATTTGGATCTTTAATTCAAAAACCTTGTTTAGTCTTTCATGTCTATGAATATTTTGTATGTTTTGTTTACATTTATTTTTTATTGCATTTCTCTGAGGAGAAATGCTCCTCAGAGAAAGTATTTTGAATGTCCCTTCTTTTAGTAATGTACTTTTTTTTGTGTCAGGAGCAACTTGAGAAACTGCAAGTCGCTTCTGGTGTGAGAGAACTGGCTGTCTGCAAGGACATTGCCCAGGGGATGCACTGATGTTTTTTGATGTTTTACCATCCTTGTGGGAGGCTTCTCTCATATCCCCACATGGAGCTGGAGCTGATAGAGGGAGCTCATCCATGCTCTCCCCGGGTTGGATTCGAACTGGAAACTTCAGGTCAGCAACCCAACCTTCAAGTCAGCAGTTCTGCTGGCACAAGGGTTTAACCCACTGCACCACTGTAATGTAATGCTCCAGTGTAATGTAATGCAAGAATGGAGTACATATGGCAATCCAGAAGTTGCGCAACTACAACTACCATGGTGAAAGATTAATGGAGGTACAATCCAACATCTAGATAGCTACAAATTGCCTGTCCTTAATGATATGAGATGCTTTATAATATGCATAAATCTGGAATTTACTGCCCCATACCCATTCTTCTTCTAAAGAAAACTCCTCTCTCTCTTGATGCATGTATATTGTACAGTATGCATCTGAACACACAATCTATTGCAGGAATTGTGTTTTATCTCAGTTATGTAGTACATACGGACCATACTCTTCTTCTTTTGTGGATCGAATCATCATATCTGGGCTGGAATAGAACATTCTCCAAATCAAACTGAACGAGTATAAATAAAGATAGGTTATGTCTCCAATAGTAGAAGATGTGATTTGCTTGAGTTCTTGGCTTATCCTTCCAATCATTATCTCCTTGCTTGCTCAGAGATTTTTTGCACTGTTGAGTCCTGTTGGTTTTCAACTTTGCAGCACACTCCCATTGGGATATGCTGTAGGCTGTCTGACTTTTCCCCTTTGTTGTTTATCTGCAGATAGAGATGTCTAGTAAGCAGTCTAATTCCCCTTCTGGCCTTCATGCTATATTTAAAGCTAGTAAAGTTTTGATGAATAGACAGCTTTCACATTGGGATCTGTTTCTTAGTCCACCTTCAATCCACTGAACTGCAAAAACATTAGGCTTCGATTCCCCAGGCCAGCTCACTCTCCCTCAGCTACATTATCTTTTCTTTAATTTCAGGCAACTATACCTATGGAGGAGGATCAACCCTAACATGAGGCTGGGAATGTACAACCCACAATCCATTGGCTGCATACTCCTCAAGGATGGTGCACAGTTTCCAACAACTGCTGCTGCCAGGTCGAGTGACAGCTCCAGTAAACCCTGTGTCATCCTGATTTCTCAGTTGTTCTTAAAAAGTTATGGTTTCTCTCTGTCCTTCTCTCTCTTTTCCCCTTCATCCTAGTTTATCTCAATTACTGATTAATTCAAACTGAAAAAAGTACATTGGGCCCTTGATATCTGAAGGACTGCAACTGAAATCATCTGCCCTCTGCTGCTGAATACACATGCCCAATGTGGAACACATATCTCCACATTAAAACAGTGGATGTGGCTCTTAATGAGACATACCACGTTATCACAGGATGTCTGTGCCTCACACCACTGCAGTAATTATACTGTTTAGCCAGTATTGCACAACCTGACATCTGCCAGGAAGTAAGAGCCAACAATGAAAGGACCAAGGCAGTGACATTTCCTGCCCATCCCCTGTTCGGATATCAGCTAGCATGCCAATGCCTTAAATCAAGAAATAGTTTTCTAAGATCTACAGAGATACTCGCAGAAACACCTCAGCAAGCAAGAGTCCAAAAGTGGCAGGCTAAAACTCGGAACCTTAAGTCATGGCTGATACTAAATAAGAGACTCTCTCCTGGGCACACAGAAGATTGAGCGACTTGGAAGGCGCTGAACAGACTGTGCCCTGGCACCACAAGATGGAGAGCCAACCTTAAGAAATCGGGCCACAAAGTGGAATCCATGACATGGGAATGTGGAGAAGAGCAAACCACAGACCACCTACTACAATGCAACCTGAACCCTGTCACATGCACAATGGAGGACCTACTTATAGCAACACCAGAGGCATTCCAAGTGGCCAGCTCCTGGTCAAAGGACATTTAGTATAATTTCAAGTTTTAAAAACTTTGTTTGTGTTTTAAATACATTACAACTGTACCCTTTGTTTGCTTCTGACACGATAAATAAATCTGAAGAACTTTGTTTCCAGGACCTACTATGTATGGCAAAATAAGCAGATGCTCAACTCCCATTATTTACAATAGTGTAAAAAAAATGGCATCCCTTATAGGAAATGGCAAAATTAACAAGTGTTGTTGTTTTTTTCAATTTTAATAAATCTTTTCAAATTGTAGCTAGTTGAATCCATGGAAAAAGAAACAAGGGCCAACTTTAGTTAATACTCCACTCAAGATAAGGAAGGAAAATGCTGTAGCGTCTTAACTGAAGCTTCCTTAAGCTCAGTACATACATTATAGGGTTTATTTAGAATAGTATTTTTGTATCTTCTTGTTACATTGCCACAGCACACAGACCACATGATCCTGTCACTCAGCCAAATGTCCCAATTTTTATTTGTGAAATGTTGGGAAGGAATGCCATTGCACCAGAAAATTGTTTGCTGGACATCCCCTTCCTCATCACCCACCTTTGGCCCCTCTCCAATGAGCATGGGGTATGTCTGTTTTCCCTCTTGAGAGGATGTTCTAGGAAATAGTATCAGAGGGCCTGTTTCTGAGGGCAGGAGGCCAATGTGTCTCTTAGGAGAGACTCTGTAGCAGCTATTGTCAGAGGTCTCTATGCCCCTTCAGCACTCTCCTCAATAAGTATAATAATAACTATAGTTAGAATTGTTACATTGTAATAATTACATTGTCAAAAGTGAGTAATAATTAAAATGTAAAAGCAATAATAAATTAAATTGGAATAAATTAAATTAAATTAAATCCAAAATGGATCTTCCTCCCAATTACAATTATGCATTCCTCTGTGTGAAAGAGTGTTTTTGTATTAGTACATATATGGCTCCAGAGACTCCTTGTAGTGCAGTGCTTTGAATGCTGGACTGGGACTTAGGACAGTGGTTCTCAACCTGGGGTCCCCAGATGTTTTTGGCCTTCAACTTCCAGAAATCCTAACAGCTGGTAAACTGGCTAGGATTTTGGGAGTTATAGACCAAAAACATCTGGAGACCCCAGATTGAGAACCACTGACTTAGGGAGAGTAGAAGGCATCCCCCTACATAGTTATGGAAAGCCCCTGGCTGACCCTGAGGAACTCACGTTCTATCAAATTCAAGGAAAAACAATAGCAAATCCTCTTTCAGCAAATCTTGCCAATAAAACCCCATGATAGGTTGTCCTGATGGTAAAGATTTATCATCAATGAATTGAAAACACAACAAAAATTAGAAACTCATGGTCTCCACTGACTAGTTGATACTGGAAGTATTCCTTCAGTCCCAAATTTTTATTTTATTTTTTATTTATTATTAAACTTATATACCGCTACTCCCAGTTTGGCTCAGAGTGGTTTACAAAAATAGATTAAAACAATACACTTGGCTTTAAAATAACAATAAAAACAAAAAAGCAACAATAAAAGCAACAATAAAAACAGACATATAAAAAATAAAAAATGGTTGTGTGTTAGGTAGAATGACCAAGCAATATGAGAATATGAGGAATGGGAACCACCACTGAAATGCTGAAGGTCAGAACTTTGACTACTCTTCTCGGTGAACTTGTTGACTTCAGGTGTTCTGTGAATGACACTGCCTCATCTACTGCTTCTGAGGCTGGATCTACACTGCCATATAATCCAATGTCTGATCCTTGATTATCTGCTTTGAACTGGTTTATATGCCATATAATCCAGTTCAAAGCAGAAAATCTGCATTTTAAATGGAAATGTAGTTGGGGTCACAGTATGCAAGATTTACCTGCTAGACTGGGTACAGAATGGGGGTGGGTGATCCTATTTTCCTTGACTTCATTTAACTGAATATCTTGAGTCAGCTTTGCCACAAATTCTAAGAAAAGATAAGAGAGGAACCTGATGAATATCTTGCATCAGAAATGTGACAGTAATGAGCCTTACTTCAGTACAAAAGACTGTTTCAGTTAACCACCAGAATCATACATCTCTGTTTTTATAGCTTTAAATAAAAACCAATGCTATGGAGTAAAAGCAAAGCTAACAAAGAGTCTTATGGTTCCTTCAAGTGTTCCATGTTACTTCTACTTTAATAATTATTGTAAGATAAAAGTTAATGCATTTCATTATTTTTGGAATCTCAGATGTGAATTATACTGAATACTGTAAGTGTTGAGGCCTGTGAAGAATCTGAGGATATGGATGGGGATTTTCTGTTTCAGCCTCATGTTTCTGTGGGGGAAAGCGAAAGTGGTTTTTGAGACAATGGGAATGTTTTGGGTAGATCTGTTGTTGGGGAAACAGGCAGTGATTATCATGAGAATCCGACAGGGATTGACTCTGAAAGGAATGTGGAGGAGACAGGAGGGTTACAGATAACCTAGCATTTACAGGGATAGTGTGAAACAGAGACAAATTCATTGTTCCCAGAGGCTGAAGGATAAACAAAGGGAACCCAGGTGTGAGAAAAAGTGATGTCATGGGCAAGAGGGAGTATTCTTAAGGAATTGGAGTCAATGTTCAGTGGGGAGATCAATGCTGGATTTTCTTTTTTCTTTTTTAAAAAAAAATAATTTTATTGAAATGATCATACTACTTATACAGGGAAAGAGTGAGAACAAGTGTTATAGGAAAGCCAAGAAAGAGAAAAAACAGAGAGAGAGAGAGAAAGGAAAAAAAAAAAGTTGTTGGGCTTCCATTCAGCTTCCTTCTATTCATTTCTCTTCAACAGTTTAGTTTTAAATTTTCTCTCCCTTTTGTTCAGGTACTCTTTGATCTTTCTCTACTCCATTAAGAATTGTAATTAGTGTTTATATACTCTTCAAATGTTGACCAATCAGTCTTTTTTACACCCTTGCCAGTGTTCTTTTTTCAATAAGAACGTTTGCTAGGGTACAGTCTCTCACGCTCAGACTCAGCCCCCCCCCCCGAACCAAAATCCCAGCCCCCTCCGAATTAAAATCCTGGCTAAGGGCCTGATTGAGCTAGAAACAGGAAAAGGCGATCCTCTGTGATGGGAGGTATAAATTATGTGTCTTCTTTAAAGATGAAACATCAGAATGGCACGCAAAGAAGATGATTCCACCCACTTTCTCTCCCTTGTGGAATGAGTCCGAAATCTACTTCATCAGATGCATAAAGTGAAGTGCCTGGGAACAGGCCTTTAGAGGCATGTGTGATCAGCCATAGAAATGCAAAACTTGTGGAAATGGTGATGAGGTGACAGATTCATTATTAATATAGAACGTACCTGGTCAAGGATACTGAGGTATGTCAATTCAGATTTATTCCACACCTCCATGGGAAATTTCTTGAACAGTCTGTGTAATTTCATCTGGTATTAATCTGTGAAATAAATAGAAATTACTCTGTAAAATGTAATATTGGACTGTTGCCTCTCAGATTCCTGTATGCAATTAGATTTGTCCATGATGATTACAGCATCTCTTTTGTCTACTTCTTTGAGCACAGTCTCAAGAACAATCCTAACATTGTCATCAAAGAGGCAGATAAAGAAGGAGCTGTAGTCAAATATGAATTGACATACCACAGGAGCCTCAACAAGTCTTATTCTATTCTTTACCCAAAATACATAAACGGGGCTATCCTGGATGTCTCATTCTATCTACCACTGAAACACTCACAGTCGTTGCCTCTAGATATATGGACAATATCCTTAGATGGGATGCCACCAGTATTTCCACCTGTATAAAGGACATTGCTGACTTCCTGCAGAAATTATGATCCATTCACAACCTTCCAGGGAATACCTTATTAACCACTATGGATGTGAAATCCCTGTATACCAACATCTCAGGAGCACAAAGATCTCAGGAGCATCATTTCAGAGCAGATCATAGCAAACCTAGGCACCAAGGCCTGCCAATTTGTTCTCACACTCAGTTAGGATTACTAAGAGTGCATCTATACCAGGCATGGACAAACTTCAGCCCTCCAGGTGTTTTGGACTTCAATTCCAGGAATCTTAGCCAGCTTACCAACTGTTAGGAATTGTGGGAGTTGAAGTCCAAAACACCTGGAGGGCTGAAGTCTGCCCATGCCTGATCTACACTGACCATTTAGATTAGTATGGGGTCAAAATTCATGTACATGATTTACTACAGCTCTTCTTCCTAGTGTCTTGCCATTAGAATGGCAAAAAGGTTTTAGAACCTGTCTCCTCCCAAGCTCCTTTGTCACTCACATGGCAAGGAACCAGGAAGAAGAGCTGCAGTAAATCAAGTACACGTATTTTCCACATTTCTGAGGGCAGATTCCGGGTGCCAGGGAAGATGGGAATCAGGCCCGTGCCCAGCAGTGCCAACCTGGCTTCAGTACGGCTGGACTGTTGGACTGGTATTCTGTTACTAAAGCGGCTCAGAGCACTCCAGTCAGGCCACAATGTGGGCTTGAACTAACATTTTTTCATGCCGGTTCCGACCTGCATTAGGTATCTGTGTAGAACTGGCCTAAGAATGCTTGCCTCACAGGATGTTCCCACCTACTGCATACAGATACAGAAAGGGTGGGGTCATCAAGTCCATGGAAAAATCATATGCATTTGGCTCCCTTCGCCTCTTTGAGTGAGATTTGGGGCTGGTATATTATCCACTCCAGATCTGTGGACTCTGATAATGAGCAGTGTTACTGTAGCAACTTTAAAAAGTAGCACGGTGACTGATAAAATTACTGCTGGATGTATTCAGACCTTTGGCCCTGCAAATATTTGTCAACATTGAGCCATTGACTTCCACATGATCAAATCCCATTTTGGACAGGGCACAGAGGGGTATTTTATTGCCCCTGTGCTCTCTCCAAACCTGCGTACCACAACAATACATTTGAGGCAGTGGGAGGGTTCCCCATGAGGCAAGCCTTCTTGGTGATCCTCTCTGCACCTGACTTCCCTGCTAGCATAAATGTATTAACGTCCATGTACACAAGTCCTGGACACTATAGCAATAAGTTTCAGTGTTGCTTGCAGCAAGGAGGAACACCACGGGAGACAACACTCCAAGCCTGGATGTGTTAAATCCCATATTTGAAGGGGAGATACATTTTCAATCTGTGTTCAGTTAAATCCGTGGACCCCAGGTTCACAGATACTGAGGGCCCATTATAAAGCTTTATTTTGTTCTTGCATGGAAAGCTGGAAAAATTCAGAAATTTTCTCTCTGTTGGCTGAGATTAAGTGTTTTAGTGCATTTTTGGGCTCCTCCAGATTGGGTGAATGTACGGAGAGTTTGAGAGTATTTGTTATTCTCATACCCTCCATACATTCAATATTTGTTATTTTCATTCTTGTTTAAAAACAAAATATTTAGGCAATTCTTCCTTTGTTCTGAACTGTTTTCTGGAAATTTGCAATACTTGTAGTAACACTGTTTTCTTTTTAATTTAGACGCCTATATAATATCCTCTTATGTTCTCCTTATTCATTTTTAATTTTTTGTTCAGGGTGATAGCTATTGTAGATAGGTAAATAGCACTTTTATACTATTTTCAGACAATTTTCAGTATCAGAAGACCACCTGAGCAGAGCACATTACAGTTTTAAAAAAGCCTTTGCAAGAATCCCAGTGAAGATCCAATAAATTGCTATCCAAAGCTTTTGAAAGAACAGAAGCAAAAACAATCAACAAAACTCAACAAAGCTCAAAAGAACTATATCACACTTTTAAAAGTCCATTTGAAAGTGCTCTTGAGTGATAGGAAAGGTATTTGGAATATTTTTGGTGACAATTTGTTTATTTAAAAAACACTCTGGTTTTGAGATTGTTTTGAGCAATTTTTTTAATGAGACAACTGTGTTTGCAAAACAGATTAAGAAATCACTCTCATATTTTTTTCATTATCAGATAATACACTTGTGTACATCATTTTTGTTTTTTCAATAGGGTGTCTGATCCCATTAAGGTAATCCCGTCTCACTAAAGACAGGAAATTGTGAATATTCTTCACATTGTTAGAGAAACATTCAAGGAAATAAAGTGACTAAATTAGATGACACATTAGTTGCTTTGTTTGTTTAGTGTCCCATTATAAGATGGAACAATCAGACTACAATTGGGCCCAGCAAGACAGGCAGTCCCTGAGTTAAAATATTTGACTTACAAATGACTGATAGTTAAGAATGGAGGATGAGACAACATAATGTGAGAGAAATCTACCCCTCAGAAGGGAAATTCACTCCTGGAAGAGTTGTCACAGGGAAAGGTGTCTCCACTGAAGCTATCATCAACCCTTGCTTCCACAATAAGCCTTTTTTTCAAAATCCAATGATCACAGGGACAAAACGTGAGGTGAAATCTTCTGAACAGGGGCACAGAAAGCAAAAGAAACACCACAGGGGTGTTATGTTATCTGTATCTATATCTATCTATAGAATTATAGATATATAGATATATAGATATTTGGCTGGAGTTACACTTAAAAATGTATCTCTTCTGACATACATACAAATTCAGCTTAAGAACAAACATAAAGAGCATATCTTGCATGTACACTGTTGAGGTCCCCTGGCTTATAATGACATCTGTACTCACAACAAAATCTTAAGTCCTTGAAGAAGAACTTATCTGGTGATCAAAAGTCACAGGGAAGCTGGTACAAGGAGAGGTACTCCTGCTGTGTCCCAAGCTGTTGACAATCTGCTTTAAATGCCTTTGTCCTTTTTCTCTACAGTTCAAGCTAAGAAATGAAATTACAGTATGAGCTCTGTCTATGTCTGAATCTTTTTTAAAGCCTTTCATATCAGATTTGTGCAGGTTTTTTTTTAAGAAACATAAAAATCTGTTCTCTCATCAATGAAACAGGAGAATTACACACATAACTTCCATTAACATTAATAGGTCTCGCCTACATAAAACCAATGGCATATAAAAGGCAGAATGGACCTTGTACAGTTATTGGCAACGTGGAATCTTTGTTGTTTATGTAAAGACACTCTAAATAGTGACTAAGTGAGTAGAGCATTTTTCTCACTCGTGTCATTGTCATTTGCCTTTTTAAAGAGCAATTTCCAATAAATTATCAGGTAGTGGCATCTTAATACCAGGATCTCCAGTTGTTGATGTGTTTCCTGACAAAGGCAGATGCTGATATGATGTAAAATATTTTTCATATTGCAGTTTGCACAGTGGTGCTACTGTTTCTTTACCACCAATAGTATTTCAAATATGCAGAGAAAAATATATAGGTAGATTGTTAATATTGGCATCAATTTAGTATCATGACATCTCACTGGCCTTTCTCTATTCGTGAAGAGAACAGAAATCCAATGAAGTCTTCTCAATAGAAAAGGTGAGGATGGATTTTTCTGATTCTTAATTTTTCTGCTGCCAACACCTTAATTGTTGTTTTGAAAAGTGCAGGGCAAAAATTATAGCAATCATGTGGCTTGTAAAGAAACTTTCCCATGGCTAAGGTTCAAGGCAGGATTTGTTGACACAAAACCTTTTGTTGCTCCTAAGTAGTGCATTGAAGCAATTGGAGTTAACTTGGTATTGGTTCACCACTTAATTGTTGATTCAGTGGTTTACTGTAACTGGGACTGACTAACAAAGTTTTGGCAGCCTTCTCCACTCACCAAAACAACATCTGAAATATCCCGCAACACTCTTTGTCTTCAACTAGTCCTAGTGAGAAACTGAATCGCTCAGTGATGTTTCTCCCTTTTGGGGGGTTTCTGCGACTTCTGCAACATTTATGTTGCACAACACTGCTGTTACTGCATAAAACTAGTCTCTCCAGAAAACTTTGTCCTTTTATGAAGCTACAAACCTACACATTGCAGGAACAAGAGGGTACACATTGATTAATAACAACAGCGCAAAGGCCTCATCCAAGGTTTGTCCATGCAACATAGAGATTTTTGAACAATGAAGGAAATATCTAGTTGACTTCATATGAGCAGATAAAAAAGACTTGCATACAGAAATTTGATAGACGCAAAAGACAGAGCGGGGTTGTCCCTACCGGATCTTAGATATTATTATGATGCAGCAGGTTTTAGTTGGTTAAAAGAATGGATAAAATTAGAGAGTCATTCTCTACTTAACTTAAAGGGTTACAATTTGAGATTTGGATGACATGCCTATCTTTGGTAAGAAAAGGAAAAGATAAATAAAGAATTCAATATACACATATTAAGACTGAGTTTGTTAGCTATTTGGAAGAGATATAAAGTAGGGATGGAACAGAAAACTTCTATATGGTTACACCCATAAGAATCAATATTAAGGCCAACATCAAAATATGAAATAATATATTACAGTGAGTACTTTTTTAAAGAAAGAGATCAATGGAAACTAAAAGGGAGATAATAGTTATGTATCAATGACTGGTTTCAGTTCCATCAACTATATATGATTGATTTATGAAAGATGTTAAAGTAGCTTTCTCAGAAAAGAAAGTATGCTAGAGAACATTTTTGATAAGGGGGATAAGGGTTTAATCTCTAGACTATATAAATATATTTTAGAGTATAATCTAGAAGATAACAGAATAAAATCTGTCATGATATCTTGGTCCAGAGACTTAGGGGAAAACACAGAATTAGAAAAATGGGAATATATTTGGAAAAGTGGATTTAAATTCTCAATAGTAGACTCTATAAGAGAGAATATGTACAAAATGTGTTGTAGGAGCTATATAACTCCAGAGTTATTAGCCAAATGGATAAGACTCATGGAAGGAAATGCTAAAGATGTAAGAAACAGAACGGTACTTTGTTCCATGTTTGGTGGACCTGATCGATAGTATAAAAAATTGGAAAAGTGTTGTTAAGGAAACAAATAACATGCTCTTCAACAAGGTTAATAAATATCCAGCAATGTCCCTTTTGGGTCTTTATAGAGAGGGAGTAAGGGCCCTTCCAGACCATTTCTCAGGATCTGATCCCAAGTTTTCTGCTTTAAACTGGATTATATAAATCGGCACTGCCAGATAATCTGGGATAAACAGAAAACCTGGAATCAGATCCTGAGAAATAGGGCTTGTCTGGAAGGGTCCTAAGTCAGGGGAAGAAAGAAATTTGCCAATACAGCTTTGTAGCAGCTAGAATGATAGTTTCATGTGTTTTATTGGGTTATTGCCATCTTTTATGGAGGAAATTGTAATCTATACAGGTCAAAATCTTTCCACCAAACTGAGCTTTTTAAAATTTCATGGACCAATAAAGGTTACATGATAACAGGTATACGAAGTGAATGACATGGAATTGTTTGTTTGTTTGTTTCATTTATTTTATATTGCTACAGACATTTTCAAAAGGTGAATATAATGTTAATAGTATTTCGTTTTTTTAAAAAAACATAATTTAAAATCTGATTAGCTACTACTGTAATTCTATTTGAATCTAGTGCTTATATTTCTTTTTATTAACGAGCAAGAGGAACTGTCACAATTGAAAAGCATAGTGATATTATTTAGATATAGATCAAGGGAGATCATAGTCCCACTCTAGTCTGCTATGATCAGACTTCACCTGGAATACTGTGTCCAATTCTGGGCACCACAATTCAAGGATATTGGCAAGCTGGAACATGTCCAGAGAAGGGTGATAAAGATGATCAAAAATTCAAAGACCTATGAGGAGAGGCTTAGGGAGCTGGGTACTATGTTCAACTTGGAGAAAAGACATAATAGCGATGTTAAAATATTTGAAAGAGTGTCACATTGAGGAGGGAATAAGTTTGTTTTCTACTGCTCTGGAGACTCAGATAAAACAGAACAATAGATGGTACATGTGTGTTTCTAAGGCATGGGCAAACTTTGGCCCTTCAGGTGTTGGACTTCAGGTCCCAGAAATCCCAGCCAGCCTACCGGGTTTAGGAATTGTGGGAGTTGAAGTCCAAAACACTTGGAGGGCTGAAGTTTGCCCTTGCTTGCTCTAGTCCAACACTCAAAACAATAAATCACACTGGCTTGTATATAGCATCACATATAATGCTATATAAGAAATGTGACCAGAAGTACTATAAGATGAATGACATTCTTTGAAGTCACCACCATTTTAGCAAGGTGCTTAAGTAACAGGGAAGGGTTATTGTTCTCCTTATATTAGCATTACAGAACTATAACAGCACATTTCCATATCCCTATAATACTTTTATTCTAGAGTAGTATTATAGCATTATAGTGAATGTAGCGCTATATGTACTATAATGATAATTTAAAAACTAAATGAGAATAAAGATCTTTCCAGTTACTTTAGCAAGGTAGTTAATGGAGGATATGACTGGAAGGATTTCCCTCCTTCTTGTTTTATTAGCTTCATAGTAGTGCTATACCTCTATAATGCCATAATGCCTTTTTCTCTAAAGCAGCATTATGGCATTCCACAATGTAGTGCTATACCTCTATAATAATCATTTTAGGGGGGGGGGGGGGGAATGTGAAAAAGCCTCTTTTTCACTGCTATTAACTGCCTTACTAAAATAATGGTGACTGAAAAGAGCACACTCCTATCATTTCAAATACACACACACACACACACACACACACACACAATATTGTATTATGGTACATATTGTATTCACATTAGGGGCTTTATCAAATATTAACCTCACCCAGTACATTCAGTTCTTGAAAATGTTCCTAGTGCTATATGTTTTCCATATCTTCTTTTTCTCCAAGACGTTCAGGACAGTAAACTAAATAACAAAGGTCATCTCAGTGTTTCACAACTGTTATCTGTCATTCTCACAACAACAAATTCACCTACATTTTTGAAGTGTATAACTTGTAAAGATCACATGAAACTCTCTTAAGTACTTATCCTGCCCATCGCTAGTTTTAAATGTAATTTTGGAACAAATTTTCTCTTCGAAAGCTACACAATTGCCTATTTTATTACAGACGTACTATCTACCAACCTAATTTTAACAGAATAATCTTATAATGGACATCTGTGAATAGAGAATTAGTAAGAAAGCTGTTAATAAAGTAATATATATATAAAAAAATCTTGGATCCTTTTCATTTCATTTTCAGAATACACAATCTGTGATAAAATTTATTTTTGGTGGCTAGAGATGGGTGTTAAGTACATGAGATGGATGGAATTAATGGCCACTAACCTTTTTCTCAAAAGAATATTTTAATATAGTAGTGTGTCTCTATGCACGGTACTTGCATATTATTGTATACTTTTAAAATAATCTATATTGTTTTAAAAGCCTCAATACCAGTACTGTACTCTGAAGGTACTAGATCCAGTCTGATCAGGCAAGCCAAGAAGACTCAGACCTAGTTAGTAGTTGCATGGGGGGCTGCCAAAAATATCAGCTACTGTTGGCTACATTTCAGAGGAAGGTAATGCAAACCACTTTTGAGTATTCCTTGCCTAAGAAAACTCTAAAATGTGTGGAGCTATACTTCAGTGATTCCCAACCTCTGGGCCATGGCCCACTGGTGAGCCGCGAGACCTAAAATAAGGTCTGCAAGACATGTGGGGAAAAGAAGCTCCAGATTATGAAACATGATTTTTGGTGGGCAAGCAGATGATGACTACTGGATGCCATATGTTCTGTACAAGAAGCTAGAGCCAATGTGGTCTATCCAATGCAATTTTCTGAATCAGCACCCCAAATAACCAAACTGAATCTAAAGTTAACCAAAAACTGATTCGTAACTAATTTGGAGAGTGGCCCCTGGTCAAAGTGGTCCCTGGCTAAATGGTCCCTGGTTAAAAAAAAAAAGGTTGGGAACCACTGGCATACATTGACAAGTGATTTGAAGGCACACATGCCATGTATTAAATCGCTAATGTTTTAAAATGGGAGCTCTTTTTTATAACAGAAATTGTCATCAGGCTTTTCAATATACATTGGGCCAGCTGTATCTGTGGGCTCACAATCTACAGATTCAATCTACCATGGGTTCAAATGGTGTACTAATATAGTGTTCCTTATATAAAATGGCAAAAATCAAGGATTAGACTTTGATTTTTTTAAAAACAATTGCAAAGTGTGAAAGAATGAATCCATGGATGCAGAATATATGGATATGGGAGGGGGATGTAATTTATTTAGAAAAGATGGCAAAAGAAATATAAAAAAGTAGAAGGAGAAAATTGAACCAATCAGAAATTAAATCACTGAAAGTTTGCAGAATTCTGAGATTCAGATGCCTGTGGAGAGAAAAAAGTGGGATATATATAAACATACAAAGAAATATAGTAATAACAACAACATGTCAAAACCACAAATCTAGAAAAATGACAGATTATCACTAAAGCATCTACATCCACAATTATACAACTCATCCATTTCTCTCCCCTCCTTTTAAAAAACCCAAATATCTGGGGTCAGAGAAATGACACATTAGCCATTGCACAAGGAATAATCATTGGATATCATGTAGCAAAAAGCAAATAAAGAAAATATGGTCATTCCACATAACATAGTGCATGAGGATTATTTCCTACATATATGTCAGAAAAGTAAGTATCAGACATTAAAATGGTGATGATGCCATACATGCTGGTGAACGAGTGTTTATCACTTTTGTTACCAGAAGGTGGATTTGGGGCTTGTCTACATTCATCCTATACTACCAGTTCATGATGTGTTAAGAGAATGAGAATAATAATAATAATAATAATAATAATAATAATAATAATAATAATTTAAAAAAAACTTTATTTTTATCTCGCCCTATCTCCCCAAGGGGATTCAGCACAGTTACCTCAGAAAATTGGCAAACATTCAATGCTGGCACGGAATGCTCCAGAGTTTCAACAAAACTGTAGCAGCCCTGCACTTTATGGTTAGTGTCGATAATTGGACCAGGTCTAATCCAAACTGGTCCACATGCTCCAGTACTTTTCCCGGTACTCCAAAGTTTCCTTGGCAGAAGGCCATGGATCTCAGGAGAGCCCCTGGCCATTGCTGGGTGCTTTTGTTGACACCAGAAAAGGTACTCACATAATGAGGGAAACATTTCATGGGCATCTTCTCCTTGGTCAGTCCTCCAGAGCTCAATGTCTGGCCATCATAGTCACGGGAACAACAGGCCATTTAAGGGTCTCTGTCCATCAGAGATCAAGTAGGTCTAGCCCGACCAGACAGTCTGGATTCTACTCCCACTACAGCTCAAGAGCAGAACACTTGATCAGTTCTGCAAGATCCAGGGCTGGTCTGATGAAGAAATGCTCCAAATCAGGAACAGATTTTGCTGTACCTGTAGATGAGCCCCAAGAAATTTTATTATCAGAAACCTCACATTAAGAACAAATGAATGGAGCTCCTCAAGGAAGGGCATAAACTTGGGAAGTTGTGTTTGTTGTTCTTTGTTAAGATAAATGTCTCTGGGCACCAAGTAAGACACTTTTTATGTTTCATTTTGTTTCCACTGTGATTTCTCTTCTCAATTGGATGTGCTGAGGACTTTGGAAGAGAATGTGCATGTGCAAACAAAATTAATGCACAAAGATTCCCTGCAATCACAGGCGCTATGGCAGCAGAGAATAAAACTCTTCTTTTTCCAATTGCAGACACTTCATAACTACTATTATTTTCTGAACAATTTAATGTACCATAAAATGGAATAACTTACTATTTGTACACCTCAAGCTGAATATTCCCTTTGAACAAGACAGCTTTAGCTTCAATGTTAGAAGTAAAATGGGATTTATTTTTGTCCAACTCTTCAAATGAGAATGTCTTTTTTTATATTATTATTTCTAGGTTTATAAAAGTGATGCATTATCTGCAGTTCAGGACAGATTGTTACCAAGGAACTCAAACTTACTCCTGTTTGAAGTATTGCATTGAAGCCTAGACTCCAAAAAAGGTCGGGGGGGGGGGGGGGGGAGAGAGGTTAATCTTGACTGGGAAGCATTGATCCAGCAGATCCTTGAAGAATCATGTAAAGTTGGATTATATGTATTTGCAGTTCTCATTTTACAGTCTAGCCATGACAGAATCTACAAAGAGGTGTACAAACTCTAGATACATGTCAGCGCCTTAATCTAAACTAGCCATCTCCAATATGGTTTCTTCTAGATGTGTTACATCTACACCAGTGGTTCTCAACCTGTGGGTCCCCAGATGTTTTGGCCTTCAACTCCCAGAAATCCTAACAGCTGGTAAACTGGCTGAGATTTCTGGGAGTTGTAGGCCAAAATACTTGGGGACCCACAGGTTGAGAACCACTTATCTACACTGTAGAATTAATGCAGTTTTACACTACTTGAACTGCAGTGGGTTGTTGCTATGGAATCATGGGAGCAGTAATTTGGTAAGGCACCAGCACACTTTGGCAGAGAAGGCTCAAGACCTTGTAAAATTACAACTCCCAGGTATCCATAGAATTAAGCCATGGCAATTCAAGTGGTTTCAAACTGCATTGAAGCTACAGTGTAGATGCACTCTCTGTCATAAAGACCATTGAATGTAGAAAGGTTGATTACTGTTGAAGCATCTCTGGAGGGCACCAGGTTAGGGAAGGTACTCTAAACCTAGCTCTTTCCTCATACAGCCAAAGCTTGCTTGGGGTTTCAAGGATGAATCCCATCTGAACTCACCAATCATGACTCAGCTGTATCAGAAAACATTGTTCTTTCTTTAAAGCAGTATTAGTAATATAGTAATAGTAATTATCTTTGTGCTCCAACTCGCTGTTTCTTTCCCTCTTCCTGTTTTCATCAACATGCTTTTCTAAAACCACTATCCGGTGTCCTGGGTTACTAAATCATGAATTTGTTCATTGAAATGAGCCTTTTGACTATATGTTTGCTTTGCGTTCTTCTAACTCCCTATTTACTATGGACTTTATCTTACACTACTCCCCACCCCACCCCCACCTCAATTTCTAAACACATAGTTTCCATTGCAGGTACGATTTATGACAGAGCCCTTCCCACGATGCAAGAGAAGTCAGTGTCAGTCATACTTTGTTAGGGAAACATCTGAAACAGTCTCAAAAAAAGGGGGGGGGGGAGAGAAGAAAGTCAGATATTGTCTTCTGGACTCAGGAACTGAGCTATAACTAAAGGCTCCTTCTTTGGAGGTTTTTAAGCAGAGGCTGGATGGTCATCTGTCGGGGGTGCTTTGAATGCAATTTTCCTGCTTCTTTGCAAGGGGTTGGACTGGATGGCTCATGAGGTCTCTTCCAACTTATGATTATATGAAAACACCTAAAAACACGTGGGATAGGAGCTGTAAATTTTTCCCAGGTTTGACTGCTTCAGTGACATTGAGCAAGTGGTATTCCTATGGGCAGTCTGCTACCAAGCATTACATTTCTCTCTCAAAATTCTGCTTCATGAAACTGGTGTGGTAATTTTTTTAAGCCAGGTTTCCCCTCAAGTGGTGTCTGGTGTAAAATCAGCTGCTTGGGTCTACTGTAGAATTGCTGGATTAGGGGGAAAAGTCAAGTATCCCATAAGATTTTTCCAAATATTTTTCTTTTAAAAATGAAGTGAGTGGGGACTACACTGGCTCATGGAATAAATCTGAAAACTGATAATTTTGGTAAAACTGGCAAGAAAAGACACATGTGAATAGGAATAAGAAACGGAAATATGTCCTTTAAAATGCTATGAGACATAACGCCACAGTTATATAACACTCCCCCCTCCCAAAATGGGATAGAGTCCTATTAAGGTTCTATTTTCCTAAGATTTATGCTGTGGCCCATTTGTCATCTACCCTTTTGAGCTTGTAAATTTCTAATTTTCCCATCAGTCACTGTGATTCAAGATCCAAAAAATAAATGTTTATTAAGCTTATCTTCACATGTACAAGATCAAAGACATGTGCAGACAATATGCATTTTGGATACTCTACAGTGTACTTTTGACATATAATATTTGAAGTTCAAGCTGAAATATTTGTGCAGTGAATACTCATTGTGCAATGGACAAAGCAGACAACATGAACGGGCACTGCTATTCATCTCCACTTGTTTATGTCTCCAATGTTAACTGGGTTTTCACTACTTGACCTTGAAATGTTGTAAGCTGAATTCTGAAGTTTTATAGATGTCCTCTATCTTGCTTCTTTTAGCTCTATCCTATTGTTCCTTATCTAGCCTCCACATCAACCGTCTTGGAAGGTGAAGAGACTAAGAGGGGTTATTACCATAAGATATCACTGAAGGAGATACAGTAAGCACTATAGAATGACAGACAGTGAAAGGAGTATGACAACTGTAGGGGCAAAAGATACCTACTACTGACTCCTTTCAATGTTGACTCACTTAGAGGCACTTTGATACTGAAGGTGAAAATGATAATGCTAAGGAGTAGCACTTTCATCTTGGCCATGCTATTCCATTGTTCCCTGCTAAGACATTCACACTTTTACTTTTCTTAAACTTATGCATTTACGTTATGATATTTGGGATAATATTTCAGTTCCCAACCAAGTACCCTTTCTAGAATTTATTCTGCTTTACTCAATCTAGTGTTCTTCAGATATATTACACTACATTTCCTATAATTCCAAATGACACCTTATCCATTCTTCCACTTTTAAAAATAAAAGTGTCAGAGCATATACTACAATTCTTCCTGTTGGGAGGAATGGTTAGTACCTGCTTTCTGATCCCTACTCATGGGAAGGGCTTCTTTGAACTTTTTTTGGTAGGAAAGTGGAGTATAAAAATAGATAGATCGTCACACATTTTTTTTCTCCATTCTGGGTTTCTTCTTAGAAATGCTAGAAATACATGTTGTTTATTTAAAATATTTGTGGGTTTGACTTTTGTTGATTTGATTATATAGATTTGATTAAAATGTTCTCTCTAGGAATCTTTAGCTCTTCCAGTGTGAGTCTCTGGTCAATTTCCAGTGGAAGTTGATTATAGAGTTACGCTGGATTAACCAGAGAGAATGCTTCTCTAAGAATCTCTTGGTTCTCCAGTACAATTCTATATTCAACATCAATTAGAAGTTGTGTTAGAGGTTGTGCTAAAGGACTTAGAAATTCCTATCCTCAGTGGTGATGGGGGAAAGAATTTTTATTTTATTTTTTGCAGTTTTCCCACTTTTGTGGTGGTCCTGCACCCCTAACTCCAGTGAATTGGAGGAGGGGAGCTTTAACCTTGCTGCCAATTTCCCAAGCTCTGAGATCCTCAAGAGAGAACATTTCTTGAACTTGCCACATACATATTTGGTGGTAAACCAAGGGAGACCACTTCTGGGAAAGACATATCTGTTTTTTTACCTTAACCCAATTTTGCTCCAAGCTACTTTTCTTGTTAGTATTTACATTCATATATCAATGATTAGTACAGGGTTTTTTCAATCCAATTTCTCAAAATTCATGTTGATGAAATAGTCATTACAGGTGCTTGCTAATAAAATTACTTTCATGTTTTAAATTATTCTTCAGAATGTGTGTCCTAGAAAAAGGAGGTATAACATGGCTACGGTGGAATGCATGCACATAGTTTATGGGGATGGTTTTTATCCTTGATCTGTTCACACTGCAAATTGTAGCATTATAACTCCACTTTAACTGCCATGACCACATCCCATGGAATCTTAGGGTTTGTAGTTCGCTAAGGCAGTGGAGCTCTCTGGCTGGGAATTCTAAGGACCTCATCATATTGAAGTCACTGATCCAGGCGATAGCAAACATTTGCCATGGGGCATGGGGAACCTGTCACCCACATCGACCAAATCTTATCCCGTGGAGGGAAGCATCACCACCCGGCTTCCCCCTGTTGTTTTATATGCAACACCGGAAGCCTCCCATGTTGTCAGTGCTGCCTCTTATGACAGTTCAGCCTCACCTCAGGCACGAAGACCTGTCAGAAGTAGATCAATGTCATATGATGGAATCTGCGGGCTCTGTGCCTGAAGTGAAGCCAAACTGATGAGGTTGTAAATGTCTTTTCTCCAAACAACACACTTTCACCACAAATCTTACTTCTTTTAGCAAACAGCAAAAGTGGAAATTTTTAGAGCACATGTATGAAGTACATATGAAACTGATTTTTTTTCAAAATGAAATCGTTAAACATTTATAAATGCACAATTTTATCCAAGACTATTATTTTAGAAGAATGAACACACATGAGTTAGATCACTTTCATACTAATAATATTGTCCTCCTTAAAATTACTTTGCTCTATAGAAGACCTAATTCGGTGAATGTATAATCATGGATTACCAATTTTGTGTGTTTATTACAGAAAGGTAGATGATCCTGAAAAAGGCAATGGTGGTGAGTCTGGGGGCAGATCTCCTGTACGGGGAGGACTTCATGGATTGCCGAAATATTAAAAAAGAAGTCAGGAAGGAGACATCAGAAAAGTTGGTATCAGTACAGACCAAAGTTTGGAGCAGTAGGTTCTATAGCTCCCAGAATACCCAAGCCAGGGGTCATACTGACTAGATGATTCTGCGAATCATAGTGCAGACATCAT
Organism: Anolis carolinensis; assembly: GCF_035594765.1. Taxonomy (NCBI): domain Eukaryota; kingdom Metazoa; phylum Chordata; class Lepidosauria; order Squamata; family Anolidae; genus Anolis; species Anolis carolinensis. The sequence goes on along the minus strand of NC_085843.1, from coordinate 159,505,256 downwards.
CATCATCATCATCATCATCATCATCATCATCATCATCATCATCATATTTTCTTCCAAACTAATGCATATTTTGTGTGTGTGTGTGTGTGTGTGTGTGTGTGTGTGTGTGTGTGTGTTACGCTGGGTGAAATTCTCAACTTACAAGGATCACAGCTCAATGAACATAAGATAAAATTCTTTCTTTTGTGAATTTAATTCAAAATATGAATGATAATTGCACTTCTCTATCAGACATTTGTATTAAGCAGGGTTAATATCAAGGTTAATCAAACGTATTGGACACCAACTCCATTCATCCCAAGCCAGTGCAGTAAATACTGGCTATAGTCCAACATATCTGAAGGGCTCAAGTTGAGGAAAGCTGGAATGAAGTGTAAAACATTAGCATCTTTTTTGTGTCAAAATTGTAATGTGCAAGTAACACATACTGAATTAAAGTGACAGTTTCCCATGAATTATGATAATGATAGTGTTCATGAAAGAGTGTAATAATAACAGAAATGCTGCAGAAAAGCTGGAAGGAAAACAACATAATGATTTTAAAATAAATTGGGGAGGAGTGATATCTATGGCCCATAAGCCTGCACAGCTCTGCCTGAAGCCTGCCAAAATTCTGAGATTGCAATCCTAAATACATGTATTAGAAAGTGAGCTTCATTGAATATTGTGGGACTTCTTCTGAGTAAACATGCCTTAAGGATTAACGCAATGCAGATACAGGAAGGGAATTAATAGTTAACTTCCATTTAATCAAGTGGCAGACAGAACTTTGCTTGTGGAGACTTGAACATTCTGTAACATTCTATTGCAGATGTAGCCATTAAAGCAATTCAATTTGTAGAGATCCTTGTGGATTATTCTGGTTCCTAAGAGAATATGTATTCAGGAGGGGATGCAGAGAACAACTGCTGTTATTACTCTTTAGAGCGTGTTTCCTTGGAATGTCACAAATTTTCCTAGAATAAAATCTTCTATAAGAACTGATTTAGACTAGATATTTTTCCCCCTCCCAATTTCTGAGAAAATGCAAATCTTTAAAATATTTGAACTATTTTTTAAAAAATGCATCACCCCAGAATCCATTTTATTTTGTTTATATTGTTATATTGTTTACTGTTATATGTTGTGAGCTGCCCCGAGTCCCCTCGGGAGAGGGGTGGGATATAAATAAAGTATTTATTATTATTATTATTATTATTATTATTATTATTATTATTATTATTAAAGTATGACACAGCAAACAAGATTGATATGCTGGATTTTGTTTCACAAAATCACAAGTCGAACACTTCCCAAGTGTCTAGGACTATGTGATGTATTATTATTATTATTATTATTATTATTATTATTATTATTATTATTATTATTATTATAACAGTTTAAAGCCTCACAACTACTGCTGTTTTTCATAATCTGTACTTATATTTCATTGATGGTGCAGAGTTAAACTGTGCATTTCACTACCAAAAGACTATGCTTTCTAACTTCAGGGGCTTTAAAAGAAGATTGGGCCAGTTAGTGAAGAATGAGTTTACAATCCCAAAAGAGATATATTTCTCCATCAGTACTAGAGACAGAATGCTTCTGTGTATCACGTGTTGAGGAACATAAAGTGAGTAGTCTTGCACTCATGTCTTGCTTATGGGCTTGCTATGGAGACCTGTTTGACCACCACATTAAGAGAATTTTGAAGTGGCCTTATTCAACATGATTCTTCATATGTTCTAATAGTGAATTAAACATAATGTATTAAATATACAAATGACATGGACTCTCTTCATTGAACTTTGAGAAAAATACAGGATTAAAAGTATTGGAAAAATTGTGGTTAAAAAGAATAAAATCTCTATCTTCTCCCCACCCCTTGTACAATGTGTATGTATACATGGAGGAATCTTACCCAAAAGCTAATTACCCTTTCTTTCCTGTTCACAAAGAGATGTTGCTTGTAAGAACACTTTTGAATTTTTGGAATAATTCTGCAACCACTTGAGTGAGTAATTTGTGTGAGTAATTTATCTGTGGGATTTTGTTATTATGCTTGTAAGTAAATATAAGTGAAGACTCATTATTTTTGTACTGAATTGTTTGAAGTGTTTCTCTCCCCCCCCCCACCCCCACCATGCCATTCACATAAAACTATTACAAATAGTATTAATGCTGAAGAATGGTGCATACTGGTTACATGCAGAGAGGCTTCTACAAATGCATTTTCATCTTGCCTTTAGTTTCGTTGAGTTTATCTTTTGGATCTGTGTAAGTAAATTATGTTTGAGGGTTGAAAAACAAAGTATAATCCCCTCATTCATTCTTATATAAAGGAAGCTCTCAACTTCGTGAGGATGTAAAGGAAGGATTTAAAGATTATAGATAGAAGGTACATAAAACTGGGAAGGTGGAAGGAGATTTACCTGATCCTATCTTCTCCATGTCAATCCCTGCAATTCTTCTTACCATGCTACATGGAAAGTCAAGGAACTGTGTTGAATGGAGCAGCTCTGATATGGTGGGAAAGGTTCATGTCTCAGTATCAGATAGAAGTTCCCTCTGGAAGTGGAGCTATCCTCACAGAAGATTTTTGTAGGTGGAGCAGTGAAGGTTTAGAGATAAAATAGTTTTCCTTTCTATCACATCTACCGCAAAAATTCAGGTTCTCTAACATTTTTCAGGAAGAGAGGAAAACTAGAAGGGAAAGAGATGGTTAAGGAGTTTACTCTTGTAAACAAAGTGATTTTGAATCCAGTTCTCTGCTTTCCAGAGGGAATATGGTTTAAGATGCTGCCCTAAAAGAGGTCTTGGTATTAAGTTGCCCTCCAGATGTTGAACTACACCCCACACTAGCCATTGTCAATATAGCCAATGTTGAAGAATGCTTCACGGAAAGTCTATCACTATAATCATCATCCACATTTATGCTACTACTACTTGGGCAAAAGGAGAAGAAGAAAGTGAAATACTCTGTGTGGGATCCCAAGAGGACATTTACTACACACCAAATCATGACTTCTTGTTAATCACAGGCAACTGTAATGCAAAGGTAGTAAATGCAACATAATCAAAGACTGCAGAAAAAGAAATGAAAAAAGAGAGTGACTGGTTGAATTTTTTGAAGCCAGTAATGTTTCCACCACAAACATTACCCAAAGAAAGTAGTTTGGTCCCTTCTCTTTGAAGCATCCGGCAGGCAGCCAACACAGTGCTGTTCCACATGAAATTCAGTGTCTGAATTTCTGTTTTAATTGTTCTAGGGTTTTAATTGGCTTCCAGGATTATTTTTAGATTGCTTTTAGGAGCCGCGGTGGAGTAATGGGTTAAACCTTTGTGCCAGCTGAACTGCTGACCCGAAGGTTGATGATTTGAATCTGCAAGGTGGGGTGAGCTCCCATCTGTCAGCTCTAACTTGCGGGGACATGAGAGAAGCCTCCCAGCAGGATGGTAATACATCCAGGCATCCCCTGGACAACGTCTCTGTAGATGGCCAATTCTCTCACACGAGAAGCGACTTGCAGTATGTTCTCAAGTCGCTTCTGACATGATGAAAAGGGGAATTTAAAGAATATTTTAATATGTTTTAAATATATTTTAAACTTTGTATTATATTGATTGGTTTTTATTCATTAATCACCTTGGGAGCCCTTGTAAATGAGGAGGGAATACAGAAATATTTTAAATAAATAACATTTGTTGCACACCTCTGGACTTTTCTTTCACTTCTGAGCAAGTCCTTTTGGCTTGAGTACATTTGTATGATTAGCCACAGTGTGACTTGAAGTTGTTCATCTGCTATAATGCCTGTAACTTGTTGAGTGCTTTCCAAGGAACTGTCATGTTCTGATACTATCTCTTTTTAATTTAGGATTTTCTGGTCATAGGGATTTTGTAGTAAAAGACATTCCAAGGGGTTTACCATACTTCCTTCTCTGCCAAACTACCAAGTGTTAGGTATGGTGCAACTGCTATTACCTCTGAGAAATCCCTTGACAGTGTCACACTCATATCACTATTGCTGCCACCCAGTAGCTATTTGGCACATTCAGTCTACCTCTTCAGCAGAAAATTATTTGTCATGGGACAGCAGTTCTGTTGCCATCAGCAATGTCTCTTGTCTACCAGGCACATGCAATTCTATCAGGAGGGTCATGCCTTTGGGGGTTGCATTAGACAAATAGTTCACTTCGCTATTACAATTATATATTGCTCTAAATAAAGGCTCTGGTCTATAAATGTTGCCTTACATACACCTTGCTTACAGGCTTTTCTTTCCAGGAATTGTCAATGAGGTGACAGGTAAATCTAGATCTTCCATGTATTTATGATTTAAACTGCTGAGCTACTGAATTTGCTGACCAAAAGGTTGGTGTTTTGAATCTGGGGAGCGGGGTGAGCTCCTGCTGTTAGTCCCAACTTCTGCCAACCAAACTGTTTGAAAACATGCAAATGTGAGTAGATAAATAGGTATCACTACAGCTAGGTTGGCAGAAGTTGGTGCTAACCAGGGGAGCTCACCCCGCTCCTGGGATTTGAACCACCAACCTTTCAGTCAGCAAGCTCAGCAGCTCAGCGGTTTAATCTGCTGCACCACCAAGGGCTCCTAAATACCAGGTACTGTAGGCTATATTTTGGAGGAAGGAAGTGGAAAACCATCACCATATATTTCTTATCTAAGAAAAACCTGCGAAATTCATGTGGTTGCCAAAAGTTTACATGTGAGTTGAAAGAAGGAGGCAAGGCCATAGTAAGACAAGGAAATGTCAGGACCCTGGACAGCACATTACAATGCCTCCCTCTTAAAGAGGGCATTGGCCCAGTAATGGATGGTGGGCAATTTTACTCTCAAAGAAGTCAGGCAGATGTAGAAGTTTTAGAAACTCCACCCCTGCTGTATGCTAGCTCTAGCCCTGAAAGTATCTACTATGAATTTGTGGGGGCGAGAGAGTCATCCTCCCACTGGTTGAGTGGCAGTCTTTGTCCTCAGATTTGAAAGATATGCAAAGTAGTACCAAGGTTTCTCCCTGAAGTGAGATCATTTTGGAGAGGTATTCCTGAACCTTTGAGTCTCTATGTGTTTAAGGGTGGAATGAGTTGGATGATATTATCACTCTGTTAACGTCATTACCACGTGTGGATTTGTGCTCTCCACACAGTTATATTGGAAGCTGTTGCAGATGTTGGATGATGACAAAGATATCCCAACCCTCAATGAGTGTCTATGTCATTCTCCCTCCCAACCACTACATTAGTATTGTGCTTCTGTATTGCACAAAAATTAAAATCCCAAGACTTCATAGGATGAAGCCATGACAGTTAAAGTGTTATCATGCTGCTGTAATTTTGCAGTGTTGACACATCGCCTGTTAGTGTGAACATATCTTACCAAAGGAGTTCACTGAGTTCCATCCCATTTCCAAACATTGTGCTTCCTTTTAAAGACATATAGAGCCCATGTGTTGAGTACTATCTTCTCTCAGATCAATAAAACCCAGACATTAAAATCAGACAGAGATCTACCTATCATCATTGTGAAGATGACTTTTTTTGTGACAGCACCTGATTCCCAAAATTGTCTTCCCAGGAATGTTTGTTTGACACCTATCTTTTAGGTGCATAATCCTTTTGAAATGATTGTTTTTTATGTTTCTGGCTGGTTTTAATATTTGGTAAAGCTGATAATAAATAAGGTTTCATTGTTTACTGCCCTTATTTATTATTGTCCTTTTCATATAACACTGTGAAGCATATTGAAAACTTCAAATTAATCATCTAAATCTTTTAAATAAATAAATTCTGCTTATTCCAGATTTGTTATATTGACTACAGGCGGGATTGTGATACAAACAGTCCTAGCTTAGCCTATGTGCAGTGCATTAGTTCAGTCTATTTAATATTTAAGCAAACAATAATACCCATATTTGAAACTTCAGTGCTAACCCTGCATTCTGACCGTCCAATAATGCTTGGTCATTCATGCTTAGTCTTTGACCAGGGGTGGGAATCTCAGACCCTGGGGATTAAGGTAGCACTCTGGGATTCTCCAGATGGTAACACTTCCTTTCTCTCTTCACACTACCCTTTAAAAAGTGAAATTCCTTTCATACAGATTGGTTATGTGCAGTAATAATTGTATGACAAAATATGCTGGTATTTGTGGTCTGAATATTTTGTTTTTGGCCTTATACCTACCGCTGGAATATACTTCTTTCAATGGGGAAATATCACTGAAATTCGGTTTTATCTTTAGTGTGAAAGAGGCTTTCCGTCTTCATTTCACAGCCATTGGAAAGAACCTCATCTGCTTTTCTCCAAGGACAGATTGATTCCCCAACTGTCAATTAGGGATGGATGCATCTGCACTTTAGAATTAATGTAGTTTCGTGCCACTTTGATTGCTGTGGGTCAATATTAGAAAATCCTGGGTTTGGTGAAGCACCAGCTCTTTTGGGCAGAAAAGTCTAAAGATCTTGTCAGACTACAAATTCCAGGATTCCATAGCACTAAAATATGGCAGTTAAAATGCTGTCAAGCTGTATTAATTCTATAGTGAAGATTCACCCCAGGTCTCTTTTGGCCCTGCAGGCAGTTCTCCTACTCTTCTGCTAAGATCAGAAGTGCAAGAAAAAATACGTGAATCCAGTCAGGTTTTGGAAAATGCCATCATCTTGCTTCTTGTAACTGACATTATGCTTCTCTGCCTGCTTCCTACAAATTGTTAACCTAAAAAAAGTCACCCAAGGTTGCCTTCAAGGAAGGCCAAGCTAAGGCATACCACACCATACAATTAATACTCCTTTGAGGGCAGCCTACTATATTTACTGCACATGTTCGTTATTTTTAGTAGATTTTGCTTAATATATATAATACTATGTAACAAAATTTGAAAAAAAAATCTGTTCCTGGTTTGAATGTAATTTCTTGTTTAATTATGTAGTAGTAAAGGTAAAGGTTTCCCTTGACATTAAGTCCAGTCATGTCTGACTCTGGGGGTTGGTGCTCATCTCCATTTCTAAACCAAAGAGCTGGCATTGTCCATAGACACCTCCAAGGTCATGTGGCCAGCATGACTGCATGGAGCACCGTTACCTTCCCACCAGAGCGGTACCTATTGATCTACTCACATTTGCATGTTTTTAAGCTGCTAGGTTGGCAGAATTGTGTAGTACTTACTTTGAAAGTAGTTGTTATACTTCAGAAATTTCATTTTTGTGGCTGCCACAAACTATGTTGAATTGGTTGAGACTCAATGAGATATTCATTGAAAAACTGTAGCAAAATGTGCTGCAGGATGTTAATAAACCTTTTCCATTTTTTATAGTAGAACCAATTAGGAAATCATATATATATATATATATATATATATATATATATATATATATATATACACACATACATACACACACACACACACACACACACACACACACAGGAACAAAAATCATGTCACAGCTCTCAAATATCTACCTACTCATGGAATACAACAAGTAGGCCACACATTATAATAAACATGACATTTTGTACATGGATGTCATCTTCACACAGTAAAATACTGGGTAAAGTACTTCTGAACTTTAGGGTTTGGCTTTGCGGAGGAAGGCATAGAAAGTCATATTCTGGTTTAATTGAGTATTTCAGCCAATCTTTTTCCAATCTTTCCACACATTACAGTCTTAGCTCACACATCACATCTGAATAAGGATGACATTTGCTTAATGGAAAAAGATTGGCCATGGCTGAATTCCCAGATTGCATGAATGAAGTACCAATCATAAGTATCACTGAGGTGAGATAGTTAACCCAAACTTACAGAACCCTTGACGATGATGTTAGAAATATGACATACAAGCAGCTAATGTGACTGGCATTTTTACACAGTAGCCATGTGGTGGAAAGCAGACTGGTTCCACAACAGAAGTGTTGTTGTGGAAGGTAGTGGAAAAAGTAGTAGTAGGTAAAGGTAAAGGTTTTTCCTGATGTTAAGTCCAATCGTGTCCGACTCTGGGGGTTGGTGCTCATCTCCATTTCTAAGTCGAAGAGCCGGCATTGTCCGTAGACACCTCCAAGGTCATGTGGCCGGCATGACTACATGGAGCACTGTTATCTTCCCGCCAAAGCAGTACCTATTGATCTACTCATATTTGCATGTTTTCGAACTGTTAGGTTGGCAGAAGCTGGAGCTAACAGTGGGTGCTCACTCCGCTCCCCGGAATTGAACCTGCGACCTTTTGGTCTGCAAGTTCAGCAGCTCAGAGCTTTAATATGCTGCACCAGTACATTAATTGAAATATTTCCACTGCAGAATGTAATTGCCTCTCTGTGTATCCATAACTTACTTTTAATTTTTTTAAGATGAGATGGCAAGAAACAAAGTGCTCTTCCCAACCACCAAACCGAGCTATTTCACACAAATTCATATTTTCATAATGAGAAAATAGAGATAATCATAATAAGCAAAATGGGGGTATGGCCTGCAGCAGGATTTGTCTAAGGTTTTGACATGCAATATCCTTTACATTCTTCACTTCTGTATATCAGAAATATCTGACTGGAAGGAATGTCAATCATTTTCAGAAAGAAACATTTTTACTAAAAGATCCTTGTGATCACAAGTGGGCTTTCCTCCCCTTTCTCTGATTTAGGCAAAACCCTCTCTCATATCTCATGTTTTCATTGACATTAAGCTGTTCTTCTCACTTAAGTCAAATCCCCTTTTTTGTAACCTGAAGCAGTAAACTTGCTTACTGTGAAATATTGAGCCTATACATTCCATCAACCTTTTGTCCAGAAAGTCAATGGACTTTGCTCTCATGTTATTGTGTCTGCAGCTGAGGTTTAGTGCCTCATCCTTTCACATTCTTTCTGATTTTAGACATTCACATCTTTAAAACACATTTCAAGCTGGACCTATTCTCAAAATGGGAGAGATTGATTGTTTCATTAAAAAACTGGCTAACTTCAGCATCCATTAATTTTCTCCTAATTGCTCACTTCATCTTAAAATCTTTTGTTAATTCCTAATCAAATTGAATAAATGAATGGGTCCTGCTCTCACTAAAATGAAAAATGAAAGTGAAAAATGAAATGAAAGAAAAAGGAGGAGGAAGGGAGGAAAAGAGGAGGGAGTAAGGGAAGAAGGAAGGAAAGAAGGAAAGAAAGAAGCAAGGAAGAGCTGATGTCTCTGAAATGCCTCCATCCATTGATTGCTGTGAGTTTTCTAGGCTGTATGGCCATGTTCCAGAAGCATTCTTTTCTGCATGATGTTTCACCTTCATCTGTGACAGGCATCCTCAGAAGTTGTGAGGTCTGTTAGAAACTAGTCAAATGGGGTTTATATATCTGTGTAATATTCAGGATGGGGAAAAAGAACTCTTGTTTGTTTGAGGCAAGTGTGAATGTTGCAATTGGCCACCTTGATTAGCATTGAATAGCCTTTCAGCTTCAAAGTCTGGCTGCTTACTGACTGGGGGAATTCTTTTGTTGGGATATGCTAGCTGGTCTTGATTGATTCATGCCTAGAATTCCTCTGGGTTTTTTTAGTGTTGCTCTTTATTTACTGTCCTGATTTTAGAGTTTATTAAATACTGGTAGCCATATTTTGTTCATTTTCATGGTTTCCTCCTTTCTGTTGAAGTTGTCCACATGCTTGTGAATTTCAATGGCTTCTCTGTAGTAGTCTGACATCATAGTTGTTGGAGTGTTCAAGCATTTTGGTGTTCTCAGATAATATACTGTGTCCAGGTTGGTTCATCAGGTGCTCTGCTATGGCTGATTTCTCTGGTTGAGTTCACAAGCATGTGGACAACTTCAACAGAAAGGAGGAAACCATGAAAATGAACAAAATCTGGCTACCAGTATTAAAAACCTAAAAAATCAGAACAGTAAATAAGAAGCAACACTCTGAGACATGGGAACTAGAGGCAGCTAACAAAGGATGCCCCCAGGCAGAAAGTAGCCAGTAGATGAAGCCATTCAATGCCAATTTGGGTGATTAACTGCAACATTCAAGCTGGCCTCCAACTGACAAGAGTTCTTCCCTCACCCTGGACTTCCCACAGATATATATAAACCTTCCTTGCTGAGTTTCTCCATACCTCACAACCTCTGAAGATGCCTGACATAGATGTGGGCGAAACGTCAGGAGAGAATACTTCTAGAATATGGCCATACAGCCCGGAAAACATACAACCCTGAGACCCCATATTACCTACTCCTGATATATAATCCTAGAATCCTAGAACTAGAAGAGACACCCAAGGGCCATCCAGTCCAACCCCCTGCCGTGCAGGGAGGCACAGTTAAAGCACTCCCAATAGACAGCCTCTGTGGGAAAAGCCTCCAGAGAAGGAGACTCCATTACACTCCCAGGCAGTCTATGCCACTCTCCAACAGCTCTTACTCTCAGGAAGTTCTTTCTAATCTTTTCACTCAAATCTCTTTCCCTGCAATTTGAACCCATTGCCCCCTTGTGCCCTGGTCTCTAGAGCAGCAGAAAGTCAGTTTCCCCCCCAACTCCTCAATGGGACATCTTTTTAAATCTTGAAACATGGTTCTCATGTTCCCTCCCTACCTTCTCTTCTCCCAGCTAGATATCCCCCAGGAGGAAAGGAGGAAGAAAAAAGAGAAGGAAGGAAGCGTGGAAGGGATGGAGGGGAGGGAGGGAGGAAAGATAAAAGGGAAGGAAGGAAGGAGAAAAAGAGAGGGTGGAAAGAGGGAGAAAAGGGAGAAGGAAGGAAGTAGAAAGAGAGAGAGGGTAGGAAGGGAGAAAGAGGTAAGGAAGGAAGTGTGGGAGGGAAGGAGGAAGGAAAAAGAGAAGGAAGGATAGGGTGGTGAGAAAGAGGAGGGCCTGAGAAAAGAGCCCAAGGGGCCGCATCCGGCCTGGGCCTGGGTTTGCCCATACCTAGTTTAGCAGGATATTTTCTTCTGTTCATGAACACAAGACTCAGACACTTCTCTTTCCACTGAGCTTTTAAGGATGATGGAGATTTGTAAAATAAGCACCAGTCAGGTCAGTTTGTCCTTGCAGTGGTTAAGGAAAGCGGAGCAGAAACTGAACATTGTTTATACCTTTCTACACAGTCGCTCATTGTGCTTCCTATGGCAAAGGAGGCACTGCCAGGAGATTCCATGCTCTCAGAGAATTTGAGGCCAGGATCAGACCCATTATGGATATTTCTTCTAAAACAGCCCCCCTTTCTTTCCTATAATATTTCTCTCGTTTGTAAATATGGACTAGTAGAAAACAGATTTTGAAGCAATCCGTTGGAGAAATCTGTCAGAATCATACGTATCAAAAATATAACCAGCTTGAGGCATGTCCGCAAGTTAGGAGGTATAACACTTAGAATCAAAAAGCAAAAACGGAGAGAGAAAGCTTTATATTATATATTCCGTGCTTTAAGCATGGCAGATCTGAGACCCCTTCCACACAGCTGAATAAAATCCCACATTTTCTGCTTTGAACTGGAATATTTGGCAGTGTGGACTCAGATAACCCAGTTCAAAGCAAGTATTTTGGGGTTTTCTACCTTGATAATCTGGATTATATGGCTGTGTGGAAGGACCCTGAAATTAACATTTGACAAAAAGGTATACTGTTGTCCACATTTAACAGCAATCTGGTTCCAGGAAAAAAAAAAAGCAGATCCTATTTTGGAGAGCACGACACAGGAGACGCAAAGAATACCTAACTCTTGTCATGGTATAGATAGAATATATTTCACTCTCACCACATAAATACAAAACATTCAAAAATTCAGAACAAGGGTTAGTCGAAGAGGGGACGGTCGCACCCTTCATTCATGTTTTTTCCATCACTAGTTGCCTAGAAACTTCAGACGCAAATAATTTACAATAAAACCACGACGAGGAGGGCGCGTTTCGTGCTGCGCCCTCAGGACGCGCTCTCTCGCTCTCTCTTCTGGGTCTAAGATTGAATGCTATATTATTATTATTATCCACTACATCAACAATTCCACTTTTTTTCCTTTTTGGTTCAAAAGTTTGGTGGCACATGTGTCGTCGCAGTCTGCAAACGCGACGCACTCAAATGTTTCTTTTTGGGAGGGAGAGAAAAATTGAATAGCCGAACTAGCTAAATGTTTTTCCTTGGTTTTTGTTTCCTAACCAATTTCAAATCCTGGGATTTCGTGTAAAAGAGAGACGGGGTGATCAAGAGATGCAGAGTTAGAAACATCAGAAGAGTGTTTTTGTTTTGTTTCTCTCGGTACAAAATCCAATTCTAGAATACGTTCGTTGCATTTTGCATTGGTTTCAACTTGAAGGGGAAGCCTTTTAGGGAGGGAAAGGTGGTCAAAAAGTTCCCAGTTTAAGGTCGGGTTTATGATTTTTAGAAAGCGATATGCTAGAGCCTCCAGAGAGTTGAAAAGATTCAAGTTTTCCTGTGTACACCTTTCTCCAAACATCGCCATCGGCCTCTTGGGGTTTTGTTGTTTTTTATTTATTTGGCCTTTCAGGAGTTTAAATTTGGATTCAGGCGGGAAAGAGGCGATATTTGACCCCCTCCATTTCCTATTGTGATTTTTTAAACCCTGGACTGGATTCATCGCCCCTCTGAACTTGAAGCCACCAGCAACGAGTTAACATAGCCCTGGTTTCTTCCAGATTTTCGTCTCCAGAAAAGCTTGTTTCCACCTTCTTTCATCTGGGTTGCGTGATAGAATAAAGATTACAGTTGAAATTCAAATGTAGAGGCCTTTTTGAGGTGTTTGTTTGTTTTGGCGGGAAGCGAGTTGGAAGAAAATCCACAACAACGTGCCCTTGAGGTGAAGAAACATTTCTGGGGCCCCTTCCACGCAGCTGAATAAAATCCCACGTTATATGCTTTGAGCTGGAATATATGGCAGCGTGGACACAGATAACCCTGTTCAAAACAGATACGAGATTTTCTGCCTTGATGTTCTGGGTTTTATGGCTGTGTGGAAGGGCCCTGAGTCGGAATAGGTTTTGCCTCATGCCTTTAGCTGCCTTTGAGGGAAAAGGGAAATCCCAAACTCCTATTTGGAATACAGACTGCAAGGTCTTGGAAGGTTAACGCCATGGAAAAGAGATGGAGTTTTAAGGGTGTCTTTTTATTTTCGTGTCTCAAAGTTTCCCTTCCAATTGTGCTTGAGGGAAAGGGGGATGCCTTCAGGATGGGATATGAACCCCAAGCCAAGACAAAAATGGAAGTGTCATCCTTTTGAAGTCACATTCAAACATAAATAAATGCGAGGGGTCTGTTTTCGGTGTATTAGGGCCCTTTCACACAGCCATAAAACCCAGACTATCAATCCCGCAATATCTGCTTTGAACTGGGTTATTTCAGTCCACACTGCCATATATTCCAGTTCAAAGCAGATAATGTGGGATTTTATTCAGCTGTGTGGAAGAGGCCTTAGACTTGCCAGCCAAATTCCCCAAATTGGTGGGCAGCCATTGTGTGTGAGAGAAAGACGGCTCTCTCTGTGTGTATATTTATACGTGTGTGTATGTATATATATGTGTATACACCCACCCACATACACACAGAGAGAGAGAGATGCCGCCTTTCTTTCCCATATATATGTATATACATATGTATAATGTTTTGATTTAGGCGGGAAGGACTGAGTGAGGGAGAGTCTCTGTATATGAGGTATATGCATCTATTCTCCCTCATGGTCCTTTCACACAGCCATATAACCCAGAATATCAAGGCAGAAAATTCCACAATATCTGCTTTGAACTGGGTTATTTGAGGGACCTTCCACACAGCTGAATAAAATCCCACATTGTCTGCTTTGAACTGGAATATATGGCAATGTGGACTCAGATAACCCAGCTCAAAGCAGATATAGTGAAATTTTCTTCCCTGACATTCTGGGTTATATGGCTGTGTGGAAGGAACCTCAGTCCACAGTTACGAATATTCCAGTTCAAAGCAGAAAATGTGGGGTTTTCAGCTGTGTGGAAGGGGCCTCACAACCCTATATCCCAGAATACCAGGGCAGAAAATCCCACAATATCTTCTTTGAATTGGGTTATCTATGTCCACACTGCCATATACTGCCCACCTCTTGGCCCTAAGATATGTTGTATAAGTTACCTTATTCTTAAAAAGGACCATGTCGTTGTCAACCTTGCCCTGACTAATGATTCCCGCCCCCTCTATCGAAGATTCTATGATTGCTTATTTTAACTGAATTGTCTTTGTCTTGTTTTACGATGTGTTTATTTTGCTGTGTTAAGTTATTGTATGTTGTTTCGCACTCATGTTGAAACCGCCCTGAATACCTTGGGGGAGATAATGTTGTTGTTGTTGTTGTTGTTATTATTATTATTATTATTATTATTATTATATATTCACCTTCAAAGCAGAAATTGTGGGCTTTTATTCAGCTGTGTGGAAGGGGCTTCAGCCCTTCCCGCCTAAACCAAAACATTGAAAATCCCTCTTCAAGCAGCACCACCCAGCTGAGGTTAAAATAAGCACAAAGCTCGCCCTTTTCTACCAAACCAAGACTTCTTTCTCTCTCATAATTCGCCTTCCCTCCATTCTCCCTATCTCTCCTTTTCCCAAAGGCTCTGACAAGTGGGATATGAGATAATCCACGGTCCTTCCACACAGCCAGAATATCAAGGCAGAAAACCCCACAATATCTGCTTTGAACTGGAATATATGGCAGTGTGGACCCAGGGTCCTTCCACACAGCCATATCACCCAGAATATCAAGGCAGAAAATCCCACAATTATCTGCTTTGAACTGGGTTACAATGCTGTATATTCCAGTTTGAAGCAGACAATGTGGGATTTTATTCAGCTGTGTGGAAGGGCCCTCAAATAACCCAGTTCAAAGCAGATATTGTGGAATTTTCTGCCTTGATATTCTGGGTTATATGGCTGTGTGAAAGGACTCTGAGAGAGAATAGATGCATATACCTTATATACAGCGACTCTCCCTTACTCAGTTCTTCCCGCCTAAATCAAAAGATTATATATGTGTGTGTGTTTATATATATGTATATATAAACACACACACACACACACACACACATATATGGGAAAGAAAGGCGGCATCTGTGTGTGTGTGTGTATGTATGTGTGTGTGTGTGTGTACACATATATATACATACACACACGTACACACACATATAAATATACACAGAGAGAGAGACGGCGCCTTTCTCTCTCACCAATTTGGGGAATTTGGCTGGCAAGTCAGGGCCCTTCTATACAGCCCTATATCCCTGAATATCAAGGCGGAAAATCCCACATTGTCTGAGTGTGAACTCAGATAACCCCGTTCAAAGCAGATATTGGGGGATTTTCTGCCTTGATATTCAGAGATATAGGGCTGTGTGGAAGGGCTCCCAGAGCTCCTGGGAAGTTGGGGTTTGGCTGGTCTATTTTGTTGTCGCCATAGTCTCCGTGTTTTCCGTGGCTGGCGAGGGATTCCTTGTTTTCCATCTCTTCCACTGAACTGAGATCCCAAAACAAAATGCGCTGTCCTTCGTAAGACAAGACGAAGACAAGAGAAGCTGAGGGCGAGAGGGTCAGGCGGGCGAGGAAAAGAGAGGCCATGTTGTTGGGAAGACGGGAAATGTAAGGACTGAGGAGGGAGTCTGTGGTGTGGCCACGATGAGGGACGCCTCACTCTAGGTGGATGGATATTCCATAAATAATCGCCACAAAGAGGGGACGAGAGCAGTATCAAGCGTCGCCCAGTCAGTCCAGGGCCTTCTTCTCGGCGCCTTCTTTGCTGGCCGTCCTCGAGTAAGGCTCGAAGGCCGAGGAGCTCAAGTAGCGGGCGGAGAGTTCCTGCAAGTTCCCGGCCAGCGAGCCGGCCATGAGGGGCGCCGAGGAGAGCCGCCCGGCCACCGAGCCCAGCAGCGAGGGCACCGGCAGGCTGAAGAGGTTGTGAGGCGGAGGCGGCGGGGGGCCCGGCGGGGAAGGGTGTCCCGGGCCCACGGCGCCGCTGCTGACGGAGGGCTGGTGAGGGGAGCAGCCCCCCGAGGCCCCCGTCCCGCCGCCCGAGCCCCCGCCCAGGCCGGGCGCCCGCAAGGCCGAGCCCAAGGCGGCGGCGGTGGTGGCGGCGGCGGCGCAGGGCGGGAGGAGGCCCGGCAGGCCCGGCGGGGAGAGGAGGCGGCCCTGCTCCAGGAGCCGGAGCACGCTGCACGTGGCCGCCGTCTCCGACACCACCGACTTCAGCTCCGAGTCCTTGCCTTGGTCCTTCTTCTGCTTGGTGCGGCGGTTCTGGAACCAGACTTTGACCTGAGGAGGGAGGAGAGCAGAGGCACAAGGTCACCCAATTTATTTATTTACCTCCGCTTTTCTCTACCCCGAGGGGGATTCAAGGCGGCTTACAAACGGCACTTGTCAGTGCCTTAAAATATAAACAACAGATAAAACCAGATTAAAATTAGTGCATGCAAAATAGCATAGATCAAATACATTCCAATGTTAAAACACGTCATCCAGAATCATAGTCTAGGTGTTAAGAGATGTCATCCTGCACTGCCTAATTCTCTATCGTTAGATAGGAAGCCTAGAACAAGGTTAGGGACACCTTCCCTCAGTCCCATGCATGCTTGATAGGCTTTACTCTTATTTCCTTCTTCCTGTCCTGTTTAGATCCACCCCATCCTTTTGTTGATTTTAGAAATGTGATCTCTCCTAGGGCTTGATGTAACTTCCTCAATTTAGCCTTTGGAATTTTTATGGCCGAGAGAAGAAAGGGAATCACCATGCGGTGGTCGCCATGATTCTTCCTGCTTTTGTTTCACAGAGAGGATTTTGACCCTCTACCTGTCTTAGACCAGGTTAGATAAGCTAGTTAGCTCCAAATCTTTTCTATCCATCAATGGATTTCTTTTACCTCAATAAATATTTTTAAACTTTTAAACTGACTTTGCGATCCTTTGCCATCCTGAAGAAAACAAAGGCTTTCCTGAGCTCTCTCCTGTAAGTTTTCCTGCTGTTTTGGAAGAGATACTTCCACACGCTCTGCTGTCTTTCCTGGGAATTTCCCTCACAAAAGAAGGTAATTTGAGTTTAACAGCCCCCAGATTCCCAACACTAGGCCGTTCCATAGTCTTGTAGTAAGTAGTCTGCGGTTTGTTCTCCACACTCGCATATCCTAGACTCCAGTTTGTAGCCCCATTTTTTAAGATTGAGGGCCCTTCCACACAGCCATATCACCCAGAATATGAAGGCAGAAAATCCCACAATATCTGCTATGAACTGGGTTATCTGAGTCCACACTGCCATATATTCCAGTTCAGAGCATTTTTTGTATCAGGAGCGACTTGAGAAACTGCAAGTGTTTCTGTTGTGAGAGAAGCAAGGACGTTGCCCAAGGGACGCATGGATGTTGTATGTTTTACCATTCTTGTGGGAGGTTTCTCTCAGATAATGTGGGGTTTTTTTCAGCTGTGTGGAAGGGGCCTGGCTTGGCATTTCCTGGTACCAGAGCGCCTTCAGTCTCCTGTGTGGCCAGGAAGGACTTTCTAATCCAGAATTAGCCACTGATTTTTAACCTGCCACTTTTGGACTCTTGCCTGCTGAGGTATTCCTGCTAGTATCTCTATAGATCTGAGAACCCTTCCATACAGCTGTGTAAAATCCCATATTATCTGCTTTGAACTGGAATATATGGCAGTGTGGACTCAGATAAACCAGTTCAAAGAAGATATTGTGGGATTATCAACCTTGATATTCTGAGTTATATGGCTCTGTGGAGGGTGCTTAGAAAGCTATTTCTTGGTTTAAGGTGTTTTGGAAAATGACATTCATAATCTTTTGGAAAATAAACTTTGGGAGATCATAACTTTTTAGAAAAGCATAACCTTTTAGAGAAAGAGCCAAAAACCCTTTAGAGTAGAATCTTCTCTTGTGGTATACTAACAGAACCATTGCAAGGCAATGGTTTCAGTTGTTGGACTGAGGACCCTTCCATACAGGTTCTATAGCCCAGGATATATGAGTCAGCACTGCCAGATAATCTGGGATAAACAGAAAACCTGGGATAATATCCTGGTATATAGGGCCTGTCTAGAAGGGCCCTGAATAATCTGTTATCTCTGATCTGTTCTGGAAAGCAGAGATTTGCCAGTGCATAAAAACAGCAGAACTTTAAAAGTGTTTTTCAGTGCCCAAATACTCTCCCATGTCAGGAGACAAAATGAAATAGACTTTGGTAAAAAAAAAAAAAAAAAACGATACTGTATTTGGTTTACACACAACCATCATGTGTTCAGCATACACAGATACATCAGTCCAGTTTCAGATATGTTTGAGATGGTTCCCTGTGCCAACCAGCCAGAGCATCTCTCTTATAACAAAACAGCGATCAACAGATCACATAGTCAGAAGGAGAGAGAGAGAGAGAGAGAGAGAGAGAGAGAGCATATGGTCTGCAGCCCCTTTTATAACTTCTCAGGAACCATAAAGTAGTAAAGGCGCTGCATACCAGAACATACATACAGGAGACATTAAGCAACAGGATCATAGCTAAAAATTGCTAGAGAAGGCTTTCCAACAGATAGTCTGGATTCTGTGATCTGAATAGGACTGAATGGTCTTGTGGTCTCTTCCCATTCTAGGCCCTTGCACTTTGCTACTCTGCTGCGGAATACAGCATGCCCAGTGTGGAATACATCTCACCACATTAAGGCAGCTGGAGAAACTATACTGTTTAGCCCAGTGGTTCTCAACCGGTGGGTCTCCAGGTGCTTTGGCCTACAGTTCCCAGAAATTCCAGTCAGTTTACCAGCTGTTATGATTTCTGAGAGTTGAAGGCCAAACCGTCTGGGGACCCACAGGTTGAGAACCACTGGTTTAGCCGGTATTGCACCACCTGATATCCATGGAGAAGTAGCAGCTATTAACATCGCTGGCCCGGCCCATCCTCTGTTCAGATATCAGCCAGCATGACAAAGCCTTAAATCAAGAAATAGCTGTATGAGGGCCCTTCCACACAGCCATATAACCCAAAATATAAAAGCAGAAACCCCCACAATATCTGCTTTGAACTGGGTTATCTGAGTCCACACTGCCATATATTCCAGTTCAACATAATGTGGGATTTTATTTAGCTGTGTGGAAGATACCTCGGATCTATAGAGATACTAGCAAGAACAACTCAGCAAGTGAAAGTCCAAAAGTGGCGGGTTAAAACCCAGAACCTCAACCAGTGGCTGATTCCAGA
The DNA here is from genome assembly GCF_035594765.1 of Anolis carolinensis. Classification (NCBI taxonomy): domain Eukaryota; kingdom Metazoa; phylum Chordata; class Lepidosauria; order Squamata; family Anolidae; genus Anolis; species Anolis carolinensis. Next base: position 159,486,081 of record NC_085843.1, on the reverse strand, counting down.
TGAACCCCCCCCCCCCCCCACACACACACACACACACACACAGGAAACTGGGCAACTTGTAAGCTGCTGAAGTGAACAGACTGTGCCCTGGTACCATGAGATGCAAATCCAATCTTAAGAAATGCGGCTTTAAAGTAAAGTCCATGGCATGCAAATGTGAAGAAGAGCAAATCATAGACCACTTACTACGATGCAGCCTGAGCCTTGCCACATACACAGTGGAGGACCTTCTTACAGTGGTACCAGTAGCACTGGAAGTGGCCAACTTCTGGTCAAAGGAAATGTAGTATAATGCCAAGTTTTGAACTTTGCTTGTGTTTTTTTTATAATTGTAACTGTATTCTCAATTCGCTTCTGACACAATAAATAAAAAAAACTGTAGGATTCTGGGGCTGGGCCTACACTGCTTATGTGGTGACCCTAGACATCCAGTGTAGACGGGAAGAGAGAGAGGCCTTCTGGGAAATGGTCATACTCCTAAGTCGACTCATCCTTCCAAGTCAGGCTGGATCTACACTACCTTATATCCCAGGATCTGATCCCAGATTATCTGCTTTAAACAGGATTATATGAATCTATACTACCAGATAATCTGGGATCAGAAGACAATCTAGGATCAGATCCTGGGACAGAGGGCAGTGTAGATCCAGCCTGAGTTAACTTTCCTTAGAAAGAGGCAGAAGGGAACACAGGTGTTCAGGGGAAAACACACAGCGGAATGAATGCAGTTTGGCACCACTTTAACTGTCGTGCCTCAATGAAATAGAACCATGCACATTGTAGTTTTGGCAGCCTTCCCTGCCAAAGAGGGATGGGTTTGAGCCATGCCAGTTAAAGTAGGGTCAAGCTGTATTATTTCTCTAGTATAGTATAGTATAGTAAATGCGCCTGTACTCTGGTTCAAATGAAGAAGAAAAAGGGGTCTCTCTCTGTCTGTCTGTCTTTTTTAAGAAGAACCCAACAGTTAATTCTTTAAACGTCCTTTTAAATAAAATAAATAAATAGCACCACAATGACGCTTCTACAGAAATGGGGTCTCCAATGCCCCTATGCCTACATCATCTACGACCTTTTCCGGAATTTGCGGGGAGGAACAGTCCTACTTGCACCTTAAGGAATATTTCAATAACCCATCAGTATTTGAGATCTGCGCACCAGCCCCTTTCTGCTTTGAGACAAGCCTCTTCTGAATGGGCCACTTGCTCAATGCCTGAAACCAAAGCCTTTCATAGCATCTGTAGAAACCTCAGTTTGGCCTTTAGTGTTCCTTTTTTTTTTTTTTTTTACTGTCGGGTTGGGCTGCTCTCTCCAGGCCTGATGTGTGGCAAAAACGAGCTGGCGCGTCCTGGAGCGTTTCCAAAGGGCTCAGCTCCCCTCCTTCCAGTTTTTCGGCTTCAGACGCGTTAAAGGGCGCCTGCAACGCCATCCCTCTCTCACTTTCACCCCCTCCTCCCCTCGAGCGACTTTAGATCTCTTCTCCTTCACCTCAAATATGATTTCACTCAAATCAATATCACATGCCACGCTCTGGCTTCGGAGGCTGTTTCCTTCGTCGTCCGACCTCGGCTAAATCTGACAGCCAGAAATGCTAATGAGCTTGTTGTCATTATTACAGGAAGGCATCTTTTCAAGAAAACTGAAACCTCTCCCTTAATGCGCTTAGTCTTTCTCTTTTTTGGTACAGATTGTTTCTCGCTTTCTCTCTTGACCTTGGAAGAATACTCCCACAGGACTTTCCGGTAAAGAAATCACACCTCTCTTTGCGCCTCGCTTTCGCGCTTTCTCCCCAGTCCTTCCACTCTCTCTCAGGCCCAGTATCCCTTAAACTAAAAGAGATCTTAACCCGAACCCATTTCATGAGCTTGAGTGGAGCAATCGACCAGTGATATTATTTTTAGATTTAACTAGAAATGAGAAACCTATCTTTTGCCTCCTCCTAGTCGAGGAGGTCCTTTTGCAAGTTTATTTTATCTCTGCCCACACACAGAGGCATATTCGTCTTGTCATCTTTTCTTAAGGCTTCCTTCTTCAATAAATATTTCCACTCGAATGGGTTTTTCCTCCCATTTAACTCCCCTTTCCAATTATTGATATTTTTGCGCAAATATTTAGAGCATTGGGAAGGACAAGAATGGCTCCGTGGCCCTTTAGCGAAATCGCTAAAACGCATTTACAGCAACATTACAAAATATTAGCGTCCTGCTCTCTGCTGTCCACTGTTGCTTTAAATTGCTGATATATTACGTGTCTATCTGTCCGGCTATAATTTCTCGTTGTATCTTTTTTTGCCCCTATTTCTTCCTTCCTTTTTTAAAACCCAAAAGTGGTACGATTATTTTACGTCACTGCAAAATTATACACAAGGGACATGCGTTCATTGCAATTTTAGCTATACTTTCCATTGCGCTAAATGGGGCCTGCTTGTTTCTCAGGCCTAGACTAGCCCATTACATTACATGGAATTTACGCCTGCCTCAACCATGTAAGGTTGAGAGGTATGGACCTGGAAGGCACTGAACAGACTACACCAAGAGTTGTAGAGCCAACCTTAAGAAATGGGGCTACAAATTGGGGTCCAGGACATGCGAGTGTGGAGAAGAGCAAACCACAGACCACCTACGACAATGCAGCCTGAGCCCTGCCACAGCGCAATGGAGGACCTTCTTATAGCAACACCAGAGGCACTCCAAGTGGCCAGCTTGGAGTATAATGCCATGTTTTTGTATTGTTAAATACAACTGTACCCTCTATAAAGGAAAATAAAATAGAAGAATTGTGACATGGAAGGAATAAGTGGAGCATAGGACACAACAGTGGCAACTAGGGAGAGGTCTGTACGGATTTCCTGGCACTGCGGATCATTATGGAATAAATAAGCCTAGACTTGGATAGTACAGGGTCCCAGGGTCTGGTTTTTATTTATTTATTTATTATTCAGACTTATATGCCGCCACTCCCCTAGGGCTCGGGGCGGTTTACAAGAACAGGCTAAAATCTAAAACAATTTAAAAATCTAAAACAATTTAAAATTGGGCAGCTTGAATTTCGTCTTTCTCCGCGGTTGTCATTAAAGACTAGTACCCTAAACATACTACTAGACCTTCGCGTGTCTTAAAAACTTTAAAAAAACAACACCCGTTTGCTTTTCTGGACAGCAACATCTTGAGGACTTTTTGTCCACCATGAGCCACTCGGGAACAAACCCCATTCAATCCCGTGAGCTTTGCTTACGGTGAAACCTGCAAAGGTCGCTCTGGCCTGCAAGGTAGGTAGGTATCTCCACAGGCCTGGCTTCTTCCGAAATCCTTTGACAACCCATTTTTGCATCCTTATTTGGAAAAGTGTATGTTCTTACTTGGGCACGTCCTTGTTCACTGTCTGTACTGTATACAGGTTCAGAGGTTAACGTGACACGCCTAAATCCACGAGATCCTCTCTGATCTTGGAAGCTAAGCAGGGAGAGCTCGATTGAGCACCGGGGTGGAAGACTGCCAACCAATACCGGTGTTGTAGGCTATATTTTAGAGAAAGGAACCGGCAAAACCACCTTTTGAGCGTTCCTTAAATGAGAAAACCCTATGAGAAAGGCACGCGGTGGGCATAGGTCGATAAAGTGACTCGAGGGCACACACGAGCCTAAATCTTAAATTCTTAGTGAGACTCTATTTTGCGGGCAAAGGGGATATTATTCGTCAGGAACAGTGAGAAGGTTTCCGTGTCTTGAAAAAATTCTTTCGAAACGTATATCCTAGCATGTCTTCCCCGGTAGCTTTTACTCAGTCCATGTATTGCAACGCCAATAGTGAAGACGGCAATACACACACACACACTGAAACCAATGGCTTCCACAGGCTCTCCAATCTGATCAAATGGAAATGCCACCTACTTTGAATCCTCTCTGTCTGTCTGTCTCATTTCCTCCCAGTAGACTCAAATCAAGGAAAAGCTTCATGAGAACCACCACTCCTCTTAATGTCCCCCCAACAACAGCAAGAGTATACATCTGGGCAGCTAAATCAGGAAATCCCAACTGGATGGCCCCCCACGAAGGTCTTCTTCCAGGGGCAAACCAAGAATGGGCAACTTGGAAATCCCTGAACAGACTCAGAAACAGAGTGGGCAGATCAAAAGACAACCTGGCTAAATGGCACTACCTAGAAGAATCCTCCACCTTGTGCGACTGTGGAGCAGAACAAACAACTCCGCATCTCCGCTTGCCCACAATGCCCTGCCTCATGCTCAGAAGAAGAATTGTTGTCGAAGGCTTTTCATGGCTGAGATCACAGGGTTCTTGTATGTTTTTGGGGCTGTATGGCCATGTTCCAAAAGTATTCTCTCCTGACGTTTCTCCCACATCTATGGCAGGCATGCTCAGAGGTTGTTATGCCTCACAACCTCTGAGGATGCTTGTCATAGATGTGGGCGAAACCTTAGGAGAGAATACTTCTGAAACATGGCCATATAGCCCGGAAAACATACAACAACCCAGAAGAAAAATTGTTTAAAATTACAGACAATGTGGGTTGCCCGTTTTTGGTCTAAAATTATTTAGCCGCTTGTGCTCCCTGTATTTTATCAGTTTTTATTTATTTATTATGCAATGCTTGTGACGAAATAAATACATTTGTGTTAATCTCCACCCCCCCCCCCCCCTTTCCAGGTGGTTTGTACATTATTTGTGTTCCCCTGCATTCCCGTTATGACCACCTTCAAACGATTATGATTATGATTAAGACCTTCATTTGGCAAGGAAATTGTGCGCAAAAAAAAAAAAAAAATCTCTGGAGTGATACAGCTGAGAATCGGGCTTATGGAGACTTTTTTTTTTGCAAAACCGTTTCTTGGATAGAACTCGAATGAACTCAACGTGGAGTCACCCCAACAAATATCGGGAGCTCTCTCTACTAATCCGAATCACTGCGCCGTGCGTCAGAGGGAGAAATCTGGTTCTCTTAGACCCTATTTAAATTGACCATTGAATGCAGTTTCAAACGGCATCGCTCTGCAAATGAATACATAGGAAATCCTGGAACTACTTTGAGGCCCAGATGGTGATTATTACACAAACCAGGGAGCCCACTCTTTTTCTTTCGAGCACTTTGGTGGAAGTTTGAATTTACTGGGTTGCTGTGAATTTTCCGGGCTGTATGGCCATGTTCCAGAAGCTTTCTCTCCTGACGTTTTCACCCACATCTATAGCAGGCACCCTCAGAGATTGTGAGGTATATTGGAAACTAGGCAAGGAAAGTGTTTATATCTGTGGAAGGTCCAGGGTGGGATAAAGAACTCTTGGAGGTAGGTGTGAATGTTGCAATTAATTACCCTGATTAGCCTTGAAATACCTTGCAGCTTCAAAGCCTGACTGCTTCCTGCCTGGGGGGATCATTTGTTGGGAGGTGTTAGCTGGCCCTGATTGTTTCGTGCTTGGAATTCCTTTGTCTTTGAGTGTTGTTCTTTATTTACTGTCCTGATTTTAGAGTTGTTGTTTTTTTTTTAAAAAAAATGCTGGTAGCCAGATTTTGTTCATTCTCATGGTTTCCTCCTTTCTGTTGAATTTAGTTTGGATCTAGCTTGGAACTGCATTCAATATAGTCACTGTGGATGAGAAAATGAAACGAACAATGAAAATGAACAAAATCTGGCTACCAGCATTAAAAAACTCTAAAATCGGGACAGTAAATAAAAAACAACACTCTGAAAACGGAATTTCAGACAGCAAATAATCAGGGCCAGTTACAGCTCCCAACAAAAGATTCACCAGGCAGGAATCAGCCAGGCCTTGAAGCTGCAAGGCTCTTCAATGCCACTCAAGGTGTCCAATTGCAACATTCACACCTGCCTCCAACAGACAATAGTTCTTTCTCCCACCCTGAACATTCCACAGATACATAAACCCCACTTGACTAGTTTCCAGCATTCCTCGTTAGCTCTGAGGATGCCTGCCATAAATGTGGGCGAAACGTCAGGAAAGAATGCTTCTGGAACATGAACGTGCAGCCCGGAAAACTCACAGCAACCCAGTGTGAATTAAGTTTGGAACTAGCTTGGAACTGCATTTCAAGATAGTCAGTGTAGATTGAAGCCCAGTCCGGAGGAGTACCTGAGTTTCGGAGAGGTTGAGCTGCCGGGCCAGCTCGGTCCTTTCGCGCCCGACAACGTATTGGCACCTCTGGAACTCCATCTCCAGCCGGTAAAGCTGTTCCGCCGTGAAAGACGTGCGGGTCCGTTTGGGCCGGTCCAGATCCAGCCCTTTCGGGAGGATGATCTCGCGGATGGAGCCTTTGGCATCTGAGAGAAAGAGAGAGAGAAAGGGTGGCAATAGGAGAAGGAGGCGCTGGGAAACCCGGGAGGCAGGAGAGAGAAGCAAGGAGGCAGGATTCAGACCAAAGAGGCGTCCAGAAGCAGAAAGCCTCTCCTGTCAATTGATCCCAGGGAGACCCCAGCATTCGCTGTATGCTTCCCACATCGAGGCCTTGAAAATGCAATCCGTCTTCCCTCCAAGATCTTCCCCGAACAAAGCTTAGAGCCCTTCCACACAGCCATAACCCAGAGGCCTTTCACACAGTCATATAACTCAGAATATGAAGACAAAATAACCTACAATATCTGCTGTGAACTGGGTTATCTGGGTCCACACAGCCATATTTTCCAGTTTGAATCAGGAAACGTAGGATTTTATTCAGCTGTGTGAAAGGGGCCCCAGTTAGTTCATGTCTTTCTTCCGTCTTGTCCTCGATTTACCGAGACTGTGGCTCTCTTCTTTGACCACAAGGCACAACGCTGGCCACACCTAACTCTTTTAGTGTGCGTGCAAAGCAGGCACCCAGGTCCCTGTTTACCCCCAGCTGCCCTTTCCTTTTTATAGGAAGGGGAAAGTGAGGGTGGAGGGCCTCAAATGACGCCCAAAGAAACCCTTCGTTGCTTATCTCGCCACCACCTCCATATCCGCATCCTTGTCTTTTCCACAATTTTCCCCAACACAGTTTGCATCTAAGGGCCCTTCCACACAGCCCTATATTCCAGAATATCATGGCAAAAACCCCATAATATCTGTTTTTAACTGTGTTATCTGAGTCCACACTGTCATATATTCCAGCTCAAAGCAGATAATGTGGGATTTTATTCAGCTGTGTGGAAAGGGCCTTAGATAAATCAGTTCAAAGCAGATATTGTGGGGCTATCTGCCTTGACATTCTGGGTTATATGGCTGTGTAGAAGAACCCTAAGAGAAGTTCAGATTTTAAGGATTAGGATCTATTATAATTTACTATTTTTGCTTGGCCTTATTTATTAAGTGCCTCTCTTTTTGGGAAATTAAAATATATATATAACAGACATGCAAAGACATAAAAGCGGTGCTTTTGAGACCTAAAGAGAGAAATAAACACAGAAATGCATGCAGAGGAGAGAGAGAAAAGGGAAAAAATGGTATTGTAGAATTATTGCATTGGGGACTTGAAGAAAGACAAGAGAGTAATTCAGAAAGGAATCCAACAGGAAAAAAAGAAAAGAAAAACCACAACAAACCCAAACTAAACACAGAAATGCATGCAGAGGAGAGAGAAAAAAGAAAATGATTTTGTGGAATTACTGCAATGGGGACTTCGAGGAAGACAAGAGAGTAAGACAAGAAGGAATCCAACAGGAAAAAGAAAAACCACAACAAACCCAAACACTATGTAGCAGGAATGTTTTTAAAATGTAATGAACGGGCTTTTCCTTTTCGCTTTTGTTTCCAATAACATCGAGCTGCTAGTTATTGGAAACTATAAAAAATGATCACAATCGAGGGAAGACTTCGCATCTTTTTCAAACCACCTTCAACCCCCAACTCTCCCCAATTCTTGAAGGTGAACGAAATGCTGGTCAGGAATGGGCTCCCTAAGAGTGTCTCTTCCGAAGTGGTTTGTAAAGAATAGTTTCCTTGCCCAGGATCGAAATCGGGGAGTCAGAAGGGCCTTCAGACCCCCTCTCAGGAGGTATTTCTAAATATTGAGCTCCAGAGGTTGTCCTTCACCTCCTCCTCCTCCTCCTCCTCCTCCTCCAATAATAATAATAATAATAATAATAATAATAATAATAATAATAATAATAATAATAATAATAACAACAACAACAACAACCTGTCTCCAACTGACAAGAGTTCTTTCTCCCACCATGTACCTTCCACAGATATATAAACCTCCCTTGCCTAGTTTCCAATATACTTAACCTCTGAGGATGCCTACCTTAGATGTGGGCAGAAACGTCAGGAGATAATGCTTCTGGAACATGGCCGTACAGCCCGGACAACTCACAGCAACCCACTAGTAATAGTTTATTTGTACCCCGACCTATTTTTCGCCTCCATTGAATGCTAACTAGTAACTACCGATGAAGTCCCATTCCTATCCCCATTGAGTTCAACGGGAAGTAAGTCTAGGAACTAGAGGGGCGCCCCATTGCAAGCGAAGTCTCCTGAAAGTTGGGGTGAAAGACGTGGAAAGATCTGGCAGGCGAGGCAGATATTCGCCTCCCTCCCCACAAACATCAATAACAACAATAATAATGACAATACGAGAAATACATGGAGAAAATAGACACTGTGTTGCTGTGAGTTTTCCGGGGTGCATGGCCATGTTCCAGAAATATTCTTTCCGGAGTTTTGCCTGCATCTAAAGCAGGCATCCTCAGAGGGTGTGAGGTCTGTTCGAAACTAGGCAAGTGGGGTTTATATATCTGTGGAATGTTCAGGGTGGGAATAAGAACTCTTGTCTGTTGGAAGTGTGAATGCTGCAATTAATCACCTTGATTAGCATTGAATAGCCTTTGAGCTCCAAGATATGGCTGCCTAGTGCCTGGGGGAATCCTTTGTTGGGAGGTGTTAGCTGGCCCTGATTGTTTCCTGTTTGGAATTCCCGTTTTCAGAGTGTTGTTCTTTATTTACTGTCCTGATTTTAGAGGGTTTTTTTAAAAATACTGGTAACCAGATTCTGTTCATTTTCATGGTTTGCCCCTTTCAACAGAAAATTTCAGTTTCAATTTCAACAGAATTTGACTCTAAAATCTAAAACTGTAAAATGAAGACAATATATAAATCATATACACCACGCAGGAAACAGAGGAATTTCAGACTCAATTTTTATGGTTTCTTCCTTTCTGTTAAAATTGTCCACATGCTTGTGGATTTCAATGGCTTCTCTGTATAGCTTGACATGGTGGTTGTTAGAGTGGTCCAGCATTTCTGTGTTCTCAAATAATATGCTGTGTTCAGGTTGGTTCATCAAGTGCTCTGCTGTGACTTCTCTGTTTGGGTTAGTCTGCAGTGCCTTTCATGTTCCTTAATTCGTGTCTTTCTCCCACCCTGGACCTTCCACACATATATAAACCCCACTTGCCTGGTTTCCAACAGATCTCACACCTCTGCCATAGATGTGGGCGAAACGTCAGGAAAGAATACTTCTGGTACATGGCCATACATCCCGGAAAACTCACAGCAACCCAATCATTCCGGCCATGAAAGCCTTCGACAACACAAAATAGACACTGCCCGATCTGGGATATCCAGCCACCTCCCAGTGCCCAGCCTCGATTGCAAAACAAACAGAGTTGTGAAACAAAACAAGGAGAGAGTGAAACAAACCTAGAGAGTGAAAGGGAAGAATGAAAAGTCTGCCTTTCCAAACACACACACAGACACACACAAATACACGCTCTCAGGCACAAGAACGCGACGCTCCTACCTCGGACTAATATTCTCCGACAATAATCCGGATCAGTCGAGCTGGATTTGTTTTTATTGCAATCTTCCACGGCGGCGCCGGAAGCTGAAAAAGTCCCTTGCTGCTCCTTCAAGAAGGCCGTCGAGAGCGTCCCCTCGCCGCCTTTCCCTTCCTTGCCCTCTTTATTATTATTGTTGGCGTGGTTGTTGTTGTTATGCCCGTTCTTGGACAACCGGTTGGCTTCCAGCTCCGGGTTGGTGTTGCATCTAACGTCCATTTTGTCTGGTTTCCCAAACATGTAGTGCAAGATGGTTTTAGTTTTAGTTTCTTCAAAAGGAAAGTACCCAAAAAGAAGGAGGAAAGGAGGGGGATTTGGGAGGGGGGGGGGGAGAGAGGAGAAGGGGTGGCGGTGTGGGTGGAAGCGAGGCGAAGCCGGTGTGTTGGGCGAGGGCACGTCTTCTGACCAGATGAGGGTCCCCTTGAATCCGGCGAAGGGGTCTGCAGAGAGAGAAAGAGGGAGAGAGAAGGAGGGAGAAAGAGAGAAAGAGAGAGAGAGGCAGGGAGCCTGCGCCTTCCTCAGTCCCCGCGTCCTAGTGCCAGTGTCCAGCTTTCTCCGTCGCCCCAATGATCAGGTACTCCACAGTGCAACTCTAAAGTGATTTAATGCCTCCCTTATTACAGAGGGGAGAGAGAGAGAGGGAGAGGGAGGCGGGGAAGAGAGAGATGTAGTTGTTAGATACCCAGAGGGACGCACACTCTCTGCTTCAATTGATTACGGGTAATTTTGCAGCCTCCACATTTAGGTTACCTCATGAATACACTAAATTGTTTGGATAATATATCACATCGTAATGGGTGGTTTGTATGCTTGTCCCCAATCAAGTCGAGTTTAGCCAGTGAATAAACTGAAATGATTGGCCTTGCTTTCAGGAAACACACAATCAAAAGACGGAGACTTCCAGAAGAAGGGGAGGAAAGAGAGAGAGAGGGAGGGGATTTTTTTTAAAAAAACTTTTGACAAATTCAGCCCGAATTGTCAGCAGCCATTATGAACTTTCTGATCCTTTTGTCATTTGGGAGTTGTAGTTGCTGGGATTTATAGTTCACCAACAATAGTTCACCTACAATCAATCCAACCAACGATAGAATTGAACCCAACTTGGCACACAGAACTCCCATGACCAACAGAAAATACTGGAAAGCTTTGGTGGACATTGACCTTGAGTTTTGGAGTTGTAGTTCACCTACATCCAGAGAGCACTGTGGATTCAAACAATGGCGGATCTGGACCAAACTTGGCAGGAATACTCAATATGCCCAAATGTGAACACTGGTAGATTTACAGTCTTTCTCCTCCAAGGCACGCCCCAGAAAAGGCATTGAGAGGCATAGAAAGACCCATGAACTTGGCTCAAGAGATCCTTGATGGCTCCACAAAAATAGCTACACAGGGCACAAACCCCCACCAGTGACTACCCGCCCAAAATGAAAAGAAGATATTGAAAATAACTGCACCCAGTCTCTGGGCACATAGCCCTTTGGAAATACAGTAGAGTCTCACTTATCCAACATTTGTTTATCCAACGTTCTGGATTATCCAACACAGTCTGCCTTTTAATAGTTAATGTTTTTGTAGTCAATGTTTTCAATACATTATGATGTTTTGGTACTAAATTCATAAATACAGTAATTACTACGTAGCATTACTGTGTATTGAACTACTTTTTCTGTCAAATTTGCTGTTAAACATGATGTTTTGGTGCTTAATTTGTAAAATCATAACCTAATTTGATGTCTAATAGGCTTTTCCTTAATCCCTCCTTATTATCCAACATATTCGCTTATTCAACATTCTGCCGGCCCGTTAATGTTGGATAAGTGAGACTCTACTGTAAATGACAATAATAACCTTATTGAAAATGAAAAATGATGTCATATCCATTTGGCAAATGTGAATCTCTATGAACATGTGGAGACCACCTTTTGAAAACCACTAGTCAAGAAAAGAATGATCTTGTTAGAAGTCAATTCTTTGAACAAGTGATATTCATAAGCATTCATGTAATGGCACACAGGTAACTCAGCTGTTAAACTGAAGAACCATGTCTTTGAACTGTCAAGGACAAAGACATGCCACTACAAAATATATATTTGGTTAGCAGAGGATGGTTGTTTCTTTGGCCTTGTTAGAAGTCAACTCTTTGGACAAGTGATATTCATAAGCATTCATGTCATGGCACACAGGTAACTTAGCCATTAAACTGAAGAACAACGTCTATGAACTAACAAAGACATGACACTACAAAAAATATTTGGTTAGCAGAGGATGGTTGTGCCTTTAAAATTGAAATTACAGTTGCAGTTGCCCAAAAGATATACACTCCCTTGAAACCTATTAGTTTAAAATATGCACTCAGAGATAAAAACAAAGCCTTCTTTGGAAAATAACCTATCTTGTTTACTCACAAACGTTTTGTACAAATTAGCCATAGAGGCATACTTCTTATTAAAGTTCAGTTATAGATAGGATGTAGTTCTCTATGTGTTGAGTACACAGGGTATCATTCTTAATCAATAGTCCATAGTCTTTAGGTATAGTTGTACTCACTGAAGTCCATAAGTCATACTTCTCTACTGAAGTCCAAACAGCAACTTGCATCCACCTCCAGTGAGGTGTTCAGCAGACACTGAATGTAAAATGGAGTCCTGAGTCTGAACATGTTCAGTACAATCACATATCTATAACCCCTCCCAAACAAAAATTTACAGAAAGTGGAAAATCAACATACACACAGAACACAGGTTAGCAAATATATACATTAACAAATGAACAGTGAAATGCTTGGGAGGTTGATATTTCCAACAGAAGAAATATCCCCTGGGGAAGAAGTCCAAGAGAATACCCTTCCTTCCTTTCCTAGTTTTTTTTTCCCTCGGAAGGGGAAAACAAGTAAAAAAGAATCCTTCCTTTTTCTCCCCAGCCAGCCATCTTCAACTCATCTCCCCTCCTGAATTCTATTCATACATTTGTGTGTGTGTGTGTGTGTCCCTCTTCCTTCCTTCTTCCCCATTCTCTGCACCTTGACAAACACTGAACACATTTGCTTTCTTTTCCTTTTTAAAAGGCCTGTTTTGTATTCAGATGGATCCAGGAGAGTGAGAGAGAGGGAGGGAGAGATCTCAACTGCGTGATCTACTAAAAAGGGGGGGGGGGTGTGTGCAAGAGAGAGAAGTCCTCCCCCCTGACTATTTCATTGTCTCTGCTACAATATCTTTGAGAACCGCAACAGCCCATAATCCAATAAGACCATTGATTAGGCTACAATGATTCAATTCAAGCGCCTGGCTTTGTGCGGAGAGCATGCTCCGGCCTTTCTTGTCACCTTGCAGGGCAGAAGCCCCCTTCATACTGCTCTCCTTATTCAGGCCTTTATGGGAAATGTAGAGCCAAAGGAGTGAAAGATGGCAATTATCTAATTGGACTATTAACAAACAATTCTCTGAGTGTGGCTGTCTGGCATTGGTTCTTGGGCGGGGTGAAAGGCCACATGTTGCACTGGCCTCCTTGACAAAAGAGTTTTAGGGGGCCAGGCAGAGAGAGGGGAAGGAGGGAGGGAGGGAGAGAAAGAAAGAAAGAAAGCGAGGGAACTTTTCACACAGCATCCAGGCATTTTTTTGAGTGAGATTACATCCTTTCCCGTACTCTCAGACTCAATACTTCTATATGAGGAGGAGATGGGGAGGGAACAGGAGGAGAGAGGCTTTTAGTTAACTTTCTCAAACTAAGAATGACACCGAACTGCTAAACAAGACAAACAAGACATTTTGAGCAGTGGGATAGAGCAGGACCTAGTTAGACCAAGGCTGTCTCCTTAAGCTCTCCACATCAAAACAGGAAAAGAAAGAGGCATTCTTCAAGTAAAATAGGATCTTGGGTGGGTGGGGGACCAAAAACAACCTCAAATTCGCCCAAGGACCCACTTGAATGGATTATTCATGTGCTGGGTCTGAACAGCAAAGATATAGAGGCTTTTCAGTACTCCCAGCCACACAAACACACACACATTTAGCAGGTTTGTTTCTCCTGGAGACTAATTGAAATCTGTGTTACAATTTGATCACCTCTTCACAGAACCACTTGGGCCTGTGGAAACTACCTGAAAAACTTCCATATTGAAACAGGGAGCTAATTATCCCAGCAGCTGTTGCCGTGTTGTGGTTAAGGTATTGGACAAGAGACAGGGGAGACTCAGTTTTCAGTCCTCATTGAGCCACAAAACTCCTTGGGTGATCCTGGGTGAGTCATGCTGTCTCAGACAAACAGCCTTGGCAGGGTTACTGAAATGATAAAACGAGGAGGAGATTCATGTATGGTCTTCTGCTTTGAGCTTAAGGGAAGAAAAGGGCACAAATATAACTTGACAATACTGTCTGTAAATCATCAACAATATTTGCTAATGTACCTGTTGCTATGTGAAGATTTGGGTTTCAGGATGCATTTACTGCTGGGTCTGCTTCTAGGGCCCCTTCCACACAGCTGAATAAAATCCCACATGAGCTTTGAACTGGAACATATGACAGTGTGGACTCAGACCACCCAGTTTAAAGCAGGTATTGTGGGATTTTCTGCCTTGATATTCTGGATTATATGATTGTGTGGATGCGCCCTAGCTCACATACCGTGAGGCTAGAAGCCAGTATATGAAGGCACTATATTCTGGTAACTACTCCCACAAGGAGCCTGACTCACCAACTTCACATCAAAAGTGCAGTATAATAAATGAATTGTTCAGCCTAACTCCTAATAGCTGAAATTAGATAGATATAGGGTAATTCCAATATCTTTTAGTATGTAGTGTTATTAATTAATTAATTATTATTATTATAATTACTATTTCATTATTTAAATTTTGCTGTCCACTACAGGCAGAATGGAGTAAGCTATGCTAGTAACAAATTCAGTATGAACAAATTGATTTCCTAATAGTTTCACTGGAAAAGGGAGAGAAGTAAACGTGTTAAGGAGGGATGCATTTTTCCATCAATTTATCAGTTAAATTAAACAATCTAATCAACCAACCAATCAAACCAACTTAAAGGTGCCCTTGATTAATCAGGCAACATTTTAGACAAATTGATTATTGATATAAGTATCTACACAAACTACATATGGGAAGCAGCTTTTAAAATAGGTGTTCCCTTTTTCTCATATTAGAAAGATTGTGCCTTCTAAGACAGTATTTTCAAACTCTGTGCTTTCATATGTTGGATTACAAGTCTCAGAATTCCTGGCATTTGCACACACTACAATATGGGGCTTCCAGGAGACAAAGTCCAGCAAAATGTGCAGTCTGAGGGTTGGGAAACACTCCTTTAAGATGATGTTGTTACAATGCCTCTATACACAATCCAAAAACAAAATATGACCCTTGCTTGTGCACTCTTCTTTTTCTAATGCAGAACCTTATTCACATTTAATCAACAATCACACTGTCAATTCACATAGTGAACCAATTAATAATGCAGTCGCACATTTTTCTATTCAGAAATATTGGTGCCTCCCATGTCATCAGGGCCACTATTATTCAATAATAATAGGAGGCTATTCAAGATAGCAAACATATTGGAGTGATCCAGTCCAATACCTTGGATAGATCTGTCAATGTTCTGATTAAACTCTAGAGCAGATTCACTAACCTTGGGTTCAGTAGCTACCTCTGCCTCCCACTGAAAGCAAAAAAAAATGTAATCCCAGAAATTGAGTATGAACCTTTAGGTTATGATAACCAACTAACCTACCTAAATATTAATGGATACCCTTTAACGTGAGAAACCATTGAGAACTTCGGTTCCATGTATAACAACAGTTTCCTCTGTCCTGGACATATTGCTCCAGGGAGCCAGGGCTTCTTGCACTGAAATATGCCTCACTTATTCTGCACTGTTGAATGTCAGTTATATGAACCTTACCTATTAGTCTCCTCATTGTCCACATTAATGGCATCTTTTATGTGCATTGTACTTTACTAGGCTGGAGCCTTTTACAATGGCTGCTTTTTTCCTCTCTCACCCTCAGACCATTTAGATAAAGAATGTAGTACTGTACATATTTCCAAGGGACAATGACAATAAAAAGCATTGCAATGGTTCATGTAGGAAACCATTAATATCTCTATCTGAAGGACACTGGTTTGCAAATGCAACAGTTCCCTTAATTTATTCTCTCTTGAATGCTCAGCTCTTGATACTGACTACTCAAAGCATGTATGAACTGACACTGTTATATCTGAAATAATGTGAGAGTTTGGTCTATGGGGGGGTTTTTGGTTCATGATGGATCTAGGAACCATTGCTATCCAAGGTGCTGAATTCTACTTCAGTAACAGGTTAACAGTTCAGGTGTAACTTGAAAATTTAGAATTCAGAGTGAATTAATCATTGATGTGGAAATCATCATAGCTTATCCACACATGCAACTCACTGCTTGACGTTGCAACCTTTTCGTGAAAAATATGCATATATGAACCAAACTGAGTTTTCCATCTCAGGTGGGACTGGATGATGTGTATTTGCTCTGCTGTTCCTCATGTGCACATATAAATCAATACTCAGTATGAATATAAACATGTGTGCTGGCTCCTGAAAAAGTCAGTTCTTTAGAAAGTCATGGGAACTGCTCCAAAATAAACATGCTTGGGATTAGAATACCTACCTTCTCTATTACGTGTATTTTAACCTGATCTGTAAGACGGTGTTACTTAGACCTTTTGTGAATTGGTTCACAATCTTCTCTCCTGATGCACACACAAGCTATGTAAGACTGTGAGAGTAATAGAAAAATGGATCATGTGAGGAAAGACTACTGGCATCACTAGACTGCTGAATCTCTCTGCCAATCTTCATACCCAAACCAGGTCTAGAAAACATTGGCTGACAAGCAAGATAGCTAATAGGAACATGGGAGAACAGGCCAATGTGGGTAAATAATGTATGATCTTTCATAAAAGTCAGTGTGGTACACGAACTGAACTTGGTTCAAGAGAAAAGTCAATGGAATTATCATAATTATCTTTTTATATGTTAAGCAGATTTTGTCTTCCCCAAGACTAGAGAAAATATTCAGTTGTTTCCACAATTGCAGATCTTTTTTCCCCTTCATGATGCCCAACAGGAGGTGAGTGCATTTCATGTGGATGATGATAGATAGTAGTGTGTGTATGTATGAACGGATGTGTGTATGTATGGCTGTGAGACAGAATTGCTTTGTGTACAAAGGTTGTTGTTGCTGCTGCTACTGTTGCATGCCTTCAAGTCATTTCTGAGTCATGGCAACCTTTCTTAGGAAGATTTATTCAGAGGGGTTTTGGCTTTGCCTTCCTTGAAAACTAACAGTATGTGACTTGCCCAAGGTCACAGGTGGGTTTCCATGCCTGAGGAGCAATTCAAACCCTAGCATTCAAAGTTGTAATCTAATCCTCAAACCACTATACCACGCATGATATAATGAGACATAATGTGGCATGAGACATCTCCACAAAATCACAAACCAGTATTTCCTTATGGCATCCATATGTATGGACACTGGAAACAAGGTGCTAGAATATGCATCACAGTCCAACAACTAAGCACAAATAACTCTGTTTGTATCTTAGTAGAGCATTAGGCCAGAGGGGCTATCAAAAATGTAGAGTCCTCCTTTTGTACAAATAGCTTGTATAACTTACTTGTATGCAATTTTTATGTCTGTATATGCCTTAAAATTCTTGTGACACTGCTCCTCTGTATAAAATAAACATGTAGTTAAATTAAAGAATGTCTGGAATTGGCTGTCTATTGGGAACCTTTATTTCCAACAAGACAAAAAGATTGCACTTGCATTCTGTTCCTGGAAAAATGTATAACAAGTGTTTTCAAATAAACCAGGCAATATAGGTCTATTATAAAGCGAAGAGAAAAATATACGTGTAAAATGTGTGTGGGTGTCATGTGTGTGAAGACATTTCCCCCATGCTTCAGTTATAATATTTTCTACACATATAGCATAATAAAAAGATGGAGGTGTTCGGCTCAATGATTCCATTTAAATCAAAATATTTTGAATTTAATCAATGTGTTTGACTACTATAGATGCAATAAAAAAAGCCAGGCACATCAATGGGTGAGTCTCAGTCAGCCCTCCTTGACCTAAATATAGCAATCTTACAAATCAAGTGAAAAAAAGAGATTGTGAACAGATATTCTTCTGCTTAAATAGAGGTCCTACCCCCCACCCCATCTATTATATTTATGGAGAGCTAGAATGTGCACATGTTTTATACCTCACAAATTTCAGGAGCCATTCCAAACTACACAGTTATGGCAGTATGATCCCACTTTAAATGTCATGGCAACATTCTGTGAAATCCTGGGATTTGCAGTTTATGAAAATTTATTTCATTTTTTTGCCAAAGAGCTCTAGTGCCTCAGCAAAACAACAATCTCAAAGATTTTATAGGACATTGTTATAGTAATTAAAGTGGAATCTTAACACAACCCAACAAAAAAAGTCTTGGTGTCTTGGTTTTTAGGCCTGTTCCTGGGGTTATTTAGGGTGCTAATTCAGAAAATTGTATTGGATTGACAACCTCTGCTCTAGTTTCTTAGATATGGTATCATGATTTTCTATGAAAACTGGTTTGTATCTCAAAAACCAAAGCTGATTGGGAAAAACCGATACCATTTTTGAAAACAGCAAGTCACATATACCTAGAAATAGGTCTAACATTTGAGGCACCAAAATATGTGTTGGCCAGTGTAATGCTCTAATGGTGTAGCATGAAAGGACCCCAGGGGCAAAAATTTACCTAGATGTGACTAGTGTGTGAACGACAAGTAGAAATCCTCACTTTTCATGATTCCTCTCAAGAGGAAAGGTATTCTTCTCAGATAGACTATTAGCTGATCTTGATATGTTGGTTTTCTATGAAGAATACCGTTCATGGAGCGCTATTCAGAAAGATTCACCTGTAAGAGCTCATGTTGTAATAATGGTACAAAACTCTGCTATCTGATAAATCTACTGTGAGGCTATGTTGCAGGTTGTGATGTTGTGACAGAGAAAGACTTTCAAAGACTATTAGAGTCATTTTGTGCACTGCATTTGATGACACAGTTTGAATGTTGGACTACAACTCTGGAGGCCAGGGTTTGAATCCCCATTCAGCCACAGAAACCCAAATCATACTGTTACAGCCTCAGAGGAAAGCAAAGGCAAATGCAATCTGAACAAACCCTGTTAAGAAAACCTTGTGATAAGTTTGCTTTTGGGTCACCATAAGTCTGAGATCACTTGAAGGCACACAATAACATCAGTAAGTATGTCTTTAGAAAATAAGTAAATATGCATGCACAATATCCTAACATTTCCTGCATTTTTGAGGCCTATACAGGTAGAACTCATATCTATCCCGTTAAATATCCACAGAACACTAGGAATATATGTTTGTTCTCCCAAACCTAGATATCTTAGCCTGGTATAAAAAGCAGAGCATTTGAGGGGCAATCTGTCTAATGAGATTTATTCTGAGCCAAACTGTACCCTTTCATATAAGTCATTTGATTCTGTTTAATTGACAAGAGCCAAATGTATTCAATAATAATAAAGACAAATATTTTTCGCCTCTCTTCAGGTCAAAACTATTTGTAATCTCGAAAAAAGAAAACAAAACATCAAAGCTGAAAACATCCACTCCAGGTTTTTCACTGGCTCCACAAACAAGAATACATAATTAAGAATGAAGTGAAAACAGGAACAATATTAAAGATGTATTGAAGAGCATAGCTTTATTTGTTGCATTAAACACAGGCCACTCAAACAAATGTGACTTAAAGCAGACACACACACTCAGAAAGGATATAATCTTCCCACAATGATGTCAATAAAACAGTATTACAGTCCAATGTCAGGTATTAAGCTCTATCTGGTTAGAGAACTGTGTTTCTATCAATCTTTGGACATTTTTTTAATCTACATTCTCTATAAGAATAGTCTGGGTAAATCATGGGAAGTAGTTTTTAATGTCTGGGCTAGTCCTAGAAGGATAAACTATTGCTTTTTGGGACTTAAGCACTGAACCACATCATCCAGCAATATAAGCTTCTCAGCTTTCTCACTTTTTATTACCAACTAAAGTTATGCTTCCTCTCTTAATCCCATACAAATGCCTCAGAAAGGCATAGTTAGGCCCTGGTATACAATCTTGGAATTACATACAACTGAATCTCACTTGAGTAATGTTTCTTTCTCTTAAAAAAAAAACCCTTTAAAAGATATGGGTGATCACTTTTATTGTTGTGTGTCTTCAAGTCCTTTCCAACTTATGGAAACTCTAAAATGAACATATTACAGGATTTTATGGGGCTGAGGATAATGACTCACCCAATGTCACCCATTGAACTTTCATGGCATAGCGGGGAATCTCCAAAGTTTAGCATAATGCTCAAACCACATAATGCTAATGCTATAATAATTCATTGTCCAGAAGTATTTCTGGCTGAACTACTAAAGGCGAGAATAAAGTGTTTGGATTTCAACAAATCAAACACGAAGTGTGGATATGTAAAGGTAAAGGGTTTCCCCTGACATTAAGTCAATTCGTGACTGACTGGGGTTGGTGCCCATCTCCATTTCTAAGCTGAAGAGCCAGCATTGTACATAAACATCTCCAAGGTCATAGGGCTGGCATGACTGCATGGACCACATTTACCTTCCCACCAGAGCAGTACCTATTGATCTACTCACATTTGAATGTTTTCGAACTGCTAGGTTGGCAGAAGCTGGGGCTAACAGTGGGAGCTTACCCCGGTCCGAGGATTTGAACCACTGACCTTTCAGTCAGCAAGTTCAGCAGCTCAGCAATTTAATCCACTGTGCCACCAGGGGCTCCTAAAAAAAGTGTGGATAGAAAGAATACCATGGGAGGATATCTCTAGCTATTGTTTCTAAATTAAACCAAATCAGGCTCAAGGTCAGAGACTACCTTCCAGTATCTAGTGAGCAGTGGGTGTACATGTCCCAAGGACATTTAAAACCTTGGGTCACTCTGGACCCCTCCCAACACCCCCTCATAAGACCACAGTAGAGTCTAGATAGCTAGATAGCACAGCCGGCCCTAGGTATTTTTCAAGTGTAAGTGAACAGAATTTTGGCGCCCCCCCCCCCAAAACCAATCACTGAAAAATAAAATGGTTGGATAAGCAAAAATGTTGGATAATAAGGAGGGATTAAGGAAGAGCCTATTAAACATCAAATTACATTAAGATTTTACAAATTAAACACCAGAACATAATGTTTTACAACAAATCAACAGAAAAAGCAGTTTCAACTGCGCCCCGTATGTTTTGTGCCCCAAGCAACCGCTTAATTCGCCTCATTGTTGGACCAGCTCTGGCTGCTAGGGCAAGGAAAGGTTTCTCTTTGACCCTGTCCCTGATTAATTTAATTTAGAAATAAGAATAAGATGCTTAGATGATCTTTCCATGGTATTGATTCACAGTGGCCATTAGCATATATATCAACAGACTTTAAAAATGCCCTGAAGTGACTACCTACACTTTGTCTTTGCCTTGGTGATATTCAAAACCTTTCTTCTTGCCTTAGAAACAACATCTTAACCTATGTCTTTTTGAGTAATTTGAACAGAAGGCAATTTTTTTCCTGACTGTAAATTGTAATAGCCAGTATGATGTAATGGTTTGGGCATTAGATTATACTCTGTAGAACAGAGTTTGATTCTCATCTTGCCCATGGAAACCCAGTGGGTGATTTTGGGAACTAACACATTCTTAACCCCAGACAACCAAGTGATAGATTCATTTTTAGGGTGTCCATAAATCAGAAATGACTAAAAGGCACACAACATTAAAGCATTTTGCATTATGACCACACCATTTTTGAACTACACCTCCAGACAATGTCTGAATGCTTCTGTCAAAGGTTTCACCTGTATAAGGCTCAATGTCTAGACATTTGCAACAAAGTAAACTTACCTTAACTAGTCACTTCTACTTTGTTTGAGCTGAACAGTGGGATACGAGGCAAGAAAACTTTGCTGTTGTGACACAGGATAACAGGAGTCTACATTCACCATAAATTCTTGGCTTTGACCTCTGACTCTGGAACTGTGAGAGCCACATTACCTTTAATTGACTCATTCTTCAAATGGGCACTTCATATAGTTCAATATACTTCCTAATGACTTGTAAGAGATTTCAAAAGCACGGTTAGCAAGAGAAGCTGCCCATGGCATTAGTTATTAAAATCTATAGAGGATTTCAGGGCAGTTTAGGGTTATCCTGCCTTCTGACAGAGGTACATAAGCACATTGGGAAACTGGGCAGCACGTCAAGAAGCCACATTGATCATGGATAAATGCAAGGTAATGCACAGTGGCCACAACATGTTAAATGTGTGAAAGAATCTGATGGCCTCTGAACATTTGGGACTCTCTGAAGAAAAAGTAACTGTTGTAGATATTAACTGCACCACTTTCATCTGGATCTTTGACTGTGATTTTTCAAAAGCTCTAAAAGGGATCATTTGGACACTGAAAATTGAAATGGTCTAGAAAAATGTCCCAAAAAGAGACATCTCTTTCCCACCCCTCTTAATACCATGATCAGTTTGGGTCATTTGCCTTGTAAGGTATATTTATTGGCAGTCTGAAAAGCTTCTGGAAACAGTGATGAAAATGACTGATTATAGGTATGGAAAGAGGCATGTACAAAAGAAGACTGTGCGGTATAGAATTATTTCGCTTGGCATGAATGAATTAGAGAAGGCCTGATGGTGGTAATCAGACTTATACTTGCACATTGGACGGCGAACACCTCTCTCCCACATCTCCTTTTTAACATAATATAGGAATAAATTCCAGGTTGAATTAAATGAGAGTCAAAGATACATCGGCAAGAGGTGTACTTTCTTGGAATATGCTGCTGCAGTGTGATTCTGCTGCCAACATTATGATTTTGAAAATGAGGTGTGTAATGTCACGGTTGTTTAATCAAACATAGTGCTGAAGCAAGTCAGAAACTGTTTCACAACATCACAATTTTTATCAATCACATGGGCTCAAAGTGCATAATTTTATCAGAAATTGTCTGTATTTTATAAAGAAATTGAGACACACTGACACAATATCTAAGTTCTGAAATTCTGGAATTCTCACTTGCTGGGCCACCTACAGCCAGATACTGACTCCCAAAGGACATTTAGAGTCCTAAAATTCGGAGATTTCATAAACTAAGGTACTATTTAAGGTTGCCCTCAATCCATAGCATGATCCCCTAGGGCAACGTTTCTCAACCTGGGGGTTGGGACCCCTGGAGGGGTCAAGAGGGGGTGTCAGAGGGGTCGCCAAAAGGCATCAGAAGACACATATTAATTCACATTAATTGAGTATTTGTAATTCACATTAATTGAGTATTTGTGCCAAGTTGCTGCCTTTTAAACTTTAAATTCGCTTTTCTTTTCTTTTCCTGGAGGTAGTGATCTATAGAAAGCCCTGGAACAATTAATACTAAAATTCTGTCTTAAATTTGATCAAAGAATTACAAGTGCTTATCTCATTTTGTTTCCAAAAGTGATGATTTCAATAGTAATAATTACATTTGGTATGAATAAAAATGCATGTTTGAAAAAACTTGTATTATTCAGGAAGACATAACAACTCCTTAAATTATTAAAAACTTGTCTTTCCTTGTAATGTTAAGTTTTTCCTTTCCATTTAATGGGATGGTTTATCCTTTTCAAGATACATCCCTTTGCAAAGTGAAACCATAAAATGTCCTTCACATTACCTGGATGATGGCAAACAGTATTAGAAGTTTCATTGTTACACTGAAGCATAATGTTCAAATGTTCTCCTTAACACAGTGGTTCTCAACCTGGGGTTCCCAGATGTTTTTGGCCTATAACTCCCAGAAATCCCAGCCAGTTTACCAGCTGTTAGGATTTCTGGGAGTTGAAGGCCAAAAACATCTGGGTAGCCCAGGTTGAAAACCACTTACTTAGCACCATTAACATTTAACCAAGGATCTGATTTCTCTTCTGCAATCTTTCAATTTTGATTCTAAAGAGGAGGCACACAATCTAGGTGACCATGAGCATTAGCCATAAAATTTGCATGATGAAAATTAAATAGCCAACACTCTCAGGAGTGGAAATTGCCAAAATCTGTCTTCTGGGGAGTCCAAGATTTTGGGTTCAAGCAGTTGAATAAAATAGTTCTGTCACCTGTTGTAGACACTTTTGCAGATAATCATCATCATCATCTGCAGCTGATTTTACATTATTTTGTACAACTAACTTGAAAAATTACATGCTCAAAATTGTAATCCAGTGCAATTCCACTGAGGAAGATTTTTATTCTGCTGATATTACATTGGATTTAGTCATTACTACAGTACTACATTCCATTACCTTCAGCTTCCTGGTGATAGGCACTCATTCACTCCTTCCATTTCAGAGGTTTTCAACCAGTGACAGAATTGTCTAAATGTTCCCCCATCCCCAGTGTCCATTTACTACTCTATATTAGTTGAAACATATAGTTTCCCCCAGTACGTCTTCTCATGGATCAGATAATGGGCACCTGAGATTTCATCTCTTCTGAGATCAGACTCTGGCTCTAGACTTGGTATGGATATCTTGTCCATCCTATTTATTCTCAGGTTCTGTTCTAGGGATATCTACTCTCTCATTTGTATGATATTTTAAAAATTGAATTATTAGTGTTCTTAAACTGCACAAGCATTTTTGTTGAAAATAGCAACCTCCCAAGCCTCTTACTATTTACTTGTTAATGTATATATTTGCTAACCTGTATTCTGTTTATATGTTGATTTCCCAGTTTGAATCTTTGGTATGGGAGGACTCATAGACATGTGATTGTACTGAGCATGCTCAGGCTCAAGACTCCATTTTGTATTCAGTGTGTGTTTGATCTTCAATGAAAGCAGGTTGCTGTTTGGACTTCAATAGAGAGGTATGCTTTAGGACTTCAATGGATACAGTATGATTATGGACTTCAATGAGTACAACTATACTTAAAGACTATGGACTATTACATATTAAGAATGATAACCTGTGTATTCAACACAGAGAGAAGCTACATCCTATCTGTAACTGAACTTCAATAAGAAATGTGCCTGTATAGTGAATTAGTACAAGATGTTTATGAGTGAACAAAATATGTTATTTTTCAAACATGATGTTGGTTTGTTTGTTTTTTAAATCTCTGAGTGCATATTTTAAACTAAGAGGTTTCAAGGGAGTGTATATCTTTTGGGCAACTTCAACTGCAAAGAAACAACCATCCTCTGCCAACCAAATATAAATTTTGTAGTGGCATGTCTTTATCCCTGGAAGTTTAAAGACATGGTTTTCAGTTTAACAGCTACCTGTGTGCCGTTACATGAATGCTTGTGAGTATCACTAGTTCAAAGAGTTGACTTCTAACAAGGTCATGCTTTTCTTGACTAGTGGTTTTCAAAAGGTGGTCTCCACATATTCAAAGACTGGGTGCAGGTATTTTCCAATAGGCTATGCAATAATTTTCAATGATATGAGCCACTCTGTGGAAGGCCTTTCCCCTTGAAAAACAAGATGTAATTATCTAAAAATACAGTTTACCAGGAAGTGCTCTTAACTCTAGAGTTTGACTGGAATATATTATTTCAAAAGTTCCCCCTGTCCCACCAATGAAACACTCTGAGAAATAAAGGCAAATGAACAACAAAGATGTAAGAATATTTCAACAGTGTTATGATTTCGCATCCCGAAAGACTGGTTTCATTCCAAAATCTGTCTCCTCTTCAATTGAGACTTTCTGGAATGTGAAAGCAGAATCCTAGCTAAGTAAATCCAAACATGTAACACTTTTGTGAAATGCATCTTATTTTTTGAGTAATACACTTTAGATGTGTCTATAAGTTACTCATAAGGGAAATGTAATTTTCCATTATGAAAAAGAGAGGGCGAGTGAATGGGAAGTGCTTGAAGACCTTGATGCTTTCGTGAAATAATCTTGCCAAACAAATGAAAAAGAAGCCATGTTAATGCAGTTCAGGGAATGAGCCAATGTAATGCCCCTGAATTGTTAGGCATCCTGCTTTGTAAATGGAAGCCCGTTGTTAATATCCATAAAACTGTGATCAAGTAGAGGTACAGTGGCAAAACAAAGGAGTGGAGTGATTGTGCTGGCATAAACAGTAATTAAGTCATTTAAGGAGATCAAGGCTGAGTTGGTACTCGGAGGTGCTGCATATCCATCCTTATGACAACCTTGAGAAGGGGTACTAGATTGAAGAATGGCACGTGTGAGTCTCCTGCTTTGTCTTTCCATTTTTAATTTCAGGATGCCTCCTCTTCCACATCTCAGTCCAATCCTTTTCTATAAGGATGCAGAGATGATGGCCACCAATTTAGATGACTTTGAAGACTAAATCTATTTAGGCCAGGTCAAGGAGGATAATAAGGTCGCTGTTGGCATTTAATCATGGGGTTCTATGCTTTCTTTAGCAGTAGAGACAACGTATCTGTGCATATCAGTCCTGGGGGTGAGTTAGGGAATAAAAAGGGGGATTAGCCCTATGCAGGATTATGAAAAGTTGCATTTTTGACTGCCACTCCTGAGGATCGCCAACTGAGGCTTTTCATGTTGTTGGCCACTGTGACACGGGATGCTGGATGAAATAGGATTCTGACCTGCTCCATTGAGGATCTTCTTTTGTTCTTATGCTCCCTAAATAATAGAAAATAGTCCAGTGAAAATAGTCCAGTGAAATAGTTCCATTTTTCACCAGCATAGAATAAGAGATGTCTTTATTTTGTGTCAAAAGCATTGAATAAATTAATAAGTTTAAAACTGAGAAAATAAAAGGATTAAAAGCTGCTAAATAGTTTTAGACCAAAAACAGGCAACAGCGACCTCATTGTCTGTAGATTTAAGCAGTTCTTCCTCTGTGCATGAGGCAGGGCACTGTGGGCAAGCATACAGATACTGATTTGTTTGTTCTGCTCCACAGTAACACAAGGTGGAGGATTCTTCTTGGTAGTGCCATTTTGCCAGGTTGTCCTTTGATCTGCGAACTCCACTTCTGAGTCTGTTCAGGCACTTCCAAGTTGCTCATTCTTGATTTGCCTCTGGAGGAAGACCCTGGTGGGGGGCATCCAGTTAGAATTGCTTGGTTTAGCTGCCCACAGGGATATTCTTGCTATTGCTGGAGGAACATTTAGAGGAATGATGGTTCTCATGAAACTTTTCCTTGATTTAAGTCTACTGGGAAGAGGCTGGTAGCCATACAGTGGGTGGCTTTCACAGTGTGTTCAACCTTATTTCTCTCACAATTTGCAGCAACTTCCTATAGCACATGGGGGGGTGCAATGTCAGCTAGCTTATAGAGTCTATCAACAGGTGTAGGTTTAAAGCATCCTGTGATTATTCTACATGTCTCATTCAATGCTATATTCATCTGCTTCGCGTGGACGGATTTATGCCAGATGGGGCAGGCATACTCAACAGTGGAGTAAGACAAGGCCAGGGCTAATTCTAATGTTCTAATTGATATTGGGACTGCATCCCATGTGCTATTAGTAAGTTTCTGCAGGATGTTATTGTGTGCAGCTAATTTGTGCTTGGTGTTTGCACAAAATAAGGGATAATATACTATAACATACTAAGTTTGAGTATCCCTTAACAAAAATGCTTGGGACTAGAAGTGTCGTGGATTTCATTTTTAAATTTTTTGAAATGCCTGCGTTTGGATATGTGTGCATAATAAGATATCTAAAAGATGGGACCCAAGTCTTAACACAACATTTATTTATGGCTCATATGCACCTTTTGCATATAGCTGAAGGTAATTTCACAGAACATTTCTAATAACTTTGTGCATTAAGCAAAGCTTGTGTATACTGAACAATCAGAAAGCAAACATGTTTCTATCTGAGCTATCCGTATGAACATATTTGGATTTTAGAGGATTTTGGATTTCAGAATTCAAAGTAAGAGATGCTCAGCCCATACTAGATGCTCAATCTATCCCTCCAAATGAATTTTTCCATCACTAAATGCATTGATACAAGCTACCTAGCTGGACTTCTTTTGAAGTAGCTATAGGCAAGGGTTTAATATGTTAACTGTATCAGATGCTGTCTGCTCTTGCAATTTATGCAGAGTACTTAGTATGCAGATGTGATTCGTGGTATTATGTAGGACAGTGAAAATCAGTTTGGATGATACACCAGTGGATTGTTTAATTTCATAACAGCTAGTTTATATTTATAAACTGGACTGGAACATCACATAGTTTGCCTCAGTCTTCAAACAAATTTAGCTAGCAGTCAGAGTTGAAAGTGTTGTGCCCACTTTACCTGAAGTCACAGCTGCTGGAACAATGGAAATACACATTGAGATATGCATATCTTGTTGTTGTTGTTGTTGTTGTTGTTGTTGTTGTTGTTGTTGTTGTTGTTGTTGTTGTGTGCCTTCAGGCCAATCTATGGTAATCGAAAGGAAAATCACAGAAATTTCTTGGTAAGCTTTGTTCAGAAGGGATTTGTTATTGTCTTCTTCTGAGGCTGAGGGTGTGTGACATCCCCAAGGGCACTTAGATTACTATATGTAACAATGTTTGAAAAAAAATCTGTTCCTGGTTTGAAAGTGTTATTTCCTGTTTAATTGTGCACTGCTTATTTTGAAAGTAGTTGTTATACTCCAGAAACTTCATTTTTGTGGCTGCCACAAACTATGTTGAATTGTGTTGTCGAAGGCTTTCATGGCCGGGATCACAGGGTTGTTGTATGTCTTTCAGGCTGTGTGGCTTCTGGAACATGGCCACACAGCCCAAAAGACATACAACAACCCTATGTTGAATTGGTTGAGACTGGATGAGATATTCATTGAAAAACTATAGCAAAACGTGCTGCAGGGTGTCCCACAAAAACAAAGTTTAATAAAACTTTTCCATGTTTTTATGATCAAACAAATTAGGAAATTACATGTATAACCCAGGAACAAAAATTGTGTTACATAGTCTTAAAGACACCAGGCTAATGAGGATCAACTCCTTTGCCCAACAACATAGATAAAACCAAAGATGCATCTACACTGCAGAATTGATGCAGTTTGACACCACTTTAATTGCTAAGGCTCCATGCTACGGCATCCTGGGATTTGTAGTTTAGTGATTTTGGAAAACCAGAATCTCGATAACCTTTTAGAGAAAATGGCATTCACAACCATTTGAAAATCGCAACCTTTTGTAAAAGCATTATACTTTTGAATTAAAGCAGGTTGAACCCAATATTTTTTGGAAAGGCATGACCTTTTAGAGACCATAACCTTTTGGAAAACCAGGAATCTACATAGCCTTTTGGAAACGTGACCCTTTTGGAGATTAATTGGCATTCACACTATTTGGAATAATCATAATCATACTTTTTATAAAGTATGATCTTCCCAAGAAGAGTTAAATAGTAATTTGAGTGAATTTTCTCCTTAGTGGTAAATATCCACTAGTATTCATGCAAGGTAAATTAGGCTTCTTAGTAGTTAGATTGATATACCTGGTTATCTCACTTAACTGTTAGGAACAAAGATTTGCCAATGCACAAAATATACAGCAGATCTTCTGAAGTGCCCCAAAAACATCCACTCTCTCATAAAATATATTGCTTTTATATCATGGTCTCAAGAGACAAAAATAAAGTAGACTTCATTAAAAGTAACATATCTAGTTTACTCACAACCTTTATGTATTCAGTATGCAGGTACATAACTTGTCAATCCAGTTACAGATGGATTTGAAGTGGTTTCTCTGTACAGGATATCTTTCTTACAATCAAAAGTGACATGAGTTTGCTCTTAACAATCCAAAATTTATTGTCTCTGTCCTCTAAAATGGAGTCTGAGCTCTGAGCAGTCTCAGATCTGATCATATGATCTGCAGCCCCTCTCACAACCTCAAGAAACATAGAGTAAAGGGAAAGCTGCATACCAAAACATACATATACAATACAGTAAGCAAACAGAATAATATACAAAACAAATTACTAGTAGAGGCTTGAAGAAGGTTGCTGTTTCCAACACTTTGGCAGAAAAGGCTAAGACCTTGTAAAACTACAATTGCACAATGCATGGAGCTGTGGCAGCTCAAGTTGTGTCAAATTGTATTCTACAGAGTAGATGTACTCTCAATTAGGTTTAGAAATGGAAATTAACAAGGGATCACTTCAGAACTATAATAAGGAGGCTTCGATAAAATATAGTAAAATACATAATTTATTGTGATGTCCTATAGTAGCAGATTCTTTCTGTGGTTTAAATGAATGGCTTGGAAGTCCATCCATCCGATTATTTTTCCCCTTCCAATGATCTGGTATTCATTGGCAGTCTTCCATTCAATGACAAATTAGGGTTGATCCTCCTCAGCATCCAAGACATGAAGGAATCTGGTTTTCTTTTGAGTAGTTAGACTATTATGACAAACCTACCTAGTTTAAAATCAGAGTTTTGTTTGTTGTTGTGAAAACATGAAAATAATTAAGAAGGGGAGGAAGGGGGTGGGATCTGCACCCAGTTCTGTAGAAGGTTTAGAAGTTAACAAACCATCATCCTCTGGGATCTGAAGATTTGAAAGTTGGGAGATCTGGAAAAAAAATCTCGAAAAAAGTTAAAACATATTAATGTAAAGAATCCATGGAGGTTTTAGTTACCCTAAAGCTTTCCTTTGTAAGGTTGCAGCCCCACCTGGAGCCTTAGGGAGAAGGAGAGGCATGTAAGAAAAACATCTTAATAATAATAATAATAATAATAATAATAATAAATATCATATTATAAATATTATATTATAGTATTATAATATGATATTATAGTATTATATAATATAATACAATAAAATAAATAATATATTATAATATAATGATAATAAATAAAAATACTAATAAAATAAAAATATTATAGTATTATATTATTACATTATAGTTTTATATAATATAATAAAATATAATAAATTATATAATATAATATAAATAAATAAAATACTAATAAATAATATCATATTATATTACTATAATAGATTATTATATAATATCAAATTATATAATACTAATATTATATTATTATAATTGTATATATTATATAACCTAATAAATTATATGATAATATAATTTTAATAAATGATAAATAATAAATAAAATACTAATAAATGATATCATATCATATACTAATATTATATTATAATATAATATAATATAATAGTATTATAATATATTATTATAATTGTATCTATATATATAAAAGAGTGATGGCATCATGGCAGTGGACAAAACAACAAAAGTAAACACCCCACAACCTTGAAAATTGACAGCACAACCCCTCATCCATGCCTCTAGGTTGATACAACAAAAAGAAAAGAAAAACAAAGTCCTAATTAGAGGGAGAGGAATAATTGTTTTTATCCAATTGCTGCCAGTTAGAAGGCTAAGCTCCGCTCACTTGGTCTCCTAGCAACCCATTCAGTCCAGGGGACCCTTTACCTTAACTATAAAGCCTTAAACGGTTCAGGACCTGCCTATCTCCGTGATCGCCTCCTCTCCTACGAACCAACGCGAACCCTAAGATCATCTGGGGAGGCGCTCCTCTTGCTCCCGCCTTTGTCTCAAATGCGGCTGGTGGGGACGAGGGAGAGAGCCTTCTCGGCAGTGGCCCCCCGGCTCTGGAACTCTCTCCCTAAGGAGATCAGGTTAGCTCCTCCTCTGCCCATTTTCCCTCGGGATTTGAAAACATGGTTGTTCCAGAGCGCGTTTAAATGAACAGGCCCAAAAGAGCTTCTTTCTGTTTTGAAAGCATATGGCACTTTATCACTGCTACTTATTTCCATGATACAGCACTTTATGAAACCTGTCCCCACTGGGTTGCTTTTAATTACTCTGATTTTATCTGCTTGGATTTTATTTTGTGTATTGTTGGAATGTTTTAAGTTTATGTTAAATATGTTGCTGTTGTTCGGGCTTGTCCCTGTTGTGAGCTGCCCCGAGTCCCTTCGGGGAGATAGGGCGGGATATAAAAATAAAGTTTATTTATTATTTATTTATTTAACTATCACCAATTCCTCAATACTTTATTTCCCATACCACCATACTTCGCCACAGCAATGCGTGGCCGGGCACAGCTAGTATATTATATAATGTAATAAATTATATGATAATATAATACAATGATAATACATAATAAATAAAAATACTACTGAAGTATATCATATTATAATACAATATTATAATGTTATATAATAATATATTATAAGATGATGATGATGATTATTATTATTATGATTATTATTATTGGGGTATTCAAAGGTATTGCCCCTCTCCCCCGTTTTTCCTTGCTTAAGAAAATCCCATGAAATCCATGAGGTTAACAGCCGATTTAAAGGCACAGACCGAATTTCTAGTATTGTTGAAAATGAGATACTGCCAATTGTTCAGATCCAGGACTCTCGATCAAAAGAGAAAAGTGAGAAAACAATAATCATAATAATCTTTGCATGTCTAAGGTGCATTTCCAAATGCTCAGGTTTTCAGTAACTGCATTTGGTGACATCTTTGTCCTTGGAACACAAACTTCTTCTTAGGGGGCAATGCCCTCATTTTGTTCCCTTTCCTCATAACTACACCTCTGAATGTATGTGTCTTTGGGAGACCAATGCTCAGGAAAACCCAGTGGCCACTGAATTACAAATAATCGTATTGAACATAGAATGGAAATCGCACGAAAATTGGGATTTATTTCTAAATATATTCAGACTTGGGCTGTGTATACTTGAGAATCCCGTTTGCTTGCTGTATTTCTATGCCGACTTTGAGTGGGAGAAAGACCCACAAGAAGGCAGCTCGCATCGATTACTGGACATCATACCTTAAATGGAGCACAGCACTTGTAAAATGTACTCAGTAAGATCAAAACATTGGTTGGGTTTCTTTCCAAAGTTGTGCAAGTTATGTCAAAGATGTGGCGAAAGATTCGGTCGCAGCCGTTATCATTTTGAGGACGAACTATTTGCAAGTCAAATAGCAAAGCTTCCGAAACTGATCTTTTATTTTTTTTTAGGTCGTATCATTGGCGGTACAGAAGTTGTCGTCCTCAAAGAACTCCATGTAGTTGCTGTGAGTTTTCCGGGCTGTATGACCGTGTTCCAGAAGCGTTTTCTCCTGACGTTTCGCCCACAACTACGGCAGGCATCCTCAGGGGTTGTGAGATATATTGAAAACAAGGCAAGGGAGGTTTATATATCTGTGGAAGGTCCAGGGTGGGAGAAAGAACCCTGAGGCAAGTGTGAAAGTTGTAATTGGCCAGCTTGATTAGTATTGAATGGCCTGGCAGCTTCAAAGTCTGGTTGCTTCCTGCCTGCGGGTAGCCTTTGTTTCAGGAGAGAATGCTTCTGGAACATGGCCGTACAGCCCAGGAAAACTCGCAGCAACCCAATTCTGAATACAGTAGAGTCTCACTTATCCAAGCCTCGCTTATCCAAGGTTCTGGATTATCCAAGCCGTTTTTGTAGTCAATGTTTTCAATATATCATGATATTTTATTACTAAATTCGTAAATACAGTAATTACAACATAACATTACTGCGTATTGAACTACTTTTTCTGTCAAATTTGTTGTATAACATGATGTTTTGATGCTTAATTTGTAAAATCATAAACTAATTTGATGTTTAATAGGCTTTTTCTTAATCCCTCCTTGTTATCCAAGATATTCACCTATCCTAGGTTCTGCCGGCCCGTTTAACTTGGATAAGTGAGACTCTACTGTATGTTTTTAAACCGATTGAGGCAAATGTTGCAGTCTATCACCTTGATTAGCATTGAATAGCTCCAAAGCTTGGCTGTTTCCTGCCTGGGGGAATCCTTTGTTGGGAGTTGTTAGCTGGCCCTGATTGTTGTCTGGAATTCTTCTGTTTTTTGAGTGTTGTTCTTGATTTACTGTCCTGATTTTAGAGGGTTTTTTAATGCTGGTAGCCAGATTGTGTTCATTTTCATGATTTCCTCCTTTCTGTTTAAATTGTCCACATGCTTGTGGATTTCAACAGCTTCAATGTGTGGTCTGACATGGTGGTTATTAGTGTGGTCCAGCATTTCTGTCTTCTCAAATAATATACTGTGTCCAGGTTGGTTCATCAAGTGCCTTGCTATTGAATTAGTCTGCAGTGCAAGGTTGTTGTATGTTTTCCGGGCTGTATGGCCATGTTCCAGAAGTATTCTCTCCTGACGTTTCGCCCACATCTATGGCAGGCATCCTCAGAGGTTGTGAGGTATGGAGAAACTAAGCAAGGAAGTCTGCAGTGCCTTTCATGTTCCTTGATTCGTGTTTGGGCGCTATCTGAAACAGACAAGAATTCTTTCTCCCACCCTGGACCGACCATCCACAGATATAGAAACCCCACTTTCCTAGTTTCCAACAAACGTCGCAACTTCTGAGCATGCCTGCCATAGATGTTTTTTTTTCCGGGTCAGGAGCGACTTGAGAAACTGCAAGTCGCTTCTGGTATGAGAGAATTGGGTGAAACATCAGAAATGCTTCTAGATTAGAACATGGCCATGCAGCCCGGAAAACTCACAGCAACCCAGTTTTTTGGGGGGTTTTTTCGTGTCAGGAGCTCTCCGGATTCGAACCTCCGACCTGTTGGTCACCAGTCCTGTCGGGACAATGCGCCACCGGGGTCTCCTACAGCAACACAGTCATTCCGGCCATGAAAACCTTCAACATCAACAACACTAGCACGGGCTGCAATTCCTTACCAGAAATATATCCAATTGAGTCTTATTTCCGAGCAGGCATGGACACAATCGCATTGTAAACTAAACAGTTTACTTCAAATACTAAATTCCAAAACCGTATCACTGATTTAATTCCATTTATTCACTGTCAAGTAAGTTTGTGACGTGTTGTCCAAGGCTTTCATGGCAGGAATCACTGGTTTGCTGTGAGTTTTCCGGGCTGTATGGCCATGTTCCAAAAATGTTCGCTCCTGAAGTTTAGCCCACATCTATGAGGTTGTGAGGTATATTGGAAACCAGGCAAGGGAGGTTTATATATCTGTGGAAGGCCCAGGGTGGGAGAGAGAATTTTTTGTTAGGAGGTGTTAGAATCCACAAGCCATTGAAATCCACAAGCATGTGGACAATTTCGACAGAAAGGAAGAAACCATGTAAATGAACAAAATCTGGCTACCAGTATTAAGAAAAATTCTAAGATCAGAATAGTAAAGAAAGAACAAAACGTAGAAGATAGGGGAATTCCAGACATGAAACAAGCTGGGCCAGCAATCACCTCCCAACAAAGGATCTCCCAATCAGGAAGCAGTCAGGCTTTGAAACTGGTGATTAATTCCAACATTCACACTTGTCTCGGGCAGGCAAGAGTTTTTTTCTCCCACCCTGGACTTTCCACAAATATATAACCCCCACTTGACTAGTTTCCAACAGACCTCACAACCTGAGGATGCCTGTCATAGATATGGGCGAAATGTCAGGAGAGAATGCTTCTGGACCATGGCCATACAGCTCGGAAAACCACAGCAACCCAGGTCTGTGATGGTTCAAACAAGGAGCCAAAAACAAC
Source organism: Anolis carolinensis (assembly GCF_035594765.1). Lineage (NCBI taxonomy): Eukaryota > Metazoa > Chordata > Lepidosauria > Squamata > Anolidae > Anolis > Anolis carolinensis. Next base: position 159,450,713 of record NC_085843.1, on the reverse strand, counting down.
CCAAAGTGTTGAGTCCATAGTGCCAGATAATCCTAGATAAAAAAAATAATCTGGGCTCAGATCCTGGGGTATAGGGCAGTGTAGATCCAGCCTGAGGTTCCAAGTTCTGGGTTACTTCCTTCTTTATTATTTTGGAAGTCCCTCTGCAAGGCTGATAAGGTTACATACCCAGGCTAGATCTAAACTGCCATAGACAATTCAGATTATCTGCTTTGAACTGGATTATATGGCAGTGTAGACTCATATAATCTGGTTCACAACTGATAATGTGGATTATCTACTTTGACAATCTGGATAATATGGCAGTGTAGAGTCATATAAATAATCCAGATCAAAACGGATAAAGTGGATAATCTGATTTGACAATTTGGATTATATGGCAGTGTAGACTCATATAATCCGGTTCACAACTGATAATGTGGATAATCTGATTTGACAATCTGGATTATATAGCAGTGTAGATTCATATAATCCAGTTCAAAACTGATAATGTGGATAATCTGATTTGACAATTTGGATTATATGGCAGTGTAGACTCATATAATCCAGTTCAAAACTGATAATGTGGATAATCTGATTTGACAATTTGGATTATATAGCAGTGTAAATTCATATAATCCAGTTCATAACTGATAAAGTGAATAATCTGATTTGACAATCTGGATTATATAGCAGTGTAGATTCATACAATCCAGTTAAAAACTGATAATGTGGATAATCTAATTTGACAATCTAGATTAATGGCAGTGTAGATCCAGCCCCAGTCCCCAGTCCAGACTCCATAGGGTGCATCTACACTGTATAATCAATGCAGTTTGGCCCCTCTTTAACTGCCACGTCTCAATGCTATGGAATCGTGGTCATTGCAATTTTCCAGGGTCTTTGGAGCCTCCTCCAACCACGATTCCAAATCACTGAGCATGGTACTTAAAGGGACGCCGAGCTGCATTCATTTACAGTGTAGACATGCACCCCACGTCTTTCTTCCGGTGTTCCTCCACAACCTCCTCCCACCTAATCCACTTAGCTGTCCTCCTTTGCTTCCAATTCGCTTCCTTTGCTTGCAATTTGATTCCCATCTTCGCCCTTCTCTGCCATCCGTCTTAAGTCGCTCTTCTGTCCTTTCTGGGTGTTTTTCTCCTCTCCTTCCTCCCAGGACTTCACTCCGAAACAAGCCCCGTCAAAGGTACCAGTCAGCAAATTCTGGATTTACACTGCCACGTAATGCAGTTTAGACCCACGTCGCGCAGTTCAATCCGTATCATATGGCGTTGGAGCTCTAGCCGGCAAGGTTGGGCTCCTCGAAGTGCTCCTTGCCTGCATCTCCTCCGACGAATGAGGGAGGAAAGGGCTGGATCCCGCCTTACATTTTCAGTTTCCTCTTTCCACCCACTTCCTCTGCTCAGTTCTTGAAAGGAGGGGAGGGGAGAGAAGAAGAGCTTCACGTTCAGATTTTGGTGTTGTCTTTTGCGTTACATCAGCCCTACCTCTGTGGCGTACCTACGCTGGAGAATTAATGTTGCTTGACACCCTTACCTGGCATGGCAATGGGAGTTGCAATTTTACAAGGTCTTGTAAACTGCAACTCCCAGGAGGCCATACTCTGGAGCCTTGACAGTTAAAGTGGGGTCAAGCTGTGCTATACTGTAGAATAGATGCACCCTGTGTTCCAGCATTAAATCAATGGTATAACATGGATGTTGATTCCACCAAGATGATTTTGAACATATTTCAGATAACCATTGAGGGCCCTTCCACAGAGCCATATAACTCAGAATATCAAGGCAGAAAATCCCACATTTTCTGCGTTGAACTGGAATATATGGATGTGTGGACTCAAGACCCTTCCACAGAGCCATCTAACCCAAAATATCAAGGCAGAAAATCCCACATTATCTGCGTTGAACTGGAATACATGTCTGTGTGGACTCAGGACCCTTCCACAGAGCCATATAACCCAGAACATCAAGGCAGAAAATCCCACATTATCTGCGTTGAACTGGAATACATGTCTGTGTGGACTCAGGACCCTTCCACAGAGCCATATAACCCAGAACATCAAGGCAGAAAATCCCACATTATCTGCGTTGAACTGGAATATATGTCTGTGTGGACTCAGGACCCTTCCACAGAGCCATATAACCCAGAACATCAAGGCAGAAAATCCCACATTATCTGCGTTGAACTGGAACACATGGCTGTGTGGACTCAAGATCCTTCCACAGAGACATATAACCCAGAATATCAAGGCAGAAAATCCCACATTATCTGCTTTGAACATGGCTATGTGGACCCAGATAACCCATTTCAAAGCAGATATTGTGGGATTTTCTGCCTTGATATTATGGGTTACATGGCTGTGTGGAAGGGCCCTGAATGGGGAGCCCAGAAACAAGGGAACTATATCTTTGTGTACAGCAAAGCAAAAAGGTTTGAGGTGAAGTTGGTGCAGCTAATTCATATAACTCTGATATATAAACAGACAGGTCATGTTCAAGATAGAGAACTTGTTTCTCTTTGGGCCATTTTTGAAAAGAATAGAGAATAGCTGTTCCTATCTGCACACTTCTCTTGCAGCTATATTGTTGGGTTGCTGTGAGTTTTCTGGGCTGTATGGCCATGTCCCAAAAGCATTCTGAAAATGAGATTTCCTGCTTCTTGGCAGGGGGTTGGACTGGATGGCCCATGAGGTCTCTTCCAACTCAACTATTCTATGATTCTATGATTCTCTCCTGATGTTTTGCCCACATCTATGGCAGGCATCCTCAGAGGTTGTGAAGTCTATTGGAAAGAGGGAAGTGGGGTTTATATATCTCTGGAATGTCCAGGGTGGGAGAAAGATTTCTTGTCTGTTTAAGGCAGGTGTGAATGTTGCAGTTGGCCACCTTGGTTAGCGTTGAAAAGCCTTACAACTTCAAGGCCCGACTGCTTCCTGCCTGGGGGGATCCTTTGTTGGGAGGTGTTAGCTGGCCCTGATTATTTCATGTCTGGAATTCCCATTTTCAAAGTGTTGTTCTTTATTTACTGTCCTGATTTCAGAGTTTGTTTGTAATACTGGTAGCCAGATTTTGTTCATTTTCATGGTTTCCTCCTTTCTGTTGAAATTGTCCAAATGCTTGCAGATTTCAATGGCTTCTCTGTGTAGTCTAACATGGTGGTTGTGAGAGTGCTCCAGCATTTCTGTGTTCTCAAATAATATGCTGTGTCCAGGTTGGATCATCAAGTGCTGTGTCTGCTATGGCTGACTTCTCTGGTTGAGTTAATCTGCAGTGCCTTTCTTGTTCTTGGTCTTGCAGCTCTTCTGATGTCTGTGGTGGAGTATCCATTGACCTTTATATATCTCTGTTTGAATGTGGCATTTGTACTATTTGTCATGTTCAGGATAGAGATTTTTTTTTCTCTTTTGGCCATTTTTGAAATAATAGAGAATAGCTCCTTTCTATCTGCACTTTTTTTTGCAGCTATATTATTTCTAGTCTTATTGCCACTGGGAGAACCAAAGCTTTTATTATTCTTATAATCATCATTTTGTAATAGGTGTTTGCCTTCATCTGAGGCCCCTTCTACACTGCCATATAAAGTCCATATTATCTGCTTTGAAGTGGATTATATTGCAGTGTAGACTCATATAATCCACTTCAAAAAAGATTAGCTGTATTATTTTCTTTGATAGTCTGGATTATATTGTTGTATAGATCCAGGCTGAATCTACACTGCCCTATAGCTCAGGATCTGATCCCACATTATCTGCTTTGAACTGGAATATATGGCATTGTAGATTTATATAATCCAGTTCAAAGCAGGTTATCTGTATTATTTTCTTTGATAATCTGGATTATATTACTGTTTGGATCCAGGCTGCATCTACACTGCCCTATAGCCCAGGAGCTGACCCAGATTATCTGCATTGAACTGGATTATATGGCACTGTAGATTCATATAATCCAGTTCAAATCAGATTATCTGTATTGCCTTTTTGATAATCCGGATTGCATTGCTGTGTAGATCCAAGACTGTACACTGCCCTATATCCCATAATCTGATCCCATATTATCTGCTTTGAACTGCATTATATGAGTCTACATTGCCAGATAATCTGGGATAAGAAGATCATGGGATATAGGGCATTCTAGATCCAGCCTCAGTTAGTGTGATTGGCCCAAGGTAACTTTTTGGGTTTTCATGGCTGAGTGGGGATTCAAATCCAGATCTCCAGAGTCCTAGTCAAATTCATCTTTTCAAAATTAGTTACAATTCATTCATTCAAAACAGAATCAGTTCCCCCACCTCCTAGGGTTAACTCCATTTTTTCTGCTTTTAGTATAAGAAGAAGGAAAGAAAGAAACCATAGCTTCAATCTTAATTTTAAGGAGGTCCTGGGAACTTTCCTTTGCAGGACAACATGAGATGAAATGCTGGGTGCATGGATGGCAACATCTGTGTGCCAAATTAGACTATGAGATAATCTGATGGAGGGGTTTTTTTTGGTAGAGGATGCCTTTAGCAATCTACCTGTTCTCACACTGTTTAGAAGAAGAGACGTCTCAGGGAATGCTGGAGAGAAAAGGGGATAGGGCAGGCTTTTACTTCACCAGAAGCAAAACCCTTTAATGTAAGGACTCCTAAACTTGGTCCAGATCATTTATAAGGGATTCCAGTGAGCTTACTTCAATTCCATAAATTTTGGACTTCTATTGTGGGCTGTTAGGAATTGTGGGAGTTGAAGTCCAAAACACCTGGAGAGCTGAAGTTTGCCCATGCCTACCCTAAAGGCACCAGGTCCTGTCTGATCTTGGAAGCTAAGCAGGCTCAACCTTGGTTGGTATTTGGATGGGAGACCACCAGCGAAATATCAGGTGGTAGGCTTTAAAATATTTTCTACTCACTCTCTGACACCGGATCTGTAAAATCAACACTTTAGGGGAGAGTTTGAACTTTAAAATAGTTAAAATATATAACTAACTTTCACAGATAATTGCAATGGGTTATGTGCTTGGATTCCTTGCCTGGCCATGGAAACCCACTGAGTGACTTTGTGAGAATTACACAGGGTGCATCTATCCTATACAGCAGTGGTTCCCAACCTTTGGGCTTCCAGGTGTTTTGGACTTCAGCTCCCACAGTTCCTAACAGCTGGTAAACTGGCTGAGATGTATGGGAGTTGAAATCCAAAACACCTGGAAGCCCAAAGGTTGGGAACCACTGCTATAGAGTTAATGCAGTTTGACCCCACTTTAACAGCCATAAGGTCAATGTTATGGAATGCTGGGAGCAGCACTCTTCGCAGAGAAGGCTAAAAACCTTGGGAAACTAAACTCCCAGGACTCTATAGCAGGCATGGGCAAACTTGGGCCCTCCAGGTGTTTTGAACTTCAATTCCCACAATTCCTAACAGCCGGTAGACTGTTAGGAATTGTGGGAGTTGAAGTCCAAAACACCTGGAAGGCCCAAGTTTGCTCATGCCTGCTCTATAGCATTGAACCATAGCAGTTAAAGTGATGTCAAACTGAATTTGTTCAACAGTGCAGATACACCCCCACTCTCAACCCCAGAAAAACGGTGATAATCTCACCTCAGGATAACCACAAATTGGAAAGGACTTGAAGGCACACAACAAGAACATGTGTATTTGCCCAGAAGATGTGCTTTGTGGTCATACATGCCTTGCACATGTAGGTTGCCCTAGTTTAGCTTTAAAAAGCAATCTTTAACCCAGAGAGGACTTAGGGCCCTTCCACACAGCCCTATAGCCCAGAATATCAAGGCAGAAAATCCCACATTATCTGAGTGTGGGCTCAGATAACCCAGTTCAAAGCAGATATTGTGGGATTTTTGGCTTTAATATTCTGGGATAAAGGGTTATGTGGAAGAGCTCTCAGTTTCCACTTTTATTATCCAAAAAAGTGGGTTTATATATCCGATATATCCAAAAGCTCCTGAGAAAATAAAATTTAGCCAGTCTTAAATTGTAAGGCAATTTATCTCAAAAAGGAGTTCTGGCACAGCAGGCAAACAGACAGAAAATCGAGTCTTGTGAAAGTACAAAAGCAAAGTTTATTTTCACCATAGCTATGAGAAGGCAAAACAGCCGTACACACACCAAAGGGTCTGTACTTGCAAATGGCTGCCACAAAGCGTGGCGCAGTAAATAAAGAATATATATCTTGGCTTATCTAAACTTGACCAATTACTGAGAAACTTCTTCACCTCCAACCTCTTTGGCACAAAGTGGTGTCTGTGATCTCACTTGTTTACTTGAACTAGCTTCTGTCCTTGGAACTTTCTAAGAAAGGTAGTAACTCAAAGAGAAAGGGAGGGACACAGATCCTTTGTTACTTTGTCTATACAAAGCGCTTATTGTCTATATAAAAGTTAATATGATATATGCAGAGGCAAAGCTATATATGCAAAAGTCTACTATTTTCTGGCTTATGGTCCCTTCAAAATGTGCTGTTCTGTTTTTCCTTCTACTTCTGCCTTATTATGGTTACCTGAGGGCCCTTCCAGATAGGCCCAATATCCCAGGATCTGATCCCTGGTTTTCTGCATTAAACTGGATTATATGTGTCCCCTCTACCAGTGGATAAACAGAAAACCTGGGATCAGATCCTGGGATATAGTGCCCTTCCACACAGCCCTATATCCCAGAATATCAAGGCAGAAATGCCCACATTATCTGAGTGCGGAGTCAGATAACCCAGTTCAAAGCAGATATTGTGGGATTTTATGCCTTGATATTCTGGGATATAGGGCTGTGTGGAAGGGGCCTGAGAGTCTGCTTGAAATGGCTCTTTTTTCCTGCTTTGAAGGTTTTCAAACAATCTACAACAAAAAAGAGGGGGGAAGGCAACCTACAACTCTGACTTTTCCATCGAGTTGAGCCATGTAGTGGGGCCAAACTGCATTCATTCTCCAGTGTAGATGCATCCTTGGTTCTGCTTGAAAACATGCTGGTTGAGTTTCACAGTGGCTCTGGGAAGAGGAAGCACCCCAACCGTTTCTTCTGCGATGGCACTGAAGCAAGAAAGCCTTCTTGAATCGCCTCTATTCAAACCATCTTCCGACTCAGCATTTCCCAGCCAGTCCCTCTTTGGTTTCCTGGAGTTTCCAGACGCCACGTGGACCCTTTTCTTCTTGAAGCCCTTCTCCCCCTTTCCTTGCCCCAGCAACCAAGACTTTCAGGCTCGATTATGTTTTGCTGCAAAAAGGAAGGCCCCTTCTACAGAGCGGTACAAAATCCAAATTATCTGCTTTGAACTGGATTATATGACAGTGTAGAAGGGACCAAAGTCTTCTTTTTCTGGTTTCTGTAGAGGGGAAAATGAAAAAAAGCAACACACATTGCTGTTAGAAAATATTTTGCAACTATTTAAGATCTCTTTAAACACCCACTTTTTTCTGATATTGAACAGCTATTAAGACCACCCAGGGCAGTGGTTCTCAACCTTCCTAATGCTGCGACCCCTTAATACAGTTCCTCATGTTGCTGTGTCCCCCTGAAGGAACCATAAGCCAGAAAATAGCATATATAGCTTTGCCTCTGCATATATTATACTAGCTTTTATATAGACAATAAGCTCTTTGTATGAGCCAAAGGACCTGTGCCCCTCCCTTTCTCTTTGAGCTGGTACCTTTCTCTAGAAAGTTCCAAGGACAGAAGCTAGTTCAAGTAAACAAGTGAGATCACAGACACCACTTTGTGCCAAAGAGGTGTGGAGGTGAAGAAGACCCTCAGTAATTGGTCAAGTTTAGATAAGCCAAGATCAGGCCTGTAGTGAGGGGGGGGGGGGGGGTTAGGGGTTCAACCCCCCCCCCCCGAAATTTTTCAAGTTATAAAAAAAATCTCGTTTACTCATGAATTTTAACTGGTTAACCAAATCCCCATGCTAAGTCTATGAGATGCAAAACATTAAGAGTCCCTCCAGGCACTATCTCAAGCAGATATTGACAGGTTTGTAGCGGGGAGGGGTATGTGCTAGGGGTTCAACCCTCCCCCCCGAAATTTTCAAAACCCCTCCCGAATTTTTTTTCTGGCTACGGCCCTGGCCAAGATATATATTATTTGTTTACTACGCCACACTTCACAGCGGCCATTTGCATAGTACGGACCCATTGAAGTGAGTCTGTACGACTGTTCCACCTTCTCATAGCTATGGTGAAAATAAACTTTGCTTTTGTACTCTCACGAGACTAGATTTTCTGTCTGATTGCCTCCTGTGCCAGAACTCCTTTTTGAGATAAATTGCTTTACACCCCAACCATAACATTATTTTTGTTGCTAATTCATAACTGTAATTTTGCTACTGTTGTGAACTGTAATATAAATATCTGATATGCAGGATGTATTTTCATTCACTGGACCAAATTTGGTACAAATACAGTAGAGTCTCGCTTATCCAACCTTCGCTTATCCAACGTTCTGCATTAGCCAACACAGTCTGCTTTTTAGTAGTCAATGTTTTCAATATATTGCGATGTTTTGGTGCTAAATTCATAAATACAGTAATTACTACATAACGTTACAGTGTATTGAACTTCTTTTTCCGTCGATTTGTTGTAAAACATGATGTTTTGGTGCTTAATTTGTAAAATCATAACGTAATTTGATGTTTAATAGGCTTTTCCTTAATCCTTCCTTATTATCTAACATTTTTGCTTATCCAACATTCTGCTGGCCTGTTTATGTTGGATAAGCAAGACTCTACTGTACCTGATATGCCGAAATTTGAATACTTGGGTGGATTGATTTTGTCATTTGGAAGTTGTAGTTGCTGGGACTTATAGTTCACCTACAATCAAAAAACATTCTGAACTCCATCTAGCATGGAATTGAACTAAACTTGGCACACAGAACTCCCACGACCAACATTGGTCAATGATGAGCATTGACTTTGAGTTTTGTAGTTGTAGTTCACCCACATCCTGCCTTCTCTGCCAAAGGAGTTCCTAAGACCGTCAGAAATATGTGTTTTCTGATGGTCTTTTGACAACCCCTCTAACACCCCTCTCACGATCCCCCAAGGAGTCCCGACCCCCAAGTTACGAAATGCTGACCTAGAGTGTGCCTACACTGTTGAATAAAACAGTTTGGACTCACTATTGAACCTGCCATTGCTCAATATCATGGATTCCTGGAAGTTGTAATTTTACCTTTCTCTGTCAAAGAGTGTTGGCAAAAGCAGATATTGTGGATTATCTGCCTCGATATTTTGGGTTATATGGCTCTGTGGAAAGGCCCTAAGGCAGATGTGTTTGACCTTGTATCCAAATTATTAATAGCTTAACAAATAGCATAGTGACACAAGAAGAGTATGTGTGTCTGTGTGTATCAAGAATAATGTATCAAATGGAATATTATTTTAAAAATGTTTATAATTACATATGATTCAGAAGCAAAGTGGTTATTATTATTCATTTACTTATTCTAAACAGCCTTCTACAAACACCTCACACCACTCTTCATTTCATTCTCGACTCTTTCATCCCTAATTCACATTACATTCAGTGCCATGACAAAACACCTGTTTTCTGATTCCCCAAAGTGCCATCGTTGTTCCAAATTCATGTATTAAAAAAATTCCAAATTCTCAGCCAATCACCATTCCTGGCCCTCACCCTTCCCAGGGCCCTTTAACATATTCTATCTAATAGCCACACTATATCACAATAATTTACCTTATGGAATGCCTCTTTACTCATGACTGGGACAGTGGTGGCTGTTGGCATTTCTGTAATGAATCCACTCTGGATTTTAGTCTGAACTCTGAAAGAGCTGTCGAAGATGTTGAACCTTATTGCCAAAATAGCTTTTGAAACACATCAATGCGAATCTACTAAAAATGACCATGGGGATGCTCCATTCTCTGAGCCTCAAAGGAAGGCAATGAGAAACTCCTTCAGAATACATTTTGCCAGGAAAACCCAGTGCTAAGTTCACCATGGGCCACTCTGCATTGGAAACAACTTGAAGGCACACAATAACAACAAAAGGTATTTGATAAGGTTGCATTTCAGGGCTGAAACAATTACATTCTAGAAGTTATACAACAGGGGAAGATTCTGTAACGAATGGTAGCTTATCATCATACCCAATTTCAACCAGGGTATGATTTTTTTAAAAGTTAGTACTATCAACACAAAGCAAATGGGACTATAGTAACTATAGTACTTCCTCAGAAAGTAATTTGTTAACACAGTGGCTCCCAACTTGTGGTCTGTGGACCACCAGTGGTCCCCAAGAACTAAAATATGGTAATTACTACATCATTGCAATGAGAGCGACTTGTCTCGCGAAACCCTCTTATAGTGCTGAGGCAATGAGGATGTCAGCAAGGGAGAGGCTGACTACTCACAAAATGTGCAACAACAAGCCTCCTGACTGCTGCTTCTCCTCCTCATCCCTCCTCCTGAGCTGAGCCGTTCCATGTGGCACCTGGAAGCAGGAGCACTTTAGTGTCTTCCTTTTTAGGCCTGTTCCTGTGGTTGTTTGGGGTGCTGATTCAGAAAATTGCATTGGATAGACCACATCAGTTCTAGATTATGAAATAAAGTTTTCAGTGGGCAAGCAGATGGCAACTACTGGATGGCATATGTTCTGTATCAGAAACTAGAGCTCATGTGGTCTATCCAATGCAGTTTCTGAATCAGCACCCCAAATAACCAAACTGAATCTAAAGTTGACCAAAAACTGATTTGTAACCCTTTTGGTACTAATGTTGGAAAGTGGTCCCTGGTCAAGTGGTTCCTGGTTAAAAAAAAAAAAAGGCTGGGATCTACTGTGCTAACACAAGTAATATCCACATTTTAGTGAATTTCTTTTATCTTAAGGTCTGTATTTATATTTTTCTGAGTCTATAGTTCATCTTGACTTCTGTAATTGCTATCTATCTGTCTGTCTGTCTGTCTGTCTGTCTGTCTGTCTGTCTGTCTATCTATCTATCCATCCATCCATGAAATATTGTGAAAAGATATTGGATAAAATTAATTTTAGAGAACAACTGAGGTGTCAAACCTTCACTTATTCAACTACATGGGACATTCTGCAATTCTGTGGATCCTACAAAATCTTGGGCAATACAGATTTCTTTGAAGTATGTATGTGAACAAAAATGAGATCTTCAACAAAATGTTGCAGGTTGAAGCTCTATATGTTCAGGATCCCAGCTACCCAATTTCTTCAGCTTCACTTCATAACTTTCATCAGCCTCATCTGACATAGTTTAAAACATCTGGAGTGCCAAAAACCCTTCCATGTCTGAACTAACATTTGGAGCAACTGATGTATCTGTTTGCATTTTCTTCACATCTCCTTGCATAATCTCTGGGGTGGTCAGCTATGAGAAGAGGACCAAAGGTTTTTCTACAATCTTGAAAGAGATCAAGCGCCCTCCTGTGGTAAAATCAATATCACTAATATGTGTTGACAAGTCACAGAAATATCACTAATATTTCTGTGACTTGACTACTACAGTATTCACAAGGGTAAGCAAACTTCTTTTTTGTTCTCTTGTAATTAAGCCTTATAACCTGTCACTGAAGATTCATTAAATGATAATGACCTCAGCGAAAACTTTCAATTGTCCCCAAACTAAGGCCCACAAGGTCATTTACTCAGCTCCTGCCCTAAATTTTAGAATTTGGGCCGCCCTAGGTCTGAAATGATTTGAAGGCACACAACAACAACAACAATCCTAATTAACTTGACTATCTCATCAGCCAAAAGCAGGTCCACACTTCCCCTTGAAATATGGGTAAGTTTATGTTGGTTAAAACTGTTCTTCATTTCAAATATTGTATTGTTCTTTCATACTTTTTGGCACTACAGATAAGATATGTGCAGTGTGCACAGGAATTCATTCATGTCTGAGGGACCGTGAACTTAAAAAGTTTGAGGACCCCTGCATTAGAAAGTCAAGGTAATCTCAGCCACCCATATGGATGATTTGGGATTTTGAAGTATTTGGGATTTTGGAATTCCAAATAAGGAATGGACAACCTGTATCTTGAAGATGGGACTAAAGTTTAAATGTGAAATTCATTAATGTTTCAGATATACCTTACACACATGGCCTGAAAGTAATTTTATGTAAAATATTTTAAATTGTTTTGTGCATGAAACAAATTTTGTGTACACTGAATCATCAGAAGGAAAATGTGTTACTATTGCAGCCACTCGTGTGGTCATGTTCAGATTTTGGAGTATTTTGAGGGATGCTCAACAGCGATGGTGCAGCGGATTAAATCACTAAGCTGCAGAACATGCTGACCAGAAGGTCGATGGTTCGAATCTGCAGGATGGGATGAGTACCCATTGTTAGCCCCAGCTTCTGCCAAGTTAGCAGTTCGAAAACATGTAAATGTGAGTAGATCACTAGGTACCGCTTTGGCGGGAAGGTTGTGGTACTCCATGCAGTCATGCCAGCCACATGACCTAGAAGGCATCTACTGACAATGCCGGCTCTTCAGCTTAGAAATGGAGATGAGCACCCCTCACCCAGAGTTGGATTCGACTAGACTTAATATCAAGGGAAAATCTTTACTACAACCTGTATATGCACCTGTCTTTGTAAATAAACATGAGATGCCCTTCTTTTTAACTAAGCTCCAACTGGCAAAGTAATCCAACATGTAAACCTTGGGGAAAACAGTGTATATAGATTTACCAACAATCCACTCTCAGACATCAACAGGCTATAATTAGAATTTAATAATATGAGTGGTGGAGTGATCTGCATGCTGCTTGAAAAATTGGAGCCTTTTCTCAGCACTTCTGTGCATTCGGCTTCCTAGATTGGACTCCAACTCGCTCTACACAATGTCCGCCCAACTGAGACAAATGCAACACAAATAAGAACAATGAGATCAGCCATAATCTAGTTTTAAATACTATAAACAAAGGGACTAATTGGCGTAACTCTAGTCCCAATAGAATCTGTGCAACTGGTTAGTCTGGGGATGCAAAATATATATATATATATCAAAAACTCTGCTTTCCTTGTAAATCATTATTCTCTGTTTGTTAAGTACAGTTGGACATCTGTATCCATAGATTCAACCATTCGTGACTTGAAAAAAATTTTAAATCGCAAATCAACCATTTTTGACACTTCATATAAAGGACACCATTTTGCTATACCGTTGTATATAAGGGGACTTGCGCATCCATGGGTTTTGGTATCAATGGAGGTCCTGGAACAAAACCGCAGTGGAGACCCAGGGCCCAGTGTACATATTTAAGGCACTCAGTGATATTCTTAAAACAACATAGTGAGGATAAATTGATTCTAGATAACGTCCTGAGATTAAAAAGGTGATTTTTTAAAGACTACAACTCCGAGAATTTTCCTTGCCAACATATGAATTTACAGTCCAAGAAAGTAAGTTCTCAGCACTAATAATGAAGACGACTTTCACAACGGATCCCCTTAATTAACTAACCCCTGATGAATAACTGATTTATGCCTGTTCTGTAATTAGTTTTGCTTCTTACATTAATTATGCTAGCAAGAATTTAATTCCATAACTGGTGATAATTTGATAATATTAAATTACAACATGGTAATTTAATTAGATGCTGTTTAATTGTATCTCTTTTTCTTACTGGATAGATGGGGAAAAGAGAGATCAAATTTTCAAGGTAGCATGGGTAACGGCTAAAATATTAATTAAACTAATTAAGCACAGATAATGGGTGTATATTATTTTGGATACAACTCTGGTTTCATGAACAGTGTGGTGATTCAGACCATACATCCTGTAGAGTCACAAAATATATCCAACTCATTTCTTCCTTTTTATGGTGGGAAGGTGGGTTGACATTGTGATTATTGGCTCCTACCCTTAGTTTTAGTCAGCCTGCATGTGCTGAAAATCCATTTCCACATGGGCCTATGTATTTTTTCCCCCCAAACACAATATTCTTGTTTTTTCAATACGATGAGTTATTGTTGTTAACTGTCCGCATGTTAACCTTGAAGTATGAATGAACCCTATGAATGAAATAACTTCAAGTAACCCTATCATAATCAGCTCTGTTCAGGTCTTACTGACTCAGGGCCTTAAATTTCTTGTCTAAGTTTGGAATGCAGTCTTCTTCTCATCCCAAGCAATGTCTTTTGTAGTGAGTCATAAATACATATAGATTATGAATATAGATTATATGAAGGAGCCCCGATGGTGCAGTGGGTTAAACCCCTGAGCTGCTGAACTTGCTAATTGAAAGGTTGGTGGTTCGAATCCAGGGAGTGTGGTGAGCTCCCACTGTTAGCCCCAGCTTCTGCCAACCTAGCTGTTCGAAAACATTCAAATGTGAGTATATCAATAGGTACTGCTTCGGCGGGAAGGTAATAGCACTCCATGCAGTCATGTCGGCCACATGACCTTGGAGGTGTCTATGGTCAACGTCTGCTCTTCGGCTTAGAAATGGAGATGAGCACCAATCCCTGGAATCAGACACAACTAGACTTAATAATAATAATAATAATAGTAATAATAATAATAATAATACTTTATTTCTAGACTGCCCTCTCTCCCCAGAGGGACTCAGGGTGGTTAACATACATATAAACGGCAAACATTCAATGCCACAATTTCTTCATGAATATCAAAAGTATAAAATGACAATAACATACACATTATAATAAAAATTCCAAACTTAATGTCAGGGGAAAACTTTTACCTATGGATTATATTCATTGGGAAGAGAGCAATGAGCAATCTTGATAAAATAGTTAAGAGTAGAGACATTACACTGGTGAAAAAGATCCGCATAGTTAAAGTAATGGTATTTCCCATAGTAACTTATAGATGTGAGAGCTGGACCATAAGGAAGGCTGAGTGAAGGAAGGTAGACACTTTTGAACTGTGATGCTGAAGGAAAATTCTGAGAGTGCCTTAGACCACAAGAAGATCCAAGCAGTCCATATTCCAGGAAATAAGTGACTTGAAGTGACTGTCTTGACCTTGAAGGAGCTAGGGGATGGCGATGGCCGACAGGGAGTTCTGGCGTGGGTTGGTCCATGAGATCATGAAGACTCAGAAGCAATTGAACGAATAAACAACATAGATTATAGCCTTTTGGATGGATGCTCATGGTCTTCCTTACACATTGGGAGTGGAGGGCTCCAAAGTACAGAGATTTGGCATATTGAGGAAGTAACAATGTTGGAAAAACCTTCTCATGTATGATTGCATGTACTTTGAGATAATCTATACATGGTTCCAGTTGTGCCCACATGATGCAACATGGCTATTTGTGAAGACATGCATCCTGATCTGTAGTCATAGTAGACAATGCATTCAGCCTATTCAATGGCCAAAGATGTCAAATTATATGCAGATGCAAATGCATGTCCAGATGGACATCTGAATCCACACTGTCTGCACATGAAGATCTCACTTTGTCTGACTTAGACTAGAAATGTTCTGCAACGGGTTTTTGTGTCAACTTCTCCTTTTGTGTCAGGGCTGTCCTGCTTGTCCTCTGTAAAGTACAAAGGGCATAGCTGGCAAAGAATAGCATATATCACATTGGAGGAAGAATAAGTAAATGTATATCTGATGCTGTGGATGATGCTGTTGGTTCTTGTAAAATTATATTTTATGTTTATATTTATTTATTACAGTCGATGATCAGCACCAAAAAATTTACTAGTGTCAGAATAGGACCATATACATTTAAGTATTAAGAAACACTGTCAAAAGCAAAGTTAAAACCCAGTATTGAATATGATAGTTAAAATGGTATTAAACATTTTTATGCTAAGATGACAGTGGTAAATACTGAAATAAATATTAAAGCCTTCTAAGACTGTGACAGCATCTTGCGCCGACAAGCTATTGCTGCTGCATAAAAGCTAGCAACTTTGGCTGTAATTTTGGGGTATTTTTCCAAAAGGCGTTGTAAGGACAGAGTTTCCATCTGGGTTTGTGACCAAGTCTTGCCCTCTGTATTATCACCCATGTTATGTATCCAAACTCTAAGAATACAGCATCTGATACTTTTTACAGTTATTTATTTTAATATTTACTTTTTTGTTCTGAATTGTATTGTTGTGGTAATTGGTGAGCTTCTTTGAGTCTCAATTTTTTGGGGAAACGGCAACATCAACAGCAACTATGGTCATAGATTTCCAAAAAATAAACTTTTTGCCTAATATTCTCTACGTTTGTGATATATTAATATTTGTTTGACTTTTTTGTTTGTATTTCCAAACATTGGGTGTTTCTTTGTCATGTTGCAGATGACGGAGGAATCGAAAGCAGGTAAAACAAGAATCAAGAGGCGTTTTTGGCTATGTTGTGTCTTGAAAAGGCCTTGCCCCCTTCTTTCAGGATGAATAATCTTGGCAGAATTCCTGGAACAAACATGTAAAAATGATCGGCATTCCTCAACATCTCACATCAGGTCACAAATGTGCTTAGAAATCATTCTGGTTAAGTGAAGGCCACATAACAATAGATGATCACCTTATCTTAAACAATTCCACCCTCCATTGTTGATACCTTATAATAACTAAACAAAATAAAAGTGAAAAAACTGCAATGCAACTGATTCTGGCAGGTCTAAATTTGTAAACCTGTCTGTCAGCATCAATACAATGAGTTGATGAAAGTGTAAGAATGGCGAACTATTGTTCCCATAAAGAAATTCAGTCGAAATGCTCCAAGTACAAAAAAGCACAGGTCCAGGAACATACAGTGATTTTTTTTTACTATGATCCCTGGAAACACCCTGAACTAATGCCTTAAATGAGGCATTTTTATCTTTCTTTAAAGCTTGTTTGCACCATTCTTATGTTCTTTGAGTGCCCTCTTGTGGCTTTTAGGTAGGGGTTTTCTTGTTGTTGTTGGTTAAGAATAGCATTACTATAGATTTTCTTTTCTTACATTGAAGGCTTAACTGAATTATTCTCAGCAGCAGAGACTTTTAAAAGAATCTTGTGCTGGAAGCAAAAGTGGCATTCTGGTTAACACTTTAGCATATCCTTGAGTGCTGGACTATGACTCTGAAGACCAGCGATGAAATCCTGGCTCAGACATGGATGTCCAACTGTGTGAACTTGGACAAGTCATGCTCTCTGCCTCAGAAGAAGACAAACAGAAACTGCATCTGAACAAATCTTGCCAAGAAAACCCTATGTTTAAGGCTACCTTAGGATTGCCATAAATTGGAAATACAGTGTTCCCTCACTTATCGCAGGGTCTAGGTTCCAGGACCACCCGCAATAAGTGAAAATCCACAAAGTAGGGACGCTATATTTGTTTTAATATTTATACATTATTTTAGTAGTTATACACTATTTTAAGTCTTTATCCACCAATCGTGTGTTTATAAATCACCTCCTTCTCCTCCCGTTGCCTCTTGGGCTCCTTTTCTCTCCCTTTGGCTTCTCCTTCCTCCCTTCCTTAGGCTGTAAATTGTAATTTTTTATGATTTATAATAGTCTTTTAGAGTTTATTGAATAACCATGAAATAGCGAATCCGCAAAAAGTGAACCGCGAAATAGTGAGGGAACACTGTAACTTGAAGGCACATGGCAACATTTGGTAGTCTACAAAAGCTTGTGTTTTGATATATTTGTTTGATTTTAAAGTGCCATACAGTTCTTCATTGGTTTTGCTTCAACATACTAACAAGACTATCCTTTGGAAATTTTTATCACATTATACAATCAATGTCAGTTGACAACTTGTACATCAGTGGGATAGTGATTTCACTCTGGCTTTTAGGGTGAAATTGAAATAAGTTGTTTTTCAAACTGCTGGCTTTTTTGGATAGTGCTTTTGAAGCCAGGAATAGGGCTGCATCTACACTGACTACTACATGCCACATGAAGTTAATCCAGCTTAACCTGGGGCAAGGCTGCCATAGTGGAGCCTTTGCCCCTGGTTAAGATAAGTTGAAGGAAAGGCTGAAATCTGACCCAGGATTTAGACTTTCCCCAAACTTCGGGGCTGTGAAGACTATTGCCTTCATTGCCATCCTTTGTTTCCTGGACTCACATCAGCTGTCAGTGTAGAAGGGCTCTAAAGCTCAGAGCAGATTTACAGTCCTCCTGGTGTAGGATCTGTTAGTGACCACTGCATACAATTTGAGGTACTTAAAATTAATTGGGGGCCTTATTATTGCTGCTGCCTCCATTTCAAAGAATATTCAATACTAGCTTGGGTACTCAGCAGTGCCTGGGTTATTTGAAAAGGGCATGGTTTATTTTTTGATGTTAGGTAATAGGTTATCAGTTTGTTCATATGTTACGCTATTTCTTAGAAAAAAATGCAGTCTTTCCTGTTGTTTTTTTTATGAATGCTCCTATCAGAAAATGCATAAGGATATGGGTGAACTACAATTCCCCAAAATATTGGGCCAATCCTCCCCAAACTTCGCCAGTATTCATAGTTGGCCATGTTGGGTCTGTATACTAAGTTTGATTCAGATCCATCACTTGCTGGTTCAGTGTTCTCTGAATATGGGTGAACTTATAACTCTCTGATGCCAAGGTCAATCACGCCAAAGTCCATCAGTATGCAAAGTTGGCAGCATTGGGTCTGTGTGCCAAGTTTGGTAAAGATCTGACATTGGTGGGGTTCAGAGGACTCACAAAATACAAGTGAACTATAACTCCCAGAGTTAAAGGTCAATCACCTCCAAAGCCTACCAGTATTCCCAGCTGGCCATGTTGAGTTTGTGTGCCAACCAAGTTTGGTCCAGATCTGTTATCCGTTAGGTTCAGTGTTCTCTGAATACAGGTGAACTATAACTCCTAGATGTCAAGGTCAATCACCCCTCAAATCCCACCAGTATGAAAAGTTGGCCATGTTGGGTCTGTGTGCCAAGTTAGTTCCAGGTCCATCATTGGTGGGTTCAGAGTGCTCTTAGATTGCAGGTGAACTATACATCCCAGTCCCTACAACTCCTATAAATTATGGTGAATTCTCCCCAAACCTCTCTCTCCAGTATGTTCAGTTACTGATCAATTCCTCTGTTTGCTGTGTGCCATAGAAAAGAACAGGAAAGGGTTAAGGGAGAGGCAGTGAGTGGGATCATGCAAATAAAGAGATAAAGTAACCCTGGGATGTGCTCACTGTAACCTGCAATGTCTTGGGAGAGAGTGACTTGGTGGCTCCTCACCACTGGGAACAATAGCCTGTTTGTCAAGGCTGAAGGCTGTCTGTGTGAATGGACACCCGTGCCACATACACACATATAGATTTTCACTTTTATTATGTGTATAGATAACAGTTAATCAAGCTTTGATTAAAAGTATATGTATTATTCTTTGATTACCACTGGATCTATACACAACAGATGAAAGAAGGGAATAATCAGTTAAACCAAAGTAGGAAAAAACAAGCATCCTGAAATTTCTACTGGCCATCATTGATCAATAATTGTTTCAAATTTCCCTAGTTTTTTATACACTCAAACACTGGAATGATTTAAATATAAATGAGATCAGAATTTGACCACAATGTAAGACAGATTGACCAATGCTAGGAAAGCTAAGGCTGTTACTTAACTTTAATGGTCTACTGGTTCCTGCTATTTGTGGTATGCTTCCAAAGAGCTCTCAGTCTCAGATTATTAAACAAAATAATGATGGAGGAGGCAGGTAGATAAAATAGCTCTCTAATGGAATGGCCTGCTGAGCTAATCACTTTTCTCTGTATAAACATTAGAAGATATAGAAGGATACATCTTTGTGTAAGGCAACAAAGAAATGTTTTGGAACAACAGTAAACAGGGTTGATTTTTCTCCTGGGGTGCAACTATTGCACAATTTGTCTGATTCTGGATCAATTGTAATTAGACATGAAGCTACTTAGGCATAACCTTCTATGGTTTCTTGTTCTGTGGCAGGATCTCCAATGAAGTGGGAATCTACTCCACAATTGTATGTGGAGGCTGGTAATTCCTTATCAGTGGAGTGGTAGATCTACTTTAGGTTTTAGTCTGCTCTTTAATGAAGCTACAGTAGAGTCTCACTTATCCAACACTCGCTTATCCAACGTTCTGGATTATCCAATGCATTTTTGTAGTTAATGTTTTCAATACATCGTGATATTTTGGTGCTAAATTCATAAATACAGTAATTACTACATAGCATTACTGAGTACTGAACTACTTTTTCTGTCAAATTTGTTGTATAACATGATGTTTTGGTGTTTAATTTGTAAAATCATAACCTAATTTGATGTTTAATAGACTTTTCCTTAATCCCTCCTTATTATCCAACATATTCGCTTATCCAACGTTCTGCTGGCCCGTTTATGTTGGATAAGTGAGACTCTACTGTATATGAAATCCTGAATTTTATCCCTCAAAGAGGTTCAGACCTTGGACAGCTCCTTGGTGCTGTCCAACGTTTGGAGTTGATCCAGTGTTCTACTACTATATTTTTAACCTAACACACAGAATACTGCTTATTTGTTTTTAATTATTGTATTTGTTTTGTTTTAAATTGATCAAAGTAATAAGTATGTGGTTGTTAGACACCTTGAGTCCCCTTGGAACGAAAGGTGGGGTATAAATAAAGTAAGTAAAGTAAAGCTTTTCCCCGGACATTAAGTCTAGTTGTGCCCAACTCTGGGGTTGGTGCTCATCTCCATTTCTAAGCCAAAGAGCAGACATTGTCCGTAGATACCTCCTAGGTCATGTGGCCAACATGACTGCATGGAGTGCCATTACCTTCCCGCTGGAGCTGTACCTATTGATCTACTCACATTTGCATGTTTTCAAACTGCTAGGTTGGCAGAAGCTGGGGCTAACAGTGGGAACTCACCCCGCTCCCTGGATTCGAACCACCGGCCTTTTGGTCAGCAAGTTCAGCAGCTCAGCAGTTTAATCTGCTGTGCCACCGGGGATTCCATATAAGTAAAGTCAATAATATAATAATAGCAAAGGAATTACCAGCCACCATGGAGAGCTACAAATGTTAGAATTACATCATTAGGCAGAGAGAGCAATTGTGTGGGACAAGTTTTCACCACTTTCAATTCCCAGGATGTACCAACACTCCAGAAGAGACATCATGTCATTTTTGGTTATTATTTTCAGGAGATTCAAAAGTCGGGTTGTGGTATACGAAACAGGGGATGTATTTTCCCCACTCTTGCTATAAGAGTGGCAATGCAGAGGGTTCCATGGAAAAATCAGTATCTGAGCTGAGGCTTGTTGCTAACATTATACTTTGTAGGTGTGTACATGGGATAAGAGCATTAAGCATCTAAGAAGATGTCAAACCCAAATACTGTTATACAGAAATTGATGCATTTACCACAGATTTAATAGAATTATGGCAGTGGCAGGATGTGGAAAAAGACACCAGAACTGCATGGAAACTGTGAGTAATGGATATATTTACAAACTGAGTCACGAAAGCAGGGAAGGCAAAATGGGCTACAAGGAAGCCAAAGGGGGCTGACTAACTATTTTCCAGTAACATATATACAGCCAGTGGAACGGCGGTGGTACAATGGGTTAAACCCTTATGCCAGCTGAACTGCTGACCTGAAGGTTGGGATGCTGACCTGAAGGTTGCCAGTTTGAATCTGCGAGATGGGGTGAGCTCCTGTCTGTCAGCTCTAGCTTGTGGGGACATGAGAGAAGCATCCCAGTAGGATGGTAACACATTCAGGCGTCTCCTGCGTAATGGGTAGACTGCCAATTCTCTCAAACCAGATGGCCTTTGCGAAACTCTTCTATAGGTTCATATAACCCTTCATGCTGTTTAATATCTACATGATTTTGCTAGTAGAAATCATCCAGGGATTTGAGATGTATCAATATATTGATCATTTCCAGTTACCTTTCTTTGCTTTTTATCTCAATCCAGGAAAGCTTTGCAAGTCATTTTGTCTCTCGCATTTGCTTAAGTGTCACATTTCTTGACTAGCCATAAGATACCAGCAGATATATTGATAATGATCATACTGACTGGTCTTGAAAGCCATTACTTTTTGTCATGGATAGGAAATAAATTTGGCCAAGGGACTGAATCCCTATTTTGGAAGGGACTCAGAAACTATATTCTAGTAATAGGTGGGCCTACCAGCATGGGGCAGAACCAAGGACAAAATAGGTAGGAACAACCTGGTATAATTCTTACCAGCATAGGCACTTTCCAGCAGCTAGATATGAGTGGTCTTCAAAATGTTTCCGCAGTTTTATGTTTTTACTAGCTGTGCCCTGCCATGTGTTGCTGTGGCCAATTGGAATTGCACTGAATAGCCTCGCTGCTTCAAAGCCTGGCCACTTTCTATATAGAGGCATCCTTCCTTGGGCAGGTTGAATGGGATGGAGTAGCCTCGTAGCTTCAAAACCTGAGGGTTTTCTATCTAGGGAAAATCTTGGTTGGCCAGGTTGAACAGCACTGAATAGACTTGCTGCTTGCAATCCTGACCGCTTTCTACCTTGTGGAATTCTTGTTTGGCCAGATCGAATAGCAATGAATAGTCTCAGTGCAGCAAGTATGAATGCTGCAATTAGTTACCCTGATTAGCATTTAATGGCCTTGCAGCTTCAAAGCCTGGGTGCTTCCTGTCTGTTGGGAGATGTTAGCTGGCCCTGATTGTTTCCTGTCTGAAATTCCCCTGTCTTCTGAGTGTTGTTCTTTATTTACTGTCCTGATTTTAGAGATTATATTGTTCTGTATTATTATACCACAGTAATTAATACATATTATATTTATAATCTTATATTATCTGCTTGGAACAGGATTATATGAGGTCCCTTCTACACAACTGTATAAAATCCACACTGAACTGGATTATATGGCAGTGTGGACTCAAGATAATCTAGTTCAAAGCAGATTATCCTGCCTTGGCTTTCAGGATTATATAGGTATATGGTACGGCCTTGAGTCTACACTGCCATATAATCCAGTTCAAATCAGATAATCTGTATTTTATAGGCAATGTGGAAGAGGCCTGATTGAAGAGGCCCTGGGTGCCATTAAATGGCTGAGTGGATTGCTAGGAGACAAAGTGGGTGGAGCTTAGCCTTCTAACTGGCAGCAATGGGAAAAAACCGTTCTTCCTCTTCCTCTAATTAGGACTTTATTTTTCTTGTTTTTTTATTTAAAGACATATTTTGGATGACTATGTCTTTTGTGGCCAGATTTGTTGTGATTTGGTTCAGTGGCTTTGTTGTTTATTCCAAAATAAAATGAACGTAACATTTTTTAATATATAGATTGGAAAAGATGAAGGCAGAATTAGCAATAATTGGCCATGTCCAAAAATATCGTGTGACTACTATTAGCAAAAGAGCCCCTGGTGGTGCAGTGGGTTAAACCACTGAGCTGCTGAACTTACTGACCGAAAGGTTGGTGGTTCGAATACGGGAAGTGAGGTGAGCTCCCACTGTTAGCCCCATCTTCTGCCAACCTAGCAGTTCGAAAACATGCAGATGTGAGTAGATCAATAGGTACCACTCCAGCGGGAAGGTAAAGGTGCTCCATGTAGTCATGTCGGTCACATGACCTTGGAGGTGTCTACAGACAATGCTGGCTCTTCAGCTTAGAAATGAAGATGAGCACCAACCCCCAGAGTCGGACACGACTACACTTAATGTCAGGGGAAAACCTTTACATTTACCTTTACCTTTTACTCTTAGCAAGCCATCTGATCTTGCAGTTTTTGTATAAGAATTGCCATGCTGTGGTGAAGAAGGCTGTGAAAACTATAAACTGTACCAAAAAGAAACAATGTTCTGTCATACACTTTTTGTGAGCAGAAGTTGTGTTGGGAGCACACATTCATAATTTCTGCATTTGTACTCAGTATGGAAATTGAAAGGTTTGGAAATGGGTGTATTAGTATGGTGGATACAGAGTGCTCTAGATGTTCAGCTATAGTCACAACCACAAGGAGTGAAGGAAGAACTCTGGAAGTGATTCATGAAGAATAACAGTCAAAGAAGTTGCAGGAAAACTGAACTTGAGTGTTGGATCTTCCTATGCCCTGATTCATGACAGCCTTAAGATTAGGAAAGTGTGTGCCAGGTGGATCTCTAGGCAACTGACAGAGACGCATAAGCACAAGCAGCAAGCAGATACATCACAAAGAAAGGTGACTATGTAGAAAAGTGATGTTATTTGTTTTTGAAGTTCTTGATAGAATTTTTAAAAGTGTAGAAACTTTTTGAAGACCCCTCATAAACTACAGCTCAAAACAGAACAATTGGTGGATGTTGAGAATTTCTGAGACAAAATCTTAGTAGATAGATAATTATTGAATTGGCTATTAAAGGATTCGTTTTAAGGACTTCAAGATTAGAGCATCACCAATCTTGAAAGCCCTAAAATGAATTTAGATAAATCCACGGAGGACAGGGTTCTCAATACTACAGTACCGGCCACTGTCCACTATCATATATAGGGCCTATGAGCACATTACCCTCATGGCCTAATTTTGGGCTTCCTGTTGGTGTCTGTTTAGACACAGTGTGAACAGTATGCTATACCAGTGTAAGTTCTCAATCCAATCTGCCAGGACACTTAAGTTTTAAAGGGAAGTGTCCTCTTAAGTGTAGTGGTGGCATGCAACCAGACCCTTTAAAAAATAATTTCAAAATCCAGCCCAGTGAAATACATTCTTATTGCTTTAAATGACATTATAGAATAAAGTCCAGCAATAATTGATCTAATAGAAATATTTGTAGAAGCATTAAATTAATCTAAGCTACTACAGGGAATTCAAAGATCCTCTGTGCCAGGTAACTAGGAAAGAACATCAAAGTGGTGAACACCACCGAATATCACACTGAACTGCTTATTTAAGGTTTTCTTAAAACCTTTGAACCAAACAGGTTTTAGCTTTAGTAAATGAAGTTGATTTGTTCCAGGGAATTAACAGAAACGTTGATACCAAAGACAGGAATAACATGGAAAGGATAAGGATATGGATTGCTGTGAGTTTTCTGGGCTGTATGGCCATGTTCCAGAAGCATTCTCTCCTGACATTTCACCCACATCTATGGCAGGCATCCTCAGAGGTTGTGAGGTTTGTTGGAAACTAGGCAAGTGAGGATTATATATCTGTGGAAGGTCCAGGGTGGGAGGAAAGTGTGAATGTTACAATTTATCACCTTGATTAGCATTTAATGACCTTGCAGATTCCAGGCCTGGCTGATTCCTGCCTGGGGCAATCCTTTGTTGGGAGGTGTTAGCTGGCCCTGATTGTTTCATGTCTGGAATTGCCCTGTTTACAGAGTGTTGTACTTTATTTACTGTCCTGATTTTAGAGTTTTTTTTTTACTGTAGCCAGAATTTGTTTATTTTCATGGTTTCCTCCTTTTTGTTGAAATTGTCCACATGCTTGTGGATGTCAATGGCTTCTCTGTGTAGCCTGACATGGTGGTTGTTAGAGTAGTCCAGCATTTCTATGTTGTCAAATAATATACTGTGTCCAGGTTGGTCCATTAAGTGCTCTGCTATGGCTGACTTCTCTGGTTGGATTAGTCTACAATACCTTTCATGTTCTTTGATTCGTGTTTGGGCCTATGTTTGCTGGTCCCTATGTAGACTTGTCCACAACTGCATGGTATACGGTAGACCTCTTCAGAGGTGAGAGGATCCCTCTTGTCCTTTGCTGAACATAGCATCTGTTGGATTTTCTTAGTGGGTCTGAAGATAGTTTGTTGGTTGTGTTTCTTCATCAGCTTCCCTATGCAGTCCGTGGTTCCCTTGATGTGTGGTAAGAACACCTTTCCTCTGGGTGGATCCTTGGCTTTATTCTTGTGGCTTGTCCTTGGTCATGCAGCTCTTCTAATGTCTGTGGTGGAGTCTCCATTGGCCTGTAAAACCCTTGGAGAATATGTCCTTACACCCCCACCCCCAAAAAAGAGTTCAATATATTTCAGCAAAGTTTTAATTAAAAACTAACAACACACATGTGAAATGGGGAGAAAAACAGGCCAGACCAGTCTGCATAAAAAAGCAAGAAAATATTGGACCTTCTAGAAACCACTAGAAGGCTCCATGTTGGTGGCCAAGCATATAAGTCTATGCCCTTTTTACATGCTGGGCATAGCTGTTGTTGCTGGCTTATCTGCTTTCTCATTTCCTCTCTTTAGCTATTCACACATGCCCAGTAAGGGATTCTGGAGGTAGCTGCTGCTTACATTGTCTTTTGTAAGCAAGCTCTCACACAATAGGATTAGTTATAATATATTATCTCCCAGTTCAAGACTTATTATATTGTTTATTGCAGATTTGCTATAACATGAAACTGAAAATCAGTGTTTTTCTAGCCTTACTTCATCACCCCCCCCCCCAATGTCCATGGTTCTAGAAAACATCTAACTAGAGAGAAGATAAGGAAGAGATTGTGTGTAAAAAGATTTTGCAAAAAGGAGCTTCTTGACCAGAGTCTCTGTTATTTGTTTTAATTTTTTTGTAAACTAGCTAAACCCAGCCATGCCTCGCTCTGGCTCAGTATGATATCTGAAAGCAAATGAAAGTGTTGTAGCTATAGATTCAGTGAGAAAACACATCATTCAATTGAAAACCTGCCTTACGTTGCTGTGTCTATGTGGAATGTATGGAAAGGAAGGGAAAAGAGGGTTTTTTTCTTGCAAAAAGCATTTTTTTATTGTCATGCTCATGGATTGACTACATTTTTGGTTTGTCTTTTTTCTGTATCAACATTAAGATCAGACAGTTTACCAACTTTGTAGCATGCAACGTATAATTGCCCATGAGAGAAACATTTGTTTTCTAATTTCAAACTGCACACTTGCAAAGTTTGCCCCTGCGCTTTAGTGATAGTCATTGTGAATGCAAGGTATATTAGTAATGGAAGTAGTTTGAAATCGAATGCCTTGTCAGTCAGAATGAGTGGGATTTCCAGGGCAATCACTCCCAACTCCTGTATGTATGTAGTGTTGGCCATGTGGGGTCTGTGTGTCAAGTTTGGTCCAGATCCATTGTTGTCTGGTTTTAGTGCAGACTGGATAAGGGTGAAGTACAACTCCCATAACCATAGCAGTATGTTCAGTTGGTCATGGGGGCTATCTGTGCCACGTTTGGTCCCAATCCATTGTTGTTGGTGGTAACAATTTCTCTGGATGCAAATGAATTATAACTCCCATAAATCAAGGCCAATATCCCTCAATCTTTTCCAGAATTTTCCGATGGTCATGGGGAGTCTGTGTGCCTAGTTTTGTCCAGGTCTGTCATTTGTGTGGATCTCTGTGGTCTGTTGAAGTTGGAACTGAGTTGGGTGAAGGTGCTTCAAATCCCATCATTCATGGTCTATCCTTCTTTTATCAGTACCAGGACATGAAGTAAGTAATGGGGTGTATGTTTGCCAAATATGGCCCAGGTCCGTCATTCGTAGGGTTTGCAGTGGTCTGATTCGGGTGAAGGTACTGCAAATCCCATTGTCCATGGTTTGTCCTCCCCTAACTGCACCAGGATGTAAAGTGGGGTATGGGGGGTCTGTGTGCCAGGTTTGTTCCTGATCTGTCATTGGTGCAGATCACAGTGGTCTGTGGGAGGTGAAGTGATTGAAAGTACTGCATCCGTGATTCTTCCTCCCCTAAACTCATTATTAAAACACGTGCGTATTAGTGTGCCATGTTGTGTCAAAATTTCAAGTTGATCGGCCAACTACTTTTCGAGTTCTGCGTGCACAAATATGTGCAGGCTGTATTTTTATGTATAAAGATTACCTTGTGTCCTGTACTGGGAGAAAAGTAGAGCAAGCAATCAGTCAATCAATCAATGCACTCAACTCCTGCTGTAGGAAAGATTGTCCAAGTACATTAGCATTTCTATTATATTATTAACCCTGCATTAAGAATTTGTCAGATCTTTAAAAACATTTAAGACTAGATATCTGGAGGTTCTGGAAATTGTAACTCAAACAAAAGGAAGTTTCCCAAACCCTTGGAATTTGTGGTTCACTTAGACAATGACCTTAATGCAAATGGTATTCATGGTACAGAAAAAGGCAGCAAGAGTATGAACTGAACAAAAAAGTGTTGAATATCTTTGGGAAAGCTCATCCCATCAATAAAAGAGTACATTTAGGATTTGCATAATGCTTTGAACATATTTTGCCCAGAAAACAATGTGATAGGGTGGCCTTATAGTTGCTATAAGTCAGAAGCAACTTGAAGGCATGAAACAACAACAGCTCTCCAACATTTGGAGAAGTGGTTCACAACCTTTTTTTTTTTTTGACCAGGGCCCACTTTGATCAGAGCCTACTTTGACCAGGGACCACTCTGATCGGGGACCACTTGAACAGGGACAACTTTAACCAGGGACTACTTTGACCAGGGACCACTCTCCAACATTAGTACCAAAAGGGTTACGAATCAGTTTTTGGTCAACTTTAGATTCGATTTGGTTATTTAGGGTGCTGATTCAGAAAATTGCATTGGATAGACCACATGAGCTCTAGTTTCTGATACAGAACATATTTCATTGAGTAGTCACCATCTGCACTCCCACAGAAAACCATATTTAATAATTTAGAGCTGATGTGGTCTATCCAATGCAATGGTCAGCTCTGCAGAAAGGAGTGAAAATGAAAAAAAATAAAATAAAGAAGAAGAAGGTGCGCGGACCAGATTTTCGTTCTCATGGCCCACTGCTGGACCACGGCCCATAGCTTGGGAACCACTGATTTAGAGGATGGAATGGAATGGACACATTCCTCCCTAGACCCTCAGTGGATGCCTTACATATTGTAGATCATAACCGTAGTGGTCATATAGGATAAAAAATACTTTATTGTGTATATGTATGCATGAGCATGCGTGTGTACATGTGCATGTGTTAGTCCCATGTTATTCTGGAAAGAGACAAGGACATATTGCTGCTGTTGTTGTGTGCCTTCAAGTCATTTTCAAGTTATAGCAACCTCATGGGTTCTTTTTGGCAAGGTTTGTTTAGAGGGTTTGCTTTTGCCTTCCTCTGAGATTTAGAAGTGCCCAAGGTTCCTCAGGGGTTTCCATGTTTAAGCAAGGCTCTGAACCTTGATCCCTGGATGTCTTAAATGCCCTAAAGGCACTAGATCCTATCTGATCTTGAAAGCTAAGCAGAGGTGGTGCTGGCTACTACTTGGAGACCACCAATGAATATCAGGCAGTAACTACAGACTATACTTCAGAGGAAGGAACTGGAAAACTACCTCTGAGTATCCCTTGCTCATGAAATTCATGGTGTTGTTATGAGTTGACAGCTGGGTTGAAGGCTCATACACACACACAGTGTCTACTGACAATTATTGTAGGGTTGATACAAAGGGAAATGGAACTCCTGTATACTTATCAGCTGTGCAAAAGAGAAAGTTTCAGCTGACATCACATACCTGACAGTTCTACATATATATTTATGGAAGACATGGGAGCTCTCTTCTTCATCTGGCCACTCTACTTAATATATCACATGAAAAAAGAATTGGGGAAAAACATGAGCTGTAATTTAATGCGGTTACAGATTCTGTTCTTGGTAATAATTTTGATGCAGAAAAATGAAGCATAGGTTCATAATCCTACATAGAGTTGTTTTAGTGTTCACATGTTGCCTTGTACTTCTTCAAAGTGCCCTGGACAGCTATTTTCTTGAGCTAAAAGTGACTAATGGAAGATGGAAAAACCTATCTATTAATATTTCAAGAGAGCAT
Source organism: Anolis carolinensis (assembly GCF_035594765.1). NCBI lineage: Eukaryota > Metazoa > Chordata > Lepidosauria > Squamata > Anolidae > Anolis > Anolis carolinensis. The sequence continues at coordinate 159,421,076 of NC_085843.1, read as the reverse complement.
CTAGCAAAGAAGATCCAAAATATGAGATGAAAATCAATGTCCATCTAAATGAAATGCTGTTATGTGGTTACAGGCTTTGGTCACGTTCAACCACACAGTCACAAGTAGTGCCAAACATAATCAAAAATCTACCTTTACCTCTGCCTCTACCATCATCATTGCCATCATCCATCACCACAAACTCCATTGTCAGTATTGCATTGTTAAAGAAAGAGCTTGCAACCATGGGTCAAACACTGCCAAATTATCTGACAAAATAAAGAAATATGCAGCCTACATCCAATGCTAGTTGTCCTTAAAACAGACTTATTCAAATCAGTGAACTCTGGTGTGGACTGGTCCATGAGGTCATGAAGAGTCGAAAGCGACTGAACGAATAAACAACAAACAACATTCAAATTAATGGGTCTATGCATCAGCATCATATCATTTTTGAATTGGCCATTGTGATCAGAGCAGGGATATAGAGTTAAATTTTGAAGTGCAGGAACCTATCTGGGTGCAGTATAGCTTTGTTCCAAAGATTAGTAGTCCATAGCATAACATCCAGGTCATAATTCAAGATAGATGTATGGAAGTGTAACCTTATTCATATATAGTCGTGATAGTAGCACTATTGTCACAATTGTGACTGTATCCTGAGATCTACATTAACAGGCATCAATCAAAATAGGACCCCTTGTTATGTTTTCTTGTCATACGAGGGTTATCCAGAAAGTAGATTACGTTTTGGAATTAAAAATGAACAAAGTATAGGAGAAAACATTTACCAGATGCAGTTGAAAGCCACACCCAAATACCACATCTCATGTAGTCGCCATTCAAATCTAGGCACTTACCATAGTGATGAATGAGCTTTGCAACTCCTTTCCCACTAAATTTGCCGCTTGCGTCCTCAACCACTTGTTTCCAACAATGGGGATGTGGCTGGCAACACAGCATTTTGGTGACGCTGCACAGCTGCGGGAAGGGGTGACCGGCTGGTTGAGGACGCAAGTGGCAGAATTTATTGGGAAGGAGTTGCCAAGCTCATTCATCGCTAAGGTATGTGCCTAGATTTGAATGGCGACTACGTGAGATGTGGTATTTGCATGTGGCTTTCAACTGCATATGGTAAATGTTTTCTCCTATACTTTATTCATTTTTAATTCCAAAACGTAGTCTACTTTCTGGATAGCCCTCGTAATTCCACTGGTTGGTAGAAATATCAGTTACCCAAACCCTGATTGTTGGCAGTAATGGACCATCTTCTGTGCATCTGATGCCTAAAGTGGGTCAGGTTGGGGGGTGCTACATAGCTACATGACTAACTAAGTGATGCATGTTGATCTCTGGCCTTTTAATAGGACCAGCGTAACTGTAATCCTATCCATGCTTGGGTCCAGAAAGAAAACTCCATTGAACTCTGTGGTGCTTATTTTGAACTGCATGGACTCAAAGCAAATTTGATCCTCAGCAAATTATCTTCAGGGCATGGAAAAATAAACATTTAGCTTTTAATTTGGAAAACTGATAATCTTGCAATGAAGCATTGTCATTTCAATGGCTGGAGTGAAGTAGAAATTCATCAAAGGAAAGCAGTATCCAGCTTCTGTACATTTCCTTCATGCTCACATCTGTGCTAATTCATCTCAAACAACAGCAGAAGTCAAAAACTGTGCCATCCCATGCCAGAGCAAGGAGGGCATGCTATTTACCCTGGTGATCTGGCAGATAATAACATCACGCTTAAAAACAACAGCAGCAATTCAACACCTCTGGAGGACACCTGGTCAAGGGAAAGTTGTAGTGCTCCTTATTTGCACCCCCCCCCGCCCCATAATGAACTTGTTAAAGTAGAATTTCAGCAATACTCTATTACTTGGGATATATATATACACACACTATAGATCCCAGAAACCTCCATTCAGTATGGCTGGTGGCTGTGCTGACTGGGAGTTCTGGGAGTTGTAGCACAAAAAAGTAACTTTTCCAAGTTTTGTTCCTCTGTACAGGAATGCCTTAGCCAAGTGACCACTTTCCTTCCATAACTCAATGATAGTAATAGTAGGAAGTAGGTTTGTGCCATTTTGAAAAACAGTCTTCGGCTGGTTCAGCTGTTCCAGATGCCTATAACGGCATGGGCTCCACTGCCATCTTTTTCTCGGCCACAACAGAACAGTGACAGTCGAAAACCAGTTGCCTTTGGTTTCTTTTGGTTACACATAGAGTACTGGGAGGGAGGCAGTCACTGCAAGGAAAAGAGGAACGGATCAAAGAAAGTGATACTTCTTAAGCCCTTGCCTTAAACCCAGGTCTCCTTGAAAGACAGAAGGAAAGGATCCCAGAAAGAGTGGTATCTTAACTCTGATGCTTTTAATCCAGGTCTTAATGAAGGATATAAGGACAAACAATCCCAGAAAGAGTGCTATCTTAACTCTGATGTTTTAAATCCATGTCTTAATGAAGGATATAAAGACAAACAATCCCAGATAGAGTGGTATCTTAACTCTGATTCTTAATAAAGAATATAAGGACAAACAATGCCTAAAATGATGGGAAGGGGAGCCTGGAGAGCCCCACACTATTGCTGCTAATAGGCTGGATTGAAAACAAATCTTTCATATTCCCAGATCAAAAACGGATTTCTGTCCTCCCAAATTTGTGGGGGTCCCGAAAAACAGATTGGGGCCCCATCAAAATCCGGGCCACTAAAACGGATCGCTGTTTATCTGAACTGCACAATTCTAGTAGGAAGAGAAAACCTACCACATATTCATAACGGATATGGAAATATGAGCATTTAATGCTTAGAAGTGCAGCAGTTGAATATAATGGAGTGCCTAAACAGAAGCTCATTGATAAAATAATGCAGGGAGAGTTACTATTGATTATCTAAAAGCTTTCTGTTATGCAAAGAAAGAGCTTTCTAATTTGAACTTCTGTGATCTAAGAAAATTAGAAGACTGCGTGCATTCTAATCTACACTTATCTGTAGAGTTAATTGAATTAGACTTGCCCATCTGAAGTATTCCTTCCCCACCCACATTTCAAAGTGTATTTTTGGAGTACATTTTTCTGCAAGGAAACATATCACTTTAACAACATGAAGGGCTTTATAATTTTCTAAGGCAGAGCTGAACATAAGAAAAGAAAGCAAGTATGTGCATCTTTGATCAGGATGGTCTAGAGCAGGGGTCCTCAAACTTTTTAAGCAGAGGGCCGGTCCACAATCCTTCAAACTATTGAGGGGCCAAATTATCATTTGGAAAAAAAAATACAAACAAATTCCTACGCACACTGCATATGCCTTATTTGTAGTGCAATACAACAATACCAATTAAATAACAATACAATATTTAAAAATGAAAACAATTTTAACCAACATAAACCTATCAGGATTTCAATGGGAATTGTGGGCCTGCTACTGGCCAATGAGATACTCTGTTTCCCCGAAAATAAGACAGTGTCTTATATTAATTTTTGCTCCCAAAGATGTGTTAGGTCTTATTTTCAGGGGATGTCTTATTTTTCCACAAAAAAGAATTCACATTTATGGTTGAATTATTTAAAAAATGAACATTTATTATCTACTGTACAGTAGTTGTCATCACAAAACAGCATAACCAAACTGTGAATCCTTTCAAGAATGTCTATATTATATTTTATTGCTATACTGTTTTTAAATTACTGTTTTAAATTTCTGTTCATATGTAAATTTATGTTGTTGTTGGACTTGTCCCTGTGTAAGCTGCCCTGAGTCCCTTCTGGGAGATGGAGGTGGGATACAAGAATAAAGTTATTATAATATTATTATTATTTCTTGTTACTACCTTTATTTCCATGTACAACAATCTATGGTATGTACATTTACCGATCCTGCATGCTTCCAAACAAAAACTTTGCTAGGTCTTACTTTCGGGGGTGGCCTTATATTTAGCAATTCAGCAAAACTTCGACTAGGTCTTATTTTTGGGGGATGTCTTATTTTCGGGGAAACAGGGTAGTCAGGTTAATTAGGATTGTTGTTGTTGTTGTGTGCCTTCAAGTCATTTCAGACTTTGGGTGAGCCTAAGTCTAAAATTATATATTTATTTATTTACTACATTTATTTACTACATTTATATCCCACCCTTCTCACCCCGAAGGGGACTCAGAGCAGCTGTATGTACATACAATATATTATATTATTAGCATAGCACAATATTAGCATCATATGTTACTATATTGAACTATACCACTATACTGTAATATTATATGTAATATATAACAAATAATTAACATTATTATATGGTATTATTATTAGTATTATATTGTATAACATTATAATATATTTATCAATATTATATATATATACAATATATTATATTATTAAAACTAATATAAAAATATTATATTATAAAACTGAGGGCGGGGGCCAGGTAAATGACCTTGGAGGGCCGCATCCGGCCCCCGGGCCTTAGTTTGGGGACCCCTGGTCTAGAGATAGATTGACAGCAATGCCAACCTGCCTCTATTATAAGCCACTCAGGGCCCTTCTACATAGCCCTATATCCCAGAATATCAAGGCAGAAAATCCCACAATATCTGCCTTGAACTGGGTTGTCTGAGCCCACACTGTCATGTATTCCAGTTCAAGGCAGAAAATGTGGGATTTTATTCAGCTCTGTGGAAGAGGCCTTTGTTGTGGGGGGAAATTAAGTGTGAAATGAATTCTGGGTGATTCAATACAACTGGTCAATGGCTGATTCAGGATAGATCAGAAGTATTTATTTTAAAAATGCATAATTAACCTATGGAGTCTGATACTACAAAATATCTTGATGCTAGTAGGTAGCATGGGGCCCTTCCACACAGCCAAATAACCCAGAATATCAAGGAAGAAAATCCCACAATATTTGCTTTGAACTGGGTTATTTGAGTCCACACTGCTATATATTCTGTTTCAAAGCAGATAATGTGAATGTTGTAATTTATCACCTTGATTAGCAATAACGGCCTTGCCATCTTCAAGGCCTAGCTTCTTCCTGCCTGAGGGAATCCTTTGTTGGGATGTGTTAGTTAGCCCTGATTGATTCATGTCTGGAATTCCTGTATTTTCAGAGTGTTCTTCTTTATTTATTGTCCTAATTTTAGAGTTTTTAAATACTGGAAGCCAGATTTTGTTCATTTTCATGGTTTCCTCCTTTCTGTTGAAATTGTCCACATGCTTGTGGATGTCAATGGCTTCTCTGTGTAGTCTGACATGATAGTTGTTAGAATGGTCCAGCATTTCTGTGTTCTCTAATAATATCCTGTGTCCAGGTTGGTCCATTAAGTGCTCTGCTATGGCTGACTTCTCTGGTTGGATTAGTCTGCAATACCTTTCATGTTCTTTGATTCGTGTTTGGGTGCTCCCTATATAGACTTGTCCACAGCTGCATGGTATACGGTAGACTCCTGCAGAGGTGAGAGGATCTCCCTTGTCCTTTGCTGAATGTAGCATTTGTTGGATTTTCTTAGTGGGTCTGTAGATAGTTTGCAGGTTGTTTTGCTTCATCAGCTTCCCTATGCGGTCAGTGTTTCCCTTGATATATGGTAAGAATGCTTTTCTTCTCGGCAGATGGGAGTGTTATTTCCAAAGCTCTGGGGAAATAGGCATTAAACCCTACAACAGCAGAGGCATAGTAGCTCTCTTTGGGGAAAAAATCAGATGCTACATCCTCATTCCCTTATTACATTGAGATCCATTATATTCACCCATTATCTGCGCTATGCAGTTTGTCTCCTCTTATTGGAACTCTTCTTTCTGTTGTTGCCAAAGGGCTGGGTACCAAAAGCTATAGTTAAGGTTGAAAAATTATCAACTATCAGGTGACTGACTCCCAAGGCTGTGTGTAGCAGACAATCATCTTTATGCATTACAGCGTTAAAGGAATCAATAGCCATTCTGTATGCTATATTAGCATCTGACAGATCTACATTTTAAGTCATGATTGGTTGCAAGCACTCTCCAGATTCCTTTGGGTATTGTAAGAGGAATTCCCGTTATAAAATCAGGAGCACTTTTTCCTGTGAAGCAGAAACGCAGTATCCTTTCGTTCTGAAGGCAGAAGCGAAGTGCCGGACCCATTTATCCCCTAGCTCTTTCTGGCTTTGTCAATTAGAAAGTTTTGAGGAGATGAAGTCTGAACCGTGTCCTCCCCAGACACAGAAAAGGACTTGCAGCCAGGTGTTTTGGACTGTCTTTCCTCATGCCTGCTTCCTCTGTGCTTTAGTTATCTATGCATTGCTGGGTGCCCTCATGTTTTCTCATGTGGAAGGCAACAGAGAGAGCAACGAAAGTGAGGCATACAGGAGATTTATGCTGAATCTTTGGAATCTCTCAAAGGATTTGTCAGGTATGTGCATAACATCAGCAGAGAACTTGGCAAAGTTAGTTGCACAGAACAGATATCAGTCCTCTTTTTAATGTTTTTAATTGATTGTTCAGTGTTTTAACTTGTTTTGTTGGGCTTGTCCCCATGTGAGCCACCCTGAGTCCCTTCGGGGAGATGGAGGCAGGATACAAAAATAAAGTTGTTATTATTTTCATTTTGAGTGTCTGGGTATACCCGAGAACCTGGGATTGCCACCAGTGGCTATTGGTAGGGATTTGCTCTGGATTTTAGTCCGAACTTTAAGTGAGTTTTTTTATTGTGTTTATCCTCATGCTTCAATTCTAAAAGCATTTGTTCATCCTCTTACGGTAATGTAATTTCTGCAGGATGTAAATTTCAAAACAGATTGCCTTTAGAATAAAAGATAGCACAGTATATGTCTTAAGGGATTATATATCTTGGTGGGAGGAAGATGATCAATCTTTCTGAGATACATTGTAATTTTAATTTATAGAACTTCCTTTTAGTGTAGTTTTTTGCCTTTACAATATGGCATTGTTTCATCTACTTTTGAAAAGAAAATACAGTAGAGTCTCACTTATCCAAGACTCACTTATCCAAAGTTCTGGATTATCCAAGGCATTTTTGTAGCCAATGTTTTCAATATATCATGATATTTTGGTGCTAAATTTTTAAATTTAAAGTAATTACAACATAACATTACTTCATATTGAACTACTTTTTCTGTCAAATTTGATGTATAACATGATGTTTATGTGCTTAATTTGTAAAATCATAACCTAATTTGATGTTAATAGGCTTTTCCTTAATCCCATCTTATTATTCAAGATATTTGCTTATCCAAGGTTCTGCCGGCCCGTTTAGCTTGGATAAGTGAGACTCTACTGTAAAGGATTTAGAGCATTGGTTTTAAAACTAGTGGCAATCCTGGAATATGCAAAAATATACTATAAAAGTAATTCCAAGTAGATTAATTATTTCTCTCTATATTGAATAACTTCAGAAAACCCAGATATAAGAATTAGAGAGAGGAGGGACTATTGGATTTCAAGGAGTCATACCGAGTCAAAATTGAGGGTCAACACAATTGTCTCATCCCTGAAATGTCAATAATTTTCTGCCATTCAGCATGATTTACCTCTCTTATCAATAAGTTATCACTTTGTCTCACATTCTTTTCAACAGAAAATGAGACCTCAAATGAGATATTTAAGAACAGAATACATGAATTACTCAGTGATATTGACTTCATATGGTTTTCCAATCCCAAAAAGAAGTGGTCCTTCCTTGGCTCTCTCTTTTTCTGTTGTACTGTCTTCACAACAGTGGGTAAGTATGATGTTTAAAATTGTGTGTTGGATTTACTCAGATACTTGATCTCATTGGTAAATGAATGAAAGAAAAAGCCTGAAGGGGCTCCATGAATCTTTCAAAATCAGTATATCCACCTCCATTATCAAAACAGTGGTTCCCAACCTTTGGGCCTCCAGATTTCAGCTCCACCAGTTCCTAACAGCTGGTAAACTGGCTGGGATTTCTAGGAGTTGAAGTCCAAAACAACTGGAGGACCAAAGATTGGGAACCACTGATGTAAAGCACTGCTTCTTAGATGGTGGATCTTTGATCTCAAATGGGTTTCTGAAAAAGAAAATGGAGGCCACAAAAATGCAGCAACACTAAAAGGTTTCTGAATGCCACCTAGTGACCATTTTAAAGATTTACACAAATGTGAGCAACAACCTGAATTGTTTACAGTGTATTCTGTTGAAAATGCTTCAGTTGTACTTCATAAAAAGGAGAAATCAGCCTCTTTAGCAAGCTTAGCTAATGCTGATTTATTATTAGTAGATGTTTGATTTGTATACTTACCTATTTGATATACCTTATATACCTGAGGTCACATAAAACATTCTCAGTCAGAAAGGAACATAAGGATAAAATACTAATACCGTGTTTCCTTGAAAATAAGACAGTGTCATATATTAATTTTTGCTTCCAAAGATGGGCTAGGACTTATTTTCAGGGCATGTCTTATTTTTTTATGAAGAAGAATTCATATTTATTGTTGAACAAAAAAAAAAGAACATTATTGTATACTGCACAGTAGTTGTCATTACAAACCAGCATAACCAGACAAATTGTGAATCCTATCAAGAATTTCTTGTTACTACCATTATTTCAATGTAAAACAATCTATGGTACGTACATTTACTGATCCTGCATGCTCTGGTGTTCTGTTTGGCAGGCATGCTTCCAAACAAAAACTTTGCTAGGTCTTGCTTTCAGGGGAGGTCTTATATTTAGCAATTCAGCAAAACCTCTACTAGGTCTTATTTTCAGGGGATGTCTTATTTTCGGGAAAACAGGGTAAAAATGTATAGGAATATTGGTAGAAATTTTGTGTTTCAATCATATCTTGTCCTAATTTACAACTGGATATTCTTGCCATTATTTTATTTACGACATTTCTACCCCGCCTTTCTCAACCCAGCACGAGGATTTTGGAGGAATGGATTTTAATCATATGTTTTATATTTTTATATTGTTTTAGTTGTTTTATTGGATTTTCATTGCTGTTTTAATTATGTGTAGGCATCGAATTGTTGCCAATTTTGTACGCCGCCCTGAGTCCCTTCGGGTGAGAAGGGCGGGATATAAATGTTGGAAATAAATAAATAAATAAATAAAACCTTGAAGGGGACTCAAGGCGGCTTCACACATAGGCAACTATTTGATGCCTTAGAACAGTGGTTCTCAACCTGTGAGTGCCCAGGTGCTTTGGCCTACAACTCCCAGAAATCGCAGCCAGTTTACCAGCTGTTAGGATTTCTGGAAGTTGAAGGCCAAAACGTCTGGGGATCCTCAACTTGGGAACCACTGCCTTAGAACAATGTACAATTAAAATAAACATTTTAAAATAGCATTTAAAACACATTCAAACATTTAAAAACATTACTTTCACTATTAACCATGCAATCCGCAATCCATCTATTGCACTACAATTGTTCTCTGATGGCTTGATCCCAAAGCCGCATTTTCATTCTCTTTTGGAAGGTCAGGAGGGAGGGGGCTGATTTAATATCCATGGGGAGGGAATTCCACAGCCGAGAGGCCACCATTGAGAAGGCCCTGTCTCTTGTCCCCACCAGTCATGCCTGCAAAGGAAGTGGGACCAAGAGCAGGGCCTCCCTGGACGATCTTAAGCACCGAGATGGTTCATAAGAGGAGATATTATCTCAATGTGCATCTTCACAATTCACTGGCCAGATTTCCTATCACCTCTGTTCCATAGACAAGTATACATCAAGTTACATTAAGTTAAAATTATAGGATTACAACAAAAATCAATTGAAGTCATTTAGACTTTTGTATCCATTAATTCCATGCAGTCATGTTGGCCGCATGACCTTAGAAGCATCTACGGACAAGGCCGGCTCTTTGGTTTAGAAATGGAGATGAGCACCAACCCCCAGAGTCAGACATGACTGGACTTAATGTCAGGGGAAAACCTTTTCCTTTATCTATCCATTAGCTAGATGTATATATTGCCTTTCCACTAAAACACAGCTTAAGACACTACACTTTAAAATAGATATTAAAAATTATAATTAAAATATGAAAAAACATTAGAGTAAAACATCAGTGAACAATGCATCCATTAAAGCACAGCAATAAAAAATACATGAATGGCTTCTTTCAAATTAAAACTTACTTTAGCAACAAGATTGCATTAAAAAACCTTTCTGAATAAAAATGTCTTTGCTAGTTAGTGGGAAGAACAAAACCAGAGCCAACTTTGCCTTCCTTTGCAGCATCTTCCAGAGGATCGATGCAGCTGTGAGAAGGCCCTCTTTTTAGTTCCTGCTAAAACTGATTCCAGTGCTTCTTTAAAGGCCTGAAAATCTGAGGAGGCTTGTATGAGAAAATATTGTAATATCTAGCAATCCAATACATTTTAGTTACAGTTGTTTTTCAAAATGTTTAGACAGCAGTACATGGTCACAGCATTTGTAAGTAATTTGCAGCCTGAAAATTCAATTTCCAGCAGTTAGAACCGTTAACTTTAAGGCCAGAATCCAGTATCAGCTACATCAGTGGTTCTCAACCTTCCTTGATACAGTTCCTCATGTTGTAGTGACCCCCAACCATAGAATTATTTTTGTTGCTATTTCATAACTGTAATTTTACTACTGTTATGAAGCATAATGTAAATATCCGATATGCAGGATGTATTTTATTACACTGGACCAAATTTGGCACAAATACCTAATATCCCCAAATTTGAATACTGGTGGAGTTGGGGGGGGTTGATTTTGTCATTTGGGTGTTGTAGTTGCTGGGATTTATAGTTCGCCTACAATCAAAGAGCGTTATGAACTCCGCCAACGATGGAAATGAACCAAACTTCGCACACAGAACTCCCATGACAAACAGGAAATATTGGAAGGGTTTGGTGGGAATTGATTTTGAGTTTGGGAGTTGTAGTTCACCTACATCCAGAGAGCATTGTGGACTCAACTCAATGATGGATCTAGACCAAACTTGGTACAAATACCCAATATGCCCAGATGTGAACACTGGTGGAGTTTGAGGAAAATATAGCTTGGCATTTGGGAGTTGTAGTCGCTGGGATTTATAGTTCACCTACAATTAAAGAGCCACTTGAACCCCACCAATGATCAAATTGGACCTAACTTCCCATACAGAACCCCCATGATCAACAGAAAATAGTGGTCTTTGGTGACCGCACTGAATCCCCTTCACGACCCCCTCCAGGGGTCCTGACCCCCAGGTTGAGAAACACTGAGCTACATATTTAATGAGAAAACATATATTATCGAAAGTGTTTTGTGTTCACAATAGATAGTCATTGTTTTGAAATTATTGCCACAATCCTAACTCCCCTGTTATTCAAAACCTATTTTACTAGACATCAGCTATAAGGTGAGAAATAGGTCCATTCTGTCGGTGATCAGAGTGTGCATTAGTGGTATTTCCATCAGGTTTGGGATGGGAGTCAAGTCAAGAGGGAAACAGGGGCAGAGATAGTACCTCATTCCATTTTTCACTGAAAACAGGTAGAGACATCTTCCGTTTTCTTACTGTGGCATTTCATCTCATTGTGTTTAAAAACAAATTGTATCATTTCTTAGAACCCATTACTGAGTTAAACTCTTGTGCCAGCAGGACTGCTGACCAAAAGGTCAGTGGTTTGAATCCATGTAGTGGGTTGCGCTCCTGTCTGTCAACTCTAGCTTCCCATGATGGGACATGAGCGAAGCCTCCCACAGGATGGTAAAACATCAAACACATAGGTGTCCCCTGGGCAAAGTCCTTGCAGACGGCTAATTCTCTCACACCATAAATGGAAAAAAATGTTATATTTTGAGAAAGACCTTAAGTGAAGAAATTACCATCATATTTTATCAGCTTTGTTCTGGGAAAATGAGCAGTAACAGATCAAGTAACACTTTCTTTTTATCTTATTTGGTTTATTTTCAGGTTATGGCCATACCTATCCTGTGACAAGACTTGGGAAATATTTGTGTATGCTGTATGCTTTATTTGGCATACCTCTGATGTTCTTAGTTCTCACTGATACGGGAGATATCCTTGCAGCTATACTATCGAGGTCTTACAATAAAGTCAGACAGCTACAGTCAAAACTGTTAAGCAGACTCTCTTGCGGACCTAACTGCAGAAAGAGGAGAGAGTCAAAACCAGGCTCATCGTCGCTGAGACAAAATAAAATAGTGCTTCATGAACCTTTAAATATTAGAGAAGTGCTACAAAACAATCCTTCCTTTAAAAAAAAGTCTGGACAAGATCGAAACATTGAAATGTTTGAAAGACTTATTGCTAGGGAAAATGACTTTCTTGCACCACCAAAACCGAACAGAGTTGAACGATGTAGTTCGTGTCCTGAACTAGACAAAGGGCCCATGATGAATCACGTGATTGGCAACATTGACAATATAGGGAAAGAAGTAGAAAAGCTGGATGTACCCTTTTCATTGATGACTTTTATTGTCTTTGCATACATTTCCTGTGCTGCTGCTATTCTTCCTCATTGGGAACATGACTTGAATTTTGAGGGTGCTTTCTATTTTTGCTTTATCACCTTAACAACCATTGGTTTTGGTGATGTCCAACTGCGGCATCCCAACTTTTTCTTGTTCCTCTCAATTTATATTGTGGTGGGCATGGAAATTGTGATCATCGCTTTCAAGCTGGGACAAGACAGACTTCTAAGTCTTTACAAAAAGCTGGTTTCCTTCATTGGCCGGAAAAACATTCACCATAAAACAGTATGACAAAAGGAGAAATGCCAATGCCAGTTTTGAAATCATGTCCACAGACAGCTGCAAGTTAAAATGGAAGGACAATCATAAAGGAATAGACGGCTTCATGGGTAGTGGGAAGTGACTGTATACTGCTGGAATGACTAATTTATAATGCCCACCAAGTACAGAGGGTTTGCAAGAGTTTCCTCTCTTTGCAGGATCAAATAGATAGAATAGCATGCAGTCTACCAAGAGCAAACTCCATAGAGCTTGAAGGAGGCTGATGTCTCCTTTGTCAGTGAGACAGTGAATCTGCTCTAGGGCTTCTTCCACACAATTGTATAAACTTGGACACTATCTGCTTTCAACTGGATTGTATAGCAGTGTGGACTCAGATAAACCAGTTCAAAGCAGATATTGTGGATTATCGGCTTTGATATTCTGGGCTGCGTGGAAAGGCACTGGATTTCCTTCTGAACTTTATAAAAGGCACTTGTGGCACCAAATCCTGTGCCCAAAATAGTTAAGTATCTAAAGCATCTATGCTGTAGAGTAAATGTAGTTTGACACCACTTTAACTGCCATGGCTCAATGGTCTGGACTTTGTAGTTGGTGAGGCACCAATACTCTTTGACTGAGATGACTAAATACCACTAAAACTCATGATTCCAGATAACTGAGCCATAACAATTAAAGTGGTATCAATCTACATTCATTCTATGCTGTAGATACAATGAAAATACCATACCTATAACAATTGTAATAAAATAGCATTAAGCAAACAATTGACTGATTTATTTTAAATAAATGACTAGAATTGTTTAAAACTCTGGGGAGAAAAAAAGAGTATAACTTGATGCCTAAAACTCACTGGGCTAGCACAGACATATCTGCCCAAGTAGGGCATTTCACAGATAGGTGCCATTGCATGAAAGGCCCTGTCGCTATTTATTATCTGATTTAACTCAATAAAGAGAGAATAATGATCTTACAATGTGAGCAGGATTGTGTAGGAGAAAAATCAGAGTTTGGAAACATTTCTTTTTGAACTACAATTCCCAGACTACCTCAACCAGATAAACTTTGTCCCAAGATGGCAAATCAGATGGCAAAAAAGAGGGATGTTCATTAAAGATTTCCCCTGACCCACTTCCCATGGACTGAGAGCAACAAAACTTGGCACAATTATTAGTCCTTCTCTACATAGGTGCCATCTAGGGACACACACTTCTCCCATCTTTTTAAGCAGCTGTAGACAAATTGCTTGAAGAAGTCAACAGATTGCTCCAAAAGCCAAGTTGTGACTTCAGAAATCAGAATCTCATCATATGAAAAATGCTTCAAAAATAACTTCATTGTTGGAAAGAGGTGGAAGTCCGATGGTGCAAGGTCAGTGAATAAGGGGAATGCGGTAGAATTTCAAAGCCAAAGGAGCATGCTTCCATTTGGGCAACATGTGAATTGTGAACTGGTGCATTTCTTGCAGTAGGTGCACACCTTTGGTAAGCATGTCCCGTCTCTTGGTTTTGATGGCCTCCCACAATTTCCACATTGATCATGGTACCAGTGATCATGATACCCTTTGCTAGGAAATCCATCAATACTATTTAGTGTTGGTCCCAAAATACTGTGAGCATGACCTTGCCTGCTGAGAGTTGGGCATGTGCCTTCTTTGGAGGTGGTGAGTCATGATGCTTCCATTGCATCGACTGGACTTTAGTCTCAGGATCATAGTGATGGACTTAGCTTTCATCCTATGTGATCAGTCTGTTGGAAAAGTCGTCCTGGTTTCCATGGCACATCGTCAATAGAGCCTGAGAGCATTCAACTTGTTCCTGCTTCTGGAAAGCAGCCGGGGAACCCAGTGAACTGTTAACTTATGCATTTGAAGATGGTCTTGGGTGATTTTTTTCCATGGACCCCACACTAATCTTGACATTTTGTGCTAGATGGTGAATGGCTACTCAACAATTTTCCAAAATGATGATTTCCACTTGCAGGATGGTGTGTTCCTCAATAGCGGGGTGGGGTCACCCTGGAATTGAAGCTGTTTGCACAGAAGTCTGACCATATTTGAATTGACGACGCCAGTTCTTGACTACATCTTATGATGGGGAATAATCACCCTAAACCTCTTTCATCTCATCGAACATCTCCTTTGGTGTGTGGCTCTTCAAGTAAAGGAACTTGATGACTGCTCTGTATTGTACTGGGTCCATTATCAAACCTCACACCACTTCAGCACCAGTAAAATCAAGACCGCTATCAGTTCTGAGTTGTAAATAGGCATATAACCTATAGAGACTTATATCATTATACATGTGCAGTTTCAACATCCTGTGATAAATAGAAGTGGTCAGGAGGAGCTTTAATGAATGCCCCTCGTACATCAAAAGCAATTGGGTATTAAATATCAATGCTAGGATCAGAACAAGAATAACTTTCAAGGCTTGGTCCTAAATTCCTCAAGGCAGTAAATACTAAAATATTCATGTTGAATGCCACTCCCTGATCTTGAGAATTAGCCATGCAATATCCTTGTAACTTTTCAGGAATAAACTTCAGTTTATTGCCCCTCAGCTATCTCATAGTGCTTCTGACAACTTCAACCAGCTTCAGAGGTCAAGAAAAAAAACAGGAGCCTTCAGAAAGAGAAATGTAAAAATCCAGCAGTGTCCATTATGAACTTATCATATGCTCCCCAACATGTTTCACAGAAGTGTAGTGAGAGAGATGCCTTCAATAAAACTCCTGTGGAGGAAATTGGTAAACAGATAGAAAACCAAGGCATTGTGGTTCAGAAGATTCCAGACCATTGAATAATAGTCCAAAGATTCAAGCAGTTTGCACGAAAGGCAACAACAGTTTCTGTAATGTTTTCTATAGCTGGTTATCTTAGAATACTAATACACTTGAGAGTGGGAATATGTTATTTTTCGTTCTATGTGTGGTTTGTATGAGAAAAGGACCCCAAAAGAAAGGAAGAGTGGCGTATACTTCAGGTTTCTCTCCTATTCTTCCAGTTTCATCTTAGATTTACTACCATTGATGCAAAAGTTTGCACTCAACTAATTCAGCATGACGGAAGGAGAAAAGGGGGTGCAATCTTTCCTTTCCCAGTGGGCAAACTGCTCTGGTATAGCTTAGCTACAGTTCATTATGTATGACTTTTTGCCATTTTCACCATCCACTGATTTTGGTTGGCCAGAGATGTCCTGTTTGTCTTCTGCTAAATGTTGGAGGGTATGCCAAAGTAAAAGTAACCAAACATACCAGAGAATCTGGGGATGTAGAAATGAAGAAATTGTGAGAAAATTTGAATGAATCATTATTTGTATCAGATTCTGGTCTGTTTCTATTTTCTTGCAAAGTGGTGTGACTTCACTGTGTATTACATTATGCTGGTAATAGATGGGTTGCATGTATTTTTATGCTACTAATAGCTTTTCTGTTTTATAGGGATGAGAGGTCCTCACTCTTCCTTGAGCTGGTGAATTGGAACATGCCTGAGAGCCAAACACCATTTTGTTGGGGGTTGTAGATATAAATAAATATAAGCTTTACCACAGTATCTGAATCAAGATAAACCCTGAAGTATAATAAAGTGTCACTTAGGCTTGTGTAACAAGTAACAGTATCTTTACTTCAGTTCAAAAGATCAAACAGGCCAATAATATATACAGCACTCTCTCTCTGAATTTACATAGAGAAAAGAGGAATAAACAGTCCCTTTAAACAGTCTTTAAATATGCCTCATTTGCTTTATAAATAATCAGGCTTCGGAGATTATGGCAGCCATTTCCTTCCTGACCATTTTCAGTCAGCTGCTCTCCTCCCTCTCTGAGATAAAAGTGGCAGTTAAAATGGTTTGTCTCAGCACCAAGCTAGAGACAGCAGCCAATCGGAATTCTGGCTTCTGACTGACTGAGCCAATCAGCTGTCGACATATGCCCTTTCCAGTCAACTCACCATATCATTACAAATCCTCACACATTTCTCTTTCCAATATTAAACAGATTACAAACGTACTTATGAAAGACAGTGAATACATTCCTACTCTTATCAGCAATGCCATCTGAAGGTATATCATTTCATTGACTAGGGGCCCTTCCACACAGCCATATAATGCAGAATATCAAGGCAGAAAATCCCACAAAATGCTTTGAACTGGATTAACTGAGTCCACACTGCCATATATTCCAGTTCAAAGCAGACAATGTGGGATTTTATTCAGCTGTGTGGAATGGGCCTGGGAAGGATGGGTTGAGACACAATGAGGCTCTAAAACAGGAGGTGTGTTATTGCAGTTGGTCTGGGGAGCCTTTTTTCTGTTCCTGAAATTTTTGAAACTTTTTTTAGTGAATCATGAAGAGTAGTTTCATAGCGCAAAATAATTTAGAAATCGGGCTCCATCAATAAACTTCAGTGGATACTCAATGAACACTCATGGGGATTTGGTTAATCAGTTAAAATCAATACGTAAACCAGGTTTTTTAAACCTGAAAAATGTGTGTGTGTGTGTGTGGGGGGGGGGGGGGGGTTGAACCCCCTAACCCCCCCCCCCCGGCTACAGCCCCGGTGTTGCTACATTTATGTCACATTTCATATTGAACTGTTCCCAAAATGCCTGATGCCATAGCCAGGTCTTTAACTGGAGGGAGGGGCCAGTCTAATGTAATGGGAAGGGAATTCCATCGTCAAGGGGCCACCACTGAGAAGGCCCTGTCTCTTGTCCCAACCAATCATGCATGTGAAGGGGGGGAGGTGGGATCGAGAGCACGCCTCCTCAGCAAATCTTACTTCTCTAACCCAGTGGTTCTCAACCTGGGATCCCCAGATATTTTGGCCTCCAACTCCCAGAAATCCCAGCCAGTTTACCAGCTGTTAGGATTTCTGAGAGTTGAAAACCAAAAACATCTGGAGATCCCAGGTTGAGAAACACTGCTCTAACCAATTAATAGGGAAAGATATGTTGAGACAGGTAAGTTGGGTCAGAACATGGCCATACAGCCGGGAAAACATACAACAACCCTGGGTCAGAATCGTTTAGGGCTTTAGAGGCCAAAGCCAGCACTTAGTATTGTGTTCAGTACCAGACTGGCAGCCAGTGGAGCTGACGTAACAAGAGAGGTGTCTGCTCCCTGTACGCCACTCCGGTGAGTAGCCTGGCTGCTGCCAGTTAAACTACTTGGAGCTTCTGGACAGTCCTCAAAGGCAACCCCATATAGAGTGTGCTGCAGTATCTATTTGAGATGTAACAAGAGCATGGACTACTGTGGCCAAGTCTGGATTCTCAAGGTACAGGCACAGCTAGTGCACAAGTGAAAGCTCCCCTGGCCACTGCTGAAACCTGGGATTCTAGGCTCAGTGATGAATCCAGAAGGATTCCCAACTTGCGAACCTGTGTCTTCAGCGGGAGTGTAACCCTGTCCAGCACAGGATGTAACCTTACATACTGTTCAGCCTTTTGATGGACCAGGAGTACCTCCAGCTTGTCTGGATTCAATTTCAATTTGTTCGCTCTCATCCAAATCTTCACAGCTGCCAGGCACCGGTTCAGGACCTGGACAGCCTCCTTAACAATCAGTGGAAAGGAGTGATCGAATTGGACGTCATCTGCGTACAGATGGCATTGAACCCCAAAACTTCGGATGATCTCCCATGTTAAACAACATGGGGGACAATATTGAGCCCTGTGGGACTCCACAAGAGAAAGGCTGCGGGGCCGAGCAGGTGTCCCCCAACACCACCATCTGAGAGCAATCCTCCAGGAAGGACCAGAGCCACTGCAAAACAGTACCTCCAAGTCCCATTCCCATGACATGTCTCAGAAGGATATTGTGCTTTGCAGTATCAATGTTTCTTTGCTAACCATATTTTTTGTTTGCTTTTAAAATGGAAGAATGATATGCCTAATGCCATCTCCAAAAGTTTCACTAGAAGCCATACAAAAATATAAAGCTGGGCTGAAATTACTCCTCATATCTATATTTAAGGAGTCTCTCATCCATAATCATGATGGCCTAAATTCATGTGCTGATTGAGTAATCCAATTAAATAAATGGGATTTATTATGTATTGACATACAATTCAGCAGTTTATTTCTGCTTGGTGCAAGTTGAGTATCCCTTATCCAAAATGCTTGATACAATAGAGTCTCACTTATCCAACACTCGCTTATCCAATGTTCTGGATTATCCAACACATTTTTGTAGTCAGTGTTTTCAATACATTGTGATATTTTGGTGCTAAATTCGTAAATACAGTAATTACAACATAGTATTACTGCATATTGAACTACTTTTTCTGTCAATTTTGTTGTCTAACATGATGTATTGGTGCTTCATTTGTAAAATCATAATCTAACTTGATGTTTAATAGGCTTTTCCTTAATTCCTCCTTATTATCCAACATATTCGCTTATCCAACATTCTGCTGGCCCGTTTATGTTGGATAAGTGAGACTCTACTGTACCAGAAGTGTTTTGGATTTGGGATTGCTTTTTGTCTTTTCAAATATTTACATATACATCTTGGAGATAGGACCCAAGTTTAAACATTAAGTTCTTTATGTTTCATATAGGCCTTATACCCATAGCCTGAAGATAATTTTATGCACAATATCTTTAAAAATGTTGTGCATGAAATATTGACGTATCAGAAAAGAACGGTGTCACTATCTCAGCCACCCATGAATTTGAAATATTTTGCATTTCCAGATACTCAACCTGTGTAGTTATCCCATTTTTTCTAACTCTTTCTGTTTGGACATGTCATTCTCTTCCTCTTCCTCCTCTTTTTAAAAATTGTATGTCATGTTGATATTATCTGATAGCAGAATCGCAAAGTATTATGCAATATCTTTTTCTGAGGGTTGATCCTTAGGTGGTCAAGTGACTTTAGAGAGAAAACGTGTAAACACTGTACCCGGTTCCCACTGATTTCCCATCAAAGCAATTTTCCAAAGAGGCGAGTTGAAACCATGATCTTTCCATTCTGTTCATTCTGGCTTTTGAAAACGGTAACATTTCTTTGTCAGACTCTTTGCATTTTAATTAAAAGTTATGACTGCATTTTAGCTGACAGAAGATCTTTTTGTTAAAGTTCAATCCATGCAAAACCTAAGTGGCTCTTACTTCCAGGTAAAGATTCCAAATACATTACTGAATACATGTTGATATTCACAATTTGGTATTATGGTATGTACGGTTTCCTTTCAGGATATGTGTATATACACATTCATGCATTCATGCACCAATCTATAGTTTCACCTTGTATCTCTTTGTCTGTCATCTGCCCATCCACACATAAATGCACACACTCATTATAAGCGCCTGCACTTCAGAATTCAGCACTATACAATTCAGCACTATACAACTATATAAAATAGATTTTATATCAGTTCTTACCATTTGTAAAATAATTGCAAGCAATTGGGAAAATAGTACCCAAGGAAATATTAATAATACTCTGAAAGTAATGACTGCTTCAGCTTTTAGACAATGTATTAGTGGTATGTTAATACCAAGTCATACAATGTAGCCTAGTGCTTAAACATGAAGCAAATCATACCCAACAGCTGAATGGTCTGCAATGCTTATACAAAATAATACAATTTAAATGGTACAGAAAACATTTTAGTCATATATAGATGCATATGGTGAAACAAATAAGTCACAATACATACATATCTTTTCTGTCTGATTATCAGATAGTAACAGCAAAACTCTTTTTAATGGAAGAGAATACGGATCAGATTTTAAATAATATTTATTTATTATTTATTTCAATTATTTATACCCCGCCCTTCTCACCCGAAGGGACTCAGGGCGGCTTACAAGTGGCAATTGATATAATAATAATAATAATAATAATAATAATAATAATAATAATAATAATAATAATGTAGAGCCCCGGCGGCGAAGTGTGTTAATGAACTGAGCTGCTGAACTTGCAGACCGAAAGGTCCCAGGTTCAAATCCCGGGAGCAGAGTAAGCCCCCGCTGTTGCTCCAGCTTCTGCCAACCTAGCAGTTCGAAAACAAGCCAATGTGAGTAAATCAATAGGTACCGCTGCGGCGGGAAGATAACGGCGCTCCATGCAGTCATGCCGGCCACATGACCTTGGAGGTGTCTACGGACAACGCTGGCTCTTCAGCTTAGAAATGGAGATGAGCACCAACCCCCAGAGTCAGACATGACTGGACTTAACGTCAGGGGAAACCTTTACCTTTTATAATAATAATAATAATAATACTAATAATAATAATAATTTGGAAACAATAGACATTGACAAAATTATGATCTGCCAACTGCAAAAGGCCACCCTGCTGGGATCTGCGCGCATCATCCGAAAATACATCACACAGTCCTAGACACTTGGGAAGTGTTTGACTTGTGATTTTGTGATATGAAGTCCAGCATGTCTATCTTGTTTGCTGTGTCATAATAAAATAATAATAATAATAATAATAATAATAATAATAATAATAATAATAATAATAATAATTTATTTGTATACTGCTCTATCTCCCCGAAGGGACTTAGGGCAGTTTCCAATATAAAGACAACATACAATAATACAGCAATTAATGCATCAAACAAAATACAGCAATTTCAAAAAAAATAGCAGTTGCAGGTCAAAGGCAATCGATCTAAGGAGCGGGGATAATTTATCAGGGCAAGGCTGGCCTTAATCCATTTTTAAGGGTATATAGGAGCCTGTATGCATATCTTAGGGCAGGTGATGGACAGTATCCTAGAATCTGATTTGAGTGATAAAACTAATATTGGTCAAAAACCTGCCAAAACCACCAGGTTTTTAGTTCTTTGTGAAAAGTGGACACTTAATTAAAGTAGCACCCTACGCTAGTCAGATACAAATGGTGCCAATAAGTGTTCATGTTCTTATTAGTTAAACAGAATAAACATGCCCGATGTTATATGTTTCATAATAAAGGTGAAGGAAAGAGAAAGGAAGCATCGAATCTCGCAATGATTCTGAGGTTAGAGCTTTTGTGATTGATATCCAAAAAAGAAAGAAAGTGAGGAAAGAGAAGGAAAAGATCAAGTATATAAAACAGAATATATTTCATGCTCAAGCCTGAAAAATACAGCAAAGCACACCGATTATGTGTTGTTGAGTGGGGGAAAGAAAAAAAGATAACCTGAATCATTCTGTAATCCCATGGAAACAAGAAACACTCTAGGAAAGACTAACTTTGAAAAGCTGGTGTACTTGATTCTCTGATTCAACAGAATTGCTTGGCTGTTATACTGTGTTGACTGCTGGCTGCCTCCAGGCTGAGTACTTTGAAGGAGCAACCCATTGACCTCTAGATATAAGTGAGTGTAGACACTGCTGTTTCTTGCCATATGGGATGCGAAGTCTTAAAGAATAATCATGGATATTGAGGGCTGTGCTTCCAGATGGCACACGGTGCTCTTCTGTGAGCCTACGTTGCTATTCATTGTGAACAATGGGTCAAGTACTGGGGGAATACAATGGAACCAAAGCTCGCTGTGTTCATTCAGGTGGAGGCCTTCACACTTTATGTGGATTTGTTTCAGTTGTTCCAGCAGTATGAGAAAGAACACAAACATACTTCAGCATTGCAAACCGTCACTGGGGCATACTGATTTGTTCCACCTGCTCTATTAGAAGTTCAACTGAAGAAAGACATCAATTGAAGATGAAGATCACAAGATTGAATGAAGTTTGTGCGGTGTTAAGAAAGGACTCACCTTATTAAACTATGTTCTTAAGTGATAGTTAAACACATAATATATTTCAATGTAATATGAACTCTATAAATATTGTTGTTGTTTATTCATTCGGTCACTTCTGACTCTTTGTGACCTCATGGACCAGCCCACGCCGTAGCTTCCTGTCAGCCATCACCACCCCCAGCTCCTTCAAGGTCCAGCCAGTCACTTCAAGGATACCATCTATCCATCTCACCCTCGGTCGGCCCCTCTTCCTTTTCCCTTCCATTTTCTCCAGCCTCATTATCTTCTCCAAGCTTTCTTGTCTTCTCATTATGTGGCCAAAGTACTTCATCTTTGCCTCTAATATCCTTCCATCCAGTAATCAGTAGGGCATTATTTCCTGGAGTATGGACTGGTTTGATCTTCTTGTGGTCAGAATTTTCCTCCAACACCACAGTTCAAAGGCGTCTATCTTCCTTCGCTCAGCCTTCCTTATGGTCCCGCTCTTGCAACCATAGGTTACTATGGGGAATACCATTGTTTAACTATGCGGACCTTCATTGCCAGTGTAATGTCTCTGCTCTTCACTATTTTATTGAGATTGGTCATTGCTCTCCTCTCAAGAAGTAAACGTCTTCTGATTTCCTGGCTGCAGTCTACATTGCAGTAATCTTCGAGTCTAGAAATACAAAGTCTGTCACTGCCTCCATGTTTCCTCCCTCTATTTGCCAGTTATCAATCAGTCTGGTTGCCATAATCTTGTTTTTTTTTTAATGTTTAACTGCAACCCAGCTTTTTCACTTTTTTCTTCCACCTTGGTGATAAGGCTCCTCGGCTCCTCCTCACTTTCAGCCATCAAAGTGGTATCATCTATATATTTGAGATTGTTAATGTTTCTTCCAGCAATTTTAACTCCAGCCTTAGCTTCGTCAAGCCCTGCACGTCGCATGATGTGTTCTACATACAAATTGAATAGGCAGGATGAGAGTATACAGCCCTGCCATACTCTTTTCCCCATCTTGAACTAGCCTGTTGTTCTGTGGTCTGTTCTTACTGTGGCTAATGGTTCATTATATAGATTCCTCAGGAGACAGACAAAGGTTGCTTGATATCCCTATACCACCAAGAACTTTCCACAATTTATTATGCTCCACACAGTCAAAGGCTTTAGAATAGTCAATAAAACAGAAATAGATGTTTTTCTGAAACTCCCTACCTTCCTCCATTATCCAGCGGATATTGGCAACTTGGTTTCTCATTCCTCTGCCTATAAATATTACTAGCATTAAAATTGCTGTGGTGCAAAAAAATTGCAAGGGTGCATCTACACAGACAATATAATGTAGCTTGAAACCAGATCAAGGGTGGGATTTCCACAAAATGCACACCCCTAATGTGCACTTCAGGGTGCATTCAGCCAAAAACATCACACTAAAAAACTCACTAAAAAGTCCAGAACAAATAAAAAAATCTGCTACAGCAGACCAAAGTACAAGGGTTATCTAGAAAGTAGATTACATTTTGGAATTAAAAATTTTCCTCAACCAGTCGGTCACCCCTTCCCGCAGCTGCGCATCATTGCCAAAACTCTGTGTTGCCAGCTGAGCCCCCAAAGCTCATTCATCACTATGATAAGTGCCTAGATTTGAATGGCGACTATGTCGAGAAGTGGTACTTGGGTGTGGCTTTCAACTGCATATGGTAAATGTTTTCTCCTATACTTTGTTCATTTTTAATTCCAAAACGTAATCTACTTTCTGGATAACCCTCGTATATCCCATGCAGGGCTTGGATTTGAGACTGAAAAATGCAGAGTACTTCTCAAGACAGCTTTAACAGTGATGCACTTAAAAAAATCCAAAACACAGCTCACTGGAAGATAAACAAGAACACTAACCACTCTGAAGAAACAACTATCTGCCCTTTGCTCCTCATTTCTTGTGTCCTGCCATGATCTTGCATTGACCTTGAATGGTTATGGTGTTGTGCATCACTGCATCCCAGAGAACTGTGTAAGAAAAAAACATTATTGGTTTTGGTTTCCAGTCTCGAACTGGTTCCTAGGTTGTTTGCACTACATGGCAAAATCGGTTTGTTTAAATTCACCTCCCAATGGTGTCAGTGTAGAAGCAACATAAGACACAAATAGATGAGGTCTAGAACAAATCAAGCCAGAATCTTCCCTGGATGTGAAAGGTGATTTATCTGAGGCTGTTGTATTTTGGTGAGGTAATGGCCCCTTCCACACAGCTGAATAAAATCCCACATTATCTGCTTTGAACTGGGGTATATGGCAGTGTGGACTCAGATATTCCAGTTCAAAGCATATTTATTTATTTATTTATTTACAGTATTTAAATTCCGCCCTTCTCACCCTGAAGGGGACTCAGGGCGGATCACATTATATACATATAGGGCAAACATTCAATGCCCATAAACACATCGAACCGAGACAGAGACAACAGACAGACAGACGCAGAGGCAATTTAACCTTCTCCTGAGGGGATGTTCGATTCTGGCCACAGGGGGGAGCAGCTACTTCATCATCCACTCTGATGGCACTTCCTCACTTCCTCATTCCAAAATTGTAAATTAGTTAAACTTGCCTCCCCACTTTTATAAGTGGCACCTTATTTCCTACTTGATAGATGCAACCATCTTTCGGGTTGCTAGGTCAGCAACGAGCAGGGGCTATATTTTATTTTTTAATTGACGGGTGCTCACCCCGCCACGGGCTGGCCTCGAACTCATGACCTCATGGTCAGAGTGATTTATTGCAGCAGCTATTTACCAGCCTGCGCCACAGCCCGGCCCCTAATTTTGGGTTACTCTGCCTTGATATTCTGGGTGACATGGCTGTGCAGAAGGACACCATGAGAGAACATGTCTCAAAGAAAAATATTATCATGCTTGGATGTAACCAAGTTTACTTGATGGCAAATATCAGCAAAAACTATGCAACAATGAAGCATTTAAAAAGTTTTTTCCATGTTGGGCAAAGTTGCAAATATTTTGTGCATTTTTCACTCTCTGTTACATTTCGAGAATATTCCATTTATAGAAAAATATTTGTAAAAGACACAAGGGGTTTGTTCAGAAAACTGTATTTGAAACAACAGGGTTTTTGCACAAACTTTTTTTAGCTATTTCTTTCCCTCTAAAATATGAAAAATCACAATTGTCAATGAAGTATTTAATCGGTCAATGGGCCCATTATTGTCAAGGACTACAAATTGTGAGTCTTATTTAGAGTCCTCGTAATCATATTCCCACGCAGCTATTTTATACAGGTCAATTTCAATTTCATAGTACATTTGATATTGTAAATATTTCTTATGTGGAATTTTAAAAATGCTTTGAGTTTAGGGGGAAAATAAGACTAGTCTATGTATTGCATAAGATTGCCTTGGGAATCTTAGGGCCCTTCCACACAGCCATATAGCCCAAAATATCAAGGCAAATAATCCATGCTTTGAACTGGGTTATCTGAGTCCTCACTGTCATATAATCCAGTTCAGTGTGGATTTTGTACAGCTGTATATTTTTGAGAAATATACAAATGTTCCTGATGGGTTATGAGTGGCTTCCTTTTTGCACTACAATTTTGATTTTTGAGTTCAAATTCAGGATCAAAAGAAAAAAATTAAAAAATTCACAGTGAGTCATGGATGATATAAACAGACACACACATTCATTCTTTTTTAAAATCAGTATTATAGATGTCTTTGTCCTAGTTTGGACACATTTCTAGAATCAAAGAGTTCTGCTGTCATAAGTATTGATATCTGTCCATGTTTAAATGCCAACAATGGAAAAGCATAATAGGTAAAGTCTGCATGAATTGGGGTGCAGCTTTAGACTTGAAGCACTGTGTCAAGCTGTATTGCTTTTATTCTTCAAATTACATCTTGGAGCATAGCCATTTGACCAGCATTTATTCAAAGGCCAACATCTGATCAGAGCATTCTTTTTTGTGTGCGCTTCCATTAACAAATACACTTTATGATCGTTGTGCAAACACATTGGAGCTTTCCAGCAAACAGCAGGGATAAGAATGAAAAAGGTTTCATAATATAGCACTTCCTATTATGAATCAGCTATCTTTCTCCCTGTAGGAGAGCAGAAGTGGGCTGGTCGAAAGGAATAACAAAGCACAGTGAGAATTTCTTCCCTTTTTAGAAAGGAGAAAAATAAAGAAAGCTGTACATAGCAAGCTTTTTCAGACCATAAAATGGAACTTGTTTGTAAACTGTGGCTTGTAAAAATAGCTCATCCATGTTTTCCCGGGGTTGGATTCGAATCGGCAACCTTCAGGTCAGCAACCCAACCTTCAAGTCAGCAGTCCTGCCGGCACCAGGGTTTAACACATTGCTCCACCAGGGACTCCATAGATGTGGGTGAAACATCAGGAGAGAATGCTTCTGGGACATGGCAATACAGCCCGGAAAACTCACAGCAACCCAGTGATTAAATCCTTCGACAACACAATACCTAATACATTTGACAAAAACTATTTCTCTCCTTCCATTTCTCATTTTGGATAAATTACTTGGCAAGACCTGTAATGAGGAAAAAAATTTTTTTGCACAACCTCATATCCTGGTTCACAATAGCCTTTGATTACTGTTGTGGCCTCTGATGCCATCTCCCATTTATCCATGGATACAATCCAAATCTAGCTCATTATTGGGACTTAAGATTGATTTATCCCTGCAACCTCATTCCTGGACGTTTTCTGATTTCACTGGTGTACTGGAACCTTAAGTGGTTTTTTAATGGACTAAATCTTACTTCTTACATTCACCTTTCCATACGCATTATTAGGGACTATTCATTAATTTAGTCAATAAATATTGAAAGTTGCTGCACATCTATTAAACATATATGAACTTTTTTTAGCCATTAATATTAATTGGTATTTTATAACACTTTAACTTTCCTCAGGTGGACACATTTTTATTAGACTCTTTAGACACTTCTTCTATCTTTCTTTCTTTAAACAAGTTGAAAGAAGACATAAGGCTTCTCGAAATGGGGCAAATATAAAAGAAAGTTGTTGTATTTGTTCTTCAGGTTTTTTAAACTATCCCAGCAATACGGCTTTAGTCCCAGACTATGTTCTGACAATTCTCAGCACCACTTGCCATATTTTACTCCTACACTTGAGTGGGTTGCTTTTTAAACTGTAAAACACATTGGAACGTGATGTTTTCTTTTCACTCTTTCATTTAATTTCTTTTTAGAATTTTGATGCTGTAATGCTCCAGTGGTGCAGGGAGTTAAACAGCTGAGCTGCTGAACTTGCTGCCCAAAAGGCCAGCAGTTCAAATCCAGGGAGCAGGGTGAGCTCCTGCTGTTAGCCCCAGCTTCTGCCAAACTAGCAGTTCAAAAACATGCAAATATGAGTAGATCAATAGGTACCATTCCAGTGGGAAGGCAATGGCACTCTATGCAGTCCTGCCTGTTGAGGGTTGTAAAAATAAATAAATAGAAGCTTTACCACAGTTTCTGAATCAAGATAAACCCAGCAGTATAATAAAATGTCACTCAGGCTTATGTAACAAGTAACAGTATCTTTACTTGAGTTCAAAAGTTCAAACAGGGCAACAATATATATAACAGTCTTTCTGAATTCACACAGAGAACATAGGGAATAAACAGTCCCTTTAAACAGTTTTTAAACATACCTCATTTGCCTTATACATAAGCAGGCTTTGGAGAGTATGGCAGCCATTTCCTCCCTGACCATTTTCAGTCAGCTGCTCTCCTCCCTCTCCAAGATGAAAGTGGCAGTTAAAACTGTTTGCCTCAGCACCAAGCTAGAGACAGCAGCCAATCGGAATTCTGGCTCCTGACTGGCTCAGCCAATCAGCTGTTGACACATGTCCTTTCCAGTTAAATCACCACATCATGGTGCCTCTTTTACAAATCCTCACAATGCCAGCCACGCGACATTGGAAGTGTCTTTGGACAACGCCAGCTTTTCGGCTTAGAAATGGAGTTAAGCACCACACCCCAGAGTCAGACAAGACTAGACTTAATGTCACGGGAAAAACTTTACTTTTTTAAGTGCATGAAAAATTAGCATTTTTGCACTATAAAGCTATGACTCTAAAAATTTAAAATTTAAATATTCATAGGAAAAAGTGCCCTTCAAACTACAGAGCTGCACCAGAAAACCACAACCTGTTAAAAGTGCTTTTGGAAGAGTCCTTGAGAAGATCCAAGAAATTGAGTGGACATGCAGCATCAACAACCAGAAAACCCAGGGAGTTTTGGGCTCTTCTGATGCTCATTGATGGAGGGAAACTGTACAAGAAAGTTAGAGTTTGGGAGGTTCTGCTATAGGGCCGCATCAGAAAACCAAAACCTGTTAAAAATGCCTTTGGAAAAGTCCTTGAGAAGATCCAAGAAATTGAGTCGACATGCATCATTAACAACCAAAAAACCCAGGGAGTTTGGGGCTCTACAAATGCTCATTGATGGGGGGGGGGGAAATGTACAAGGAAGTTACAGTCTGGAAAGTTTTACAGATCCGATTAAAGCAGGCCAGAACCAGTGGTGGCATGACATCCCTACTGCTACTTTATGTTTTATTTTAACCCGAGCTGCATCCCATGTGCATTAATCTGGAGCATCCTATGTGCATTTTGTAGTCACCTTTGAGCTGATCCATCCTCACACCAATCTAAATGATTAGTGTCAATGAGGCCATCAACAACATTTGGAAATTCAGAAGTTGCCCACTTCTTTTTTTAGTGATCTGTTTTTCCAGTGGTCCATAGCCAAATACATAAAGTTTGGGAGACTACTCTGACAGTGATTGTGGGTTTTTTTAGTAATAAAAGTCCTAACCAGCACAGTTAAAGTGAAGTATGATGTATGGTGGTTATTGCCGTTAGTAGTATCTGTAGCTGGAGAGAAGATATGGACAGATTTGTGTGAAGAAGTGTTTTCTGTGTTGGGTTCTTGCCTTTTCTTTTTGGCCTTTAAGAATAGTTCATCTTATGTACAAATTCAGCCTAACAGGGCATCAATTCAGTATCTGTGAGCATTCATTGAAAATGCCACCGGGTTGGGGGGGGGGGCGTGTTCTGCATGTAATGGTGCAAAAATGCACACTGGATGGTATTGGGTGCATTGGCCATGCTAGTGTGGGATTCTGGAACAAAACGTGGGTATAAATAAATAAATGACCTCCTTAATCTGGAAATCCCAGGATTGCATAGGAAGGAACCATTGAATTATTGCATTATATTTGAGGAGTGTGAAAGAGCCCTGAAAATCCCATGCCTGTTGTAAATGGCCCTGTGACAACTGCAATCTTGAAATGCCACTGAGAAAATCAGTAAATACAAGGGCTATCCAGAAAGTAGATTATGTTTTGGAATTAAAATGAACAAAGTATAGGAGAAAACATTTACCATATGTAGTTGAAAGCCAGACCCAAATACCACTTCTCAACATAGTCCCCATTGAAATCTAGGCAGTTACCATAGTGATAAAAGAGTTTGCAAAGTCCTTCCCCACCAAACTTTGCCGCTTGGCTTGCGTCCTTAACCAGGCGGGTGTCCCTTCCCACAGCTGCGCATGTGCATGTGCTCAACTTTCCCCCACACTCATCCTGGATCGCTCTTCTAAGGTTTTGTAAGAAGCACACCTTTCCTGTCCCAAAAAACAGTCGCCATAACCTTCCTTGCAAGCATTTGCAAAACAGAAGAGCAATCCAGGACGAATGTGGGGAAAGTTGATTGCATGCACATGTGCAGCTGTGGGAAGGGACGCCTGACTGGTTGAGGATGCAAGTCAAGCGGCAATTTTTGGTGGGGAAGGATGTTCCAAACTCTTTTATCGTTATGATAACTGCCTAGATTTCAATGGGGACTATGTTGAGAAGTGATATTTGGGTCTGGCTTTCAACTGCATATGGTAAATGTTTTTTCCTATACTTTGTTCATTTTTAATTCCAAAAAGTAATCTACTTTCTGGATAGCACTCGTATATAAAATACCTCTTCAACTGTCATCTCTTGCATTAGTCCACTTAAGCAGTGGTTTCCAACTTTTTTTTTTTTTTACCAGAGACCACTTGACCAGGGACCACTTTGTCCAAAGACCACTTTGATCAGGAACCACTTGACTAGGGACCACTCTCCAACATTAGTACCAAAAGGGTTATGAATCAGTTTTTGGTCAACTTTAGATTCGGTTTGGTTATCTGGGGTGCTGATTCAAAAAATTTCATTGGATAGACCACATCCACTCTAGTTTCCAATACAGAACATATGGCATCCAGTAGTCACAATCTGATTGCCCACAGAAATCCATATCTAATAATCTAGAGCCAATGTGGTATATCCAATGCAATTTTCTGAATCAGCACCCCAAATAATCCCAGGAACAAGCCTAAAAGCAAAGATACCAAGGCACCCCCGCTTCCAGGCACCACATGGAATGGCTCCACTCAGGGGGTGAGAAGAGGAGGAGAAGCAGCAGTCAGGAGGCTTGTTGTCATGCCTTTCATGGGTAGTCAGTCTTTTCCCTCCTGACATTCCCCTTGCTTCAGCACAATTTATTTATTTATTTATTTATTTATTTATTTATTTATTTATTTACAACATTTATACCCCACCCTTCTCACCCGAGGGGACGCAGGGCGGCTTACAAATATTGGCAAAATTTAATGCCACGATAAGAGGGTTTTGCCATACCAGTCACTCTCATTGCAATTGTCTCGTAACGGTAAGGCCGTGAACATGTTTTAGTTCTTGAGGACAACTGGTGATCCATGGACCACAGGTTGGGAACCACTGACTTAGGTGTATCTGCACTGTAGAATTCATGCAGTTTGACACCATAGTTCATTGCTATGGAATCATAAGAGTTGAAATTTGGTATGGCACCAGCAATATTAGGCAGAGAAAACTACAATTCCAACTCCAATGACAGAGGATTAATTGGGCCTGCCAATCAGGGTAGTGGAAGAGTATGGAATTGTAGTCCAACAATATATGGAAAATTGCAGTTCCAACCCTTGAATGAAACTTCCACCTTAAATCATAACATTCAACAACTATGCTATCACATTTTTCTGGCAGGATATCTATACATTTAGTAGCTGCCAGAAAGAAAGAATTTGAATAGTTCTTGACATATCTCATGTATAGGTAACACATAATGCTGTTGTGGTAAGTCTCACACTTAACCTGGTGATCTTTTGCCTTTTTGTGCAGCTGTTGCGGACAAATGACCTATGAGGACAAAGTGTCCAACTAAAACATAGTCTTCTTTTGAGCAAGGATGAAACACAAAAGGGAACCTTCAGTATCATTCGGTTTTATTTCCTTTCGGATTTTTCACAAACTTGGCTGATTAAATATTGAAAATCCAACTTTTCCAACTGACTATTTTGTGATTGCCTTATACAATTGCCAAAATTCCCCATGGAGACCACAAGATGGCACAGCCAGACTTGTGGTCTCCATTTTTTTGCAACAATCGCTACTACCACCAGATGGCAACAATGAAATACATAAACCATTTGCAAAAACAAAAGCATCATTCAGGGTTTTGTTCTTTGAAAGGAGAGATGGATGGAATTCTTTCACAGAAATGGCAATGATGATAGTTTGGGGTGCAAATTGATGACATATACCTTGAAGTATGTCTCATTAAATTGGGACATTTTAGGCCCCTTCCACACAGCTGAATAAAATCCCACATTATCTGCTTTGAACTGGAATATATGGCAGTGTGGACTCAGATAACCCAGTTCAAAGCAAATATTGTGGGATTTATTTTATTTTTTTGCCTTGATATTCTGGGTTATATGGCTGTGTGGAAGGGCCCTCAGCTATTTATTTGGGAAGGAGCCCCAGTTAATTCAACTGGACTTACTTCTAAGTAGACTATATACAGTTGGAATGTATGTAAGTTTCGAGGTACAAATAATCTTGTGCATTTTTGCTGAGAAGTATTCAATAAGATTTCTTCCCAAGAAAATGATTTGGATGGGTAATTAGAATCATAAAACTGGAAGACACCATAAGGATCATCCTGTTGAACCCTCTGTCATGCATGAACACAGTCAAAGCATTCTCGAAAGATCGCCATCCAACCTCTGTTTAACACCCTCCAGAGAAGGAGACTCTGCCACCCTCCAAGGCAGCATATTCCACTGTCAAACAGCTCTCAATGTCAGGAAGTTCTTCCTAATGTTTAGCTGACATCTCTTTTCCTTTCAGAAGAAATAACACATGAAAGATAACCATAATTGCTCAGTGGTAGAATGATGCCCTATGGACTACTCTTCAAATGTGGGCTCCATTACATTCATCCTTTTTAAGATGGCCCAGAATTGCCTGATAGAATGCATCCTCAATTTCCAAATTATTATTATTTATTATCTCCTTCCATTTTTGACTCTACATTGAGAATTATTACACATGGCACTAAGAACAAAAATTCAAGCTTGCCTTTTAGTACCATGTACAAATGCTTTTGTACATGTGATGAACCCTTGCCGTAATTCCTTCCCCTGCTCTGCTGTCAGATGTTTGAATTCCTTTCAGATCTTTCCGTATATGACAATCACCATTGTACAAGCAATAACAAGGGGCACATCTACAGTAATCACTTAGGGCCCTTCCACGAAGCCCTATATCCCAGAATATCAAGACAGAAAATCCCACAGTATTTGAGTGTGGACTCAGATAACCCAGTTCAAAGCAGATATCATGGGATTTTCTGCCTTGATATTCTGGGAAATAGGACTGTGTGGAAGGCCCTAGGGTCAGTTTAAAATTGGTTTGGGATAAACTGGTTTTGTTGTGTGGATGATTAGATTGCCATGCCTGGAACCGGTTTGAGGCCGATTACATTAACCACAGAAGCTGGCCTCAAGCATGTTCCAGAATTCATAGTATTTTAAGGGATTTAACCCAGGGCCCTTACACACAGCCATATACAGTAGAGTCTCACTTATCCCACACTCACTTGTCCAAGCCTCTGGATTATCCAAGCCATTTTTGTAGTCAATGTTTTCAATACATCGTGATATTTTGGTGCTAAATTTGTAAATAGAGTAATTACTACGTAGCATTACTGCGTATTGAACTACTTTTTCTGTCAAATTCATTGTTAAACATGATGTTTTGGTGCTTAATTTGTAAACTCATAACCTAATTTGATATTTAATAGGCTTTTCCTTAATTCCTCTTTATTATCCAACATATTCGCTTATCCAAAATTCTGCCGGCCCATTTATGTTGGATAAGTGAGACTCTACTGTAACTCAGAATATCAAGGCAGGAAATCTCAAAATATCTGCTTAGACTGCAGTATGCTTTAGAAGGGAGCCCCTGGTAGTACAGTGGATTAAACCACTGAGCTGCTGAATTTGCTGACAGAAAGGTTGGTGGTTCGAATCCAGGGAGCGAGGTGAGCTCCCGCTGTTAGCCCCAGCTTCTGCCAACCTAGCAGTTCGAAAACACACAAATGTGAGTAGATCAGTAGGTACAGCTCTAACAGGAAGGTAACAGCTCTCCATGCAGTCCATGTGTCTACAGATAACGCCGGCTCTTTGGCTTAGAAATGGAGATGAAAACAGCCCCAGAGTTGGACATGACTAGAATTAATGTCAGGGAAAAATCTTTACCTTTACCTATGCTTTAGAAGTGTGTGGTTTTTAGTCACTACAGCTGGGAGTCAGCTTGAAGTTACATTATATGGTCAGTGTAGATGCGCGCAGCTTCTCTCCTTCTGCTTGTGCTTTCTTTCAATGAGTGATGACTATCCTGCTTTATTCATTACAAGTCTTTGGAAGCTTAAGCCTTTATGCAATTTTTTCATTTGTTCATGTTGTGTTTCATCTGGTAAGGCACAGTCCTCCTGATTTGAACAGTGCCAGGCATTTTGAAATCTAAATATATGAAATGTCAGCTGTTGCACATAAATCTAATTGTTGAAGGACAAGTGCCTCCCCTCCCCTTTAAGTGCTACTCTGACCACCAAACAATGACGGCCGTAAATGCTTGTCAAAGAAAATCTTGGAAGGGAAAACACTAGTCATTTGGCCTGTGTGGGGAGCATCGTCAACTGGATACTCCTTTTACATTCTGAGAAAAGAAACATTTCTAACTCTCTTTTAAGAGGTATTAAAAAGGACTGCATGCGGTAAAGAAATGAGTAAGGATCTCTGTGTACAGTTCTGATAAAACAGTTTCTGTTGCTCATCATTGCTAAACCAGAATGACACAGACACGGGAAGGAATGCCCTCCAAATCTCTGTCTTTGACCATGATTGAGCAGGGGAGAGAAACTCATGGTGTTATAGGTTGTAGAAATAAATAAATAGAAGCTTTATCACAGTTTCTGAACCAAGATATACCCTGCAGTCACTCAGGCTTGTGTAACAAGTAACAGTATCCTTACTTCAGTTGAAAAGATCAAACAGGGCGACAATATATACAACAATCTTTCTGAATTCACACAGAGAACATAGGAAATAAATAGTCCCTTTAAACAGCCTTTAAATTTGTCTTGTTTGCCTTATACATGAGCAGGCTTTGGAGAGTTGGCAGACATTTCCTCCCTGACCATTTTCAGTCAGCTGCTCTCCTCCCTCTCCAAGATGAAAGTGGCAGTTAAAACTGTTTGTCTCAGCAGCAAGCTAGAGACAGTAGCCAATCGGAATTCAGGCTCCTGGCTGGCTCAGCCAATCAGCTGTCGACACATGCCTTTCCAGTCAACCCATTATATCATGGTGCCTTTTTACAAATCCTCACACACGGCACTCCAGATACTGTTGGACTCCAACTCCCATCATCCCCAGCTTAAGGAGCTGGGTTTGTTTTTCCTGAAGAATATAACCTTTAAAGGTGACAGGATATCCATATTTAAATCTTTGAAATCTTAGGGCCCTTCCAGACAGGCCCTATATCCCAGGATTTGATTAAACTGGATTATATGAGTCCCCACTGTCAGATAATTTGGGATAAATAGAAAACCTGGGATCATATCCTGGGATATAGGCCCTGTCTGGAAGGGCCCTTTGTCTTATTGAAAATCGAGTAGGCTAGGCTTGTTTCTGCTGCTTTAGGATCATGGAGCAACGGATTCAAATTCTAGGACAAGATTTCTTGTGAGTTTTCCAGGCTGTATGGCCATGTTTCAGAAGCATTCTCTCCTGACATTTCACCCACATCTATGGGAGGCATCCTCAGAGGTTGTGAGGTATATTGGAAAGTAAGCAAGGGAAGTTAGGAGAGAATGCTCTTGGAACATGGCCATACAGCCAGGAAAACTCACAACAACCCAGTGATTCCGGCCATGAAAACCTTCGACAACACTCTAGGAGAAGAGATTCCACCCATTTTTTTTTAAAAAAGGTTCCTGGTAGGAGGAGCTGTTTGATAGTGGAATATGATGCCTTGGAGTCTTCTTCTCTGGATGCTTTTAACCAGAAGCCAGATGGCCATCTGTCTGGAGTCCTTTGATTGTGTGTTCCTACATCACAGGGGTTGGACCAGATGGTTCTTGTGATCTCTTCCAATTCTATGATTCTATCATTCCTCACCTTATTTACCTGACCAAGACCCATGGGAGTTGCAGTTCATCAACCACATGTCCTAAAGAAAGATGTGCCATATTACATAACACAAACCAACAAGTAATTTTCATCAGATATAATGAGTTCATTCTTATAGAGTTTTTTTGCACTGAATTCAGATCTGTGTTTATTTTTTCTCTATCACGTGTAGTTTTTGCGATTAGGCTAATTGAATAATTAATGCATTTACGCACTTATATCAATAGAATCTAATTGATATCAGTGTGTAAATGCATTAGTTATTCAATTAGCCTCATTGCAGAAACTACGTGATAGAGGAAAAAATAAACACAGAACTGGATTCAATACAAAAACTCTTTAAGAATTACTTAAAATTATATCTGATGACAAATACTTCTTGGTTTGTGATTAATTAGATTCTATTGATATCAGTGTTGAATTCATTAATTATTCAATTACTCTCAATGCAAAAATTACACGTGATAGAGAAAGAAATAAACACAGATTGAGTTCAGTGCAAAAAATTCTATCAGAATGACCTAAAATTATATCAGATGAAAAATACTTGTTGGCTTGTGTTACACGAATATGATGTGAAATGTGCAGACTTTGAAGTAGTCTGCTGTAATGTATTATTTGTCATATTTTTAAAAGTTGATGTTATGGGGAAAAAAATTAAGACATATTTAAAATCAGCATTAAAAACTGATTTAAACTGTGCTACTCTTATTTTCAATGATTACAAAAAGTTTGATTTTGTTGGCTTGTGAACCAGCAGTGCTCCTGCTATATCTACACTTTCTCTGCTGAAAAACAGTATGCCACTCCCAGCAGTGGAACAACATTATTGCTTTATGAGTTTGCCAGAGGCACTTGCTTGGCCGGTGCTGGAAACTAAATGAAATCTTTCTCTTATTGAGTAAGACTGTTCTAATTTTTTATATCATATCATATGGTTTATTCAAATATCATTTATTTGCTATCTTCATCCTTGCAGACCATGCAATAACCTAAGCTCTCTGAGCACCGAACAGGTAAAATACCTGCAAAAATTTAAATGAGACAGCTGTAAATGAAGTAGCACAAAATAAATTGCCCATTTTCTTTTAATGCCCATCAGAGCTGGTAGGTTTTCCAGGTCTGTGACTCAGATTTAAAATCACTCCATATCCATAGATTCAGTATCTACACATTCAACCAACACAGCTTGAAAATATCTACACATACCTCTCCAAAAATCCAAACACTAAACCTTGATCTTGCTACATGATTTAAAGGGTATACTCCAATGTATACAATGGGTTTCGGTATCAATTGGACATCCTGGAGCAAAACTCTAGTGGATATCAAGGGCCTATTGTATGAATAAATAAACATAAAAATATGCTATTTCCTGAATGAACTACAGGTCTCTTTAGTTCATTATAATCAAACCCTCAATGTTTGGTGTAATTCAACCCCTCGAGCCACTTTCACTTAAAAAAAAAATCATTTCTCTAAGCTTTGATTTCAACTCTGAAAAGTCATAGCACTTGAAGTTACAGTTAGGGGTGACTGGGCAGGGATAAGGTAAAAGTAAAGGTTTTACCCTGACGTTAAGTCTAGTTGTGTCCGACTCTGGGGGTTGGTGCTCATCTCCATTCTAAATCAAAGAGCCGGCATTGTCTGCAGACACCTCCAAGGTCATGTGGCCAGTATGACTGCATGGAGCACTGTTACCTTCCTGCCGGAGCAGAACCTATTGATCTACTCACATTTGCATGTTTTCAAACTGCTAGATTGTCAGAAGCTAGTGCTAAAAAAAGATATAAGGGTGAGATTCACCACCAAGAAATCCAAACTGGAAATAATATGGTAAAAGGGAAACAATTTTTTATTTTTTATTTTTTTATTTATTTACAGTATTTATATTCCGCCCTTCTCACCTCGAAGGGGACTCAGGGTAGATTACATTGTACATATACATGGCAAACATTCAATGTCATTAGACATACAACATACAGACAGAGAGACAGAGGCTATTTAACATTTTCCAGCTTCTGGTTTTATGAAGGTATGCTCGATTCCAGCTACAGGGGGAACTGCTGCTTCATCATCCACTGTGAAACTGAGTCCTTGATGGAGTACTTCCTCATTCTTCTGCATGCACGCTGCTGGACGTTTTTATGGTAACGTAAATTAGTTAAATTAGCCTCTCCACATAAGCAGTCCCAAAAATTTCCTACTTGATAGATGAAACTGTCTTTCAGGTTGCTTAGGTAAACAATGAGCTAGGCTATTTAATGGTCATGCACTCAATCCGACCCATGGTTAATTTCGAACTCATGACCTCTCGGTCAGTAGTGATTTACTACAGCTGGCTACTAACCAGCTGCACCACAGCCTGGCCTGTGGGTTAATCTTCAGATTATACAAACACATATTAAGCTACAACATGGAAGACAACAGAGTCAAGATAGTAATGATATCCTGGGCCAAAGACCTAGGTAGACCAATAGAATTGGATAACTGGGAATACCTATGGAATAAAGAATTCAAATCTACGTTATCTGGATTAATTAGGGAGAATCAATATAAAATGTTTTATAGATGCTATATCATCCCAGCAATATTGACAAAATCACAACAAGGTATTTGCTAGAGGCGTAGAAAACAGAAAGGGAAATTCTTCCATATGTAGTGGACCTGTGTGACCTTACAAGCATTTTGGGATAAGGTAAATAAGGAGATAAATAAAATGCTGCATAATAAGATTTTTTAAAGCCCAGGATTGCGTCTATTAGGTTTACATAAAGAGAATAATCATCAAAAGGACCAAGAAATATACTAATATAGCTTTGCCAAGGCAAGACTAACCATAGCCAAAGACTGGAAAGGGGAAAAGGTTTAGTTAAAAAGGATTGGAGGGAAAGAATGTGGGAATATATGCTAATGGCTAAACTAACCAATAATAGGAGGAATAAAAGTAATGAGGACTTTTTAGAAAAATGGAAGCTGGCCATGGCATATCTGAATGGAGAGTCAGTGACATAGAGGAGCTCTATTAGGAATTTAGGATTACTATGAACAAGGATAGATAATTTGGCTTAAAGGCTTCATAGTGCTTCAGCATCAGAAGTCATGGTGAAGGGTGCACGGGTGTGGGGAAGAGGTTTTATTTTGTGGGGAATAGGAGTTTTGGGTGCGTTTATGGTCTGTTGTGTGTAATACGTCGTGTGTTGTTATTTGAATGTTATGGTAAACTTATATTTTTTTAAAAAATTAATGAGTAGAAAGTTTAGACTGAAAATAGTGGATAACATGTAGAAAGAGCAAGACTATATGTTTAAGTTAAATTACTGATAATAATATGCACTCAATGTCAGAATTAATTAGTTGGTTGATTAATGTAGATATGCATATATACATCAAAATTATTGTTATCCGACTATATCTGCTATGATTTGTTGTTCTGTTATGTATCATAACTGTAATAAACTGTTTACCCTCCAAAAAAGAAGAAGCTCACTCCGCTCCCCAGATTCAAGCCACCGAAGCTTTCACTCAGCAAGTTCAGCAGCTCAGCGGTTTAACATGCTGCACCACTGGGTGCTCCGGGCAGGGATAGAGATTGCCATTTTTAATGAGTTCAGTGAGTCTGGTCTCATCTGGTTCTATATTTTGTGGTTATCCAAATAAATCTGCAATATTTTTCACAACAATGAAATTCTGCAGACCTGGTTGAACAACTAGATTTTATCAGATCATAACTATATTAGCTCCAGTCATTAATATCGACATGAGCCTGATCTCTGGTGACTTTGGTTTAATTTTGTTCTCCTGTACAACATATTTTGCATTTTGATGGCTCCAGGATGTTCAATTTAGTTGCTATGGATGTTGAAACAGCCCTCTGTTTAGATTCAAACTTTAAAGTTGACTTACACAGAAGAACAAAGAGACAGCATGATGTACTGAATATGCCAATGCTTACAAATTACTTCTTTTATCTCTAATTTGCCCTTTATTCCTTTGTCCTTTACAGAAGGGGGAGTCATATTAGTTTCATGCAATTAAAATGGAAGCAGCGAAGACGGCCTTTTGAGGTTTCCCTTTTCCTTTTGTTTATAACAGTCATAGAAAGCCTTTAGCCCACTTCAGTGAATCCAAAACTGAAATATTTGAAAGGGTAATTACTTTCTATCATGGTAGAAATCAAAATATGCATATGATGCATGGAGACCAGTGGTTCCCAATCTGTGGGTCCCCAGATGTTCTGGCCTTCAACTCCCAGAAATCCTAACAGCTGGTAAATGTCAGTGTTTTTGTTGTTATTGTTTTTGTTGTTATTAGTGTGAAATGTTAAAAATAATTGTTGCTGTTGGAGTGTGTCTATGTGTTCCTGCAAGCTTTGCAGCAACGCAGCAGTTAATTACATGCTAGCCCTGATTGATTGTCTGCAGGGCCAATGGATCAAGACTTCAATTTCAACTGTGTAGACCAGGGGTCCTCAAACTTTTAAAGCAAAGGGCTGGTTTACAATCCTTCAGACTATTGAGGGGCCGAATTATCATTTGAAAAAAAAATACGAACAAATTCCTATGCTCACTGCACATGTCTTATTTGTAGTGCAAAACAACAACAACGAGAACAATGAAAGAACAATACAATATTTAAAAATGAAAACAATCTTAACCAACATAAACCTATCAGGATTTCAATGGAAAGTGTGGGCCTGCTACTGGCCAATCAGATAGTCAAGTTAATTAGGATTGTTGTTGTTGTTGTTGTTGTTGTTGTTGTTGTAGTGTGCCTTCAAGTCATTTCAGACTTTGGGCAAGCCTAAATCTAAAACTATTTATTTATTTATTTACTACATTTATATCCCACGCTTCTCACCATGAAGGGGACTCAAAGCAGCTGTATGTACATACAATATATTATATTATTAGCATAGCACAATATTAGCATTATACATTACTATATTGAACTATAGCACTATACTGTAATACTATATGTAATATATAACATATAATTAATATTATTATATGGTATTATTATTAGTATTATATTGTATAACATTATAATATTTTTATCAATATTATATGTATATACAATATATTATATTATTAAAACTGATATAAAAACATATTATAAAACTGAGGGTGGGGGCCAGGTAAATGATCTTGAAGGGCCGCATCCGGCCCCCGGGCCTTAGTTTGGGGACCCCTGGTGTCCCCAGGACAGAACATTCCTCATGAACTGTGGAATTTTGGCATGTGCCTGCTAGTACTGATAGCAGACTCAGTGAACTGAGAGGACGTGCCATGCTTTGCCCTTGCCTGGAAACATGTGTCCTGATAGCAATGGTATCTAGAGTTGTATATAGCTTGTAAATAAAGCCTATAGTACCGCTGGGATCAGCAGATAATTTACGACTGAGCTGTCATTTGTCGGTGCCACTTTGCCGATGCTTAAGCGGTCTGACTGGTGAGAAGAAGGTGAAAGATCTGACTCATAAATAAGTCAGGGTGATGATTTAACCCCTGACAATAAACTGGCTGGGATTTCTGGGAGTTTTAGGCCAAAACACCTGGAGACCCACAGGTTGAGAACCACTGATGTAGACAGTGATTCCATTACATCATACTCCACTCAGAAGTAGTCTGCAACAAAACAAAACTATAGTCAGCCCTCCACATTTCTTGGGGTGAAGGATGCAGAATGTTTATGGAAGTGAAAAAAAACACCAATGAAAACCCACCACTCTACTTTTTCCAAGATGACCTTATGGTCACCTTCTGCTGAAAGCTGACAATAGAGTCACACTGACTGAAGAACCTACAGCCTTATCACATGGGGCAAAAGAAGCGTCCTAGGATTCTTCTGTTCCAGTTCACCCATGGAGCCCCTTGCCACCCACCAGATGACATAGGGTGACTTCCAGTGGGGCTCCATTGTTGAACTGGGGCAGCA
This sequence comes from Anolis carolinensis, assembly GCF_035594765.1. Lineage (NCBI taxonomy): Eukaryota > Metazoa > Chordata > Lepidosauria > Squamata > Anolidae > Anolis > Anolis carolinensis. The sequence continues at coordinate 159,379,203 of NC_085843.1, read as the reverse complement.
TCATAAAAGGATGCTGATGCCACCAATGCAGAAGCCTCTCTATGTTCTGTAAGAAACAACGGGGTTTCTGTGGGCATCAACAGCACAGCAAAGCTTCCCCAAGTGTGATGGGGGGGGGGGGCATCAGCTGTGACTCGGGGTGCCGGGATTGCCCCACTACCGATGATGCCCAGATTCACCACAGAGGCTGGCAAATCACTATTCAGGACCACATCCATGTGATGAGATAATTCGCAATTCCTAGAGATAGCTTTTTAAATCAAATCCTCAAATAATTAAATCTGAAAATGCCAAACCCGCAAATGTGGAGAACTGACTGTAGTTATTATTTGTTTTTACAACGTGGTGTCATGGAATAGAATAGCTTGGAAAGTCCTTTCCTAGCAATAAGTCTAGCTGTAGAGAAGCTTATAAGTGTTGCACTCTAGCCTTGAGACACCTTTTCACACAGCACCACAACAGAATCCAGTAGTAATAACTCCAGCGGTTCATTAAGAAAAGCATGTACAAAGGGCAAAAGAGCATTTCCCAAAAGAGCAGGAGAAAGGGAACTATAAAATAGCAGTATTATATATACAAAAGAACAGTAGTCCAAAATGGCAAAGTACATGAAGTCAATGGAGTCAAGATCACAGGCATAAATCCATGAGCATGGAAGCAGGAACTTTTCCCAAGGTGAAACTCTTTCAGGAACGCAAGCACAAGAAACTTGAATCATGAACTTGACAGTTGAGATAGGAACCTGAACCTTTTGGCAATGTTGTCTCCTCTGAGAGACACCAAGTAAACACCACTTAATTTAAACCCAAACCCAACCAAAAAGCCATGAGATCATGCCTCACACATCTGAGTTTCAAGGATTTCTCACTGAGTCTTTCCGAGCACCTAATTAATCCAGAGACCTAATCTGATATTGCAGGAAAACTCCCCATCAGCTAAAGGCAAATTTCCAAGAAAATGAACACTGGAATCCAGGAGCCCCCGGTGGAGTAGTGGGTTAAAGCCTTGTGACTAGAAGGTTGGGTTGCTGACCTGAAGGCTGCCAGGTTCAAATCCCACCCGGGGAGAGCGCAGATGAGCTTCCTCTATCAGCTCCAGCTCCATGCGGGGACATGAGAGAAGCTTCCCACAAGGATGGTAATCACGTTTTATTGATTAGCCCATCGGCCGTGTCAAAACATTAACACATAGACATACATACAACATACAACCCGCGGTAAAAAAAGAAGTTAAAATAAACAAGCTGTTAACAAGATCCCATTCAGGTCAAATATCTGCATCACCTCCACAGTTTACCCCAATTGATTCCAAATATGCAATTCTCAGCTGTGTTGCTTTGAATAGGAAAAGGGCTGTTTTGTGTGTTATTTTAGGATTCTGGCTGGTCAACAAAAATGAAATTTTAATATGTGGGTCCCAGTGTGTTTTGTGAATAATGTATGGCCCGAGGCATTGGTCTCTCTCTTTCTTATACAATTCACAGCCGAACAGAACATGTGCCATTTACAAGGATGGTAAAAATATCAAAACATCTGGGCGTCCCCTGGGCAACGTCCTTGCAGACGGCCAATTCTCTCACTCCAGGAGCGACTCAAATTGCTCCTGACACACACACACACAAAAACCTACTCTAGTCCTACTGCGATGATTGTGGAATTGATGCATTGCCTGCAACTTGCTGTTTCTGCTTTGGAAAGCAAATTATCTTGGATCAATTCAAAGGTAGTGCCATCTTTCTTTTTATACTACTTATACTACTTACAGTGCTAACACCAACCCAATTTATGAGACCTTTCTTTTCTGTTACCATATTTTTCCCATTGCTTGGCAAGTATCCAAAAGTAAGAATGGTCTTCACAGCCAGACTCTAAATAGGGTAGCAAATGTGTGATTAGCAATGTGTCTCCGTTGCCATGTTGTGGTCCTAAGATGTTAAAGATATTGTATCATCAATGCTAAGCACACTATCCACTTCCGTCAGTTCAGCACCACTTGTCTTTCAGTCTCAAGAAAAGATTGCAAAAGCAGATCAGAGATTTATCTGATGTTGTTTGGAAAAACTATATAACAGGGGTTTTTCAATTTTTAAAAATATTTGAAAGGGCTTCACCCTTTAGAACTTTATGGAACATACTAAATAGACATTCTAGGACTGTGCCTGTTTGGTAGCTGAGTCTTAATATTCTAAACTCTTACCTGGGAATAAGGTCTATTGAGTGAAGTGGAGGGTCATGTCATATATAGGATTACACTGTGCACTATTGTATACACATGTTGTTGTTGTTACATGGTGTTGAGTCAATTTTAATTTATAATGATCCTATGAATGAGACCTCCATGAGCTCTGGTCAGCAACAGTTTTGTTCCTTGCAAACTAAGGCCCCTTCTGAACTGCCATAAAAACCAGATTATCTACTTTGAACTGGATTATATGGCAGTGTAGACTCATATAACCCAGTTCAAAGCAAATAATGTGGATTATCTGCTTTGATAATCTGGAATATATGGCCGTGTGTAAAAGGAGCCTAAGGGCTGTAGCTCCCTTGATTGAGGGTCCTTCCACACAATCATATGACCCAGAATATTTGGGCAGAAAATCCCACAATATTTGCTTTGAAATGGTTATCTGAGTCCACACTGCCATATATCCCAGTTCAAAGCAGAAAATGTGGGATTTTATTTAGCTGTGTGGAAGGGGCCTGAGTCAACCCACATATAACACAGTCATGATCTTTTCCTATCAGCTCCTACTTCACTCAGTCTTTTTTGTCTTTTCTGTGTATTTGTTAATATACATATTTCATAGAAATAGAGAAAGGAAGAGCAGCAGAGGCAAGAACTGAAGCAATTCTTCTTTCCATCAGAAAGGGCTGCAACTTGAAACCATACTGAAGGGAGGCACAGAAATGGAGAATAATCCACTTTGCTGCTTGCTCCAAGAGAAAAACACCCTCTCACAAACCCTGAATGAGGTACTAAAAACCTATCATGATCTGAAGAGGTTTAGCCTATTTAATTTCGAGGCTTACTACTGCCAAGTTGTGCAGGTCAGACTTGTGACAATCCTATCCTAGGTGTTTCTTGGTAAAAATTTCTTCAAAGGAGATTTGTCGTTGTCATCCTCTAAGAGGTGCAATGGGTTAAACCCTTGGGCCGGCTGACTGCTGACCTGAAGGCTGGGTTGCTGACCTGAAGGTTGCCAGTTCAAATCTATGAGATGGGGTGAGCTCCCATCTGTCAGCTCTAGCTTGCAGGGAAATGAGAGAAGCCTCCCAACAGGATGGTAACACATCCAGGTGTCCTCTGAGCAATGTCTCAATGGCCAATTCCTTCACACCAGAAGTGACTTGCAGTATGCTCTCAAGTTGCTTCTGACATGATTTTAAAAAATCCTTTAAGGCTGAGACAGTATGATTTGCTCAAAATCACCCAGTAGGTTTTGATGGCTGTGCAGGGTCTTGAACCACTCAAAGAACTACACTACACTGCAAGGCTACCTGTCCAAAATTGCTACTACTTGCCTCTGGAAGAGTTCCCTATCCACTCCAAGAAAGCATGCTTTGGATTGCCTAATAACAATTTAAACCTAATCTGAAAATGTCTGGTAGGGGGAAATTGTTTCTACGTGCTGGGGACTGTGTTCCGTTAGCAGTAATTTATTGTCTTTAAGAGCATCACAGGAACACTGATTAACACAGCAAAACACAGACATCTGTAGTTTGTTGTAATATGACATTGCATTTGTCCATTCATGACTCTCCACTATACCGTTCCTTTTATTCTGAGACCATTGCTAAAAGTCTGTTCAAAATTCATAGAGCAACGTGAGAGAAACAAGGCAAGAATGCAGTCTATTGACACCACGATAAACAGTAAAGAAAAGTGCATAAAACTAGGCAGAAAGAATTATCATCAGTTTTAATACATAAAAGTATACATTTCCCTAAGAGGTAATAGTCATGCTTGAGTTATTTATTTGTTTACTTACTTATTTACAGTAGAGTCTCACTTATCCAAGCTAAATGGGCCGGCAGAAGCTTGGATAAGCAAATATCTTGGATAATAAGGAGGGATTAAGGAAAAGCCTATTAAACATCAAATTAGGTTATGATTTTACAAATTAAGCACCAAAACATCATGTTATACAACAAATTTGACAGAAAAAGTAGTTCAATACGCAGTAATATTATGTTGTAATTACAGTATTTACGAATTTAGCACCAAAATATCACGATATATTGAAAACATTGACTACAAAAATGGCTTGGATAATCCAGAGGCTTGGATAAGCGAGGCTTGGATAAGTGAGACTCTACTGTATTTTATTTATTTATTTATTTATTTATTTGCTACATTTATATGCTGCCCTCCTCACCCCGAAGGGGGCTCAGAGCGGCTTACAAATTAAATTTACATACAATATTATATTATTAGCATAGTACAATACTGGTAATAAATTACTATATTGTACTGTATCAATATATTGTGATATTATTAGTAATATTACATGTAAAATATAACATATAATTAATATTATTATATCGTATTATTAGTATTATATCATATTACAATATAATATTATGAATATTTTATTCATATACCGCTTTTCTCACCCCTAGGGGGACTCAAAGCGATTCACAACACAATCCGTGGCAAAGATTCAATGTGTCACATCCATATAAAAGAAACATTACAGGTCTAAAAGCAACCACATGTAACCATAAATTAAATTATTAAAAACATTAAACATTAAGGGATTTAAATATTGCATTGATTGCATGGTTTCCTTTAGCAGCTTGCGTATTGCTATCATTTGTTGAATGCCTGCTTGCACAGCCAAGTTTTGAGCTGTTTCCTGAATGCCACGAGAGAGAAGGCTGATCTGATCTCACTGGGGAGGAAGTTCAAAAGCTGAGGAGCCACCACCAAGAAGGCCCTGTCTCTTCCAATTGCACCTGCGAAGGAGGCGGGACTAAGAGCAGGACCTCCCCAGCCGACCTTAACGCTCTAACTGGTTCATAAAGGGAGATGCATTCAGACAGGTAAGATGGACCAGAACCATTTAGGGTTTTATAGGCTAAAGCCAGCACTTTGCATTGTGCTCGGTAGCAGACTGACAGCCAATGAAGCTGATGCAACAAGGGGGTTGTACGCTCCCCGTACACTGCTACAGTAAGGCTGCCGTCCATTGGACTACTTAAATCTTCCAAACAGTCTTCAAAGGCAACCCCACATAGAGCACATTGCAGTAGTCTATTTTAGATGTAACTAGAGCGTGGACCGCCGCTAGAATGATTTGCAATTCTCTGTAAACTGCTTTGAGAAGTAGTATAAAATATTCTGAATAAATACTTTCCCAAACCTGAGGACAAGAATGAATGTTGTATGCCAGATATTCACGTAATGTATATATATGTGAATACAGTCTATGTGCAAGGAACATAGAAATTGCAAAGTCAATGTAATGTATGGCCTCTCTTTTCCAATATAAGCTTGCCTAGAATTTCGGATAATCAAGAGAGGCCTTCTGAAATGGAGAGCTGGCCAAACATATTTGACTTCTTCTGAGGATTTCTATTCCCCCTCCCCCCAAAAAAGGAGGAGCTTTATTTGCATATCATACATAGGATCTGGAATTTTGAGTGCCTGCAGCCAGACTTTTTGAGATTCTCTGCTGAAAGACCTTTTATTCAGAACAGTGGTTCCCAACCTTTTTTTTTTATTTTTATTTTTAACCAGGGATCACTCTCTAATATTAGTACCAAAAGAATTACGAATCAGTTTTTGGTCAACTTTAGATTTGGTTTGGTTATTTGGGGTACTGATTCAGAAAATTGCATTGGATAGACCATATGAGCTCTAGTTTCTGATACAGAACATATGCCATCCAGTAGTCACCATCTGCTTGCCCACAAAAAAACCTTATTTAATAATCTAGAGCTAATGTGGTTTATCCATTGCAGTTTTCTGAATCAGCACCCCAAATAACCCCAGAAATAGGTCTAAAAGTAAAGACACCAAGGCGCCCCTGCTTCCAGGCACCACATGGAATGGCTCAGGGGGAGGGAGGAGGAGAAACAGCAGTCAGGAGGCTTTCGTGGAGAGTCAGCCTCTCCCCTCCTGACATCCCCGTTGCTTCAGTACTATAAGAAGTTTTCATGAGACCAATCACTCTTGTTGCAACAGTGTAGTAACAGTGAGATCGCAGAACACATTTTAGTTCTTGGGGATCACTGGTGGTCCATGGACCACAGGCTGGGAATCACTGCTTTAGCATCTAATAACAAGTACACACTGCCTTTTCAGCAAAGCTTGGAAACATTACTTTTTTGCACTGCCACTCCCAGAATCTTACTGACAGACTAGTCCACTTCACATTTCTCTTCTCAGCTTCTCTGCAAAACCATAGTAAATCAATTCCTCTTTATGTCCACCATGCATTTTCTGCTCTCTCTCTCTCTCTCTTTCAATCTTTTTCAGGCTCAGAAAAAGTGTGCATTTTAGCTTTCTTTCTACCTGTGTGCTCCTGCTGAAGTCTGGTTTTGGGCTGAAGGCAAAACGTGACATTTTCTTTCCAAAGTTCAGGCCTCAGAGGGTATAGATGACTGTTTCCCTTTCTTATCCTGTCTTGTACATAGTTCGGCTACATCTCTGACAAATGAACTCAAAAAAGAAAGGGTGCACACTGGTGCAGCCAACATTTAACTCTGATGCAGCACGTTGCTCTTTATTTTTGAAAACACGTACTCGGAAACACAGGTCATCGTGCAAACTGGGGCATAATCGCATTTGAAACACAGATTTCTACTTCCATCAATTTGAACTTCCGCCATGCCTGGAAGGTGGTATTTACTGCTTGGTGCTTAGTCAGTGAAATGCCAAAAGGTTTCAAGAGCAGTAAACAGTCAATATAAACCCAATTTACATGTAATGACTGGATTCCTCTAACCTCAAGGGATGAGGAAGATTATTTGTCAGATGCCTTTTAGTTAGAGAAAAAAATCAAGGGAAAAAATAATTAGGTTTGTAACACTGCAGTCAGTGTGATCTTTTATTGATTATAAAGTTAAGGCAAAGTTGGCCTCAAGGCTCTGTCAATTGCTAAGAGAATACTCCGTTTGAAAAAGACAGATAAAACAACATGCGATTTGGCCTGGTTGTTAGCCAGCTTTTATTTTGCTTGACAGAACCTCTTTTCTTGTTAGAGTAACAAGACATGGCAATAAGAGACCATCTTTGCTTTGTGCTCAGTGTAGATTATATTGGCAGCTCTTTCATCAGCCAATCATATCTTCTTATTTAATGGATAGCCTATATGTGTGTGTGCACGTATGTGTATTATGTGTTTGAATTCACATTTATTAGGATTTGATCTGATACCACCAAATAAACTTTTCTAAGGTTTCAAAAGACACGATGAAAAGGTTGCAATTGAAGTTAGAATTGGGGGAAAGGATAATTGAAGAGTGGAAAGTAACACCATAGGGATCTATCCAGTGAAAATAATTTTTAAAAGCTCTGCACAAGTCAAAGTGCTTGAGGTTCACTAGCATCAGCAGGATTAAATATAATAGTATAGTTCTTTAAGTGTTGATCATGGAGCTGAAATATCATATCCACAGACAGACAGAAAGTACTAGAAAGGAACTGAAAGCTGATAAAAGTACAAAAACAACCCAAGGAAGAATAGTGAGCCCTTCATTGCTGATTTGTTTCTAACTAGCTGTATTCAGCCATGCATTGCTGTAGCCCAGTCTGGTTCAATGGGAAAGAAAGGATAGAGAAATAGTAGGTATCAGATATATGTGATTTCACAATGCTTGTGGGTAGGCAATATTTGTGGTGGTTCCATTGTCTGTGCAGATATGGGGATTGTCTGGTTTGGTGACTCTGGAACATGGAACATATTACTGTCTATGTGATAAGCAATCCTGATGTAAACTGTAGAATTCTAAAGATAGCCTCTGAGTGTCAACATAGATAGATGGATGGATGGATATCTCTCTCTCTCTCTCTTTGCCTTCCCCTTGGGGAGAATGACAGGGGGCGTGACTTCCTCGTTGGCCACACCCCCTGTTATTTTCCTGCTGGGAGAGGCAATAGGCCCCTCCCAGGGAGTGTCCATAGTGTCTCCTTCTCCCTATTATTAAAAATCTGGTTACCAGTATTAAAAAAAAACCTCTAAACTCAGCACAGTAAATAAAGAACACCACTCAGAAAACAGGAATTCCAGACATGAAACAATCAGGACCAGTTAACACCTCCCAACAAAGGATTCCCCCAGGCAGGAAGAAGCCAGGCTTTAAAGCTGCAAGGCTATTCACTACTAATCAAGCTGGCCAACTGCAACATTCACACTTGGCTCAAGCAGAAAAGAGTTTTTTCTCCCACTCTGGATCTTGCCACATAACACCAGTGCTGCAGCATCTGCATTGGCTTCCAACTGATTACCGTGGTCTATATAAGATGCTAGTTCTGACCTTTAAAACTCTTTACAGCCAGGGCCCATCGTACCTTAGGGACCGTCTCTCCTTCTCCCATCATCGGAGGTCGCAACGACCATCCCAACGAGACTTACTTTATGTACCGGGTCCTAGAGAAGTGCACTTGGAAAGGACCAGACGCAGAGCTTTTTCTATTTCTGCCCCTGCCTTATGGAATGCCTTGCCGCCCTACATGAGAGCCATGCGTGAGTTAGGGCCTTTTACCCTAGCACTAAAGACCTGGATCTTTACTAGAGCTTTCAATCTATGTTAATTTTATTACTATTTGTATGTATGTATTTTATCCTTTACAATTTTATCTTGTAAATCGCCTAGAGCATCGTGGATGGAGGGCGATTAATAAGTAATTAAATGATGATGATGATGATGATGATGATGATAAATAAAGAGAAGCCTCCCAAAGGATAGTAAAAATCTGGCTACCAGTATTAAAAAACCCTCTAAAATAATATAATAAGTATATGAAAATATAGTAATAATGTAATATAATTATAATAATATAATTATAATAATATAATTAGTAGTGGTATATCTCGCTCAGCTCACTGGAGCCCACAAAAAAAATTCACTCTAAGTATCCCTCCTTTCCGTGGTTAGGCCACAGAGCCTCGGCTTTGCGTAACTCACCAAGCTGAACTGAGTGGCGAAGAGGCAGGCCTAGCCATCCCTTGTGGCCCCACCTACACCAGTTAACAGTTACCAGTTAGCTGTCTGCTGTGATGGTTACTAAGGGAGGAGGAGACTCATTGGCCATTGCTAAGGGGCATTGTTTTACCTGTCTCAGGTGTGACAGGTGTGTGATAGTAGGAATGTGAATACCTTAAAACACTCATCAGTTTGAATGCTGCTCTGTATCCAAATTTTGTAGCAATTGGTGAAGTAGTTTGGGAAATATGAGGTCCCCACAAACTGACAATATATTTTTATTTATATAGATAGTTATCATCTGCCTTTCTTCCAACAGGCTTAAAGAAAAGTAGAAGGCTCTCTTCCTTCTTGTTTTAGCCTCACAATAATGTTATGAAGTAGGCCAGGCTGAGAAAGAGTGATCCACCCAAAGTCATCTTGTGGGTGTTAAGGCTCAACAGGCACCAGAATCTGGATCTCCCATTTCTAGGACCAGAATCCTAGAACTCGTCTACATGAATTAAAAAGACTGTAATTATCTCAATAGACATTTTTATCCTGACACACCATATCTGTAATGATATTTTTTGCAATGCATTTCGCTAGGAATTAATCCATTAAAAAAAAACTCTGCTTCATAGAAAATACAATATTCATATGCATGACAGGAAATACTGAAATGGAGTGTCCATGGCTGTGGGTTTGAAAATAATGTGAAGGACTGGAAATGCGGACTGCCCCTTGATGGCGAGGTGAGTTTGTCAGGGAGAAATGTGTGGCCAATTAAGTCAATCTCTCTTGCATAACCTATTGGAAAATAACTGCCCCCAATCTCTGGGCACATATCCTTTTGACAAATATGAATTTCTATGAATATGTGAAGACCACCTTTTGAAAACCACTAGTCAAGAAAAGCATGAACTTGTTAGAAGTCAACGCTTTGAACAAGTGATATTCACAGGATGCATTTTGCAAGAAGACTTAAAGTTTAGTAGGCTCAAAATGTTTTTGTTCAGTTATGCAAGAACTTCCTAACCAAAAGGTGTTTAGCAGTGGAACTCTCTGCCTTGGAGTGTGGTAGAAGCTCCTTCTATGGAGGCTTTTAAACAGAGGCTAAATGGCCACCTGTCAGGGGGTACTTTGTGCTTTTTCTGCATGGCAGGGGGTTGGACTAGAAGGCCCATGTGGTCTCTTCCAACTCTATTATTCTGTGATTCTACAAGCATTCATGTAATGGCACACAGGTAACTCAGCTGTTAAACTGAAGAACCATGCCTTTGAACTGCCAAGGATAAAGACATGCCACCACAAAAATATATTTGGTTAGCAGAGCATGGTTGTTTCTTTGCAGTTGTAATTGCCCAAAAAGATATACACTCCCCTGAAACCTCTTCGTTTAACATATGCACTTCTTTGAAAAATACCGTATCTTGTTTACTCATAAACTTCTTGTATTATTTCACCATACAGACACATTTCTTACTGAAGTTCTGTTACAGATAAGATGTAGTTCTCTGTGTTGAGTACACAGGGTATCAGTCTTAATCAATAGTCCATAGTTTTTGGGTATAGTTGTACTCACTGAAGTCCATAAGCATACTTCTATATTGAGGTCTCTAAACAGTAACATGCATCCACCTCCACTGAGGTCTGGACACATACATCTGCTTGCATTGAAGGCCAAACACACATTGAACACAAAATGGTGTCTTGAGTCTGCACATGCTCAGTACAATCACATGTCTATAACTTCTCCCACACCAAAGAGGTACAAACTGGCAAATCAACATACATACAGAATATATGCAAATATATACATTAACAAATAAATAATGAAATGCTTGGGAGGTTGCTATTTCCAACAAACTCACTTTCAATATGATAATTCTGTACCAACTTCAATAAAACTGCAGTTAGCAAGTAAAATGATTACTTTTTGTCAAGGACCAAGTCCCATGTTCTTTTTAGGGCCGCAGAGGTTGCTGAGTTGTGAAAATGTACAATCATATTAAATTTTACATTGCAATTTGGTTCGTCTTGCTCTAAATGAGATATTTCTGTGGCCATATATAGAGATCATGATTAATAAGCTCTAGTTTATAATCAGTGATTTTGATATCAATACATATAACTTATGGGATGTCTTCTTGTTAGTATAAGTCTTATCGAGTCGTCGTCACATGATGCTTTCCTTTCAATTTGCCAGCTTAGAGGACTTTTCTAGATAGACTGTGTTTCTTTATCTAGTTTTAGCTTGACAGAAAATGGAATGGTTGGAAGTGTTGGAGGCTATATGCCATCCTCATGCTATACTTGAGAGACGTGCTGTTTCACACTTGTCTCAATACTCATTGATGAGATCCAGACTGTACTATAATAAAATTAACACAGTCAGTGTAATGCTTATTGTGCCTGACAGCATACAGCTGTTCCTATGGTTTAATTCCCTATTCAAAGGACATAGGAAGAAATCTGCAGGTTTAAAAAAATTATTTGGAGTAACCAAATTGCATTTAATCAACACAGCAAGAAACATACAGAATGCAACATATCCCAATATCATAATTACCATTCATTATAGTAGTTAATAATTTGCATGTAAACTTTGTCATAAATTTCTGTGTGAAACAGGTAGGCAATACTCTCCTGTATTATAGTTAGAATAATTGATAAATTGATGTATTATTACATATTATAAAGAATAACGTATATAGACAGTTATTTTATGCACTTACATGGGCCCCTTCTACACTGTCCTATATCCCAGGATCTGATCCCAGATTATATACTTTGAACTGGATTATATGAGTCTCCATTGCCAAATAAGATGGGATAATCAGATAATCTGGGATCAGATCCTGGGATATAGGGCAGTGTAGAAGGGGCCAATTTTCCATAAGGGTCCTTTTAACAACTAGAAAGAGACAAAATCATTGCATCTTTCCAGTGGCATGTTGTTTTTATTCTTGCCATTAGGCAGAAAGAAAGAAATTAATTGGATCACTGAAATAAAGGACCTGCTGTGGATCAACTTCAGCTTTCTGGTTATTATGAATATACATTTCTTTGAACTCAATTTGCCATTTTTTTCAGCCAAGAGAGAGCCTCACCTCATATAAATGTAAACTTCAGGATTTTGCATGTTAAAATTCATGTTAATCTCTTGTAGCAAAAACTAATGTGTCTTCAAGTACTTTAAAGATTCATTTATTTCACAGGCAAATGAAGGAGGACCATTGGAGGTGCAGAATGGCTTTAAATAGCCTGCCAATCTGCCCTTGAGACATGATGAGAAGCTGGCAGGCTTAAACCAAATCTGGTCTCCTTCACAGGGGCTTTGCCTGCCAGCTGCGAGTCAGGCTTTCGTCAGACATCTGAAATGTTGGCCTTGGATGCACTATACTACACTTACTGTATACATTTGTATACATAGTACAAATATTTGGTGACAGGACTGGAGCTAGCTACTAAGAAACTAAGAGGAAACCAAAATAAGATGGCACATGACACCAGTCAAATTATCAAAGCTGTATAAAAAACATAGAAAAGAACTGCTGGAAATGTCATGCCCATGATGGAAGTTTCTTCCATATGTGGTGGACTTGTAAGAAAGCTATTAGCTACTGGACGAAAATCCCTAAAAATAAGAATCTTCTGGGCCTAACGGATAAGGAGATAACTATGACTAAGAATGAGGATATTCTATTTACATACCTGACAACCGCCGCAACAATTGTCTATGCAAAAACTTGAAAGTTACAAGAAACACCAGAGCTGGACCAATGGAGAAATAAAGTAAGGGAAGTTAAAGATATGGACATACTGACTTTTCTATTAAAAAAGAAAGGAGCCCCAGTGCTGTGGCACAGGCGGGAGAGCAAGCCAGCTGCAATTAACTGCAATGAATCACTCTGACCAGGAGGTCATGAGTTCGAGCCCCGCTCGGAGCCTATGTTTGTTTGTCTTTGTTCTATGTTAAAAGGCATCGAATGTTTGCCTATATGTGTAATGTGATCCGCCCTGAGTCCCCTTCGAGGTGAGAAGGGCGGAATATAAATGCTGTAAATAAATAAATAAATAAATAAATAAATTAAAGCGCTGAGCTGCTGAATTTGCAGACCAAAAGGTGCCAGGTTCAAATCCCAGGAGCGGCTTGAGCGCCCACTGTTAGCTCCAGCTCCTGCAGTTCGAAAACACGCAAATGTGAGTAGATCAATAGGTACCGCTCCGGCGGGAAGGTAACGGGGCTCCATGAAGTCATGCCAGCCACATGACCTTGGAGGTGTCGATGGACAACGCCAGCTCTTCGGCTTAGAAATGGAGATGGGCACCAACCCCCAGAGTCAGACATGACTGGACTTAATGTCAGGGGAAACCTTTACCTTTATTAAAAAAGAACTCGGGAAACCCCATAAAACAAACTGATGGGGAACCGGTAGAGAACTATTTTATGATAATATTATGATAATTATTGATAATAATATTATAATGTAATACAATATTATACTAATAATAATATAATAAAATAATATTAATTATATATTATATATTAAATGTAATATTACTAATAATATTACCATATAATGATATAGTACAATATAGTAATTTAATGCTTATATTGTGCTATGCTAATAATATATTGTATATACATTTGATTTGTAAGCCGCTCTGAGTCCCCTCCGGGGTGAGAAGAGCAGGATATAAATGTAGTAAGTAAATAAATAAATAAATAATATTTTAGAAAAATGAAGAAATAAATGTTTACTGCAAATTATCCAAAGATGAGGGACAGAAGAACAAGGAGTTCCTCCAGAGGAAGAGGATAAGATACGAGCAACAGGAAAAGAACCAAACCGCTAAGGATTGGAAGGAAGTATTTTTAATTTTTCTATTTTTTCAAAAAAAATCTTCTTTTTAATTTTTTTCTCTTTTTTGTAGGTATATACATTTTTTTTCTTTTTGATTTTTTTTGGATTCTATTACCCCCTTCCCCTTTTCTTTATTTGCTATCTCTTTTCACCCATCTTTCCTATTAGAAATCTTGTTCTCACACTTTCACTGTATACAATTTGAAACTTTAATAAAAATTTAATTAAAAAAAAATAATTCTAATTGCATTATTAACACTGACGGAGTCCCCAATGGCACAATGGGTTAAATCCTTGTCCCGGTAGGACTGCTGACCGAAAAGTCAGTGGCTAGAATCTGGGGAGCCGGGTGAGCTCCCATCTGTCAGCTCCAGCTTCCCATGCGGGGACATGAGAGAAGCCTCCCACAGCATGGCAAAACATCCGAGCAGCCTCTGGGCTACATCCTTGCAGACGGCCAATTCTCTCACACCAGAAGCGACTTGCAGTCTATCAAGTCACTCTTGATACTAAAAAAAAATAACACTGACTAAGAACACAAACCACATAAGCCAATGAACTTGTTAATACATAAGCAGATTAAAGCCAATCATCACTGTATAAGCCAATTAATGCAGAAAGTGTGAATCTTAAACACCTCTGAGTTTACTGGAACTTCCTAATGAATTATAACTTAGCAGCCCCATACTGTTGTGATGCTGTGGCAGTTGCCCAACCTATCTCTGACTGACAAGTGAAGTGAAGCTGTGCATTATTGCAGTTGGTATAAACCTCATTGCAATTTTGGGCTCAGGTACTGTATGAGTACTGTATGTTGAATTACCTCTATCTGTCTGTATGTGTTGTAGTCTATAAATCGCATTGGATTTATATACCATGTATATGTGCATTGTGATCCGCCCTGAGTCCCCTTCAGGGTGAGAAGGGTGGAATATAAATACTGTTAATAAATACAGTAGAGTCTCACTTATCCAACACTCGCTTATCCAACGTTCTGGATTATCCAACGCATTTTTGTAGTCAATGTTTTCAATACATTGTGATATTTTGGTGCTAAATTCATGAATACAGTAATTACTACATAGCATTACTGTGTACTGAACTACTTTTTCTGTCAAATTTGTTGTATAATATGATGTTTTGGTGCTCAATTTGTAAAATCATAACCTAATTTGATGTTTAATAGGCTTTTCCTTAATCTCTCTTTATTATCCAACATATTCACTTATCCAACGTTCTGCCGGCCCGTTTACGTTGGATAAGTGAGACTCTACTGTAATATGTTTATTTAAGCACTTATTTTTGGTTAGTTATTATATGTTTATATTGAGGTTGTTTTACTTATTGTTTTGATTTGATCTGTCTGTCTGTCTGTTTGTTTGTTTTATTATGGCATTGAATGTTTGCCACTTTTAGTTTGGAAACTGCCCTGATTCCCCCTAGGGAGATAGGGCAGATTATAAATAAAGTTTTTATATTATTATTAGTAGTAGTAGTCAGGACCGGCCCGAGGAAATTCGAAGGGGTACGCAAAAAAATTTTTGCGCCCCCTCCCCTGCGCCGCAGGAGGCGTGGCCAGGACTGGCCCCGCCCCCCGCGCCCTATCCCCGCCTCCCACGCCGGGCGGCCACGCCTCCCACGGCGCGGGCGGCGTGGGAGGCGGGGCCAGGGTGCGCGGCACGGGAGGCGGGGCCAAACGTGGCCCCGCCTCCTGCGGGGCGCGCCCTGGTGCAGCCAAGCTGCGGCAGGAGTTCTTCCAGGCCGCAGCCTGAAAGGACTCCTGCTGCAGCGGGCACGCGCTGTGGGAGGCGTGGCTGGTCCTGCCTCCCGTGGGGTGCGCCCTGGCGCAGCCAAGCTGCAGCAGGATTTCTTCCAGGCCGCAGCCTGAAAGGACTCCCACTGCAGCGGGCGTGCGCCATGGGAGGCGTGGCCAGTCCCGCCTCCCGCGGGGTGCGCCCTGGCCTGGCTGTGCCATGGCGCGCCCCGCAGGAGGCGGGGCCAGAGCTGGCCACGCCTCCATGTCACATGGCCCCACCTCCGCCAGGTGTGGCCCCGCCTCCCAGGGGTTCAATAGCGCCCCTGGGAAGGTGGCGCCCAACGCGGGGGCGTGGCCAGCGTGCCATGTTGGGCCGGGCCTGGTAGTAGTAGTAGTATGATGTCTTGATAGTGTAGTGGAAAACAGCAGATCTTCACATTTATTTCAATCTAAAATTGAGCTTCTTTTAGCACATTGCACCATATATCCTTTAAACATTTGGTCAGCAACTCAGCTTGTGCATATTGTGGATCTCAACAGGACACATATAGTCTGCTTCTGAAGTAATGAATTACATACTGAAACCTAAATCCAATTGCTGGTCCCAGCTCAACTAGGCCCATTGAATC
Source organism: Anolis carolinensis (assembly GCF_035594765.1). Classification (NCBI taxonomy): domain Eukaryota; kingdom Metazoa; phylum Chordata; class Lepidosauria; order Squamata; family Anolidae; genus Anolis; species Anolis carolinensis. The sequence continues at coordinate 159,362,819 of NC_085843.1, read as the reverse complement.
AATGCGATTTACATCAGCGATTACTTACTTTTCAGCAGTTGATTCAATGAGTTTATTTTAACTGGATTGAGGCCAAAGTCTCTAATATGCCAGATCATTTGATCTTCTCATAATGTTCAGGACAAGATGTAAGGAATTATTATAATGACTTGTTCTTTTTATCTTCTTGGAATCCTGGTTATTGCTCATGAATTTTGAAATGTTAATGTTGATTTTAGCACTATTTCTAATGTGATCATACAAAAATGACTGATTTTTCCAATTTTTTGTTTTGAAATATCTGTGTTTTGAAGATCGCAAACACGTGGCTTTTTAAAGATGCATAGCAAATTCTCAACTACAAGATATAATGGAAAATGGCCCCTGAATTTGTTAGAATAGGCTATGGTTATTTTGCACAGTACAGTAGAGTCTCACTTATCCAACATAAACGGGCCAGCAGAACATTGGATAAGCGAAAAATGTTGGATAATAAGGAGGAATTAAGGAAAAGCCTATTAAACATCAAATTATGCTATGATTTTAAAAATTAAGCACCAAAACATCATGCTTTACAACAAATGGATAGAAAAAGAAGTTCAGTACATGATAACATTATGTAATAATTACTGTATTTATGAATTTAGCACCAAAATTTCGCAATTTATTGAAAAATTGACTACAAAAACATTGACTACTAAAAGGCAAACTGCGTTACTAAAAGGCAAATAAGCGGATCTTGGATAAGCAAGATTCTACTGTACTTGTCTAATTCTATGCTTCCCAAGTGTGACTTCCTCAAAAAATCAAATCACTGACTACAGTATGTTAGTCTTAAGTGCCAAAATATGATCTAAAATGTGATAATAAATAAAAGTAAAATGGGAAACTATGTTCAATACCTGGTTATTCTGATTGTTCAAACACACTGCCAATTCCATATCCACCCCATGTCTTGCTTGCTTATCCGTTCTACTTTTGTCCAACCTGTAAGTCAAATTGTGACTCTCAAAGGGAGTCATGTCAATAAAAAAATGGGGCGTCCTTCAGGTTTATTTATTGAAAGAAGGGGGGAAACAGCTAAGAGACTCAAGGGAAGTAGAATGAATGTAGCAGTAGAAAATAGAGATCAGCTAGATAAGACCAGAACAGAGTGTGCATTAACAGGCAGAGCCTTGAGGTTGGTCCTTCCTTATTGCTTGAATTCCTGGTTCCCTGTTACTGGAATTCCTGCCAATTTGGCCAAAGGATGGCACTGCAGTGTGTGTTTTTCTTCCATCATGTAGTCCTGGAAGAGCTACCGATTCCCAATGTTTTCTTGGGGCAAGATAGTATAATGTCAAATGGAAGGGACTATTTCATACCATTTTTCAAGTGTCCATTTCTTTTTATCCTTCCACCCCCACGCTATTACTGCATGCGCGGCTCTAAACATTATCATCATTAAGTCTTGGTCTTCGTCCTTAATTCTTCTGTCCCCATATATCCCTATTAACAGAATTTGCATATTTATATCAAATTTGGTTTTAGTATGTAATTCAACCTGGGTTAGAATTTGTTTCCATTTTTTTTTATCTCTTCACATTTCCACCATAGATGAGAGTACCATGACTCCCTACTCCCACAATGCCAACATTTGGGATTTAATCCCTGAATCATTTGTGCCAGCTGAATTGGTGTTCTGTACCACTTCGTAATTATTTTCAGTTCTAATTCCTTATATTTGTCTACAGTAAAGTCTCACTTATCCAACATTCGCTTATCCAACGTTCTGGATTATCCAACACATTTTTGTAGTCAATGTTTTCAATATATCATGATATTTTGGTGCGAAATTCGTAAATACAGTCATTACTACATAGCATTACTGCATATTGAACTACATTTTCTGCCAAATTTGTTGTATAACATGATGTTTTGGTGCTGAATTTGCAAAATCATAACCTAATTTGATGTTTAATAGGCTTCTCCTTAATCTCTCATTATCCAACATATTCACTTATCCAACATTCTGCCGGTCCGTTTATGTTGGATAAGTGAGACTCTACTGTATTTTTATTTTATTTAAACCATTGACTATCTTTTCTATCTTTTCTTTTCCTAGGCCCCCTTCCTTTTCCCACTTGTTTTCCATTATTCTATATATAGACTCCTTATCTTCTATCATTCTTCCATATATTTTATTTAATCCTTTTTTACCACCAAGTCTCTCTTTTAATATCTTGTCTATTATATTTTCTCCCTCCTTACTTTCTTCCTTCTTGATTTGTTCCCAAATACCTCTTAGTGTTAACCAATTTATCCCACCCCCTAATCTTTCCAATTGTTTCCTTTCCATTAATTCCTTATTTTCAGTATACAAATCTTTAATTTTACTATATCCCATCTGTTTCAATTTTATTATAATACTCCTGTCCTCATTATTTCTTAAACTACCTATCGGGGCTTCTTTTGATAAGTATGGCATCCATTTCTCTTTCCATTTCCCCCATATTTTTAATGCTATTTTTCTTGGGCCTATTGATTTTTCTATTCCCTCTTTTAAATTTTTTGTAAATATTCCATAGTCTCCTTTATTTTTATTTATTTATTTCATTCTCTATTCTTATCCACTTCTCTTGCTTCTCCTCTACTAATTCCAACAACGCTTTCAGCTGGAATGCTTTGTAGTATTCTTGTAACTTCGGTTTTCCCCATCCTATTTCTTTATTGGATCTATACAGCTCCTTATTACTTATTCTTGATTTTTTCCCCTCCAAATATCCACTTCTTATTTCTCCATCCCATTTTTTAAATTTTTGTTGTGAAATCTCCAATGATAGAGTTCGAAACAAATACAATAACTTGGGGAGTATACAGGGGCCGGGCTGTGGCACAGCTGGCTAGTAACCAGCTGCTATAAATCACTACTGACCTCTCGGTCATGAGTTCGAAGCCCGGGTCGGGTTAAGCCTCCGACCATTAAAAAAAATATAGCCCCGGCTTGCTGTTGACCTAGCAGCCCCGAAAGACAGTTGCATCTGTCAAGTAGGGAAAATTTAGGTACGCTTTATGCGGGAGGCTAATTTAACTAATCTACAACACCATAAAACTGCTCACGAGGAAAAGAATGAGGAAGAACAGCCACCAATGGACAGTGAAGCAACAGCTCCCCCTGTGGCCGGAATCGTGAAGCTGGAAAGATGTTAAAATGCCTCTGTGTCTGTCTAAAACTGAATGTTGTTTGTCTGTTGGCATTGAATGTTTGCCATATATGTGTTGTATTGTAATCCGCCCTGAGTTCCCCTTCGGGGTGAGAAGGGCGGAATATAAATACTGTAAATAAATAAAAAATAAATAAATTTTAATTGATCTAATTCTTATTGAAATACTTAAGAATTCTAGGTTTTTGTTCACCATTCTGTCTGCCTATAAATCACCTGCAGAATTTCTTTAATGTATTATTTTGGCATTTCTTCCTAAGATAGTTAATTTTCAAGGAAGAAAGAGACTGCTCTACAATATTGAAAATAGTACTCTAATGAAAACAGCCACTCAGGATGTAACACACAGTTCCTCTCAGAATACTATTTCATTGTTGCTATGCTCCTCTTGGAGTGAATGATTTGTTGGTTCATATGGATCCTTGTGAAAAGACTATTTGTTTAAATACACCTGCATGCTCTGCTGTGCCGTGTGCCTGACCATCTTGACCTTTAGCATGTTGCTACCACAATATAAGTATTAATAATATATCTGGGCACAAATAAGCGCTCTCAGAAACAATTACAGCCATTTGTGCCAAAGGTGCTGACAAGATCCCTTTTAATATATTTTGGCTTTTTGTATCTGGTAGTGTGAATGTCAGCTCCTTGGAGGCAGAGAGAGCCTGAGATACTAGGAAAGCCAATGATTTAAACTTGAGAAATACTAAATAGCCATTGTCAACATGAACCTCAGCGAGGGGAAGACTGCAAAAGAGGCAGAGGAAAAAATAACCCAATGAACAGGAGGCTTTCATGTCAAGAGGTTCATATCGAGAGAACAAATTTGCTCCTCTCTGTTTTATGCATAAAACACATGAAAATATCTTCAGAAACAGACTGCATCACAACTGTAAACCACATTTTCTTTGATGTTTTGTGAAGATGTGGTTATTAGTTCTTTGCCCCTGAAGTCATTCCTCTATTGATGTTCCATTAATATGCATTATTTGCCAAAAATGCAGTCATCTGTCTCTTGAAGTATTATGTAAATAACTATATTTTGTATCTACTGAATGGGACTTGAAACACGACTTTAGTTACACATCTGTTTGCAAACTTATGTTATACATACTACGTGTTTTGTATTTAAGTCTGAGATTCCAGTTGTTTATATAAACAAGATTCAGAATTTGTGCATGTACAGTAGAGTCTCACTTATCCAACATTCGCTTATCCAACATTCTGGATTATCCAATGCAGTCTGCCTTCCGCCTGGGTCCACAGCTATTTCTCTAGGCAGCAAGGACTGAACTTTTTATGGATTTAATTTCTGACAATGTTCATTTTATGCAATACTATCTTTATTCTTAGTCAATTTGTTAATAGCCAAAGTTTTTGTAGTCAATGTTTTCAATACATTGTGATGTTTTGATGCTAAATTCATAAATACAGTAACTACTACTACATAACTTTACCATGTATTGAACTGCTTTTTCTGTTGATTTGTTGTGAAACATGATGCTTTGGTGCTTAATTTGTAAAATCAAAACGTAATTTGATGTTTAATAGGCTTTTCCTTAATCCTTCCTTATTATCCAACATTTTCACTTATCTAACATCCTGCCGGCCCGTTTATGTTGGAGAAGTGAGACTCTACTGTACTACAATGATGATGAAAATTATTGATGAACATTATTAAGTATAAGCAATTATGTAACATTATTTAATGGATAGAAGGATGAACTATAGAACACTAAGGAGTATTTGTTGTCATTTGTCTTCAAGTCATTTCTGAATTATGATGACCCTAAAGCAAAGCTATTATGGAGTTTTCTTGGCAAGATATCCTCAAAAGGAGTTTGCCACTGCCTTCTTCTGAGGTTGAGAGAACATGACTTGGCCAAAGTCATACAATTGGATTCTACAGCTAAATGGGGATTTGAACCCTAGTTTTCCAGAGTCCCCGGTGGCACAGTAGATCAAACTGCTGAGCTGCTGAACTTGCTGACCGAAAGGTTGGCGGTTTGAATCTGGGGAGCAGGGTGAGTTCCTGCTGTTAACCCTGGCTTCTGTCAGCCTAGCAATTCGAAAACATGCAAATGTGAATAGATCAATAAGTACCACTTTGACAGGAAGGTAACGGCACTCCATGCAGTCATGCTGGCCACATGACCTTAGAAGTGTCTATGGACAACGCCGGCTCTTCAGTTTAGAAATGGAAATGAGCACCAACCTCCAGTGTCAGACACAACTAGACTTAATGCCAGGGGAAAACCTTTACCTTTACCTTTCCAGAGTCCTAATCTATTGCTCAACCTACTTCACAGCCTAATCTTTTCCTACATATGCATCTTTTAAAAACTTTGAATGAATGCAGGACTTCAAAGCATTTTTTTAATTTCCCTAGACCCCTTGCTTTATGTATGTTCTGGAGAATATTAATTCTTGTCTGGTATTTTGTTTCATTTCAGTTGCTCTCAGTAGAAATACTGTCTGGTTGTGGACTGTGGATTCTCTTGTTTTCACTTTTTGACCAAAACGGCATCCTATTCCTGATTTATGCATAGTGCTTTACAGATGCAAACCTTGTGTCTCTAAACAAATACAATCACTGTAATGTTGAATATCATTTTGTCAGTGGCAACTTGTGGCTAATGTTACTTGGAGAAGGGGGTGTACTGCTGTCTGAGGTGCTGAATCCTCTCCTAGTAAGTTCAGCAGCTCACATTCTTCCTTTAAAGGTGAGCCTAATCTCCGGAATATCTTTATAACCCCCCAACCTGGAAAATGTCAGCTGCCACTAGCATATGTTCTTGTTTGCTTTCCCTTCCCTCTCTCAAGATATCTGATCTTCACTGTTGGGTTTATTAAATGGTTAGACCACAGATGGACAAAGTTGGATGCTTGGACTGCATTCACTCCAAAAAAAAGCCCTTTTTGAAGTTCTGCAAAAGCACCTGCAATTCATTTTTAAGGAATGTATTGTTTTTCTTCATTAGAACTTTAGGACTGCTGACCGAAAGGTGGGTGGTTCGAATCCGGGGAGTGGGATGAGCTTCCATCCATCAGCTTCAGCTTCCCGTGTGGGGACATGAGAGAAGCCTCCCACAGGATAGTAAAACATCTAGGCGTTCCCTGGGCTACATCCTTGCAGACAGCCAATTCTCTCACACCAGGTTCTCAAGGAGCTCCTGTCATGAAAAAAAAAATTAGAACATTGTTTTTCTTCACGATAACAATAGCACTCTTTGAAGCTTCTGGGAAGGACACATGGCTTTTTTGCCTATTCCCCATCACTATATTAACTTGTCTAAAGTCCATACAGATCATTTATCCAAATATGAAGCAACACTTTTCACACTTCCATTTCTCAAAACAGGATGTCGAAATAAGAAAAAAGGAGATTGAAATTACTGAATTACAGGATTCTTCAGGGACTCTATTGGCTACACTTTACACTTTTAAGAAATTAAAATTGGTCAGACAGCCCTTCTGAACTTCACAAAATACTGACATATATCTCTAAACCCTATAAATGGCCTCTCCCCAGAGCTAGATCAAAATCAAAATGTGTAGAAAATGACTATTTGTTGTATAGGTAGATAGTTAATTGAATCCCAACAATAGGTTGGATACAAATATATATTTTACATATTTTTTCACTTTACTCAAAGTGATATCATTATTAACTTCTGATCAGTACAGCAGCAATGTGCCATCTCTGGTACAGATTTCAAAATTTAAATAAGGTTGTTAGGACTTATCCCAATAATTATTACATAGATCCACATATAGATAAAGTAAAGGTTTCCGCTGACGTTAAGTCCAGTCATGTCTGGCTCTGTGGGTTGGTGTTCATCTCCATTTCTAAGCCAAAGAGCCGGCATTGTCCGTAGGCACTTCCAAGGTCATGTGGCCAACATGACTGCATGGAGCGCCGTTACCTTCCTGCCGGAGCGGTACCTATTGATCTACTCACATTGGCATATTTTCAAACTGCTAGGTTGGCAGAAGCTGGAGCTAACAGTGGCAACTCACGCCTCTCTCAGGGTTTGAACCTGGGACCTTTTTGGTCTGGAAGTTCAGCAGCTCAGTGCTTTAACACACTTCGCCACCGGGGCTCCTAGATCCACATATAGTCGTGTTTAAACCCACTAAAATGACCAAGACTTACATTAGTCTTGCTAATTTTAGGCCCGCGGTGGTGCAGCAGATTAAACCGCTGAGCAGCTGAAGTTGCTGACTGAAAGGTCAGCGGTTTGAATTCAGGGAGTGGAATGAGCGCCCGCTGTTAGCTCCAGCTTCTGCCAACCTAGCAATTCGAAAGCATGCCAATGTGAGTAGATCAATAGGTACCGCTCCGGCGGGAAGGTAATGGCACTCCATGCAGTCATGCCAGCCACATGACCTTGGAGGTGTCTACAGACAATGCCGGCTCTTTGGCTTAGAAATAGGAGATGAGTACCAACCCCCAAAGTTGGATACAACTAGACTTAATGTCAGGGGAAAACCTTTACCTTTACTTTACATGAGTCATGGCTAAATGATAACCCTTAGATTTAAATTAGTCAGATCTAAAATCAAAGGCCAAATATGGATCCAACCTGCCACTATGATAATAGATATTGCAATGTCAGTGATTATGTTCAAGAAAAGTCAACAGCATCACTGAAGATAAAAATAGAAATCACCCATCCATAAGAACAGACAGAGCAACCAACCCCGTCATACACTTTCCTAGCCTGACCATCATGTGAATGCCAATATTTTGCCCGATATACTTCTAAGCAGCTCATATACAACCAGTGAAACCTGAGCAGTGAATATATAAGAAGTATTATTTAGGACTCACTAATGGGAAGCTTTGCTTGTCGTCCTTTTTCCTGCAAGTAGTTCAGGAAAGAAGTTGATATAAAAGATTATAAGATTTGAAGATTTGAAGTTGCAGTCTTTAATATAAACATTATCATAGAAGATGTGACAAGTCAACTGAGGTAACATTTAGGGCAGTGGTTCCCAACCTATGGGCTGTGAGACCTAAATAAGGTGCCGTGAAAATAAGCTTTAGATTATTAAATATGGTTTTCTGTGGGCGAGCAGATGGCGACTACTGGATGGCATATGTTTTGTATCAGAAACTAGAGCTGATGTGGTCTATCCAATGCAATTTTCTGAATCAGCACCCTAATAACCAAACCGAATCTAAAGTTGACCAAAACCTGATTTGTAACCCTTTTGGTACTAATGTTGGAGAGTGGTCACTGGTCAAAAAAAGGTTGGGAACCACTGATTTAGGGTAATAGATTCAGATATCCTTGCAACTAATTTCATATAAATTATTGGTTATTCTTTCTCTCTCCTGCATAAATATTCAAAGTTCTACAAAGTTGCAGTTCTACAACTCCAGAAATGTCTGAGTAAATGTATTTATATGCATCATATTATACAGAATAATGTATAATGTAACGGTTTTTAACTGTGAATTTTTAAATACTGTTTATATATCATTCTGTATTGTTGAAGGTTTTCATGGCAGGAATCGCTGGGTTGCTGTGAGTTTTCCAGGCTGTATGGCCATGTTCCAGAAGCATTATCTCCTGATGTTTCACCCACATCTATGACAGGCATCCTCGGAGGTTGTGTGGTTTGTTGGAAACTAGTCAAATGGGGTTTATGTATCTGTGGAAAGTCCAGGGTGGGAGAAAGAACTCTTGTCTTTTCTCTAGAACCATCCCTTGTAGGTTCTATCATAAAATCTGGAAAAAGTGTGTTGCTGTTTATTTGTTCAGTCACTTCTTACGCATAGACCAGCCCACGCCAGCGCTCCCTGTTGAGCTGGGCTGTGGTGCAGCTGATAAGTAGCCAGCTCCCTACCATTAATAGCCTAGCTTGCTGCCCACCTAAGCAGCTCGAAAACAGCTATGTCTGTAAGTAGAAAATTCTAGGTACTGCTTAATGCGGGGAGGCTAATTTAACTTAATTTATGACACCATAAAAAAAAACTGTCGGCAGCTTGCGAAGAACATGAGGAAGTACTACCAAAAAGGACTCAGCATCACAGTGGATGATGAAGCAGCAGCTCCCCCTGTGGCCAGAATCAAGCATACCCTCATGAATATGGAAGCTGGAGAATGTTAAATAGCTTCTACTGTCTGACTGATAATGCATTGAATGCTGTTCTGTTCTGTCCTGTCTGTCCAAATGGCATTGAATATTTTCCGTGTATGTGTATTGTGATCCACCCTGAGTCCCCTTGGGGAGATAAGGAGGAATTTATTTATTTATTTATTTACAGTATTTATATTCCGCCTTTCTCACCCTGAAGGGGACTCATGGCGACATACAACATACAGACAGAGACAGAGACAAAGTCACAGAGGCAATTTAACATTTTCCAGCTTCCGGCTTTATGAGGGTATGCTTGATTCCGGTCACAGGGGGAGCTGCTGCTTCATCATCCACTGTGATACCAAGTCCTTGATGTATTACTTCCTCATTTTTTTCCGCACGCTGCTGGACGATTTTTATGGTATCATAATCCTAACAGGTTATGAATATATTCCTAATACAGTAGAGTCTCACTTATCCAACACTCACTTATCCAACGTTCTGGATTATCCAACGCATTTTTGTAGTCAATGTTTTCAATACATCGTGATATTTTGGTGCAAAATTCGTAAATACAGTAATTACTACATAGCATTACTGCATATTGAACTACCTTTTCTGTCAAATTTGTTGTATAACATGATGTTTTGGTGCTTAATTTGTAAAATCATAACCTAATTTGATGTTTAATAGGCTTTTCTTTAATCCCTCCTTATTATCCAACATATTCGCTTATCCAACATTCTGCCGGCCCGTTTATGTTGGATAAGTGAGCCTCTACTGTACTGCACAATTAAATAGGAAATAACACTTTCAAACCGGGAACAGATTTTTTTCCCCCAAATTTTGTTACATAAAGTAAGAGGCAACTAAGAGACTGGCTATTTTGGATTGATTCAAGAAGGACTTTGCAATCAACCAGGAATTCAAAATTCTCCCCGTGGTTCCCTTTTTTAAAAACTGAACATTTCAGAGCCAGATATCTGATTAAGCTCAAGCCACCAACCTTAAGAATTGCCTTTACTGAGCTGCGATTCCAAGTAATGCCTACCGCAGTGTTGGATGGTCGCTATCATAATGTGCCATGGGAAAATAGACTATGTATCTGTGGCCAAAGTCAGGTAGAAGACATTGTGCATTACATGTTAGTTTGTCCATTGTATAGTGCCCCAAGAGAAAGACATCTGGAACCCCTGCTGACTCATAGTAAAGGGAATTGCTTAGCAGAAACTGTGCATTTTCTACTGAGTGACACAAACAACTATGTAACTCACAAAGTAGCCCTGTTTGCTCTATCTGCAAAAAAGATCAGAAAGAGAGAATTAGATAAAATTGCCATCAACTGCCGAGGAGATTCAAAGGATTAAGTGGACTCACAATATGCATCTATATGTGAACTCTTTCGCAATATTTTTTTAAAAAAATTACTGTTAAATGGCATTGTTTTAACTCCTTGCGGGAGCACGATTATAGCTTCTGCTCAGTATCATTGGAGTCTATTGCTCCGAGGGTACTATTGTGTGCATGCATTGCTTTTTGTCATGGCCTTGGGCCCGTACAATAAAGTAATAATATGCCGAATTTGAGGACATTCTGCAATTTGGTGGCAGGGAGAGGTAAGCCTGCAGTGCCCTGTTTGTTCATTTACCTGTCTTAATGACAGAATGTACAAGCTGTCGATCTAATACAACAGCCAGCAGAGTGTCTTGTTGTGTTACAATAATAATAATAATACAAGCTGGATGCATTTCCTGGACTAGGAAAAAAGGGGAGGTGTTGCTGTTCAAGAAGGCAGAGTGAAGCCTGTGTGGAAGAGAGAGGGAAGGAGCCAAAGTGTCAGCATTCTTTGCTCGTCTGGCTAAATGAGCATATTGCCTTCCAAGCATTTATCCCTCCCAGAGCAGCTGGAAAGAGCAGGAGGGAGCCATCTGAACCACAACAGAAGTGGGTTTCAAAATAAACACATGCATCACTAAGTCCTTCCTGGACCTCTTCTCATCCCCTGGACCCGCTCAGGATACCTGTGTCAGAGCGCAGTGGAGTTTTTGCAGTGGGGCTTGAGCGGCTGGAAAAGGGAAACCGGGGTAGAAGGGAGAGGGGGAAAGGAGCAAGAAGGAGTCCGAAAGCGGAGCGATAAGGATCGGTGGCGTGACGTCAAGGAGGAGTCTGGCGAAGCGGAGCGGCTGCCCAGAGGCGCTGGGAGCTTCGCGGAGTTGGCGAAGAGCTCAGCAGCAGCGAGGACAGAACAGCAAGCAGCCTCGGAAGGAGGCAGAGAACCATTGGAGAGGCAGCCTCACCTGCCAGGTAAGCCGAGCTTTGCGCACGCGCGCTCAAAGAGGCAAGCACGGGCTTGAGGCAAGGCAAGGGTCCAGTTGGGGCAATGGAGCGGCCGGGGAGGGAAAGTTGTGGAAAGCCGGTGCGAAGAGGACTGAGGAAAGGTTTATCTGCAGGGTGGAGTGAATGCAGGTAGAGAGCATTTTCACCACCATGGCTCCATACCATGCGTCTTGGGAGTTGTAGTTTGACAAGGTCTACCCTGTAGAATGAACGCCATTTGATAGCATTTTCACCACCATGGCTTCATGCTACAGGTTCCTGGGAGTTGTAGTTAATAAATGAATACAGTTAGATAGCATTTTAACCACTTTGGCTCTATACTATGCAGTCCTGGGGGTTTTAGTTTGACAAGGTCTACACTGTAGAATGAACGCCATTTGATAACATTTTCACCACCATGGCTCCATGCTAAGCAGTCCTGGGAGTTGTATTTCATAAATGAATACAGTTAGATAGCATTTTAACCACTGTGGCTCCATACTATAGGGTCCTGGGAGTAGTAGTTCGACAAGGTCTTCACGGTAGAATGAATGCCATTTGATAGCATTTTCACCACCATGGCTCCATGCTACAGGGTCCTGGGAGTTGTAGTTCAACCAGGTCTGCATTGTGGAATGAATGCAGTTAGATAGCATTTTAACCATTGTGACTCCATACTATAGGGTCCTGGAAGTAGTAGTTCAACAAGGTCTACACCATGGTTCCATGCTATGGGGTCCTGGGAGTAGTAGTTCAACCAGGTCTGCACCATAGAAAGGATGCCCCTTGATAGCATTTTAATCATCGTGTCTCCATACTATAGGGTCCTGGGAGTTGTAGTTTGGCAAGGTCTTCACTGTAGAATGGATGCTCTTTAATAGCATTTTAATAACTCTGGCTCCATACTATGGGGTCTTGGGAGTTGTAGTTTGACCAGGTCTACACCATAGAATGGATACCCTTTGATAGCATTTTAATCATTGTGGCTCCATACTATAGGGTCCTGGGAGTAGTAGTTCGACCAGGTCTACACCATAGAATGGATGCCCTTTGATAGCATTTTAATCATTGTGACTCCATACTATAGGGCCCTGGGAGTTGTAGTTTGACCAGGTCTTCACCATAGAATGAATGTAGTTGAATCCAACTTGAACTGCAATGGCTCTGTGCTATGGGAACTTGAGAGTTGTAGTTCAACAAGGTCTACACCGTAGAATGGGTGCCCTTTGACAGCATGTTAACCATGGCTCCGTGCTACAGGTCCTGAGAGTTGTAGTTCGACCAGGTCTACACTGGAATTAATGCAGTCAGAATTTTAACCACTGTGGCTCTATACTATAGGGCCCTGGGAGTTGTAGTTTAACAAAGTCTACACCATAGAATGAACACAGTTTGATGCCACTTGAAATACTATGGCTCCATGCTATGGGACTCTAACATGGTCTACACCAGGGGTCCCCAAACTAAGGCCCGGGGGCAGGATGCGGCCCATCGAAGCCATTTATCCGGCCCCCATGGCACAAGGGCAGAAGAGGGTTGGGCTAAATGATCCAAGGGGTCTCTTCTTCTCTTACAACCCTATTATTATTATTATTATTATTATTATTATTATTATTATTATTATTAACATTGAGGCTAGGTGGCCATCTGTCAGGGATGCTTTGCTTGTGCTTTTGGTGCACAGAGGCAGAAGGGGGTTGGACTAAGGGTCTCTTTCAGCCCGCTTTTTTATTATAAGTATGACACAGCAAACAAGATAGATCTGCTGGATTTCGTTTCACAAAATCACAAGTCGAACACTTTCCAAGTGTCTAGGACTGTGTGATGTATTTTTGGATGATGCGTGCAGATCCCAGTAGGGTGGCCTTTTGCAGTTGGCAGATCGTAATTTTGTCAATGTCTATTGTTTCCAAATGCCGGCTGAGATCTTTTGGCACGGCACATATTTTATTATTGTTATTGTTATTGTTATTATTATTATTAACATTGAGTCTGGGTGGCCATCTGTCAGGGATGCTTTGCTTGTGCTTTCAGTGCACAAAGGCAGAAGGGGATTGGACTCAATGGCCCAAAGGGTCTCTTTCAACCCTCTTTATAATAATAATAATAATAATAATAATTATTATTATTATTATTATTATTATTATTATTATTATTATACAGCAAACAAGATAGATATGCTGGATTTCGTATCACAAAATCACAAGTCGAACACTTCCCAAGTGTCTAGGACTGTGTGATGTATTTTCGGATGATGCGCGCAGATCCCAGCAGGGTGGCCTTTTGCAGCTGGCAGATCGTAATTTTGTCAATATCTATTGTTTCCAAATGCCGGCTGAGATCTTTTGGCACGGCACCCAATGTGCCCATCACCACCGGGACCAGCTGCACTGGTTTCTGCCAGAGTCTTTGCAGTTCAATCTTGAGGTCCTGATAGCAGCTGAGTTTTTCCTGTTGTTTTTCGTCAATGCGACTGTCACCTGGGATGGCAACATCAATGATCCAAACCTTTTTCTTTTCCACAACTGTGATGTCTGGTGTGTTGTGTTCCAGAACTTTGTCAGTCTGGATTCGGAAGTCCCACAGTATTTTTGCGTGCTCATTTTCCAATACTTTTGCAGGTTTCTGATCCCACCAGTTCTTTGCTGCTGGCAGGTGGTACTTGAGGCATAAGTTCCAATGAATCATTTGGGCCACATAGTTGTGCCTCTGTTTGTAGTCTGTCTGTGCAATTTTCTTACAGCAGCTGAGGATATGATCAATGGTTTCGTCGGTTTCCTTGCACAGTCTGCATTTTGGGTCATCAGCTCATTATTATTATTATTATTATTATTATTATTATTATTATTATTATTATTATTATTGCTCAGTGGCCAACTATAGTCCGGCCCGCCACCAGTCTGAAGGATCGTGAACTGGCCCCCTGTTTAAAAAGTTTGGGGACCCCTGGTCTACACTGTAGAATGGATGCCTGTTGATAGCATATGAATGCAGTTAGATAGCATTTTAACCACTGCGATTCCATACTATAGGATCCTGGGAGTTGTAGTTCGAGCAGGTCTACACTGTGAAATGAATGCAGTTAGATAGCATTTTAACCACTGTGGCTCCATACTGTGGGATCCTGGGACTTGTAGTTTAACCAGGTCTGCACTGCAGAATGAATGCAGTTTTATCCCACTTGAACTGCCATGGCTTCATTCTATGGGATCCTGGAAGTTGTAGTTCGACAACGTATACACTGTAGCATGAATGCCGTTTGATAGCATTTTAATCTTGACCAGGTCTACACGGTAGAATGAATGCTGTCTGATAGCATTTTAACCATGCTATGGGGTCCTGGGAGTTGTAGTTTGACAAGGTATGAAATGAATGCCATTTTAAAGCATATTAACCACCATGAGTCCATGCTATGGGGTCCTGGGAGTTGTAGTTCGACCAGGTCTATGCTGTAGAATGAATGCAGTTTGGTCCCATTTGAACTTCCATGGCTCCATGCTATGGGGTCCTGGGAGTTGAGTTCGACAAGGTATGAAATGAATGCCATTTTAAAGCATTTTAACCACCACGACTCCATGCTATGGGGTCCTGGGAGTTGTAGTTCGACAAGGTATGAAATGAATGCCATTTTAAAGCATTTTAACCACCATGACTCCATGCTATGGGGTCCTGGGAGTTGTAGTTCAACCAGGTCTACGCTGTAGAATGAATGCAGTTTGGTCCCACTTGAACTTCCACGGCTCCATTCTATGGGGTTCTGGGAATTATAGTTTGACAAGATCTTCTCCTATGATCCCATATCATGCAACTCCTATGATTCCATAGCATGGAGCCATGGCAGGTCAAGTGGTGTCAAACTGCATTCATTCTACAGTGTAGATGCACTCAAAGAGAGAGTTAGCAAGGCAGTGGGCTGTGGACTTGTAGGGATTAGGCAATGGGGCAAGCAGGTATGAAGGATGTTGAAAGATGTTGAGGAGATGTTGCGGAAGGACTGGAAGCAGAAGTGGTCGAGTCGTGGGTCTAAACTTTACCATTAAAATGAAGGGTCTTAAAGAAAATATCAATGGGTGCACCCTATAGAATTAATTTGGGTTTGATGCCACTTGAACTGCCATGGCTCAATTCTAAGGAATGAAGGAAGTTGTTGATTGATAAAATCTTTTGCCTTCTCTGCCAATGAGGGTTGGTGCCTCACTAAACCACAACTCCTAGGATGCTGTAGCACAGAGCCAAGGCAGTTAGGCTAGGGTTGAATGGTATCCATTCTACATCGTAGATGTATCCCTTGTCATTGTTCTGCGAAAGCCCATCGAAAATACTACTAGCGACTAGACCTCTTAATTGTGAAATGTAAGAGTTCATTGTGCAGGGTGTTCCGGGTTTGTTTTCGGATAAGTTGGCTCATGTGGCAAAACAAACCTTTTGTATTGTGCTGGGACGTTTTCAGCCTCAGGAGATAAATTTAGAGGAAGTAAATGTTGCTAAAGGAGCCCCGGTGGCGAAGTGTGTTAAAGCACTGAGCTGCTGAACTTGCGGACCAAAAGGACCCAGGTTCAAATCCCTGGAGCGGAATGAGCGCCCGGTGTTAGCCCCAGCTCCTGCCAACCTAATAGTTCAAAAACATGCCAATGTGAGTAGATCAATAGGTACCGCTCTGGCGGGAAGGTAACAGTGCTCCATGCAGTCATGCCAGCCACATGACCTTGGAGGTGTCTACAGACAACGCTGGCTCATCGGCTTAGAAATGGAGATAAGCACCAACCCCCAGAGTCAGACATGACTGGACTTAACGTCAGGGGAAAACCTTTACCTTTTAAATGTTCCTAAAGCATGCACAGAATGTGCTTCCTTCACCTTTGTAGACACTCAACACATCTGAGATCAGGAGCTAGTGTTTTCAAGATGGAGAGGATACTTCTGGGCAGGCTGGATTTCTGGGTTTATTTATTCATTTGAACAGTTCAGACTTTTAGTGGCGAAGTGAAGAGCAATATCAGACGTGTGGAAATCACATCACTTGCCTTGTAAGTTTTCTATCAGGAAGTGTATTTTCGGTAGTGACAAGTATCTGTGCCGAAACTGTTTTTATGAATGGAAGCACTTACTTTTCTTCTTTCTGGTAAAGCTCAGAAATATGTTTTGCTGCATAAATACTATAATAATGCACCCCGGAAACCAATTTTATGGATCATTTCCTTGTAGTGATTGCACGAAAACTGTATTAGATTTGGCAGTCTAACATTGAATAGCAGTTTGTATCAGGGAGAATGCATGGTGTGTGTTTACCATTTTTGGCTTTTCAACAGCGACAGATGCCAATTTTTGCATGTTTGCTTTGATTTTTCAATGTAAATACAGTTTCCATCTGTTGATCTAGATAGTATTGGTAAGTTAGTCAGAGCTTTGCCTTTTTGCTGGCTGGAAAAAAGAGAGACTGCTGTGAGAAGTACATCATTATATTGATGCAGGCGATGTAGTAATCCTGTGTGTCTTTTGTTGTGTGCACACTCCTTCCAGTTGAAGCAGCACAAGTAGATCTGATATTTCTGATCTAGAGTTTTGAAACATAATTCTTAGCGTTCCGAGAGGTAATGTCTTTACATTTGTAATTGTAAAATTTATTAATTGTTAACATCAGCTGTTTATTGTTTATGTAAAATGGCAAAAGATGATTCAGCAATCAGAAATTATAATTAAGGATTTTTCTGAAATGTGGATTGGTTAGAGAAAACTATAATTAAGGGGAACATCTCTAAACAAAATTAATAAATCCGGAGTTATATTTATGGTTGAAAGCTGAACAGGAATGTGTCCTGAGAAAATAAAAGCAAACCATCCAGATTTATTGGATATATGTTGATCACTCATGGAGAAGATTTTAAAGAAAGTGGTAAGCGCTTGGTGTTCTTAGAAGATTCTGTATAGAAAAAAACATTAACATAGAAGTGGATGGTAAGTGCACCAGTCAGAGGTGACTTAGTATTTTATCAGGTTGGTCAACACACATATTTTTTTCTATATCGTATTATATTTGGATGTCTAGACTCTTTTTATTTCTAGCTTTACTGCATTTATTTTTCTTTAAATTCCCCTTTATTGCACTTTGTACATTTTAAATGTTTTTAACTGAAGTTTCATGAAAGGAGCAAATTGCTTCCATTATATAATAAATTGGAATTGCAACAATCATATAAGGTTGATTGGAAAAAAATGCATGATTTCATTGTAAAAAAAATATCCCCCACTGATTTTACTAGAGATTTTTAGTAAACAGAGAAGCAAGTGTTGACTCTTCTTTATTATAACCGGGGATGGAAGGGAAGCAAACATTTTTACTTTCATTGTGGCAACTTGGGAATCATGTTCTCTCTCGAGAAGACTGCTGTAAGAGCAAAAAAAAAAATGTTTCTTAATTCTGGATTTATAGTCGAATATCCTTTTTTTAATGTTTGCAGTATAAGCCATTACTCAAGGGAAGCTAAACCATGGCTTGGAGTGAATTTGGTGTCCTCAATTGGCTCAGAGAGAGCCGACAATCCCGGAAACTAATCTTACTGATTGTCTTCATCGCTCTGCTTTTGGACAACATGCTGCTCACCGTAGTTGGTATGTAGTTTTTCTTCTTCTCCATCCTAAATTGTATTTATTTATTTCACACTGAGGAACACAAGCAAAAATAGATGGTATTCTGAAAATACAATTGGCTCCTATATAAAGGAAACCAGTCATTTGAGATGCATTTCTAAAACTGTTTTAAATATTTCACTGCAATTATTACAGTCCTCTTTTCATGTATATTTACATAAGCTGTTGATTCCATAGATAAAAAGTTGTTCAATAGTAAAAAAAAAGTATTAGCAGTGTCTTTTTTATTTCTATAGTAATTTCCGTTGTTCATGGTTTTACAAACCAGACTGACGGAGAAGATAAAACTTGAGATGTATGCTTCCTTTTGATGATCTTGTTTTGCTCCCCTCTATTTTATAAGATTATTTAATGTTAGCAAGGCACAGTATTTAGTCATCATAATTCTTGAAAATGAGATCAAATTTGATTAATTTGCTTGTTCCCAACCATTTTGGTCAGAGAAAGAAATACTGTACTGACATCAAGGTGGAATGCTTTCTGACTTCATCAGTGTATGCAGTAGAGTCTCACTTATCCAATATAAATGGGCCGGCAGAACGTTGGATAAGCGAATATGTTGGATAATAAGGAGAGATTAAGGAGAAGCCTATTAAACATCAAATTAGGTTATGATTTTACAAATTAAGCACCAAAACATCATGCTATACAACAAATTTGACAGAAAAAGTAGTTCAACAGATAGTAATGCTATGTAGTAATTACTGTATTTACAAATTTAGCACCAAAATATCACGATGTATTGAAAACACTGACTACAGAAATGCGTTGGATAATCCAGAATGTTGGATAAGCGAGTCTTGGATAAGTGAGACTCTATTGTATCAAGCATTTTGGATAAAGGATACTCAACTTGCACCAAGCAGAAATAAACTGCTGAACCTCTTACATTCATGTGGTCCTATCTACTTATGGAAGCAGGTTTAAAGCAAGGTTTATCTTGAAATGTGTTGTCAAAGGTTTTCATGACCAGAATCACTGGGTGGTTGGGCATTTTCCGGGCTGTATAGCCATGTTCCAGAAGCATTCTCTCCTGACATTTCACCCACATCTATGGCAGGCATCCTCAGAGATTGTGAGGTATATTGGAAAACCGAGCAAGAGAGGTTTTTATATCTGTGGAAGACCCAGGGTGGGAGAAAGAACTCTTGTCTGTTGGAGGCCAGTGTGAATGTTGTAATTAATCACCTTGATTAGCATTAATGGCCTTGCAAGTTGCAAGTACTTTCCTGATGCTGTGAATTCTCTCTCGTAAGAGGTTTATCTTGGAACAACACAAAACTTCTGCTGTGACTCATTTCTAGAAAGGAAATTGCTGTCGATCATTCGCTTGTACAGCCATTTAACATTCCATATTGAGACTGCAAAAAAGGGGCCTTCTCTACCATAAAATTAAGACCATAAATCATTAAAAAATGAAATTGCTAACACATGCTGATGACTATAGATGACAAAATGTCATCATGAGGGACCAGACACACAGCTCACCAAACCTTTCATGGCTGTATTACCAATCCCTGATCCTCCCACTTTTGTAATTCTAGTTGTTGTAGAGCTTTTTTTCCCCCTCATTTCAGGAGCGGCTTGAGAAACAGCAAGTCGCTTCTGGTGTGAGAGAATTAACCATCAGCAAGGACGCTGCCCAGGGGATGCCTGGATGTTTTACCATCCTGTGGGAGGCTTCTCTCATATCCCTGCATGGGAAGCTGGAGCTGACAGACAGGAGCTCATCTTGCTCCCCGGATTTGAACCGCCGACCTTTTGGTCAACAGTCCTGCCGGCACAAGGGTTCCTTGTAGGGGGATAATTGCATCATATTTCCATCTCCCCTGCAGTGGTTCTCGCAAAGGGTCTGTCATATTCCAGCCCTTCAACACTAGACCTAATTTGCATGTTATGCAAATTATTAAAAGGTAAAGGTTTCCCCTGATGTTAAGTCCAGTCATGTCTGACTCTGGGGGTTGGTGCTCATCTCAATTTCTAAGCCGAAGAACTGGCATTGTCCGTAGACACCTTCAAGGTCATGTGGCCGGCATGACTGCATGGAGCGCCGTTACTTTCCCGCCTGAGCGGTACCTATTGATCTACTCACATTTGCATGTTTTCGAACTGCTAGGTTGGCAGAAGCTGGAGGAACAGCGGGCGCTCACTCAGCTCCCGGGATTTGAACCTGGGACCTTTCGGTCTGCAAATTATTATTACAATTATGCATATTATTATTTTTCAGTTATGCAAATTCAGCACATCCATAGGTGCATTTTTTCTATTATTTTGTTCCAGACTTTGTACCATTTTTATATTACTTACTCTTCTGAGAGAACTAGTGCTGGACTTGGAAAAGAGAAGCCTAATCTTTTTTTTTTTGTCGTGGGATTTACCATATGGCCGTGTAGTATCATTACCCCTCAGCAACTCTCAGCAATTGTTACAGGATTGTTGTAGATAGTCTTGTGGTGATGGTCATGATATTTTATCATGCAGAGAATTTCTATTGCTACTGTATTTTCATTAGATTATTACAGGATTGGGTTTTTTTTGGGGGGGGGGTGTAACTGCTATGAGATTATTATTTTTTGCCTACACTAGGTATAGTAAAGGTAAAGGTTTTCCCCTGACATTAAGTCCAGTCATGCCCAAATCTGGGGGTTGGTGCTCATCTTCATTTCTCCAAGGTCGTGGCCTGCATGACTGCATGAAGCGCTGTTACCTTTCCAACGGAGCGGTATCTATTGATCTACTCACATTTGCATGTTTTTGAACTGCTAGGTTGGCAGAAGCTGGAGTAGATAGATATGGATCTAAGTAAATATCACAGAGAACCTGAATGTGATTTTCATTTGATTAGCTGTTGAACATGGAGGGGAAATTAAGAAGCAGCATAAAAGCTGAGGCATCTTCACTTGTATTATACCTCACTTGGTATCTTTTTATCTTTTTCCTTGTGCTGTCTCTTTGAAGTCCTTACTCTTTCTACCCTCCTTTTAATTTTATTGCATTACATCACATAATAGCAATACTCAAATACAGACAGGAAACAATCAGGATCAGCTAACACCTCCCAACTAAGGAGTCCCCCAGGCAGGCCATTCAATGCTAATCAAGGTGGCCAATTGCAACATTCACACTTGCTTCAAGCAGACAAGAGTTCTTTATCTCATCCTGGACATTCCGCAGATATTTAAACCCCACCTGCATAGTTTCCAACAGACCTCACAACCTCTGAGAATGTGGGTGAAACTTCAGGAGAGAATGCGTATGGAACATGGCCATACATCCTGGAAAACTCACAGCAACACATCTCTTCTTTACTCCTCTCCCTTCATTGCTTTACCTTAGCAACTAGGGCATGCTTCTCTCCCTTACTAGTTGTACTCTACCACTTGCACTTCTATCATTTCCTCCTTGTTCCATAACTACGGTTCTCTTTCAGGTCCCTACTTTTCTTGCTCCTTGTTTTCTACCACTGCATGCCTTCCCCTCCTCCCCTCTTTCCTTGTGTAACCTCACACTTTTTCCAATGCATCTATTCCTTGCACTTTGCCACTTGAATGTCTTTCTTTTCCTACTCCCCTTCTATTTCACCTTACCGTGCATTGCTACATCTCCCTTATCTTGCGCTCTGCCATTACTTTATGCACCTCTTGCCTTCCCTCCCCAGTTTGTTTCATTTATTGCCCCATAACCTACTTCCTTCTCTTGCATTTGCACCTCCAAATATTTTTCCTCCCTACTGCTTGGTTTACTTCTTACTCTCTAAAGAAGAAAGAGTTGCATAAAACTGCCAGTGTTGTTTTAAGGACGCCAGATGAAAGCAGGCAGATGAAAGCAGCTCCAACCACATAAAGAACAGATGGAGAGAGAGAGGTTAAAATAAAGTGGAAAGTGGTAGCAGAGGCAGTGGCGAGGACGGGACAAAGTGGATAAGAAAGTGGCATTAATGGGGATGGTTCTTTCTCTCCCACATCAAGTGGGAGACCCACAAGTGTCCCTCATAAGATGGAACTTGCTTTTTTCTTGGACATCTGAAAAAATAAATAATATTGCTTCACCAATTCATGAAAAATAATAGATTCCATGGAACCTTAAATATTAGTCTTGCAGTTTTACTCTGCTTTATTGTTGCACCCCTTCTCATTCATTCCAATAGCTCCATCACTATTTTTGCAGCCATCACAAGGAGCTTTACAAAGCAGACTTTAGACAAACATTCCTCCAAAAGCTAGACTTTTCTTCACAGAGGTGGTGGTAATAATAATAATAATAATAATAATAATAATAATAATAATAATAATATTCTTTTGGCACGGCACCCAGAAAAAAAGATGATGATGATGATGATTATTATTATTATTATTATTACCACCACACTGGGTGCCATGCCAAAAGATCTCAGCCGGCATTTGGAAACAATAGACATTGACAAAATTACGATCTGTCAACTGCAAAAGGCCACCCTGCTGGGATCTGTGCGCATCATCCGAAAATACATCACACAGTCCTAGACACTTGGGAAGTGTTCGACTTGTGATTTTGTGTTATGAAATCCAGCATATCTATCTTGTTTGCTGTGTCATAATAAAATAATAATAATAATAATAATAATAATAATTATAATAATAATAATAGGCACACTGGGTGCTGTGCCAAAAGATCTCAGCCGGCATTTGGAAACAACAGACATTGACAAAATTACAATCTGCCAACTGCAAAAGGCCGCCCTACTGGGATCTGCGCGCATCATCCGAAAATACATCACACAGTCCTAAACGCTTGGGAAGTGTTCGAGTTGTGATTTTGTGATATGAAATCTAGCATATCTATCTTGTTTGCTGTATCATACTATGTTGTTGTGTCAATAATAATAATAATAATAATAATAATAATAATAATAAAGAACTGGTGGGATCACAAACCTGCAAAGGTAGTGGAAAATGAGCACGCAAAAATACTGTGGAACTTTCGAATCCAGACTGACAAAGTTTTGGAACACAACACACCAGACCTTATGGTTGTGGAGAAGAAGAAAATTTGGATTATTGTCACGACCCAGGCTGCAGAGCACCAATAACCATACACAGAGGCCAGAATCTATCTAATATCTTTATTAAGGAAATATGTAAAGTCAATAAAAATAAGTGTAGAATATAGTTCAGAAGAAGACCTTTCAGGAAAGGTCAATTATAGTCCAGGAAAACAATGTCCAATATAAAATATTAAGGTCCAAAGTTGTAATCCAATAACCGAAACACTCACTTAGCCAAGCAAAGTGAGGGGAGATGACAAGGTTCTTAGTCCAAGGAACTTGATGTAAGGCTAGAAAGTAAACTTGATTCTTGAAACACAAGGCTTGATACAAGGCAACAAGGAACGAGGAACAGGGACAAAATCCGTGGTAAATACTTGGCAAGGTCCTGGAAAGCAAGGCTGAGTCCTAGGAAGCAAGGCAAGGTCCGTGGAGCAAAACAAGGCTGGAAACGGGAACGAAGGCTTGGAAACGGGAACGAAGGCTTGGAAGCGGGAACGAAGGCTTGGAAGCGGGAGTAGCGCTGTCCACACACAACCTACTCCAGTTGCTGACGAATTGACTCCGCAAGATTCCTACGGGGCAAAGAACCTAAATAGGGTCTCGTTTTCCCACCAAAGAACACTTCTCTGGGGAAACAGAACCGAAAGTCAATCTCTGTGTCCAGATGCATAACTCCCTAAAGTTTCTCATGGAAGCAGGCTTAATCAGCTGAATGCCTGGCTGCGATTCTCAGGCTTCTGCGATTAGCCTGTTGAACTCCTTTTTGTTGTTGATAATAATTACGGCGAGAAAATGGGGGAGATTTTGACTCAGGGCTTGTTTGGCAGATTTCTGGAAGACAAACCTCCTGCAGGTGCAAGGGCTCCAATTCTGGCTGGGAAAGTTCCAATTCTGGCTGAAACGGTGGAAAACCCAAGTTTTCCTCTTCATCTGTCACAACAGCGCTAGGAACGGGACTACATGGCCCATGAGTCATCACACTATCCCCCTCCTCAAGCCCCCTCTCAAAATAGAGCTCTCTCCCCGAGGCGCGAGGCCGCGGCTTGGTGGGGTAGGTCTGATGGAAGCGGCGGATTAAATCGGGGGCATGGACTGTGGAAGCGTCTTCCCAAGAGCGTTCTTCGGGGCCAAAACCCACCCAGTCAATGAGATATTGAAGGCGGCGGCGGTGAAAGCGAGAATCCAAAATGTCCTGAACCTCGAATTCCTCCTCCCCATCCACCAAAACAGGAGTGGGGGCCGGCCAGTCTATATCAGGGCGCACACCATCCGCCGGAAGGAGCAGGGAGCGATGAAACACTGGATGAATGCGCATAGAGCGCGGAAGTTGGAGTTTGAAAGTCACGGGGTTTAGTTGTGCCACCACTGGATAGGGACCAATGAAACGGGCATCTAGCTTCCGGCAGGGACGGTGGGAGGGCAAGAAACGAGTGGACAGGAAAACCCGGTCTCCTACCTTGATTTCGGGGCCCGGCTGGCGATGACTGTCAGCGTGGCGTTTATAGTCCTCCTTGGCTTGATCTAGTTGCTGGAGCAAAAGTTGTTGCACCGCTGTGAGTTCTTGCAGCCAGTCCTCTGCTGCAGGGACTTCTGAGGTTTCAATGACAGAAGGAAAGAAACGTGGATGGAAGCCGTAGTTTGCAAAGAACGGGGTTTCTTTAGTTGAAGCCTGGACACCATTGTTGTAGGCAAACTCCGACAGCGGCAACAGGGAAGCCCAATTGTCCTGCTGATAGTTTACATAACAGCGAAGGTATTGTTCCAAAGTGGCATTGGTGCGCTCAGTTTGCCCATCGTTTGGGGATGGTGAGCCGAAGATAAACGAGAGTCTATGCCCAGTAGTTTTTGTAGTGCTTTCCAGAAACGAGAGGTGAATTGAGACCCACGGTCTGTGACCAAACTCTTGGGCAATCCATGTAGTCTGAAAACATGCTGAAGGAATAAATCTGCAGTCTCTTTGGCCGTGGGGAGGCCATTGCAGGGAATGAAATGGGCTAATTTGGTAATAAGGTCCACCACCACTAGGATCGTGGTGAATCCAAAGGAAGGTGGTAGGTCGGTGATAAAATCCGCAGAAATTATTTCCCATGGACGGGATGGTGTAGGAAGGGGATGCAATAGCCCTGAGGGCCTCTCCCTTCTTGTTTTGGAACGCTGGCATACCGGGCAGGTATTGACATATTTTTCCACATCCTTGCGGATCTTGGGCCACCAGAAATCTCTTAGGATCAAATGCATGGTTTTAAATAGTCCGAAATGCCCTGCTGGCTTGCAGTCATGACTCAGACGAAGTGTCTTTTCCCTGCCCGGTCCTGGAGGGATGTAGACACGATTTCTATAGCAAAGTAACCCATCCTTAAGCGAGAAGGGAAAATGTAGTCCTTGGCGAAGTTGGTCCTGAGCCCAGGCATCTGCTTGTTGACTGGCCCTGATTTCCTGAGCACAAAGGGGCCCTGGAGTATAGGGAGTTGATTCAATTAGAGTGGATTTGGTGTTTCCCACTGTGAGCGTGGCAAAGTTCTCGGGCTGCAGCAGTTGGGACTCAAAGGTCTCTTTGCGCCCTGCTGCATATTCCGGTTTCCGTGACAGAGCATCTGCTTGCTTGGTCTGGGCTGGGGTTACATAATGGATTTGGAAGTTAAAACGCTCAAAGAATAAAGCCCAGCGTTGTTGCCTCTGATTTAGCTTGCGGGCAGTTCTTAGATGCTCTAGATTCCGATGATCAGTATGGACCTCAATGGAAAATTTGGCCCCTTCTAACCAATGTCTCCAAGTTTCAAAGGCTGCCTTTATGGCCAAAAGTTCCTTTTCCCAAATAGTGTAATTTCTCTCTGGTGCGGTCAGTTGACGGGAGTAAAAGGCACAAGGGTGAAGATGATCTCCCACTGGTTGTAAGAGTACAGCCCCAATTGCCACATCGGAGGCATCCGCCTGCACGACAAAAGGGGTTTCAGGATCTGGGTGCTGGAGGATTGGCTGGGACGTGAATAATTTCTTTAGTTGCTGAAATCCTTTCTCTGCTTGCTCTGTCCAGCGGAAAGGCTGTTTCCCACGGATGCAGCTGGTGATTGGATCAGACCAGCGGGCAAAGTCTGGAATGAACTTGCGGTAGTAGTTCGCGAACCCCAAGAAGCGTTGCACCTCTTTCTTGTTGGTTGGCGCCCGCCATTCCAATACTGCTGAAACCTTTGCCGGGTCCATGGTGAGCCCTAGTGGCGAGACACGGTATCCCAGGAAATCTACCTCTTGTAGATCAAAAGCGCATTTTTCCAGCTTGGCATAAAGTCCATGATCCCGCAATCGTTGTAACACCATTCTGACGTGGTTCTCATGCTCTGATTGTGATCTAGAAAACACCAAAAAATCGTCCAAGTAGATAATCAAGAACCGGTCTAGATACTCCTGAAAGATATCATTGACAAAATGCTGGAACGTTGCGGGAGCTCCACTTAAACCGAAATTCATGACCAGGGACTCGAATAAACCGAATTTAGTCTGGAAAGCAGTTTTCCACTCGTCCCCTTCCCTGATGCGAACTAGATTATAAACTCCTCGAAGATCCAGTTTGGTGTAAACCTTGGCCCCTCGAAGCCGGTCTAAGAGGTCCGAGATCAAAGGCAGTGGATATCGGTTTCGCTTAGTGATATTGTTCAATGCCCTATAGTCCACCACCAAGCGTAGGTCCCCTGACTTCTTTTTCACAAACATCACTGGGGAAGCAGCTGGGGATTGAGAGGGTCTGATAAACCCCTTGCGGAGGTTTGTCTCTAAGAACTCCCTGAGAGCTTCTTGCTCCGGTTCAGTCAGGGAGTAGAGGTGCCCTCGCGGGATCGGGGCCCCCTCCACCAAGTCAATGGCACAGTCATAAGGTCTATGCGGGGGTAGTTTCTCGGCTTCTTTTTCATTGAATACATCCCAAAAGTCTGAGTATTTCTTGGGCAAGGTGATGATGGGTTCAGCATCTGTGGCATGACAGACCTTGGCTACAAGACAATGGTTTTGGCAGTATTTTGAAGCAAACTGCAGTTCTCTGTTGGACCAGGAGATGTTTGGGTCGTGGAGTGTCAGCCATGGAATTCCCAAAATCACAGGGAAGTGGGGAACCTCTGTAACAAAGAAGGAAATCTCTTCCATGTGTTCCCTTATCCACATTCTGGTGGGTTCTGACCATTGGCTTACTGGACCTGTCTTGAGGGGGCGGCCATCTATGGCCTGCACCACACGGGCGTTCTTGAAGTCGTGATATTGTAATCCCAGAGAGTCGGCATACTCTCTATCAATGAAATTGTTTGTGGCTCCTGAGTCTATCATGGCATGGATCATGACTGGTCCTTTTTTCGCTGACCACAAGGTGACCACTAGAAGAAATAGGACCCCGGTTGGCGGCTCTTGAGCGGGGTTTTTGACCGGGTTGGCGAGCCTCTCTACGCCCGGTCGCTGGCTTCCCCCGCCGGCTTCACGCCAGCCGCCTCAGACGCCTTCGTCTCCGTGGAGGACGCCGCCGCCAGACGGGCGGCGGGCTTCCCTTTGGCTGGACACTCTCTGGCAAAGTGGCCCCCGTTTCCGCAGTACCAACAGAGATTTAGGCGTTGGCGGCGGGCCTTCTCGGCAGTATCTAACCTGGGACGCACATTGCCCAGCTGCATCGGCACCTCCTCGCTTCCTCTGGGGTATGGGGCTGGTGGCGGGGGTCTCCACACTGGACGCGGCTGGATGCCGGTGGGAGCGGGAGGTTTCGCTCCAGCCCTACCGCTCTGGCCTCGAATCCATTGCTTTCTGTTGGCAAGCATGACTTCAGCTCGTAAACATTGATCATTGAGTCCTTCAAGAGAGTGTGGAGGATCCACCTTGGAGATTTCCTCCAGCATCTCGATGTTGAGACCCTCCCGAAATTGTCCTCTGAGGGCTATGTCGTTCCAGCCGGTGTTATGGGCCAGCACTCGGAACTCGGCTATGTACTGGGACAAGGGTCTGTCCTCTTGGGAGAGGCGCCGGAGTTTGTGGCCAGCCGCCTCCAAATTGTCCTCGATCCCCCAAGTCGCCTTAAGGTGATCCAAGAAATGTTGCGCTGATCTCAGATGTGGGGAGACTTGATCGAACAGTGCCGTCGCCCAGTTGGCCGCTGGCCCGTCTAGGAGACTGTAAATCCACGCCACCTTGATGTCTTCTTGGGGAAACTCGGCATTTCGGGCCTCTAGATAAGCCTGGCATTGGCGACGGAAAACATGAACCTTAGAAGCTTCTCCAGAAAACTTGGTTGGCAACGCCAGGGCCGGGAGACGGATTCCGCGTTCCTTCAATCCCCTTATTTCTCCCTCCTGCGCATTGAGCTTATCACGGATGCGGTCCACTTCATCCTTGTCGATGGTGTAGCTGAGTGGCTGGGCCCCCGGTCCGGCTCCGGTAGACATTCTGGCCTAGGTTAATTGGTGCTTAGGGGGCGGAGTCAAACTGTCACGACCCAGGCTGCAGAGCACCAATAACCATACACAGAGGCCAGAATCTATCTAATATCTTTATTAAGGAAATATGTAAAGTCAATAAAAATAAGTGTAGAATATAGTTCAGAAGAAGACCTTTCAGGAAAGGTCAATTATAGTCCAGGAAAACAATGTCCAATATAAAATATTAAGGTCCAAAGTTGTAATCCAATAACCGAAACACTCACTTAGCCAAGCAAAGTGAGGGGAGATGACAAGGTTCTTAGTCCAAGGAACTTGATGTAAGGCTAGAAAGTAAACTTGATTCTTGAAACACAAGGCTTGATACAAGGCAACAAGGAACGAGGAACAGGGACAAAATCCGTGGTAAATACTTGGCAAGGTCCTGGAAAGCAAGGCTGAGTCCTAGGAAGCAAGGCAAGGTCCGTGGAGCAAAACAAGGCTGGAAACGGGAACGAAGGCTTGGAAACGGGAACGAAGGCTTGGAAGCGGGAACGAAGGCTTGGAAGCGGGAGTAGCGCTGTCCACACACAACCTACTCCAGTTGCTGACGAATTGACTCCGCAAGATTCCTACGGGGCAAAGAACCTAAATAGGGTCTCGTTTTCCCACCAAAGAACACTTCTCTGGGGAAACAGAACCGAAAGTCAATCTCTGTGTCCAGATGCATAACTCCCTAAAGTTTCTCATGGAAGCAGGCTTAATCAGCTGAATGCCTGGCTGCGATTCTCAGGCTTCTGCGATTAGCCTGTTGAACTCCTTTTTGTTGTTGATAATAATTACGGTGAGAAAATGGGGGAGATTTTGACTCAGGGCTTGTTTGGCAGATTTCTGGAAGACAAACCTCCTGCAGGTGCAAGGGCTCCAATTCTGGCTGGGAAAGTTCCAATTCTGGCTGAAACGGTGGAAAACCCAAGTTTTCCTCTTCATCTGTCACAACAGCGCTAGGAACGGGACTACATGGCCCATGAGTCATCACAATTATAGATAAAGAATACACACAAAGAATACACACAAAGGGTCAGAAAAATTCTCAAAAGCAAGCTCAATGGAGGCAACACCATCAAGGCCATAAACACCTGGGCCATACCTGTCATAAGATATACTGCTGGCATCATAAACTGGACACAGGTGGAACTGGACAATTTGGACAGAAAAACAAGAAAATTCATGACCATTCATCATTCACTTCACCCTCGCAGTGATGTTGATCGGCTATATCTGCCTAGAAGATCAGGGGGCAGAGGACTCTTGCAAGTAAAACAAGCAGTCAAAGAAGAAGAACATGCCCTGGCAGAATATGTAAAGCAAAGTGAAGAACCTGCTTTGATTGAAGTCAAAAATCAGAAACTCCTCAAAACACAACAGACAAAAAACCAGTACAAGAAAACTGCACTACAAACTAGAGCTGACAGCCGGCACAACAAAACACTGCATGGAAAGTTCCTTGACAAAATTGAAGGAAAAGCTGATAAGGAGAAGACCTGGCTCTGGCTCACGAATGGGACCCTGAAGAAGGAGACAGAAGGCCTGATCCTTGCAGCCCAGGAGCAAAACATCAGAACAAATGCAATTAAGGCCAAGATCGAAAAATCAGCTGATGACCCAAAATGCAGACCGTGCAAGGAAGCTGACGAAACCATTGATCATATCCTCAGCTGCTGTAAGAAAATTGCACAGACAAACTACAAACAGAGGCACAACTGTGTGGCCCAAATGATCCATTGGAACTTATGCCTCAAGTACCACCTGCCAGCAGCAAAGAACTGGTGGGATCACAAACCAGCAAAGATCGTGGAAAATGAGCAAGCAAAAATACTGTGGGACTTTCAAATCCAGACTGACAAAGTTTTGGAACACAACACACCAGACCTCACGTTGTGGAGAAGAAAAAAGTTTGGATTATTGATGTCACCATACCAGGTGACAGCCGAATTAACGAAAAACAACAGGAACAACTCAGTCGTTATCAGGACCTCAAAATTGACCTGCAAAGACTCTGGCATAAACTAGTACAGGTAGACCCGGTGGTACTGGGTGCCGTGGCAAAAAATCTCAGCCAGCATTTGGAAACAATCAACATTGACAAAATTACGATCTGTCAACTGCAAAAAGGCCATCTTACTGGAATCTGTGCGCATCATCCGAAAATACATCACACAGTCCTAAACACTTGGGAAGTGTTCGACTTGTGATTTTGTGATACGAAATCCAACATACTGTATATATCTCATTTGTGGTGTCATACTGTGTCTTTGTGTCAATAATATTAATAATCATTATTATTTTATTTTTGTATCCGGCCTCCATCTCCCTGAAGGGTCTTGGGGTGGCTTACACATGGCACAAAATGCCTAAAACAACACAAAAAATAAACACACAGTACAATATAAAATAAAACCAATAACATATAAAACAACAATTTAAAACTCAGAACAGTGTCCAACAACCTATAGTGACAAGTGTCATAAAAACATAGCCAACTGTGGACAAGAAGAAGAGGAAGAGATAGTGCAAGTTGTAGCTAAGTGTAATGAAGTGGGTTTTTTTTAAGTTATAGAAGCCATGTTTAAGTGTGTTTTAAAAAGGTTTAATATGTCAGTTACTCAGCACTCAGAGTTGGTTGCCATAGAGAAGGGGGCAGAGCCAACTGGGTTAGCTGAAGAGAGCAGAATTTGGAGGGAAAGTCAGAGTCTGTGGTCAGAGAACCATAGGGAAGGTTAGTTTTTAGAGTCGGTGCCCTTATGAGGTACCGGGAGACTGATTCTGGTTGAGGGATCAAGGTGGCTCAAATGTTTG
The DNA here is from genome assembly GCF_035594765.1 of Anolis carolinensis. Lineage (NCBI taxonomy): Eukaryota > Metazoa > Chordata > Lepidosauria > Squamata > Anolidae > Anolis > Anolis carolinensis. Next base: position 159,331,317 of record NC_085843.1, on the reverse strand, counting down.
ATTTTTGAGTCAATTTTAAAATAAGTTTTGTGACTTATTTTAAGGTAGTCTGTAATTGTAGGAATTGCAGTTAGGACTGATTCTCAGTTGGAGAATCAGGGTGGCTCAAAGGTTGGATTTTGAGTCAAGTCTAAAATAAGTTTGGTGACTTATTTTAAGGTAGTCTGTCTCCTGACTAGGAACAGATATTTTGTGATTGAAGTGGAATTTTAAAGTTTGAAACACTTCAATACAACTTTGCAACTGTTCAGTAACATGCCTCAAACAAGAAGAAAAGTTATTGTAACCATCAAGCTTGTGCCTAAATAAATGTGTTATTATTCCTTCAAACATCTCAGTCATACATACACACATCAAGAATAAACAAGAAGAAAGAAGAAAAATAAAAGTCTCCTCTCTAAGTAGCCAGTGGCTAAATCTTCCAATAGTGGTGGCAAGAATTGATGATCCCCTTTGTAATTTGGTGGCCGCATTATAAACATCTTTACCTCTGGTGGCAGCGTTTAAAATAAAAAACATCTTTAATAACTGGTGGCAGCGGATATATAATATAAATATAATTAATTATTAAAAACAACCTCCGTCTCCACATCTCCGCAATCGATGTCAGAGGTGGGATTTCAAAAGATTCCCCCCACCTGAGTTTATTACAAATTACAAGTTCTCCACAAACTGCCTGAAAGAACCTCAGTCGTTCATAGATTCTTTACACTAAGGAACAAGGGAATGGGATGAAAATGTGGGGATGCAGTCACGAAGATAGGCAGAGCCCGAACTGTTTAGGGCTTTGCAGGTGCACTTTGAATTGAGACCAGAAACTCATCGGCAGCCAGTGGAGCTATTTTAATACGGGTGTTGTCCGCTCCCTTTAATTAGCTCCAATTAGCAACCTTTTATAGAGTTCTAATATTGACCTAGGGAACTGGAAAATGGAACTAGTGAAAGAACAAATCACAACTATCAATCATATGTGTGAGACTTCATTCATTGTTAGGAACACATTCAAAAACAGAGTCAGACTTAGTATAGAAAAACGATTGCGTAACTGTACTCCTATGAGGCCTTGAAACAAACAAAGAGAAGAACGGAAGGAAGGAATCCGGGCTAGATGATGGACCACATGGGTATAGGTTAGCATGATTAAAATCAGAATAAAATCCAGCCAACTTGATAGTATGGGAAGTTTATTATGGGGATCTGTGCCCAACTCACATGCTGAACTATCCTTATAACTACCCTAGATAAAACAGTGCTTTAATATATGTATATTAATGTGTGTACTAGCTACCAAAATCAAGTTATGCTTGATGTTTACATCTTTTGAAATGTCACGATATGGATAATTGAAGTACATAAATTTAAGTAATTTCAAAAATAAAGGAGCACTGCAACAAGCTAAAACATATTTGCCTCATGAGTGTACCTTGAAATAAACTCTCCATAGAATATAAATATTATAAATATTATTTGTGATACGGCCTAAGAACTAATCAATACATTTATTGATATTGATATTGTAAAATCATATGTGTAATCTCAGTAAATTGAATCTAATCTACTGCATCAAACATGTTAGATTCTTGTAAAGTGTTTTTGGCTAAACATATTTAAGAATCTACAATGCAGTTCTGATATCCTAGATACCTATCAAATGAAAAATTGCTTTTATCTTAATGTTTACACTTGTTTCACTCCTCCTCAAGACTTGTGATGACTCATGGGCCATGTAGTCCCATTCCTAGTGCTGTTGTGACTGACGAAGAGGAGAACTTGGGTTTTCCTCCATTTCAGCCAGAAAGGGAACCATTTCAGCCAGAAATTGAGCCTTTGCACCTGCAGGAGGCTTGTCTTCCAGAAATCTCCCAAACAAGCCCGGAGTCGAGTTCTCCCCCTTTTTCGCGCCGTAATTACATTCTCCAGCAGAAAGGAGTGCAACAGGCTAATCGCAGGAGTTTGAGAATAGCAGCAAAGCATTCAGATGATTAAGCCTGTTCCCATGAGAAATTTTAGGGAGTCATACATCTGGACACAGAGATTGACTTTCGTTTCTGGTTCCCCAGAGAAGTGTTCTCTGGTGGGGAAAACAAGGCCTATTTAGGTTCCTTGCTCCCGGAGGGATCTTGCGGAGTCAATTCGTCAGCAACTGGAGTAGTGTGTGTGGACAGCTACTCCGCTTCCAAGCCTTTGTTCCTGATTCAAGCCTTCGTTTTCCAGCCTTGTTCTTCCACGGATTTTGCCTTGCTTTCCAAGACCCAGCCTTGCCTTGTTTCCCGGATTTTGCCAAGTAAATACCACGGATCTTGTTCTTGTTCCTCGTTCCTTGCTGCCTTGTATTCAAGCCTTGTTATTCCGAGAGTCAAGTTACTTCCTAGCCTCGTTCAAGTTCATGGACTAAAGGACCTTGTCATCTCCCCTCACGTTGCCTGGCAAAGTGAGTGTTTCGGTTATTGGATTACAACTTTGGACCTTAACATTTCATATTGGACATTGTTTCTTTGGACTAATTTTGACCTTTCCTGAAAGGTCTAACTCTGGACTATTTTCTACACTTGTTTTTATTAACTTTATATACTCCTTCAATAAAGATATTAGATAGATTCTGGCCTCTGTGTATGGTTATTGGTGCCCTGCAGCCTGGGTCCTGACAAGACTGGACTTCATTAAGGGCCCTTCCACACAGCCATATATCCCAGAATATCAAGGAAGAAAATCGCACAATATCTGATTTGAACTGGGTTATCTGAGTCCACACTGCCATATATTCCAGTTCAAAGCAGAAAATGTGGGATTTTATTCAGCTGTGTGGAAGGGGTCTAAATTCATGGTTTAGCAACATATAGATGTAGCATAGTACTTTTGCCAATTATTTGTAATTGGCAGTGCCCACATCCACACATCTCACTAAATGAGTTTCCATGAGTCTTCAGCTCATGCACTCTCTCCTTTTCCATGTGTCTTAGGCTGATTCTACACTGCCATGTAATCCAGATTATCAAAGCAGATAATCCACATGATCTGCTTTGAACTGGATTATACGAGACTACATTGTCATACAATCCAGTTCAATTGAGATAATCTGGATTTTATGTGGCAGTATGGATGGGGCCTTGGAGCAAGATTTTTGCTTTGATTTTATTTACATGTAGTTTGTTGTATTAATGCTAATTGTTGTCAATTTCCAATTAGAGATGTAAATTTTATGAGAATTTTGAAGCTATGGGGAAAATATCCTCATAGCTTCAAACATTCCATTTTTAAAATGGAATGTTTAGAAAATTTATAGGCATACCTGGTATTTTCAGGTTGAATGCTGTTGTTCCAAAATTAACCACAATTAATAGCAGTGCAGGTTCCAACTTGAATAGTATGGGAAGCCTTTTAACAAAGCAGAAGCAAATATTTCATCTTGGGGCCCTTTCACACAGCCATATAGCCCTGAATATCAAGACAGAAAAACCCACAGTATCTGCTTTGAACTGGGTTATCTGAGTTCACACTGCCGTATATTCCAGTTCCAAGCAGAAAATGTGGGATTTTATTTAGCTGCGTAAGGAACATAACAACAATGGTTCCTAAAACTTAACTGTGATTTGGCATGATATCAGAAATAGCAATCCAGAATACAAAATTGTTTTTAGGAATGCTTAATAACAATAACAACAATAATAACAATTTTAATTTTGTACCCTGTCTCCATCTCCCCGAAGGGACTCGGGCCGGCTAACATGGGGCCAAGCTCAAACAATTACAGTAAAACAAAATAAAATGCAAGACATATGACGCTTGTTTATTCTAAAGTTGTTTTACCTTGATATCACAATTGGCATGTATATTTTTCTTAGAGTTCTTACATGTATATAGAAAAAGCCAAACTTAAACCCTCAATATTGTAATTGTTTTCTTTTTAAAAATAAATACATGTTCTATAGGGTAAAAACAAACTGGCCTATGCAACTATGTTTAATATTTGTTCCTTTAATTCATGTCCAGTCTTTCTCTCAATATGGAAACCAAGACAGCTAGAAAGAGTTCCTATGTATTTAAATATAAACTTTTATGTGTTAGTGTTTACAGCAGCCAATTACTACGCAATGCTTACTCCAAATGTTTTCAAATTAGAAAACAAAACTACAGTAGAGTCTCACTTATCCAACACTCACTTATCCAACGTTCTGGATTATCCAACGCATTTTTGTAGTCAATGTTTTCAATATATCGTGATATTTTGGTGCTAAATTCGTAAATACAGTAATTACTACATAGCATTAATGTGTAATGAACTACTTTTTCTGTCAAATTTCTTGTATAACATGATGTTTTGGTGCTTAATTTGTAAAATCATAACCTATTTTGATGTATAATAGGCTTTTTCTTAATCTCTCCTTATTATCCAACATATTCGCTTATCCAACGTTCTGCTGGCCCGTTTATGTTGGATAAGTGAGACTCTACTGTACTTACAAACCAACTGTTTTATTAGTGTGGTGGCGCAATGGGTCAAACCCTTGTGCCAGCTGAACTTCTGACCTGAAAATCTGAAAGTCGGCGGTTTGATTCTGTGAGACAGGGTGAGCTCCCATCTGTCAGCCCCAGCTTCCATGCAGGGACATGAGAGAAGCCTCCCATAGGGTGCTAACATATCTGGCCGTCCCTGGGCAACGTCTCTATAGATAGCAATTCTCTCACCCCAGAAGCTACTTGCAGTATATTGTCAATTCTCTTCTGACACGATAAAAAAAGTGGATTAATTAGTTTTTCTTTGTCTTCAAAAGTGGCATTTATACCAACCTTTTCTAGTTAATGCAATATAATACAAAACAGCATTTATATGAATTATTTTTAGTTAATGCAGTATGGTGGCAGGATATAAATAAAGTTATTATTATTATTATTATTGACACAACAACATTGCATGACACAGCAAACAAGATAGATATGCTGGATTCCAATTATTATTTATTATTTATATTTATTATTTATTATTATTTAGACTTCTTGACAATTTCAGAATATTATTATTAATGTTCTCTTTACAAATTAATCCTTGATGGTACAAAGCTCAGTTTACAGTATTCAACGGAAATCTGGAAATGAACAATTAATATTTTGTGTCTCCCTCCCATCAACACAGCTGTGAATGACAATGCTGGTTTTGTTCTGCCAGTCGTACATTTGTTCTAAATGGAAGTTTTACATTGTCACTTCAAGATAGTAAAATAATTTGGCATATGTTTGTTTTAAAAATTAAACTTTCAAAAATTATTTTAAATTTTGGAAATTTAGCATTATGTTCCATCTCCTTTATCCAGATTTCCCGGTTATTCTGCTTATATGTTGTCTTCTCAGTGCTTTGTGCCTTTTTTTTTTACACAATTCTCTCTTCTTCTTTTTTTTTGGATGTTGTCCTGACATAAAAACACCAAGTAGCAATGCAAAATAGGCACCAGATGAACACTCATTTATGACCTTATTGTCACTGGGATTGTTTTTATAACCGCAGTGCCGTATCTTGACCAATGAGTGAGGGCCAGCTTGCTTTGATGCTATACTCATGTCAGAGTTACCTTTCCGCTCTTGAGTAGAAAAATATGCCTCTGCAAATATATTGCTGTATCATTGGTTACACAGTAATGTGCATGCTGTGAAAGCCTTTCACTTATCACATCACAAAGGCTTCTTGAATAAATATAATTGCTGTCACAGTAAATAAATACAGACGCTTGCAAGACACTATGCATGTAAATGACTGTTGATCTTGTCACTCATATCCTCTGATAAATGTGCAGCCTCACCGATTTCCGTTTTATATGATCACACGTTTTTCCTTAATTATTGACGTAATTAGAATGCAACATGCAATTAGGATTTTAGATCACATGAAGAAATTTACTGTTACCCTTTTAGTCTATTCTTTCAATTTCATTGACTACTATTGTAATAAGCAAAACCTTTGATCAACGTGTTTAGTCCTAAGCACATTACCGTGAAATGAAATTTCCAAATTGTGTTGTCAAAGGCTTTCATGGCTGGAATAACTGGGTTGCTGTGACTTTTCTGGACTGTATGGTCATGTTCTAGAAGCATTCTCTCCTGACATTTCACCCACATCTATGGCAGGCATCCTCAGAGGTTGTGGGGTCTGTTGGAAACTAGGCAAGTGGGGTTTATATACCTGTGGAATAACGTCCAGTGTGGGAGAAAGAACTCTTGTCTGCCTGAGGCAATTGTGAATGTTGCCCTTGGCCAGCTTGATTAGCATTGAATAGCCTTGCAGCTTCAAAGCCTGACTCCTCCCTGCCTGGAGGAATCCTTTGTTGGGAGGTGTTAGCTGGCCCTGATTGTTTCTTGTCTGGGATTCCCCTGTCTTCTTGGTGTTGTTCTTTATTTACTGTCCTGATTTCAAAGTTTTTTTTTAATACTGGCAGTATTAATATATTTTAATACATTATTCAAATATATAATCCCCACTTACCTAGTTTCCAACAGACCTCACAAACTCTGAGGATGCCTGCCATAGATGTAGGCGAAACATCAGGATAGAATGCTTCTGGAACATGGCCATTCAGTCCAGAAAACACACAGCAATCCAATTTCCAAATTTCCTCTCAATAATTAGATTGTATTACAGTGTTCCCTCACTTATCACGGGGGTTAGGTTCCAGGACCACCCACAATAAGTGAAAATTCGCGAAAGTAGGGACACTATATTTATTTTAATATTTATACCTTATTTTAGTAGTTATACACTATTTTAAGTCTTTATCAACCAATTGTGTGTTGGTAAATCGCCTCCTTCTTCTCCTGTTGCCGCTTGGGCTTCTTTTCTCTCCCTTTGGTTTCTCCTTCCTCCCTTCCTTAGGCTGTAAGTTGTAATTTTTTTATGATTTATAATAGTCTTTTAGAGTTTATTGAAAGACAGCAAAACAGCAAATCCACAAAAAGTGAACCACAAAGTAGTGAGGGAACACTGTACATGTAATATTATTTAGTGTTTCGTCTTTGCCAAGACACCTACACCTTTCTGCTACATACCTTTATTCCTGAAAGAAAAATATTATAGCAACGGTACTACATTCTGTGGTTGGATAAACAAGTTGTACTTGGATCCAATTGATATTAATATAAAGAGCTAGTCATTGTTTGTACCGTTATTTCAACGTGAATTAGTTGACTGCCTCAGAACAAACCCCAAAGGCATTTCTGTTAGTACAGGCAGTCCTCAAGTTATGAACAAGGTTCTGGAGGTTTGTTCTAAAGTTGAATTTGTATGTAAGTTAGAACATGTAAATTTTAAAGTTTAACTCCATCCATATATATATGTGTGTGAGAGAGAGAGTGTGTACATGCCTGTGCATATGCGTGTGCCTATGTCTATGCATGCAATCTTTGGAAAGCATAGGAAAGGGTGAACACTCCTGTGGTGTTTGTTTTGCTGTCTGTGCTCATTTTCTGTTCCTGTGATAATTGGGTTTTGAAATATTTGGCTTGTTGTGGAAGCAAGGATTGGTGATAAAGCTTCAGCTGAGGCACCTTTTCCCCATGATAGCTCTTTTAGGAATGAATTTCCCTTCCGAGGGGTAGATTTCTCTCATTTTCTGTTGTCTTACGCCCATTCTTAATTATGATTCATTTGTAAGTCAGACATTTGTAACTCCTGGACTGCCTGTATTTCCTTTATGATGTTGTGTAGATTGCAAATTTCTCCATTTTTAAAGTATTGTAAAAGTCAAAGAGTTTGTTAATAAATGTTAACAACCACCTCTTATGTACTCAGGCAGTTCTCAGGCAGGCATATCTCTGGGCCCTTCCACACAACCATATAACCCAGAATATCAAGGCAGATAATCCACAATATCTGCTTTGAACTGGAATATCTGAGGTCCCTTTCACAGAGCTGAATAAAATCCCCCATTTTCTGCTTTGAACTGGGATATATGGCAATGTGGGCTCAGCTAACCCAGTTCAAAGCAGGTATTGTGGGGTTTCCTGCCTTGATATTCTGGGTTATGTGGCTACGTGGGCATTGAGTCCACACTGCCATATATCCCAGTTCAAAACAGATAATGTGGGATTTTATCAGCTGTGTGGAAGGGGCCTCTATTCACAAAGACTCTAACAAAAAGCTTCATCCTTTTACACCAAACCGGTCCTGTTTTTCCTCCAAGCACTCTGTCTAGTTGGAAGTTTTTTTGCATCATCACCATTTGGAGAATGGTGAAGGAGGGCTGGAATACCACAAAGTTTTGGTATTGCATTTTAGCAGTATATCTCCAGTAAACGTTGCAATAAAGCTGGACATGATGGGAGTTTCCTCTCTCTAATATCACTGTATTTATTTATTTACAGTATTTATATTCCGCCCTTCTCACCCCGAAGGGGACTCAGGGCGGAACACATTATGTACATATAGGGCAAACATTCAATGCCCATAAACACATCGAACCGAGACAGAGACAACAGACAGACAGACAGACGCAGAGGCAATTTAACCTTCTCCTGAGGGGATGTTCGATTCTGGCCACAGGGAGGAGCAGCTGCTTCATCATCCACTCTGATGGCACTTCCTCACTTCCTCATTCCAACGTTGTAAATTAATTAAACTTGCCTCCCCACTTTTATAAGTGGTACCTTATTTCCTACTTGATAGATGCAACTATCTTTCGGGTTGCTAGGTCAGCAACGAGCAGGGGTTATATTTTTTATTTTTATTTGACGGGTGCTCACCCCACCACGGGCTGGCCTCGAACTCATGACCTCATGGTCAGAGTGATTTATTGCAGCAGCTGTTTATCAGCCTGCGCCACAACCTGGCCCCTGCGCCACTGTAGTTATGGGTGCCTTCTTACAGCAGTCAAGGTGAACAGCATGTACCCCCAGAATCCCTTACTGGGCCTGCATGAACAAGAAAACAGAGAGAAAAAGAGAAAACATGTGGGGAAGCTTCACTAGCTTACCCACATTTGACCACATAAATGGAAACCATAACAAAAGTAGAGGCTGGTAAAGGAATGTATTTTGGAAGAAGCTCTCAAGTTATCCATGCATGGCTTACCTGACCTATATATTTTTTTCATTTTCCATGAGTGTTTTGTTACTTTTGAATATTTCTTTTGTTGAAACCTGTTGAACTGCTCTCTTTTTGAGGTGCAGAAGCTATCTCTATTCTTTTCATGTTACTTCTATATCCATAACAAATTTCCCATTAAAGAAGCAATATTCACCTAACATCTACTTCATTAACTGTACTATATTTCAAGAAACATGAATTAAGACGGGGGGGGGGGGGGGGGGAATCATACTCATGTCTTGGGTTACTTCTGAACTTTCTTCCGATGATTCAACTTATTATATACCTTTAAATTATCTATCCTTACATGTTTTCTGACAAAAAAAGCATACAAAAGCTAGCACAGTCATTATTGTGTTGTCAAAGGCTTTCATGGTCAGAATCACTGGGTTGCTGTGAGTTTTCCAGCCTTTATGGAGACCTTGCAACCTCTGAGGATGCCTGCCATAGATGTGGGTGAAACGTCAGGAGAGAATGCTTCTGGAACATGGCCATACAGCCCGGAAAACTCACAGCAACACAGTCTTTATTTATCTATTGGTTCAGTGAAAGTATAGCCTTCAGTTTATTTTTTTTATATCCTGATTGTGAAATCTTTGTATTTTCTGGCATGATATTTGTTATATCTATTTTTTTTCAGTGCCAATTATTCCCAGTTACCTATACAGCATGAGACACCAGAAAAATGCAACAGAAATCCAAACCATTAGGCCAAACACACCGTCGCTAAGCCCAAACAGATTTCAAAGTATATTCTCCTACTACGACAATTCTACAATGATTACTGGAAATCATTCTGAAGGGACAAGGCCCGGAGATTTTTATCATGCACAGACAGAGCAAATGGTGGTAAATATGACTAAGACACCACCACCACCAGCACCTGACTGCCCCAAGGAAGATAAAGACCTACTAAATGAAAATGTACAAGTCGGTTTACTGTTTGCTTCCAAAGCAACCGTGCAACTCCTCACTAACCCTTTTATAGGACCAATGACAAATAGGTATGCTTTTCCTTTTATGTACTAAAGTGGTATTTAATCCTGATCTGTCATTTTGTGTATCTGAATTTCGCAGAGAGATATCCCTTCTTCCTTCAATTATTCTTATTGCACACAAGTTATTATTGTATGTGTAGACTGCTTTCTCTAGGAGAGATATACAAATACTAAAGCTCCAATATACCTGCAATATTTTCTAAATAACAGGGCCTTCGGTGAAGTAGATGTCGATTGCTTTTACCAATTCTAAGTTACATTCCTTTTGTACTCCTTGAGTGGCACCGTTTTATGACATTTTAATACCAGAATATGGAATCAGGAATTGAAATATAGAACTGTGGTTAAACTTGCAAAATTGTTGTAAATTGATTTAGACTTTGATGTAGACTTCAGAATGCCCTAAAGACAACAGATATCATTTGCTTGTAGAAGCTATTCAGAGTCAGTCCTGCATTTGGATGGTAAACTACAAATAAATACCAAGTTGTAAGGTATATTTCTGAGGACTGAATTGCCCAAACAGTCTCCAAATATTATTTGCCTAAGAAAATCCTATGAAATTTATGGGGTCACCATAAATCAACAGATGGCTTGAAAGTGCACATGCACACACTCTCACATTTTCATTATTTCATATGAATGCAAAAAAATTCCACAATAAGTTGTCCCCAGGGCTAACATAAGTTGGAAATGACTTGAAGGCACTCTGCAACAGCAACAGTGAAGAAAAGTATAAGATTGAGGAGCCTGTGAATGTCACCATGATGGCTTTGGACATTTACCTTTGTGACAGGTGCTAGGAGGCCACTATTTTACTATAAATCAGAACTGGAAAGTTGGTTATTTCAAAGCTGCTTGGAAGTGCAGAAGTGTGATTGAAAAGCATGGGAGTCTTTATAGCTAATGTTTATTATTTCAAAGCCTTCAGTGCCACTTTTGAGAACAAAATCCTCTTTTAGGCTGAAATCATAGCTTGTGGCCTGGAGGCAGAAATGGCTGTAGACTATTTTAAGCATAAAGTGGTGGCTTTGATGTTTACTGTTTGTTGTTTTCCCTTCTACTCTTTTGTTTATAATGACAGCAAACCACGACATAGATATTATAAGTTGTAGAAATAAATGAATACTGTAGAAGCTTTACCACAGTTTCAGAATCAAGATAACTCAGGCTTGTGTAACAAGTAACAGTATCTTTACTTCAGTTCAAAAGATCAAATAGGGCAAAATATATACAGCAGTTTCTCTGAATTCAAACAGAGAACATGGGGAATAAACAGTCCCTTTAAACAGTCTTTAAATATACCTCATTTGCCTTATAAATAATCAGGCTTTGAAAAGTTGGCAGCCATTTTCTTCCTGTTCATTTCTAGTCAGCGCTCTCTTCCCTCTCCAAGGTGAAAGTGGCAGTTTATTATTTATTTATTTCCATCATTTCTATCCTGCCCTTCTCACCTGAAGGGACTCAGGGCAACTCACGATCTGGCAAAATTCAATGCCAATATACAATACAAACTATTAAAACTGTTTGTCTCAACATCAAGCTAGAGACAGCAGCCAATCGGAATTCTGGCTCCTGGCTGGCTCAGCCAATCAGCTGTCAACACATGCCTTTCCCGTCAACCCATTACATCATGGTGTCTCTTTACAAATCTTCACAATAGGAAATGGATTATACCTGGAGATGTGGATTACAACTTTGCAGGAGACTAAGGCCACATCTACACTTGCCATATAATGCAGTTTCATAATGCAGTTTAGCTGAATTGAACTGCATTATGTGACAATGTAGATTAATAGAATGCAGTTCAATGCAGTAAAACTGCATTATGAAACTTCATTATATGATCAGTGTAGATGGGGCCTGTGTTGCAGAATACTCATACTGCAGATCTTGGTTTGTGTGGATTCTGCAACAAAATGTCATTCTGGAAGTCTAAAACATCACATTCAGTTGCATGAGTGTTAAAACTTAACAGGTTTTACCTGACAGTTTTTGTACACTCCATCCGATTCATTTGATGAAGTGAACTGAAATCCTCTGGCAATTAGCTCACCTGGTTGGAGCAGAGGATGTGAGGACCACCAGTTGGCTTTGTGACCATGTGTCCCTCATTCCTCGTTTGCTCTGTGCTCCTGCACACCAGATGGGGTTTGAGGAGGTAGCCAATGAGATTGAACTGTTTGGGTTCAAGTCTCACTGGGTGACAGGACCCACCTGAGTGAAAGCTTTAGGTTTCACTCAGGTTGGGTGGGATGGGATAGTTAGTTTATATTGAGTTGCCAGGAACTCCTACAGGGAGTTGACTCTAGAGCTCTGGTTCTGGAACTGTTTTTGAGGTGATGAAATTTGGCATTGGCAGTCAGGTTGTTAGTAGATTGAATATGAAGGTTTTTCTAGAATATATGATAAGAAATATATTGCTCCAAAGGAGCCAATGTATGAGAGAATTAATTTTTTTCAAAGAGAAATTACCAAAATCTCCCAACTATCATGATCATCTGTTCCTACTATATTGCAAAAGAGTGTTGACTCACAACATCAACAACAACAGCAACAACTTTTTCTTATATCCTGCCTCCATCCCTGAAGGGACTCAGGGCGGCTTACATGGGGACCAAGCCCAATATAAACAAGGTTACAAATAACACATTTAAAAACCTATAACAGTAAGATATATTTAAACAGTAAAACCAATGAAATATAAAACATCGAAAACATCAAACATCAAACAACCAGTAGCCGAGAATAGGCATGTGCAGATTTGAAACTAACAGGGCAGGACATGGGCTTGTGCAAATGCTGGGGCTGGGAATAAAATACTGGAGATCTAACCAAAATATTATGGCTAGGTAGATTAATAGCTAGAGAATCCTATAGTTGTTGCTGAGAATGTTTTAAGCATTTGTTTCTGCTCTTTTCTGCTTCCATAAAATACAATAGATGGAAATTCGTGCTCTCCATTTCTACTGGCAGTCAGTGATATGTAACACCCATTGAAGGCTCTGAGAACAGCTGATGCTTTAGCGTTGTTGTAACTAAATTGTCGTGGCTTGGAGGAGACAACTAGGAAGCAAATTAAATTGTACAGAATGTTCTAAAAGGCCATTTTGAGTTTTCCAAAGGAAATAATTCTTTAACAAAAACATTTGAAGATAAACTTTGGAAGATAGCAAGCCAACATTTTGTGTCTGTTTTCTTTTCCAGAATAGGATATCAGATCCCCTTGTTTGCTGGCTTCTGCATCATGTTCGTTTCAACAATTAGTAAGTGCTTTTTTTCTCCTGAGTGCTGCAGGAAGGAGGGACAGACAGAAAGGAAGGAAGCGTATTTTTATATTGCAGGACCTGCCAGTGTCAGATTAGATAGCCTTTGGCTCTGGGGTTTCTTGAATTATTGTCAGAAAAATAGGACAACTGGTCAGAAGCAACCATTAATAAGCTTTAACACCGTTATAGAACCTCAATAATAATAATAATAATAATAATAATAATAATAATAATAATAATAATATACAGTACAGTCTCACTTATCCAACATAAACGGGCCAACAGAATGTTGGCTAAGTGAGTATGTTGGATAATAAAGAGGGATTAAGGAAAAGCTTATTAAACATCAAATTACATTATGATTTTACAAATTAAGCACCATCATGTTTTACAACAAATTGGACAGAAAAACCAGTTCAATACGCAGTAACCCTATGTAGTAATTACTGTATTTATGAATTTAGCACCAAAACATCGCAATGTATTGAAAACATTGTCTACAAAAACATTGACTACTAAAAGGCAGACTGCATTGGATAATCCAAACGTTGGATAAGCGAATGTTGGATAAGTGAGACTCTACTGTACTTTATTTATATTCTACTCTATTTCCCCGGGGGGACTCAGGGCAGACTACAAAACATATGGCAAGCATTCAATGCCGTTATACAATTAATAAGGACAGACAATACAGATGGAAGTAAAGGCACTTTCCATCTTATTTTCGACATCTTGGAGGCTGTGCTCAACTCTGGGCACGGGGGTAGGGCTGATGTCGCTCTATCTTCCATGCCGAGGAACATTGTTGTCCTTAGATGTCCTCCCGATTGATGTCCTTAAGGGCGCTTTTATTACCCCACTAAAAGTGGTACCTATTTATCTATTTGCATTTCTGCTTTCAATCTGCTAGGTGGGCAGGGAGCTGGGGCTAATGGTGGGTGCTCACCCCCACCCGGGCTCGATAATAATAATGTGTTCAGAATATTTTTCCTCGCTCAGTCCAAAGTAGGTGATGAAAGAAGTATTTCTTTCTGTAAACCATAGAAAAATATGAAAAATTCCTGCGGATCCCTCTCTGACAAATGTCACAGAGGCTTTTTGAACTCTGTCATTTTATCTATTTCATGGTGATGTATGTTTATACATTGGGACTTGAAAGAAGTCTATTTTCAGCAATAACTTTCTAGAAGGTTTTAACCATATCTTGACTAGAGCATTTCCTGTGGTATTTTCCATTATGCATTGTGAAATATCCGCACAGATACGGCATTAACAAGATGACTCCTAATGCTTGCTTTTCCTTGCTTTTTTGTTAGCAGAGGATTTAGATACAGATACATTCACTGATACATTTAAATGCAAGAAGGGGAAATAATGTAGTTAGTATCGAAAGTGTTGCAACTGTCACGGAAAATGCTCAGTTAAATTCAATGAATTTATCCTTAACTTTTATATCTAGTTAGATTTAATCTAATTGTTGTCTTAATGCCTTTTCACAGTGTTTGCCTTTTCAGAAAGCTATAAGTTACTGTTTATAGCAAGATCTCTCCAAGGAGTAGGTTCTTCTTGTTCTTCAGTAGCAGGTAGGTTCAAACATAAGCACAATCATATAGATTTTGACTACTTGATCTGCTCTTCTGAATCTCACCTATAATTTTCACTACTAATGATTTATTTCATTAACAGTCAATATTAATTCTGATCAACATCTTATAGATAATTGTGCAGGTATTTTCTGTCTTTGGGCAATTTTAGGATGAAAATTTGACTTGACTATGGTCTAAAGGAATGGATATTCAATAGGATTTTAATCTATCGAATGTGTAAACTGTTTCTTAGTACTTTATTTATTATGTATAGCATGGGTTTATAATTTTTATAATTTTCATTAGATATGTTGCGGTTTGATTATTATGCTTATTATTATGGTATGTAGTGTTTTTGTCTATATGTTGTTCGTTGCTTTGAGTCCTGATTCGGGAGAAAAGCGGGACAGAAATAAATACAATAATAGTAGTAGTAGTAGTAGTAATAATAAAAAAAATCTGGATCCTAAATTTTAGGATCCTAAATCCAGCACTGTCTGCTGGTAAATAACAACAACAACAACAACAACAACAATAATCACACCAGACATCACAGTTGTGGAAAAGAAAAAGGTTTGGATCATTGATGTCGCCATCCCAGGTGACAGTCGCATTGACGAAAAACAACAGGAAAAACTCAGCCGCTATCAGGACCTCAAGATCGAATTTCAAAGCCTGGCAGAAACCAGTGCAGGTGGTCCCGGTGTTGATCGGCACACTGTGTGCCATGCCAAAAGATCTCAACCGGCATTTGGAAACAATAGACATTTACAAAATCACGATCTGCCAACTGCAAAAGGCCACCCTACTGGGATCTGCACGCATCATCCAAAAATACATCACACAGTCCTAGACACTTGGGAAGTGTTCGAATTGTGATTTTGTGATATGAAATCCAGCATATCTATCTTGTTTGCTGTGTCATAATAAAATAATAATAATAATCTGGATCCAAAATTTTAGGATCCTAAATCCAGCACTGTCTGCTGGTAAATAATAATAATAATAATAATAATAATAATAATAATAATAATAATAATCCTTTATTTTTGTACCCCGCCTCCATCTCCCCGAAGGGACTCGGGGCGGCTTATATAAGAAAAACAATCCATACATTAAAAACACAATATAATAACATAGTTATAAAACAACATAACATGACAATTATTAAAACCATGACACCAATTGCTATGTGCAAAACTCTGAGTAAAGTCCATGAGTAAAATAGAGATGGGCAGGAGAGGACAAGGAACTGATCGTGTTAAAACATGAAAACCTATAAAATAGGGGGCAATATTAAAGTACATCACCGTTTGAAAACTAGATACATGGCTGATGGCCTCTTCACTCAAAAGTGCACTGGAACATCCATGTTTTTAGACTCTGGTAGAAGGTGGACAATGAAGTAGCCAGTCTAATCTCCCTGGGAACGAGTTCCAGAGTCAAGGAGCCATTACCGAGAAGGCCCTCTCTCTCGTCCCCACCAACCGTGCTTGAAACGGAGGTGTGAGTGAGAGAAGGGCCTTCCCGGAAGAACTTAGGGCCCGTGCGGGTTCATAGGGGAGGAGGCTATTGCGGAGATAAGCAGGTCCTGAACCATTTAGGGTTTGTAGGTGATAACCTGCACCTTGAATTGGGCCCGGAAACTTATCGGTAGCCAGTGGAGCTACTTAAACAGGAGGGTTGACCGCTCTCTGTAAATGTCATGATGCCATTATTATTTACCATTTATTTATTTACCCTATTTATATTCCACCTTTCTCAACCCCAGAAGGGATTACAACAAGCAGCAATTTGATGCCATACACATATATCAAATAAACAATTACAATTAAAACCAATAATTAAAACATCAATTAAAATCACTCCATCCAAAACATAATCCATAGCCGTTCCATTTGTCAACCACATTGTTTAATAGTCACGTATTGCACTGCTCCCAATTACTTGTCAAAAAGCTTGATCCCAAAGATCTTGAGTTTTTTCCTGAAGGTCAGGAGAGAGAAGGCTGATCTGATCTCACTGGGGAGGGATTTCCATAACTGAGGGGCCACCACTGAGAAGGCCCTGTCTCTTCTCCCCACCAATTGCCCCTGCGAAGGAGGTGGGACCGAGAGCAGGGATTTCCCAGATGATGTGGTTCATAGAGGGAGATACGTTATATTATACATCATATGAGATATAGTTTTGCAAATATTCTAGACCTCTAGAATTCTTTCATTATTCACTTGAACGCTTCAGGGCCCTTCCACACAGCCCTATATGTCAGAATATCAAGACAGAAAATCCCACATTATCTGAGTGTGGACTCGGATAACCCAGTTCAAAGCAGATATTGTTTGATTTTCTGCCTTGATATTCTGAGATATAGGGCTGTGTGGAAGGGCCCTCAGGTTGCATGCAGTGGGTTCTCTTTTCTGATGGAAGGCACTTTAATTCAGTGGAAGCTTCTTTGTGTGTGGAAGAGGTGGGAGGTTTTCTCACTTTTCACCTTTCCTCTGTAGCTAGCCATACCGTGCCAATGGATTATCCAGCATTTTTGGCACAGATTTAAGGAAGTGCAAGAAATGGCAGAGTAAAAAAGAAAATAAGAGAAAACCCTTTGAAATCATAGAAGACTCTTCTGTGCCAAAGACCCCAAATGCAGAGGGGACATAATAGCTACAACTTTCCATGCTGAAGAGCTATGCTCAATTTATGTCATATGTAGAATATTATTTTTAATGTGTTTCTTACCTTTGATGTCATATTATATTCTCCTTTTTCCTTCATACAGTGAAAAATGACAATATTACTGATTTACGTGTTATTTATTTTCTTTTTATGCAGGCATGGGCATGCTGGCCAGTGTATATCCTGATGATGAAGAAAGAGGCAATGCAATGGGAATAGCTTTGGGAGGCCTGGCTATGGGGGTATTGGGTTAGTATGTGACACTGATTGGAACAAAATGTATAGCTTCAGATAATATGTGTCTGTATGAGAGATTTGTTATGTTAGTAGAGTAGAATAAATGAGTGATTTGTGACTATCTTTGCACTCACACATTTAGGAACAGGTATACATGGGCCTGTGACTGTGTGCCATCTTACTTGAGAGTAAGCAACGTGGAAAGTGGGATTTTATTCTCTGTAAACATGCATAGGATTGTTTAATTCAGTGTTATTTTTCACTATTGACTCCCAAAGAATTACTAATTACTCATTAATACCGTATACACTCAAGTATAAGCGAACCCAAATATAAGCAGAGGCACCTCATTTTATCACAAAAAACTGGGGAAACTTATTGACTTGATTATAAGCTTAGGATGGGAAATGCAGCAGCTACTGGTAAAATTCAAAAATAAAAATAAAAAGATACAGTAGAGTCTCACTTATCCAACATAAACGGGCTTGCAGAATGTTGGATAAGCGAATATGTTGGATAATAAGGAGAGATTAAGGAAAAGCCTATTAAACATCAAATTAGGTTATGACTTTACAAATTAAGCACCAAAACATCATGTTTAACAACAAATTTGACAGAAAAAGTAGTTCAATACGCAGTAATGCTATGTAGTAATTACCGTATTTACGAATTTAGCACCAAAATATCATGATGTATTGAAAACATTGACTACAAAAATGCGTTGGATAATCCAGAACGTTGGATAAGCGAGTGTTGGATAAGTGAGACTCTACTGTACCAATAAAATTACATTAATTGAGGCATCAGTAGGTTAAATATTTTTGAATATTTACATAAAACTGTAATTTAAAATAAAACTGTAGAACTGTGATTCAATCATTATTCTAACCTTCTTCAATGTAAATGTACGTATCCTTCCAATAATAATAAATAGGCTAAAATAATAAATATAATAATAACAACAATAATAGAGTAAAATAATAAATGTAATAATAATAACAACAAAGAGAATAAATAATAAATGTTATAGTAATAATAAGAGTATAATAATAATAATAATATAGTAAAATATTAAATGTAATAATAACTACAATAATAGAGAAAAATAATAAATGTATCGTATATAATCTAGTATAAGCCGGCCCATATACTAAGCCGATTAGGACCCTCACTCGACTATAAGCCAAGGTGTGCTTTTTCAGCCCTAAAAATGGGCTGAAAAACTCAGCTTATGTTCAAATATATACGATATACAGATGTATCATTGCATTTTCTCCATTCCATATCTCACTCTAGAGTCATGGTTAAAATCTATACCAGTATTTAAATAAAATACTTCCAGAAGATTAAAGGATTTATACAAAATTACAGAGTTTTGAAAATGCTAACAACAGTACTTACTCATGCATCTGAATATCAAATACGGCTCTCTCTTTGTAAAATCAAAGGTATGCATCCCAAGGCCTCCCAAGGATATGCTTGATCATATTGGCATTTGACATTATTAACAACCTTGTATAGATAACACATCTGTGCCTCAACATTTATGCAGCAGACTTTTGTGGAAAAAAAATTCCCTAGAAAATTTTGCCAACCAATTCTTGACTTTATTTGGGAAAGCAATAACCCTTACCGTCACTGTACCATCACAATAACTCTTATCATCACTTAGTGCAGTGTTTCTCAACCTGTGGGTCCCCAGATGTTTTGACTTTCAACTCCTAGAAATCCTAACAGCTGGTAAACTGGCTGGGATTTCTGGCCAAACATCTGGGGACCCACAGGTTGAAACCACTGACTTAGTGGATCAATAAGATTTATTGATGTAAACAGTATAATTATATACCGAATATACTCGAGTATAAGCCGACCCGAATATAAGCTGAGGCACCTAATTTTACCACAAAAAACTGGAAAAACATTGCCTCCAGTATAAGCCAAGGGTGGTAAATTTCAGAAATAAAAATAGATACCAATAAAATTACATTAATTGAGGAATCAGTAGATTAAATGTTTTTGAATATTTACATAAATCTCAAATTTAAAATAAGACTGTCCAACTCTGATCAAATCATTATTTTCATCTTCTTCAATGTAAATGTGCTTATGTATCCTTTTAATAATAATAGAGTAAAATAAATGTAATAGTAGCAACAATAATAGAAAAAATAATAAATGTAATAATACCAATAATAATAGAGAAAAATAATAAATGTACCATATATTCTCAAGTGTAAGCTAACCCAAATATAAGCCAACCAGGGCCCTCACCCAAGTATAAGCCGAGGGGGGCTTTTTCAGTCTTAAAAAAGGGCTGAAAAACTAGGCTTATACTCTAGTATATACAGTAAGTACACTACCTTTTTTTACTAAGTGACTATGATCATAACTGAACTTTGTAAATCTGGAAAATAATTTCCATAATATGCTATTGATGCTTTTGCCACAGATTTTGTTATGACTCTATACAATGTGATTTTCTTTCGTAGTTGGTCCACCGTTTGGAAGTGTGATGTATGAATTTGTTGGGAAGGCTGCACCTTTTCTCGTGTTAGCAGCATTGGCTCTTTTAGATGGAGGTATGTCAACAAAGTCTTGAATCCCATTGATAGCCAGAACTAGAGTAGCTCTAGTTGGTCAGTGCTCAATTTTCCTTTTTGTTTCAAATTTCTTGCACTGTAGTGGTTTACTAAACTTCATTACTAAGTGAAGCTTTGGAATTCAAAGAAAAGATTTCTTCTCTCCTCTCTGTTTCTGCTCTCATTCTGATTGGTTGTATGGAATGGATAAATTGCAAGTGCATGCCTTTTGTCTTTGACTTCTACATTTACGCCTTGTGTGTGCTGTGTGTTTTGAGATCTTTCTCTGCTTTTGTGTCAGGAGAGATGTTTGCTTAGAGATTTTCCCCTCTTTTTAGAACCCTAGAGAGATGGAGTTAGACAGAAGCTCAGACCCAGTTATTTACTACTTAGAAACGTAGTTATTGTTTTTATAAATAAACCTTTTGTAATTATAAAGATTGAACTCTGGATCTTTGCATTCTAAGCTCTAAATTCTTTACAGCCACATGACACTTCATGCTCTGCTTTCTGTGAGCTGAATGCTCAACTATAAGTATCCTGTTTTATATGTTTGGATGCTCTGCTATTTTGGGGAGTTTTCTATAACAGAAAATCCCTAACAATGTGAACATTGTCTACTTTGACACATGGACTGTCACATAGTGATTTATCAAATTAAGTATTTATTTATTTATTTGCATCACTTTTACCCCGTGTTTCTCTCCGAGGAGACTCAAAGCGGCTTACAGTAAATAGGCAAAAATTCAATGCCTAAAAACAATGTAAAAACAACAATTCATATAAAACAATCTACAAAACAACAGTTCATATAAATCAGATACCATTACAAAATAAAGTCACATTATATAACATTTTAAGAATGTCCATGATTAAAATCCATTCATCCAGAATCCTCAAGTGTAACACTAGAGTGTAACATATCTGAAGGATTTTTAAGTCGTTTCTCCACAAGTCTTCAAATCAATCATAGCTTACTAGATTTTATTAGTAGTTCAGACATGAGAAAAGCCTCCCACAAGGATGATAAACACATCTGGGCATCCCCTGGGCAACGTTCTTGCAGACGGCCAATTTTCTCACACCAGAAGCGACTTGCAGTTTTTCAAGTCACTCCTGACATGAAAAAAGCAGTTCAAATCATTACAACAGAATGACTTGCACAATAGGCATCGATTCACGAGTATTTATTTTACACAAATGTGAAGTTTGTTTCGAAAGGGAACTAAATCCCCCCCAAAATGAAAAATGTGTTATAAGTGGCAGCACATTGTTGACTAGGAGTAGAACTATCAAAATGGATCAAATCACTTTGGTACAGGGTTTGGAAAGTTGCATTTTATCTCAAAGAATGTGCATTTTTCCCTGTAAAACTTATTCAGATGGATTTGGTACTTTTTGGAAACAAAATCTGCAAATATTTTGACTTTGGAAAAACTTTTGATGGGGGGGGGGGTTTACAGCATATTTGCCTCACTAAAATGCATATATTGTGGGTTATTTTCATCATTATCTGTGAAAACCTTTTTTCACAGAGGTGGAAACCTTTTTCTTTTATGATGACTACTGCTCAAACCCTTCTTCCCTACAATGAAAATATCTAACTACTACTCTGTTGACATTTAAATACTGATTCGAAGGAGGTACTCTAAATGGGACTACCAATAGAATTCAGGCCTAAATACTTGTGATCCAGCAAGTAGCCTATGTTTGTTTGTCTTTGTTCTATGTTAATCGGCATTGAATGTTTGCCTATATGTGTAATGTGATCCACCCTGAGTCCCCTTCAGGGTGAGAAGGGCGGAATATAAATGCTGTAAAAAATAATTAATAAATAAATAAGTAGTTTTGTGTTACAGAATTATAATCTGGATAAATTATCTGTACACTATGTTTTTTTTCCTGCAGCAATACAGTTGCTAATTCTACAACCATCTAGAATACAACCAGAAGTAAGTACCTGAACAAAAGATTTTAAAAACAGAAGCTCCTATTGCACTATTCTTAACACTGAGCCACTTTATCTGTTGTCAGAGTCAAAAAGGAGCATCATTACTTACACTAATGAGGGATCCCTACATCCTCATTGCTGCAGGTAATTGTAGTTATTATGCAGTTATGTGTTTTTGTGTGTATTGTGTATGTAATAGTTAGTGAGAGAATATAAACTGTGATTTCTGCTAACATATTTTGTATTCATATTCTTTCTCCCTACTCAAGTATATTAAGTCCAAATTAGAACATTCAATCTATATCTCATATCTTTCCTTGATTTAGAACAACATTCTTCTACTGTAGTGAAGTATGCCACTTTTTTGCAGTCAAAGTTTGCTTTTCAAGTTTCAGAGATCACATTTCTTTGGCTAGGGCAATATTGCTTCATCGTGCTTGTAGACATATGTGTTCTTCAGGTACCAATGATAGTGGAAAGATCAAATTAGATGTAACATTTCATTCTTTGTTGTATGAGCAGCACTGAACTCTTGCTTCTTGCCCGCAGGACCACAGCCCTAGTGAAACCACAGGGCTGTTTTGGGGATTGTGCATACATAAACTAATGCACCTTGGCATATTTGAGCAAAGAATGACAGCAGTGGTCATTTTGGTGCTGAACTGTGTGATGAGAGAGTCTTTCCCCAGAAGAAAGAATTTTACTATGGCTTAAGACATATTACACTTAGGTTTTAAAGATAAACTATTCTTGAGCTTCTAACGGCTGCGGCTTTGGTTTGTGGAGATTTTGATTGCCATCAAAATGATGTAAACACATGTTGGAAGTGCATTCCGCAGTGAGTTGTGCAATAGGACGTGACAGAGAAGTTGTTCATAGATTCAGAGCTTCTTAATATAGAAAAAATACCTTGCTATCCAGGAATTAAACACATCTCTATATACAGAGCGTACACATTGTTTTGCCACATGTACACATAGTAATTTCGATCGAAAACATATGGCACGTATACATAGCAAGATAAACACAACTGCCCAATGTACATGGAAGATATACCAAGACGTCCAGAGGTGAACTGAAATGAGTATTGCCCAATATTATTGAATCCATATATCTTACAAGGTATCACAGATAAAGCTTGGAAAACTCACAACAACCCAGTTTATCACAGATTCTTTTGAAAAGAGGAGACACATCAACAACATATTAAGTGATGAACTGACCTGTTAAAACAGTTGTATAATTATTTTTACCACAGGCTAAACTGTTAAATGGGCCCATGGTGGTGTAGCGAATAAAACTGCTAAGTTGCAGAAGTTGCTGACCGGAAGGTCGGCAGTTTGAATCCATAGGATGGAGTGAGCTCCCATTATTAGCCCCAGCTTCTGCCAACCTAGCAGTTTGAAAACATGCAAATGTGAGTAGATTAATAAGTACTGCTTTGGTGGGAAGGTAATGACGCTCCATGCAGTCATGCTAACCGCATCACCTAGGAGGTGTCTATGGACAATGCTGGCTCTTCCGCTTAGAAATGAAGATAAGCACCACCATCCAGAGTCGGACTCGACTAGGCTTAATGTCAAGGGGAAACCTTTACCTTTCCTTAAACTGTTCGTGACAATTGAGGCAGTACAGGTGAAAACATTTTTTCCATTCACTCGCTTAGAGCCAATGTGTACTGGACAAGAAAAGGGAGAATGTCCTTTCTATCAGTTTTAATGATGTAAACTAGGGTAATTTGGGTGTGTCATCTCATATTTAGTGTGTTTACTTGGAAGTAATCCTAAGCTTTAATGAGACTTGACTTTAAATGAGTTTAGTATATTTAAGATATCCCTAATTTCTTAGAAAATCTTACTTCTTAGCCAGCCATAGTGAGCATATTCCACAAGCATAGATACTAGTCATGTGCCCAGTATCTGTATCATCCGTTTGATTTGTTTTTCCGCTTCGTTCCTTCCATTTGGATGGCAAGGAACAGAAAGGCCCCTCTTGGAATAAAGATAAATCCAAAAATTGATTTCGAAAATATACAAGAAATTGCTAGAGTGGGCTACAGAAAAAGATCATATAAAGGAATGTATGGTAAAATGGGCTCAGAATGTGGGCCATCAGATCCAACTAACAAGTTGGGAAAAAATTTGGAACCAGGGCCTCAGATATACATATTCATATGACCTGCGAGAGAATTGGCTAAAAATGCAATACAGGTGGTTTATTACCCCTTATAAAATCTCCAAATGTTATAAGAATGCATCCAATAAGTGTTGGAAGTGCGAACAACAGATAGGCACTTTTATCATTTGTGGTGGACTTGTTCCAAAGCCCAACTTTTCTGGAAAGATATAAATGAAGCTATACAATCAATTCTTAAGATAAAGATTCACAGGGAACCCAAATACTTTTTATTGGGAATGCTGGACATTGAAAATGACAAGAACAAAGAGATCCTGTTTAATTATTTGGTCACTGCCACGGGGATAACAAATGCTAGGACTTGAAGACAAAATGAGACCCCAAAAAAGGAGGATTGGTTAAACAAAGTCATGGAGAATATGAACATGGACAGACTTACTTACTGGTTATCCCCAAATCAAGGTTTACCAAAGAAAGAAACGAATTGGGACCTGGTTAAGGACTATTTTGAACAGATGAAACTTGATCTTATCTGCTGAATAGACACAATCTTAGAGACTAATAAGGACGAAGGAGATGCGGTGTTTAACCGGTATCAGAGCCGGCCCTAGGTATTTTTCAAGTGTAGGTGAACAGAATTTTGCCCCCCCCCCCCAAACCAATCACTGAAAAATAAAAGCGTTGGATAAGTGAAAATGTTGGATTTATTTATTTCGTGTCAAAAGCATTGCATAACAAATACATTTTAAAATGATGGGAAAAAAAGGAAATCACAAGCAATTAAATAGTTTTGGACCAAAAGCGGGCAACAGCAACCGCATTGTCCGTAGCTTTAAACAACTCCTCCTCCGTACATGAGGCAGGGCATTGTGGGCAAGCATACATATGCGGAGTTGTTTGTTCTGCTCCACAGTCACACAAGGTGGAGGATTCCTCCAGGTAGTGCCACCTTGCCAGATTGTCTTTTGATCTGCCCACTCCACTTCTCAGTCTGTTTAGGGACTTCCAAGTTGCCCATTCTCGGTTTGCCCCTGGAGGAAGACCCTCATGGGGGGTCATCCAGTTAGAATTGCCAGGTTCAGCTGCCCAGAGGGACACCCTTGCTGTTGCTGGAGGAACATCAAGAGGAGTGGTGGTTCTCATGAAGCCCTTCCTTGATTTGAGTCTGGTGGGAGGAGGGTGATAGTCATGCAGTGGATGGCTTTCACAATGTTCGACCTTTTTTCTCTCGCAGTTAGCAGCAACTTCCCATCGCATGTCAGGAGGGGCAATGCCAGCTAACTTGTAGAGTTTATCAACAGGTGTAGGTTTAAGGCATCCTGTGATTATTCTGCATGTTTCATTCAGTGCTATGTCCACCTGCTTTGCATGGGCAGACTTTTGCCAGACAGGACAGGCGTACTCAGCAGTTGAGAAAGACAAGGCCAGGGCTGATGTTCTTATTACTTGTGGGTCTGCACCCCATGCGCTGCCAGTCAGTTTCCGCAGGATGTTGTTGCGTGCAGCTACTTTGTGCTTGGTGTTCATGCAGTGTTTCCTATATGTTAGTGTTCGGTCTAAGATGACACCAAGGTATTTAGGATGGAAACAGTGTAAATGAAAATGTTGGATAATAAGGAGGGATGAAAGAAAAGCCTATTAAACATCAAATTACATTAAGATTTTACAAATTAAGCACCAAAACATCATGTTTTACAACAAATCAACAGAAAAAGCAGTCTCGACTGCGCCTCCGTATGTTTTGCGCCCCAAGTGACCGCTTAATTTGCCTCAATGTTGGACCGACTCTGCCGGTATATACGAATATCTTTAGAAAGGTTGTGAAGAGCCAGTTAAAGGCAGATGGAAGTCAACAAAATTATAATTGTTTTATTTTCCCCCTTTATTATATATATATATATATACATATATATATATATATATATATAGAGAGAGAGAGAGAGAGAGAGAGAGAGAGAGAGAGAGCACTGAGCTGGAGACCGAAAGGTCCCAGGTTCAAACCCCGCTGTTAGCTCCAGCTCCTGCCAACCTAGCAGTTTGAAAACATGCCAATGTGAGTAGATAAATAGGTACCACTCCAGCGGGAAGGTAACGGCGCTCCATGCAGTCATGCTGGCCACATGACCTTGGAGGTGTCCACGGACAACGCTGGCTCTTCGGCTTAGAAATGGAGATGAGCACCAACCCCCCGAGTCAGACAAGACTGGACTTAACGTCAGGGGAAACCTTATATATTCATATTATTACTCTTTTTATTTTTATTTTTATTTTTTTTACTTTTTTCTTCTATTTTATTTTTTTCTCTTCTTATTTTTTCTCTTTTCTTATTTCTTACTTTCTATCTACAAATAAATGTTCTCCCACTTTTTCTGTGAAATTATTATTTCTTGCCAATACATTTTTTTCTCTGTTATGTAAAACCCCCAATAAAGATATTATAAATCGAAGAGAAAAAAAAGGAATAAAGATAAACCAAATACGAAAGGCAGGCGGGAGTGGGTACGGGCTCCAAACCTGCTTTTTGGATCAATTGCTGAATGAGTAGGCTCAAAACGCCCGGGCCTGCAGCTGAGTGCTGAGTAATGAGCACTGTTTACTCGGAGCTTGGCTGCAGGCCCTTGCAGGCCCAGGCACTTTGGGCCTATGCTTTGGGTTGCAGAGCAAGGCCACCAGCAGTAAACGCGATGGGTCTTCAGCCCCAGCCAAGGAGCCCTCTCCAATAATGGGCCGAAAGAAAGCAGATCTTTTGGCACTGAAAACTGAAAACAAATATCTGCCCTCCTGATTTTGCGAGGCTCAGTAGAAACGGATCGGGGGGCCCACCAAAAGCCAGGACACGAAACGGATCAAGGTTTATCCTAAATCCACACAACTAATAGATACACATATCGAAATATGGACATGAATCTGCTCTTAGTTCTATTTAGCTGTCTTTCTGTGTAGCAAAATGACAGGGCTTTGTCAACCAGACTTGGATTCAGACACAGACAAATCTTCACTTTTCTAACTGCTTTCATCCAAATGACAGAGACATTAGGTAATGAAAAGCAATTTTTAACCAAAAGAACACAATTCGAAACAAAATATAAGTGAAGCTGATTATTCTTTTACCATGATTGATATGGAAGCCAGGTGTTATAGATCCAGTCATAAATTGATCATGGAAATCTAAAATTGTGCATTGTCCCTTCCTCAATTTAGTAGACTTCCTGAATGTCACCAAACACAATGACCATCTGTGTTTCCTCCTTTAAAATAGTATAACCTTTCATTGTTTATATTTTGTACAGCAACATGTACATGAAATTATGGGTTTATGTGACTTTCATCCCACCCAAGCAATTTAGATGTAATCAGTATTGTGTATTTGACAGGCAAGTCTTCAGAACTCATTATATTTCTGTCAATATTGCCCTTTCCAACTGTTGATTAGAATTTAAGTGAAATAATTTCAGCAATCTGTTTTCCACCTCTTTTCAAGGATCAATATGCTTTTCAAATATGGCAATTGCTATGCTGGAACCAGCATTACCCATTTGGATGATGGAGACAATGTGTTCAAAGAAATGGCAACTTGGTAAAGTGTGATAAACTATTTTCTTTGATTTCTTTAAAAAACGTGGTAATGCTTGTGATAATTATCTAAGAATGTTTCATAATAGGTAGTAACATGTCATCTCTAAAATTTCTCTCTGGCTAATTGAATGTATATCAACAAACAGAGGCTGAGTCTTAGCCAATGAGATGTAGGGTCCTTTCATGCTACAGAATTGTAGCACTGGGATTCCACTTTAACTCCAATGGTTTCGTCCTATAGAAAAGCAGTTCTCAATCTGTGGGTCGCAACCACTTTGGGGGTCGAATGACCATTCCACAGGGGTCATGCCTGTAAGTCAGTGTTTCCCAAACTTTGGTCTCTCCCCAGAATCACAGGGAGGCAGGGAAGGTAGGGTGAGTGAGGAAGTATTTATTTATTTATCTATTTACAGCATTTATATTCCGCCCTTCCCACCCCAAAGGGGACTCAGCGGATCAGAAAGTACATATACATTCAATGCCATTAGACATACAGAGATGCACAGAGGTTACTTAACATTTCCAGCTTCCGGTTTCATGAGGGTATGCTCGATTCTGGCCACAGGGGGAGCTGCTGCTTTGTCATCCACTGTGACACCCGAGTCCTTGATGGAGTACTTCCTCAATCGTCTGCACACATGCTGCTGGACATTTTTTATGGTGACGTAAATTAGTTAAATTAGCCTCCCCACATAAAGCGGTCCCTAAATTTTCCTACTTGACAGATGCAATTGGGTGACTATCCCTTTAAGAGTAGAGAATCGCCCCTCTTATATCCTCAGCAGTCTCCCCATGACACTCACAAGTGAAAACTTAAAAGCTGGCAATACATTCATCACAAGGTCAGTATTCCTTTTTTGTTTTTAATCAGGAGAAACAACAATATTCGAAAACCAAGAGATCCCTTGCCCTGCCCAAAGCCCCTTACATTAAACAAGATTGACACCAGTTTTAAACCACTTTCCATGTGATCCTATTGTTCTGTCCCAAGAACCATAGAATCCAAGGGCTCGGTCTGTGACACAGGCTGGAGAGCAAGCCAGCTGCAACCAGCTGCAATGAATCACTCTGACCAGGAGGTCATGAGTTCGAGGCCCGCTCGGAGCCTATGTTTGTCTTGTCTTTGTTCTATGTTAAAAGGGATTGAATGTTTGCCTATATGTGTAATGTGATTCGGCCTGAGTCCCCTTCGGGGTGAGAAGGGCAGAATATAAATGCTGTAAATAAATAAATAAATAAATAAAGAGAGAACAATCCAGGTTAAAACTATTGTTTTCCATAGGATCCATACTATGCCATGCTTCAAGACGAAACTTCATTTATTTGAAATTAGAAATAAATATTTCACAATATATAATTGCATATTGTTTTTGTGATTAATCACTATGCTTTAATTATGTTCAATTTGTAACAATGAAAAGACATCCTGCATATCAGACATTTACATTGTGCTTCATATCAGTAGCAAAATTAGTTATGAAGTAGCAACAAAAATAATTTTATGGTTGGAGGTCACCTCAACATGAGGAACTGTATTAAAGGGTTGCGGCATTAGGAAGGTTGAGAACGACTGCTATAGAATTTAGGGGCTTACAATTTCAAGTTTGGAGGATTCTCAATCTTACCGCAGTGTTTCACCAAACTATAGATGCCACAATAACAAAAGAAGTAACCATGTCAGTTAAAGTGGAATCATACTTCTACCATTGTGCATTGTAAAAGAGACCGTATTTGAAATGAATGTGAAACAGTTTTCATCAACTTTTTTTGCTCTCAGATTCTGGTTAATGGATATGTTTAATTCAATTATGCTGTCAGGGGCAGTGTATAAAAACAAACACAACTTGATCTAAAGTAATATTACATATTACATTTGTCATTGATGGGAATAGAGTAGAGTCTCACTTATCCAAGCTAAACAGACTGGCAGAACCTTGGATAAGCGAATATCTTGGATAATAAGGAGGGATTAAGGAAAAGCCTATTAAACATCAAATTAGGTTATGATTTTACAAATTAAGCACCAAAACATCATGTTATACAACAAATTTGACAGAAAAAGTAGTTCAATGCGCAGTAATGTTATGTTGTAATTACTGTATTTACAAATTTAGCATCAAAATATCACGATATATTGAAAACATTGACTACAAAAATGCATTGGATAATCCAGAACCTTGGATAAGCGAGTCTTGGATAAGTGAGACTCTACTGTAGCTGTTTTTAGGCGTAACTGTGTAGCTTGAACATGGCATGTGGGATCTTCACTGCCTACTGTTATGAAAATGCTGTGCCCGGTTTCTTCAAAATGTGTTAGGGGGCCATTGTTGATTAAATATGCCATGTGATGATGATGATGATGATGATGATGATGATGATAATTTTAAAAACTATTTATATAGCGCCCTATCTCCTCATGGGTCTCAGGGCGGTTATCAACATAGCAAGGAAAACATAGAACTTAAAACCATAGATCAACAATACTGGCAAAGTTTCACCTGTTGTAGGTATTGCCAACCAACACCATCCACTTCTATCGCATAGCAGCGCTTACACAACCAAGGTGTGTAGCTGAATGCCACCCAAACATGCAACCAACATGCAAATGCATCCATATGCATTGCAAATACATCTGTGTTCACACTTATATGTACAATGGTACCACATACACAAGTCTGTGCCCACAGTGATAAACTGAATGCATATATTGCTCAGTGGT
This sequence comes from Anolis carolinensis, assembly GCF_035594765.1. NCBI lineage: Eukaryota > Metazoa > Chordata > Lepidosauria > Squamata > Anolidae > Anolis > Anolis carolinensis. Next base: position 159,300,526 of record NC_085843.1, on the reverse strand, counting down.
CAATTGTGTCAAGCATGATTTCCCCTACAGAAGTAGTTGCACATTCAACTACACAACTTTGACAATCAACATAAATGTGCATTATAACTCCCTTTGCAACATTAAAGTAGGATTTTTTCCCTGTAAACCTTAACTTCCCAAATTAATCTGCATGAGTGCCACTTATGATGGATATTCTTGAATTTCTGTATTCTTCATTTCAGTTCTTCCCCTTTTATCAAGGTTCACAAATATATGTAATTTAGAATATTTTTATTTGTTTTATGGACACATATACTCCCTCCCACCAAGGGAGTGCATCTGATAGTGAGTATTCTGTTTCAAGAATAATAATGCTCTAAATTTGATGGGTAATCTTGATAGATCTGACAAAAGACTTGAAATAACCCGGATATTAGATTTTTTGGTTCAGGCTGTAAACCTTTATTAGACATGTTCTAATCAAAACTGTGATGCCTGCATTTATTACTTTTTCCAATGCTTCACTGAAACCATTCTTGATAAGATATCCCATTTATATTTTTCAGGCGTTGCTTTCATTCCAGCTAGCATCTCTTATCTGCTTGGAACTAATCTTTTTGGGGTCCTTGCACACAAAATAGGACGGTAAAATACTGTATTTAAGTATATCTAATTCCTTGACAGAGTTATACAGTATATCGTAATTTCCTGGTGTTCTTTAAAATAGTTAGTTGATGAAAAACATACCATGGAGTTAATCATAAGAGAAAGTATTATTTTGAAGTCATGTTACTACATTCATCTTGTTAATAATTAAGGGAAATTTATGCATAGTGTCTACTTATTTTGATGACTAACAATATTTCTTCTTTGATAGGTGGCTTTGTGCTCTAATTGGGATGATTGTAGTAGGAATAAGCATTTTGTGCGTAAGTAAAAAAAATTGCTGCTCTTCTACTTTGAAATCAATATATATGTTCCATATATAGTTTCGTGCTGTGCTGTTGTGGTTCCTTTTTGTGTGCAAGTCATTAAATTTGGACACAGTGTTTAGAATCATTCTAAATCTTGTCAATAAAACTGTATGATTGGAGTTGGATTAAGGGTCCATAGCAGCAACAATAGGACACAAATATTATCTATCTTGCAAGACAAATTTCTAAGTCTGAATTAAACTTCCTGAAGGCATATAGAAGCCATGTCCCTCTTTTGATTTTCTGCAAAATTGACCTCTGAAATTTGGTATAGAATAGGTGTGATTGCTGCATATCAAATGCGAAGAGATCAGACTGTTGGAAGCAAAGCTGGAATCTATTCTCATCACAACAAAAGATACCAGATTTACGGTGTGTTCTATATGCCCTCAATACAGTGCCGCTTTTCAATATATCCTGTAGTAAACAGAACACTTTGGGAACTCACATAGACATATATAGGATTGCACTTTAAGGCCTTTAGGAAGTAAATTCCACATAATGAAATGAACTTTCTATGCACAAGATCATAGAAGAAGATATGAAACAGTGAAAATGAAACTTCTCAGTATAGCTCTAAGGAATATAGCTTGGGATGGTACATATTTCATGGGATGTATATAATGTAGTTCCTATTATTGGTTTCCTAGCAAGAAAGCAAAACAATGAATTTAGTGGCAAATTCTATTGCATAACCTATCGAAAAAGTACTGTACTCAGTCTCTGGGCACATATCTTTTTGGCAAATGTGAATCTAAATGAATATGTGGAGATCACCATTTGAAAACTACTAGTTAAGAAGAGCATGACCTTGTTAGAAGTCAAGTCTTGGAACAAGTGATATTCATAAGCATTCATGTAATGCCACACAGGTAACTCAGCTGTTATAAGGAAGAACTATGTCTTTAAACTGCCAAGGATAAAGACATGCCACTACAAAAATATATTTGATTAGCAGAGGATGGTTGTTTCTTTGCTATTGTAATTGCCCAAAAGATATATACTCCCTTTAACCCTCTTAGTTAAAATATGCACTCAAGAGATAAACAAACAGTCTCCTTTGAAAAATAACCTATCTTGTTTACTCATAAACATCTTATATTAATTCACCATACAGGCACATTTCTTATTAAAGTTCAGTTACAGATAGGATGTAGTTCTCTCTGTGCTGAGTACACAGGGTATCATTCTTTATCAATAGTTCATAGTCTTTAAGTATAGTTGTATTCATTGAAGTCAATAAGTCATAGTTTTCTATTGAAGTCCAAAACAGCAAACATGCACCCACCTTCACTGAGGTGTGATGCAAGCACACCCACCTCCAATGAGGTGTTAAGCAGACTGACTACAAAATGGAGTCCTGAGTCTGAACATGCTCAGTACAATCGCATGTCTATAACCTCTCCCAAAGAGGTACAGTCAAACTGGCAAATCAGCATACACATAGAATATATGCAACTATATACTTCAGCAATTAAATAGTCAAAGACTTGGGAGGTTACTATTTCTAACACAGAGATGTGTATTTACTAAATTCAGAGAGAGATTTTAGGATGTAGTTCTGTGTTGAGTATACAGGATACCATTCTTTATCAATAGTCCATAGTCTTTAAGTATAGTTGTACTCATAAGCATACTTCTATATTGAAGTCTCTAAACTTCATGCATGCATCCACCTCCACTGAGGTCTGACGCAAATACATCTGCTTTCATTGAAGACCAAACACATACTTCTCCACTCAAGTCCAAACACCAACCTTCTCTACTGAAGTCCAAACACACACTGAATACAAAAATGGAGTCTTGAGTCTGCACATGCTCAGTACAATCACATGTCTATAACTCCTTCCACACCAAAGAGGCAAATCAACATACACATAGAATACAAGTTAGAAAATATATACATAGAGAGAGGCGTGGGAGGTTGCTATTTCCAACAAATGATTATATAGTTGTGGGAGCTGTAGTCAGACCCTACTGATTTTAGTGCAATCTCATGTTATAGCTCCAGTTCTCTAATTTAAGGCTCAGAGTGTGTGAATATAATATTTTATTAAATACAATATAATGTGTGTGTGTGCTTTCAAGTCATCTATCAACATAGGAAGACTCCATGAATTTATGGGGCTCTCTTAAGCAAAGAATCCCAGGGCTGATCATGATCAGAACCTGGTGCCTAGAGTATTTACACTATCAAATATAACACCTTAAAGCTAAAATCATATTTCTGTAAGACCTGACCCCTTTTCTCAGAATGTTAAATATTGAGATGCACTGAATAGTTGCCAGGAATCAAATGAAAAACATACGGTACAATGCAACATTCTCTTTCTCCCCTCCAGGTACCACTTGCTAAAAATATATATGGACTTATAGCACCAAATTTTGGAGTTGGCTTTGCCATTGGTAAGGAAAACACCTTCTATTTGGAAATTTGACATCTGACCGAATTGTGTGTTGTACAGACAAGACTATACAGTCTACACTTTAATGAGAATTTGGAATGCACCCCACCCCCCGAAGATATTATAGATACTGCTCATGTCATTGACCATAAACTTGACTGGTTTGCATTTGTAGCACTGCCCCTAGTGGCTGAGTGGGTTAAACCGGCAGGACTGATGACCTGAAGGTTGGGTTGCTGACTTGAAGGTTGCCGGTTCGAATCCAACCCGGGGAGAGCACAGATGAGCTCCCTCTGACAGCTCCAGCTCTCCATGATGGGACATGAGAGAAGCCTCCCACAAGGATGGTAAAACATCAAAACATCCGGGTGTCCCCTGGGCAACCTCCTTGCAGACGGCCAGTTCTCTCACACCAGAAACAACTTGCAGTTTTTCAAGTTGCTCCTGACACGAAAGGAAATTGTAGCTTATTCTGTGTCACACTGCTAACATATATTTGCTTTTCTTAAATAATTGGACAAGCCTTTCTCCTGTACCTCTGTTTTTAGTTCAAAATCCATTGCTTCCTTTAGATAGAATGGAAAAAGGAGCAGAGCTATATATTGAACTAGCAAAACATACAGATGTCTATTATATACAGCAAAAAAGGAAAAGTATGATGTATAATATAATATAAGGTAAGTTATGTTATTAACACACACTTCTTACATAACGTGGTCTCTTATATGTTACGATTATAACATCAACTTGTATCTAACAGACTGTATTGGTGAATAACTGATTATTTAAACCACCTCGGGTCTGAACTGGGTTTAAGCTAACACGGTTATGGACCGTCAAACCCGTTCCTGTCGTTGTCTAAATAATAGTGTCAAGCTTTGTTATGGTATCTACTCAAACAAAATACAATCCAGTATAAGTACCCTATATATATAATATCCAGATGGATTTACTCAACCATTAATTTGTGTATATTACAAGATAATTGTAAAGAGGAATTATTACATCAGGTTTAAATCCGGTTTAAGCTAATTCAGTCTCTAGTCTTAAAACCGGTTAGGTAATATAGTTTTTGGTCTTCAATATAACCCTATCGTCGTCTTGATAATAATCTCAAGATCTGTTGTAGTATTGTCCAAGGTGAAATCATTCAAAGCAATATAAACAAAGTGGATTTACTCAATGGTGGAAATAGTTCACTGGTAGGTCCAAGGGCTTGTATGGTCGATTACTTTTCTTAATGGTGAAACAAGTTCACTGGTGGGTACCGGAAATTGTGTGGACGATACCATAACAAAGTTTGAGACTATTATTTAGACAACGACAGGAACAGGTTTGACAGTCCATAACTGTGTTAGTTTAAACCCAGTTCAGACCCAAGGTGGTTTAAAGAATCAGTTACTCACCAATACAGTGTGTTAGATACAACTTGATGTTATAATCGTAACTTATAAGGGACCACGTTATATAAGTGTGTGTTAATAACATAACTTATATTATACACCATACTTTTCCTTTTTTGCTATATATTGAACTAAGCAGCAACAACACTTGTTTACATTTTTCAAAAACACTATCTCCTCATCCCTGATTTTCACTTATGTAATTAGAGGATAGAAGGGAATAAACACACACGATCCTACGATAATTAATGGACAAAAGGGTTTCCTTGTGACTCCTCTCTGTGGGCCCTTCCACACTGCCACATAACCCATATCAAGGCAGAAAATCCCACAATATCTGCTTGGAACTGGGTTATCTTAGTCCATATTGCCATATATCCCAGTTCAAAGCAGATAATGTGGGATTTTATTCAGATATGTGGAAGGGGCCTGTGAAAGAAGTCGGCACTCCATTTCCAGAGAGGAATATCAAATTCTAATTTAATATTCATCAATTTAATACTCATGGAATTACATAGCAATAACCTAGATAAAATATAGCAAGTTTTTGTTGTTATTTGTTGGTGAGTAATGGCAAAAATCCCTTACGTTATATCTTCCCAGTAGACGAAGAAATATGTCTAATCCAAACATATATAAACAAACAGATATTTCTTCATTCTACTGCGATAATATGGCATATGGGATTTTAAAAATTAAACTGAACACAATGTTTTAACCATAACAATAAATTTGTTCAATAGTATTTGTCCATTGTGTTTGCATGTACTTTTCAATTTAATTTTGAAATGTGAGAAGAAAAATGTTGCTAAAGCAGGCTTTGCTTACATCTTATAACCAGGGATGGTGGATTCCTCGATGATGCCTATTATGGGTTATCTTGTTGATTTACGTCATGTTTCAGTCTATGGGAGTGTATATGCTATTGCGGATGTTGCATTCTGCATGGGATTTGCTTTGGGTAAGAGCTTCATTTTCTTCTTATATATGAAATGTTAATTGTTTTGGATCCCAGCTCTGTCTTCTACTATAATGTGATTATATTTTATCTTGGGTTGCTGTGAGTTTTCGGGGCTATATGGCTATATTCCATAAGCATTCTTTCCTGATGTTTCGCTTAAATCTATGTCAGGCATCCTCAGAGGTATGCCTGCCATAGATGCAGGTGAAACATCAGGAAAGAATGCTTCTGGAACATGGCCATACAGCCTGGAAAACTCAAAGCAACCCAGTGATTCTGGCCATGAAAGCCTTCAACAACATATTTTTGTTGTTTTTTAATTATTTAAAAAATGTTTTACCTAGCAGTCTTTATTTATTGGTGTCTTAAATCTATAATTATGTAATACACACACACATAAATGTAATGTTTGTTTTACTATGGAGTAAACAACAAAACCACTGAACCAAATCACACCAAATTTGGCCACAAAAGACATAGTCATCCAAAATATGTCTTTCAATTAAAAAAACCTAGAAAAATAGTCCAAATTACAGAAGATGAGGAAGAGCCTTTCTCCCCCTAACTGCAAGTTAGAAAGGTAGGCTCTGCTGCCTTTAGCCCCCCCACCCCCGCCTGCTGCCTTTAGGCCCCACCCCCTTTGTGTCCTAGCAACTCGCTCAGCCAAAATGGTGCCCAGGACACAGACAGAGTGCACTTAGGCCTGATCACTGCCTATAAAATACAGATTATCTGATTTGAACTGGATTATATGGCAGTGTAGTCTCAAGGTCCTTCCACACAGCTATATTACCCATTTATAATCTTACATTATCTGCTTTGAACTGGATTATTTTGAGTCCACACTGCCATATAATCCACTTCAGTGTGGATTTTAGGCAGCTGTGTAGAAGGGGCCTCATATAATCCACTTCTAAGCAGATAAGATTATAAATATAATATGCAACAATTACTGTGGTATAATAATACAGAACAATATAATCTCTAAAACCGGAACAGTAAATAAAGAGCAACACTCTGAAAGCAGGGAAATTGGGAATTCCAGAAAGGAAACAATCAGGACCAACTAACACCTCCCAACAAAGGATTCCCCCAGGCAGGAAGCAAACAGGCTTTGAAGCTGCAAGGCCATTAAATGCTAATCAAGGTGCCTAATTGCAGCATTCATACCTGCCACACTTAGACTATTAATTGCTATTCAAACTGGCCAACCAAGGATTGTGCAAAGTAGAAAGCGGCCAGGCTTGCAAGCAGCAAGGCTATTCAGTGCTATTCAACCTGGCCAACCAAGATTTTCCCTAGATAGAAAACCCCCAGGCTTTGAAGCCACGAGACTACTTCATCCCATTCAACCTGGCCTAGCAAGGATGCCCTATATAGAAAGCTTTTAAGCTGTAAGACTCTTCAGTGCAATTCAATCTGGCCAAACAAGGATTCCCCTACAAAGGAAGTAGCCAGGCTTCAAAGCAGCTCTTTGATTGAGGTGCTACTCCAGCTACTCCAGAAAACGGCCAGGCTTTGAGGCTGCAAGGCTATTCACTGCTATTCCACCTGGCCAACAAATGATTCCCATAAACCACAGCAACGCGTGGACAGACAAATCTAGTAACACCATATAAAGACACATGTAAGGCTTGGAACAAATATAAGCAATGCCATTTTCTGGCTACAAAGTTTGTAAAGGTTCACCTGCTGAGAAAATGCTGGCGATTAAGGTTAGAGAGGAATAATGCCTCTTCTGCAACAGTATTAACATTCAAGTTTTAATCATGCTACCTGTGCTTTCTGAAGATTCATGGAAATGCTCATTTGATTTCAAAAGGTATGTTTTATCAGGAGTCATTTATTCATACACCTTTCCAAGCATGCATTTCTGTTCACGCTATTATTTTTCATGTGTGCATATCTCAGACATTTAAGAAACCATTTGTATTTCTGAAGGTCCTTCTGCTGGTGGTGCCATTGCCAAAGCAATTGGTTTTCCGTGGCTTATGACCATTATAGGAATTATTGACATCCTCTTTGCTCCTCTATGTTTGTTTCTGCGCAGTCCGCCTGCCAGGGAAGAAAAGATGGTAAGCAGAGCACTAACCTGTTTTCCTTTCTGAATTTCCTGTGGCAAAAGAAGTAATAATCATGGATGTTATGAAGCCTTTTAACAGATTTAGTGCTATGTACCTAAAATGAGAGACATATTTTCCCCCAAACCTCTAAAACAAGAATAACAAAAGGAAATAATGCTTTATTCATGTCACTTAAGGCTTTTCCAGGGGATTGCATTGGTTCAGTGTTAGTCCAAACTAGCATACACATCTATCCAATTAAATTCACTTTTACTTATAAAGCTTCCCTTGACTCAGTGGCTCTCCTGTAGTTGAGAGTAAGTATTGGATTTAGATCAGGCATGGGCAAACTTTGGCCTTCCAGGTGTTTTGGACTTCGACTCTCACAATTCCTAATAGTCTACTGGCTGTTAGGAATTGTGGGGGTTGAAGTCCAAAACATCTGAAGGACTGAAGTTTTCCCATTCCCAATTTAGACCATTCAGTATTTTGCAACTAGACCTTGATAGTAATCTGGGGTTGGTCTGGGGTTAACACTTGAAACTGGCAGTTATCAGTTGTGGTCCCAGTTACCAGTCCCAGTCTCATTGGCTTAATTAGTGTTTTCGTGCAATTTTGCTCATTTCAAATGCATGAAACGGTACACCCCCCCCCCCCCGATACAGAAAGATCACTGAAACTAAAGTGGCAACGGTGACCATATGGTCGGGTGATTTTTGGGGCTCGGTTGCAGGCCCTGGCAGGCACAGGCGCTTTGGGACTACTCGCCCCGCTCACTCTTTCCAAAGCCGGGCCTACAGCCAAATGCTGAGCACCTCTTACTCGGTGCTCGGTGTGCTAGGATGAAGGCCCTGGCAGGCCCTACAGCCCAGCGCCAAGTAAGAGACACGCTCAGATGTAGGTCCTGGCAGGCACTGGACCTTTGCCGCCAATGGGCTGAAAACATTCATTTTTTTCTGACTTGGACAAAAAAAGTTGATTTGGAAAGGTGACCGTTTTCGGGAGAGGTACTCGAAAACGGGGCCTTACAAATGAAACAAACAGGAACTGATAGTGATTCTATACCAACACACAAGACTAACAGTTATGACTGCATACCGTGTTTCCCTGAAAATAAGACAGTGTCTTATATTAATTTTTGCTCCTAAAGATGCACTAGGTCTTATTTTCAGGGAATGTCTTATTTTTCCATGAAGAAGAATTCACATTTATTATTGAACAAAAAATGAGCATTTTATATATACTGTACAGAAGTTGTCATCACAATCCAGCATAACCAGACAAACTGGGAATCCTATCAAGAATTTCTTGTTACTACCAATATTTCCATGTACAACACTCTATGGTATGTACATTTACTGATCCTACATGCTCTGGTGTTCTGCTCGATGGGCATGCTTCCAAACAAAAACTTTGCTAGATCTTACTTTCGGGGGAGGCCTTATATTTAGCAATTTAGCAAAACCTCTACTAGGTCTTATTTTCTGGGGATGTCTTATTTTCGGGAAAACAGGGTATGTGGGATATATTTAGGATTACACTGCAAGATGGAAATTTAATTTCAGTCATTGTTCAGGCTAAACCAAACAGACTGATAGAACAGTATGAGAACCCTAAAAAAAAGCCCCACTACTTTGTGTTGAAAGTAAGGCGTTCTTTGATCCTGGCTTGAACCTGGGAAAGCCTTTCTGCTTCGGAGTTCAATAAAATGACTGATATATCTACTAACACAGAGTTCTGTTCTTTTGTAGGCAATACTTATGGACCATAACTGTCATTATAAACCCAAAATGTATACACAGGACAGCATCCAGTCACATCCATTAGAGGACGATGAAGAATCAGAAAGCGATGAGTAATGTACAAAAGCCGTATCAAGTAGTTTGATGTATACATGTTTTTCCTGTGAAACATCTCATCAATTTTTTAGTTGTACTGTACTTTTTTGGAAGGTGAAGTAGTAACAATAATAATAACAATAATTAAAAAGACCAAAGGTATATTTTACTTGTCACCCATGATTATGAAGCAGATTACCCACTGCCTTACAAAAGGAATAAAGTAATTTTTATAGTTCTTACAGTATTAAATATTATTTATGTATTTAACATTATGCACTATATTTTTGAAAAATAATGAGAAGTGTAAATGTGTAAATCTAAATTGAAGTCTATGCTTTTAAAAAGTTCGTTCACAAATACTTCCCTTATTATTTTTCTATTTAATTCATCAGCAGAAATTAGTGCCTGAAATGATCACTTGTTTATTTAGACATGACTATACCATTTGCCCTTCTCAAACTGTTTGGTTCAAATGGTAAATGAAATGACACCCTATTTTTCAAATCTTATACTCAAGTAAAATTTTCTATTGTTAATAGAAAAACCTCAGTGTAAGCAGAATGTAGTATTTGTGATGACATTTGATAGAACTCCTTATTGGCTCACCCATTGTTCAGAATGGTATTGATGTTTATAAACAGATAGTAAAATCTTCTGTATTACAGGCATTTCATCACTCATTTGTGCAACCCTTATACAAATATTGATACACAAACATAATCTAATGGTGCAAGCTTGACGTGGGGTATTACTGCAGCTCTATGCCAGTATGATATTAACTAAAACCACTCAAGACAAATATGTATTCATGCAAGAGCAAGACCGGCCAACTTCTGGACTTTTGCGTAGTATCCTTTGGTTTTTGTTTTTTTAATCGTGTCAGAAGCGAAATGAGGCAAGTCACTTCTGGTGTGAGAAAACTGGCCATCTTCAAAGACGTTGCCCAGGGGACACCCAGATGTGTTACCATCCTGCGTGGAGCTCTCTCTTGTCCCTATATGAAGCTGGGGCTGACAGACAGGAGCTCACCCCCTCTTGCAGATTTGAACCGCCAACCTTTGAGTCAGCAGTTCAGCTGGCACAAGAGTTTAACCCATTGTGTCATCGCGTCTCACAATAAAGGAAGTATCCCTTGTGAAGAAATGTAAGGTTATCTGCTAAGCAAAAAAGAAAACCATGTCTATTAAAGTGCAGAGGTTCGAAATTCAAAGCAAAAGAGCAAGATATTTATTGGTATCCTATTAGAATTTATTCTTCATTTAGCCAAGACTAAATCGAAGGACACACCTGATCTTTAATGTTAGCAAAGACTTAGAAATAGAAGTTTATCCATTTTCACTAGCTACAGAGCAACAAAAAGCAGGTTTCCTGCCTCCTGGTTGACTCTTGAAGACTGGGTAATTTGCTTTATGGGAGTTATCCCGCATTTTGTTTGCCTGATAAAATAATGATCAACATTACAATAGTTGAACCCTATGGTTAGTGCTGAGTTTATGGGGAGGAAGGATTATTCTCTGAATTGTGCCAATAGCAATCCTAAGAGTTCTTGACCATGCATAAATATCAAATGTTTCCTTCATGTTGTGTACATGTCATCTTGTTTGTAAAACATGATCTGTGCCTTCTTTCATTTATCAGCAGATAAGTTGTGTTTTAAAGCAGACAGCCTATTTACATAGTTTTGTAAAGTGTATATATCTATTTTGGTCAAGGTATTAAAATGTTGTCGTTGCACTATTATGTTGATAATTAGGCAGAGAAATAAGAACTTGAATGTTATCATTGACTGAAAATAATAATAAAAGGTAACAGTTTGATATTTTGCTTTAGTTCATGCACCCATTAGTAGACTCTACTTTTATGCTAACCAAAGACTGCATTTGAAAATCTATTTGCTTTGTTACCGTGACACTATTCAAGATACTAGTACAGTAGAGTCTCACTTATCCAAGATGAACGGGCTGGCAGAACGTTGGATAAGCGAATATGTTGGATAATGAGGGATTAAGGAAAAGCCTATTACACATCAAATTAGGTTATGATTTTACAAATTAAGCACCAAAACATCATGTTATACCACAAATTTGACAGAAAAAGTAGTTCAATGTCATGGAACCCAGTTACAGGGCTGAATTACCAAGCCCTGAACTGGGAGTCATAACATAAACAATCCTAGAAGCACCTGGCAGAAGAAGATAGAATATGCCTGGGAACTTGGGGTTGAAAATATAAACAATTATAATTGGTCTAGTGTGTGAAAACGGTAGTAATGTGATATTGGGGGTGGGGATTGATGATGATATTTACGTGTGGTGTTACGTAGCATCAGAGGTGATAAAAATGATTGTATGTAAACATTAGGTCATTCTTGACTTTTCCAAAGTCATGTGTTCTTCAATAAAGATTGGATTTGAGAGCAGCTATCTCTGATCTGCGTTCAGACTGATCCTTTGAAGTGAGCAGGACAATTAAGTCAAGAATCCCGTTCTCACCCTCCTGCGAATTCGCAGTGAAGTGATAATGAGTGGAGAAGGAGATCAAAGCCCTGACGGAGCAGAGAGGCCTTTGCTAGGGGCTCGGCCGTTGGCGGAAGAAACGTTGCAAGCCATAGCTTCCTCTACGGGGTACCCCAAGCCGGACGGCGTGACCCAGAGGATTCCCAGAGGAGGAAGAGGCGTTCCGGCGGCGGCAGAAACCAGTTGGGGATCTGGAGGAAGCATGCCGGAGACCGTGGCCCTGCGGTTATCCATCCTGGAAACGAATTTATCCAGGCTGTCGGAAACCGTGGGGAGGTTGGTGCCACTGTTGGAAGAAAATCTCCAGAAGGAACCCACCCGATATGGCACCGAGACAGAGCCACGTAAGGAAGGAGTTTGGAGCCAAAGAGGCCAGCGAGCCTCAACGCAGAGCCCCATGGTGGCGAGGAGCGAGGGGGATGAAGAATATTGGCAGGAACTGGAGTTCCGGGACAGAATGGCGCGCGAGGTGGAGCACCAGCACGCTCGGGGAACTCTGAGACCACCGACTCCAATAGAACTTCCTATCCAGCTTCCAACCCCCCGAATGGGCGTCGGGGTGGAAAGACCACTGGGGCGAGGAATTGGGTCCAGTGGATTAGCAGATGAAGGCGGAGAGGAGCCGGAGATCCAGGAAGGGGAGGAGAATGTGCCGTACGGCGAGGAAAGGCGAGATGCGGGGGCTACAGCGAGGCCCGAATTCGGGTGGGTGGAAGGACCGACAGCAGCGGCAGAATTTCGGGAGCCGCGCAGGACGACCGCCGGAGTGGGGCGCGGCGTGTTAAAAGGAGCCGTCCAAGGAAACCCGATGCAACCCTTCCCCATGCCCCCCAGACAGCAGCAGCGGGCCGTAGAATGGATGCAAAGGAGGGAAGATCTCAAACTGGAATACGGAGGGGAATCATCTGAATTGAACTTTTTCCTCATTAGCGTCAGAGGATATATAGAAGACAATGAACACACATTCCCCTCCGAAGCAAGCATGGTTCGGGCCATCGGCAACACACTAAAGGGAGGAGCGGCCAGCTGGTATGTACAACTACATGCCAGAAGCGACCCGTGCCTGAGGTCAGTGCCCCGCTTCCTCGCCGCGCTGGAAAACCGGTTCCGAGACCGGCTAGAGCAATTGAGGGCTCGAGACCAGCTTAAAGGAATAAACCAGAGGGACAAAACGGTGCCCGAGTACGCAGAGGAATTCCTCCATCTCGCAGAAAAGGTACCAGAGTGGTCTGAAGTGACCAAAGTGGAAATATTCAAGGAGGGACTACGCCCCGAGGTTTTTAGTTGGGCGGCACATAGAGACGACCCAGAAACACTAAGGGGCTGGATACAACTAGCAGGGCGCGTTGAATCCACCCTAGCCCAAGTGAAGCGTTTCAGGGGCGGCGGCGGCCAGCAAAGACCGACGGCGAGAGGTCGAGGAGAAACGAGGAAGCAGGAAAGGCCCGGAGCAAGGCCGGGGATTCCCTTCAAAGGAGATGACAACAAACCCAAACCGGGATGCTTTGTATGTGGGAAGACGGGCCATCGAGCAGCGGAATGTTGGGCCCGGAAGGGGGAGCCGCCAAAACCCTCAAAGCCCAAGCCAGCAGTCGGGAGGCGAGCGGAGGAGGAGATGCGAGACCCAGAATCTCCGGAGAGGCTGGTGAGTCGAGACAAACGCATGCTAGTAGTGCCAATCTGCCTATCGGGGCTAGAGAATCGGGCCACCTGCAGGGCATTCGTGGATTGCGGTTGTTCTAGGAACATTATAACTCCGGAACTAGCAGAAGCACTGAAATGCCAGCAGACATTTCTTGACTCCCCAATTGCATTTTCGCAGCTAGATGGATCAGTTGCTGCTGGGGAAGTATCTACAAAGGAAATGCAAGGGGTCCCATGTAAAATAGGCAAATGGGAAGGAAGAATATCCTTTGTGATAGCCCCTATTGCCTCATACCACGTAATACTAGGGATACCGTGGCTTGAACAGGCAAACCCTGAAGTAGATTGGAGAGGGAAGAGCCTGGCATTTAAAGAACAACAGACGCGATGGGAGATAAGCAGATTAGCAGGAGAGGAGGACGAGGGAGATGAAGCAGGCGAAATAGACCCACAGCTATTGCCGCCGGAATACAGAGACTTTGTGGATGTTTTCAATCAGAAAGAGGCGAGTAAATTACCCCCCAAGAGGAATGTAGAAGTAGAAATTGAAATAACCCCAGGAGCAACCTTACCGAAACCAAAAGTATATCCCATGTCTGTTCAGGAGAAGGAGGAATTGAGGAAATATATTGATAAGAACCTGGCCCGAGGCTTTATTAAGCCATCCAATTCTCCTCTAGGAGCCCCAGTGTTATTTAGAAGGAAGAAAGACAACTCCCTAAGACTGTGTATCGACTATAGAAATTTAAATGCAATTACTAAGGACAATAAATACCCTATGCCATTAGTAAAGGATTTAATTACCGTATTGAAGAAGGGGAGTATATTTACTAAACTGGATTTAATTGAAGCGTATCATAAATTAAGAATTAAACCTGAGGATACTTGGAAAACTGCATTTTCCTGCGCATTCGGCCATTTTGAATATAAAATTTTGCCATTTGGATTAAAAAACGGCGGCAGTTGCTTTATGCAGCTCATAAATGAAATACTGCACCCATTATTATATCGAGGGGTATTCATATTTCTTGATGATATCTTGATCGTAACTGAAGATAAAGAAAAGCACGTGGAATTGGTCCGGGAAGTTTTACAGAGACTAAGGGAAGCAAAGCTGTATGCAAAATTATCCAAGTGTGAATTTAATAAAACTCAAATTGACTTTCTGGGATATCGGATATCTCCAGAAGGATTAGCTATGGACCCGTCTAAAGTATCAGACCTAAAAGAATGGGGAGTACCTCAAACAAGGAGGCAATTGCAATCATTTCTGGGGTTTGCAAATTTTTATAGATCCTTTATAAAAGGCTTCGCACAAATAACCGCACCCCTCACTGAACTTTTAAAAACAAAAGGAAAAGGGGAGACAGCCAAAGTGAAAGCTCCTGGCGCCAAACTGAGTTGGACGCCGGAATGCCAAAAGGCATTTGAAACCCTAAAAGGATGCTTCACAGAAGAACCCATCCTAAAACACCCCGATATCAAAAGCCCTTTCATAATCCATTGCGATGCTTCAGACTGTGCATACGGGGCAGTACTATTGCAAAAGGATCAAAATGGGAACTTAAAACCTTGTGGATATCTGTCCCGGAAGTTCAGTGAAACTGAAAAATGTTGGCCCATATGGGAAAAAGAGGCATTAGCCATATTAAAAGCCTTAGAATGCTGGCGACACTTCCTCGAAGGGAGCGGAATCCCATTTGAAATTTGGTCTGACCATAAGAATCTCCAGTATTTAAAATCTCCTCGAAAATTGTCCCCCAAACAAATTAGATGGGCGCAGTACCTCAGCAGGTTCGATTTCCAATTAAAGTTTTTCCAGGGGAAGCAAAATGTCTTGGCAGATGCTCTTTCACGCATGCCTCAACACGAAGGCCTGGCCGCAGCAAAAGAGGGGTCAATATTCTCTGATAAACAATGGGGTTTAGCGGTCAGGACAAGAGCGCAAACACAAAAAGAGAACACTGCTATTATTGAACTCGACGGGGAAAATAATTGGGGAAAAGAACTGAAACAGTCTTATGAGGGAGATCAGTGGATCGCATCCAATTCGGAAAAGGGGGAGCAGAAGAGGGGATTTTGGTTCGTGAACAAGAAACTGTATATCCCAGCAATATTAAGGATTAAGATTTTGGAGCGTTTTCACAATAACCAGAGCGCTGGTCATACGGGAATCACAAAAACAACAAAGGCAATAGCAAAACATTGTTGGTGGCCAGGAATGAGGAAGGACATAAAGAATCATGTTGTTCAATGTGATGATTGTGCCAGAAATAAATCGAGAGGAGGGAAGCCAATGGGATTGTTACAAACAGTAGTGGAACCTACCAGACCTTGGGAATGTGTAGCTATGGACTTTGTAGGGGAACTGCCGGTCAGCAAAGGACATCGTTATATTTGGACAGTATTAGATTTATTTTCTAAACAGGCCCACTTTATACCACTGACGAAGTTACCATCGGCAGAGAAACTAGCTGAATTATACATAAATCATATTTACAAACTTCATGGATGTCCCAGTAGAGTGGTCAGTGACAGAGGAGTTCAATTCACAGCAAGATTTTGGGAAAATTTTTTGGAAATGCTGGGAGCAGAAAGGAGTCTAAGTTCTGCTTTTCACCCCATGACAAACGGAGCAGTGGAACGTACTCAGCAGACACTTGGGCAGTTCCTTCGAATGTATTCTAACATGAGACAAAATGACTGGTCTAAGTGGTTGGCTTTTGCAGAACTAGCTTTTAATTCGACTATACATTCAGCAACAAATAAAACTCCCTTTGAAATAGTTTACGGGTATGAAATACAACCTCTGCCCCAGTTGCCAAAATGGACAGAGAATGAGGAAACAGGGGCAGGGAAATGGAAAAATCAAATGCTAGAATGCTGGGGTCAAGTGACTGCATCCTTAAAGGAAGCACACAAAAAGTATAAAACATTCGCAGACAGAAAAAGGGTGGAAGGCGATAAATTGGAGAAAGGAGATCTAGTATGGTTAAGTACCCAAAACATCAAATTGGGGCTACCTTCGAAAAAATTGGGCCCTAAATATATTGGACCATTGAGAATACAGGGTGTTATCAACGAGGTGACTTTCCAGTTGGCATTGCCAAAAAGTTTAGGGAAAATACACCCTGTATTCCATCGTAGCTTACTGAAAAAGTATAGGGGTACTTTGGACAAAATGGACACATAGAATTATTGTTTGGTTTGTTTCAGATTTGTGATGAAAGAAGAACCGAAGAGGAGGATGAAGAAAAGGAGGGCACCATGTCATGGAACCCAGTTACAGGGCTGAATTACCAAGCCCTGAACTGGGAGTCATAACATAAACAATCCTAGAAGCACCTGGCAGAAGAAGATAGAATATGCCTGGGAACTTGGGGTTGAAAATATAAACAATTATAATTGGTCTAGTGTGTGAAAACGGTAGTAATGTGATATTGGGGGTGGGGATTGATGATGATATTTACGTGTGGTGTTACGTAGCATCAGAGGTGATAAAAATGATTGTATGTAAACATTAGGTCATTCTTGACTTTTCCAAAGTCATGTGTTCTTCAATAAAGATTGGATTTGAGAGCAGCTATCTCTGATCTGCGTTCAGACTGATCCTTTGAAGTGAGCAGGACAGTTCAATACACAGTAATGCTATGTAGAAATTACTGTATTTACGAACTTGGCACCAAAATATCACGATGTATTGAAAACATTTGACTACAAAAAAGCAATGGATAATCCAGAACGTTGGATAAGCGAGTGTTGGATAAGTGAGACTCTACTGTACTAAAAGTTCAGTTTGTTTCCACATTATTTTTTTGAAGACGGGATTAAAAAGAAGTCCATCGCTGTTCTGTCCATGCCCCTCTCCCCACACTTTATATTGATTTATTTACAGTATTTATATTCTGTCTTCTCACCCCGAAGGACTCGGCACGGATCACAGAACATACAAAAGCGGCAAACATTCGATGCCGTTTATATATTGACAAGACAGACAATTGTACATAAAGAGGTATACATAGACTTATCCCATCTTTGGCATCTTGGAGGCTTGTGCTTAGTTCACACTTGGTGGTGGTGGTGGGGGGGATGCTGTTGCTCCATCTCCCTGACAATGAGCTTTGTTCTAAAATTTCCTCCTTGATGAAACCGCGGGCAATTTTTTCTGCCATATCCTTATGGGTGCCTTAAAACACCTCCCCACTTTTAAGTGGTATTTATCTACTCACATTTTGCTTTTGAACCGCTAGGCAGGCAAAAGCTGGGCTAAAGGCCAGGAGCTCACCCTGATCCGGCCTTCAAACTTTCAAACTTTCAACTGACATGATTTACTGCAGCTGGTGGTTTTACCTGCTGTTCTAATGCCCAGTCCCCATTACCTATGGTAATGGAAGGTATTTAAGAACCTTACATTGTCATAGTTCTTGGAAGGGGCAGTTGAAGGAATTACTGCTTTGTTCCAGATCTTACACAAGAAATGGATTTGGTTCTTAGCAGCTCCTTCCTAATTTAGAGGTGCTATAGTTGCAGTATATGATTTATCTGCCTGCATACGGAAATTACTGTACTTCTAAATAAATGTTTAACATATCATTTACTACAAATCGGAGGTAGGGAAACTCATCAGCTGTTGTTGAACTATAACCCATACCAGCTCAGCTTGTTGGTCATGCTGAGAGTTGGAATCTAACAACATCCAGAGCAGTGGTTCTCAACCTGGGGTCCCCAGATGTTTCTGGCCTTCAACACCCAGAAATCCTAACAGCTGGTACACTGACTAGGGTTTCTGGGAGTTGTAGGCCAAAAACATCTGGGGGCCCCAGGTTGAGAACCCCTGCTCTAGAGGGTCCCAGGTTCTTCACATCTCCTATAAATAATGGCATCTATACAAAGATCTGCAGGTAATTCTTTGCTAATCAAGAAGTCAATATATTTCAGTCCATTCCATGTGAATCATTATTTAAATGGTACTGGCATAATAAGCCACACACTTTGGTACAAATCTTAACTGATTTTGTATTTGATATTTGGGTAGCATTTTTAAACACGATTGTCCAATTCACATTGTCATTGATTTTGTGGTTTCCCACGTAACTTTTCAAACCAGGTACTGGGTCAGAAAGAATTTATGTAATATGAAAGCGCTTTAAGCGTCTAACTCTTAGGGACAAGGAATGACAACTAAGTAGAATATGAGCATCATATTTGCAGAGGGTACTTTCTGAACTTATTGTGAAAGCTAGAAACGGTGGATAACAAGAACCCTACTGAGATGAATGACTTCCACCACAAATTACTAGAGTTGCTTTAGAGGACCTAGAAATTTCCTAGAGAAGTAGCCTCTCTTGGAATTTGCTAGGTCCCCAGAATGCCTCTATTGTAATTTCTGGAAGAGTATACCACGGAATTATTTGGAAGATCTAGAACACACATATTTTGTTGGATGTGGATAGGTGAAATCGGGATAAGTCAAATGGCATGGGGTTATACTCTATTCCTTGCAGCTGCACGGAATAGAGCAAACTATGAAATCAACAGTAAGTGCTTCTATTCATCTTCTTTCCCAACAGGCATGTGCGATCAATAAAAAGAAATATTTCAAGTCATTACAAAATTAAGGGGCGCTGTTTCTAAAGTGCTTCTAAAGTGTAGTTACTGAAAATGTCATTACTATAAAGACAGTAAAGAAATTTCATTATTTTTTCATTATAGTAATTGTGCATAATTACTATAATTGGGGAAACTTCAGGGGCTCCTTTCTCATTTTTACAGCTATTGGGGTGCAATGGTAGAACACATTTATCACTGTTATCCCATCACATTTCAGAATGTTTAACTTATTCACAGAATTCTGTGGAATTTTCAAAGTTTTTGTAAACAGCATTTTTTTAAAAAAAAAGTACTAGTTATCTCCTTTAATTTTCTATACAGTGACACCAGGGGATCATTGTGTCATTATACAATAACGGGGATCATTCACCCCAACTTGCAGAAATATTCATACACCTACTGATTTGTGGGAATTTTTAAAAGTTTTGACAAAAACTTTAAAAAAGCCACAGCAGCAATCTCATGGAATGTCTCTCATATATTAACCAACAGAAACCAGTATTAACCAATTCTAGATTTTCATAGAATCCTAGTGTTGGAGGGGACCCCCAAAGGCCATCTAGTCCAATTCCCTTCTTCCAGACAGAAGGGCACTATCAAAACTCTTCTGACAGATGGCCATCCAACTTCTAATTAATATGCTGCTCCTATTGAGTTGGAAGGGACCCCCAAGGGCCATCCATTTAGGGATTTCTTCCTAGCCCAGCACTGATTAAAATCAATAAAATTATTATTATTACTATGACTACTACTTCTTTACTTACTAGAAGTATCAGTCCACCTCTTTGCAGATTCAACCACGCATTGGAGCTCTGTCTGGCTGCTGCTACAGATGGACAAATCTCTCCCCTCTCCTGATTGGGGCTTTCTGATGTGACAGAATCCTGGGAAATGTAGTTGAGGGCAGGGCCTTTTGCATTCTGTCATAGGGCTCCTCGTCTTCCCAAACTATATTTTCCAGAATTCTGTGTTCTTTTCCAGTGAACACTGCTTTCTCCCTGCTTTTCCTCTTCTAATGGCAAAGCACCATTAAGAGGAATGCGAGCCATTTTTGCCTGCTTGCCATGAAAATGAAACTGATTTTGGGAGGCTTCTAAGCATTACAAAATTTAAACAAAAAATGATTAGTTAAGTTTTAGCACAGGTCATACCCACGTGTTGGATATCACTTCGGAAATACAGATTTAACTAATTTTAATACAACTTACAAAACTTCCCAACACTTTTGCACAAGCCTACTATCCAAGTATGGGCAGCCATGGGGCATTGTGTTGTTGGGCTCAATTGACACTGGATGATATTAAGACCTCACAAATGCAAGCAAAATCAGCACATTTCCCTTGAACATACTCTTGAATATTCTGAAGTATGATGAAGCTCTTTGCTAATGTTGCAGTTCCATAAAAGATTTACCTCTACAAAGGCACATACACAAATGTCATCCTATACAATTGGTACACTGTACATGACTGGGTTTCCAAGGTTTTGGACAAAAATGTTTCTTATCTTTAACCAGACCTTTACCTTTAACAAGGAGAAGTACCAGGAACCATTTCCATACAAAGCATGTTTTCTATTCAGCTAAAGACCTTGCAGAAATTGTGGAAGCCACTACTTTAAAACATGCCAACATATCTTCATGTGCATGTGATGAGAACATAATTCCTTCAGATTTGTACTGGAAATATTCTACAGATACTAACAGCTTGTAACAGGGAAACTGAGAATGTATTTTAAAAAAACTTTTATTAAAGCTTGTTCTCATGATAAAATCATATCTTACAATCATCTCAGGCAGATTTCCATAAATATGTGCAAGTGTCAAGTAGTTACATACCACTACATGAAGATATTCTTGCTTTCAGTGGTATTTTTATTTTCTATGTATGGTAAAGCACAGAAGCAAAGAATAGAATAGGAATGTATTAATACGGCTTGCTTCTCAAGATCAGTGTTTTAGTATAAATATGTGTTTTTGTTTTTCCTTGTTGCTACCATACAATTATTTTGCCACCATTCTCACGCAACGTTTAGAATATTGCACTACATTTAATTTATATTATACAATCATCATAGAAGAGTATTGATACCCAACTACATATGCCAATTTCATTAACTGATAAAAGAGTAAGATGTTATTTCATAAATCTAATGTCTTCATTATTACTGCAGTTGTTTCTAATCACGAAATGTTTATAGAGGGAGTACCTGGACACAAGTTAAATACTAATGGAGAGAGGCAGAATTCATAAAACAGATTCTGTTTTTGGTTGGGGTGTTATGAAATATTTACGTTTAGGTTATAAAGCAAATTATTCAAATATAGAAATATCCCCTTTTTTAGTTTGGATTGTATTTTCATTTCAGCAATTATTTATATTTTTAGGTTTTTAAAAATGAGAATACAATGTTTTTAAGGAAAAACTTCGGGAAATTATTTACTACAATGATTACAGCAAAGCACACTTGTCACAATATCAAAGACTGTCAGTCAAAGTAAGGGTGATTTAGATAGGCTAACTTTAGGTTTTACAAAGGTATTTTTATAGTGCCCAAAATAATTATGAGTATGGACAATCAAGCCTTAAGACATATAGATTTGAAACCTCAAAATAACATCTCCGGCATCAGATCAGTTGGGACTTTTCAAAAAAGAGTTGACAATGTTCACTGTAGTTCCTCTTGGGCTCAAAATCTATTGAAAGAAACTACATGCTATATTAACATATTGAGCATTTAACTGCTGTTTTAATGTGTATGATGGCATTACAACCAGTGGAAAGCCAATCATTTGAGAAATTTTAATTAAATGTTATCCACTTAAGCATTAGAACTTTGAAGTTGTAGTTTCTGTAGCAAAATCAATGCTTAGGGAAACAGAAAAGGCTACAATTCAATTTCTCTAACGGGTGGTTAAGCAGGATTACATTATAGAGTGATATGTTCTATAAAGCTAGACAGCTGTACTTTTACATTGAGAAAAGAATCTTGCTGGCACATCTCCAGTAAACTGCTGTGCAACATTGGTAGAACTTTGTTGAGGCAAAATCTAATGCCCATTGTTTTTAGGAGAAAAAAAGGTTAAGCATTTATCAAGGGTCATTCAAGAGTTTCAATTAAATATTTTAGAAGTTGAAAATTCAACTAAGCCAAAGGAGAAAAATGCATTCAAACATAATGAACATTTCAAAATCTATGAATGAAAAAGTATAGAAAGCAAAAAATGTTGATATGTAATAAAAGCTTTACTAAATCACTGAAAATAATGCCACAGTATTGGCTATGATGCATGATTGGCAAAACCCTAGAAACCATCTGCAACCCACAACTCTCTCTTCTCAAAATATATTAAGGAGTTAAATAATGAGACAATCAAGATTTTCAGAACCTGGTCCACTGTGGGCGCTATGATGGTGTTAATGTAAGCATAAAAAAATCTCAAGACTCTGCAATTAATCAGGAAAAGGAACAAAAGAGAAAACTGACATGTTAACATAAAACTTTAGAAAAAGTCAAAATAAATTACAAATAACCTTCCAGTATAAATCCCCAAAATATTTCTAAACACACTCTGGACCAGTGTTTTCACAAAAAGGTGGTAAAGTACATGGAAATAAAATTCTAACAATTTTTACAGTTTTTCTTTAAAAAATGGAGGAGCAGCTGTATACATCATACCAGTGTTTAATTACATTTTGAAGTATCTGATGTGGTTTTGATTAAGTGCAAAGTATTCTCCCAGTTTATCTTTCTAAAGGCCAAATGTGCAATATCAGTCTACTGATTCATTAGCTGCGTGAAGTCTTTCTCCTTCTTTTAGGAGACTTTCAAGTACTGGCGCCATTGCTAGAGCATTATCGTCATCATCTTCCATTAAGTTGTCGTCTTCTTCTTTCCGAGATTCCAGGTCTAAAGCTTCAATATCTTCGATGCCCGCTTTATAATGAATCATGAGGAGTGTTAGGGCTTGGAGTCGTTCTCCTGATTTAGCCAATGCAGCAGACAACGCCATTTTTTTCCTTGTATCTGTTGTTTCTTTCTTTTCCTTAATTAAAGAATTATTGTTTTCCAGTTCCTGGTCTATTTCATTTTGTAGTTTTTCCAACATAACCTCTAATTTTTGGATTCTTTCCTCAGTAGGCAAACTTCTGTAAAGATCCCGACCTATCTCTTTAACAGCAATAAACACACTATCATCAAGTCCTCCCTCTTTTCTTGCTAACTTTATTGTTGTGCCTGATGAGGCCTTAGAAGGGCTACTTGGACCACCAGTATCTGTGTCACTGCCTTCATTATCAGAATGATGTGGTGTTGGTCTTGGTGAAGGTTCCGCTGTGTCAGTCCCTGGCTCGCTGACACGAACTTTAGGAACCTGACGAAGATTTAATAATCGGGTGCCAGTATTCATGATGTGTCTTGTTAAACCAGTTGTTCTAGTAGCATTTTTCAATTCTGGATCAACACGAGACACTCCTGTAAACTGAGTATCTTGGTTTTCAAATTTAAGAGTATGTAGGGCTCGCTCAAGCCGTCTACTGGCCCCTATACAATATGGGGCATCTGTTAGGCATCTTTCTTGACATTTTTTATGGCAAACATATGCACAAACTACACATTGTGAAGCTGCTTTTGTCCAAACTTTCTTTTTGCAGTAGTCACACCAAGTTGGATTCTGAAACTGGGTGTCTTGAAAGTTGTGTTTGTTTTCAGTGTAAATTATTTGTCCAAAATAAGGATCCTCTTTTGGAAAACTGGGAACTGCTACGGTTTCTGAAGTTGTTTCTTTTTCTTTTTCCATCAAAAAACTTGAATCTTCTGATTCACCCTCTTTTAAATATTTAAAATGTAAGGTAATGTCACCATAACAAAAATTTTCATTGAAACCTTTGTGTGAGGTCAGTGTACGCAATGCAGTTCTACTTACTGTAGCTTTCGGTGCAGGAGGGTTTAATCTAACTTGTCTGATGAATTCCATGGAGGATGTAGCTATACAATCTAAAGCTATTTCTTCAAGGTTTATGCTTTCATATCCTAAACAGATAAGTCCCCCTAGTTTGAAAGGGTCTCTACACCAAATGGCAACATTCAGGTACTTATGTTCTTTCTGTACTTCAAAGATGTAAGAGGAGACCTTTGTTCTTGCCCATTTCCCTAATCGATTGCGATAAGGGATTTCTGGAGATTCCCATGCCCGATTTAGCATAGTTGGCTTAAAACTTTGTGAAAATTCAGAAGTCTCCTTTGCTGTTTCTAATTTATTTGTAGCTGGTTTGTTTGTATTTACTTTAGGAGTCTGTGTAGCCTCTGAAGAGTCTTTTAGCACTTCTGTTTTGTTTGATATAGGCTTGTTGGTACTGGTTTTCAAGATTTGTGAGGGTTCTGGGGTTTCCTTTGTCATTTCTGGCTTGTTTATAACTGGTTTAGATCCTACAGGTTCTTCCCCTACATCACTATTTTTTGTTGATTTTTCTGAATTTCCCTCTTCATTATTTGAAGATGCCAGCTTATCTAGTTTTTCTGAAGTTAACTCACCAGTTTCTGATTTATTCTGAGTGTCATTAGGAAGTGGTGTCATTTTAAGCAGTGGCCTGGGCGGTACAGGAGGCTTATTTGGTCTATTTATTTGAAGGGTCCCATCCGCGTTTTCAGCATTTCTGAGTACTACTTGTTTGGCTGCTTCTTTGAAAAGTGCCCGTGGAGACAACTGATGACCTCCTAAATATGTCTTACGATTTAATACTGGTGATACACTTCCAGGTTGTTTAGCACCAAGTGAAGTATGCTTGGGGCTTGTTGTTAACAGATCGTCTTTATATTCACTTGATTTTAGTTCACCAGCCAAGTCCTCAAATTCTAAATCCACTTCTTTGATCTCAGCCTCTGTTATGGTGACTCCATCTGGCAACACTGCGTCATCCATCTGTCCGAGAGTATCTTGTACTCGAACGGGCCTCTCATAATATACTATGACTTTCTCACCAGCCTGTCTGATGAGCTTTAGCACTTGGACTGTTGATATAATTCTAACTCCTGTTGAAAAACAAAACAAAACAAGAGTCAACAATAATGAAAGAACGTTACTGAATTGGCTAAAAATAATAACAAAATATCTAACTTCAGAATGCTGCACCTGGACCGCTTAACAACAAATCTCTAAATAATAATAATAATACTCAGGGCTAGGTATGCCTTTTTAACACTGAATATGCAACATGGAAATACAGAACGAGACTGATGATTGGAGTTGACAGAAATAATTACCTTTTGGAAGGGTGGAGGGAATAAACCTAGGCACATCTCAGCAGAGATGGGGAAAGCTTGAATTCAGTTCCCGATCAATCCATACAGGTGATCAGTACTGTCAAACATAACAATGCAAATCACCTGGGGAGTAACGATGTATATGAAATCCAGGTCTCTGCACTGCACAATATACTGCACTGATATAATTTCAACTGTCATGGCTGCATCCTACAGAATTCAACAAAATATTCTACCATAGAATTCTTAGTACCTCAAAAAACTATGAAGCCTTGGTTTCTACAGAATGAAACCATATCAGATAAAATACAGTACAACTCTCCTATTTATGAGGGATACATTCCTGGACTTGCTGTGGAGAAGTGAAGCCTCAGGTAATAGTGAACCCTACTGGCAAAAGCATGCTATGGAATCGTGCTGGAGAACTTAGAAAATGCCTAGAGTGAATACTTTTCTAACATTTCTAGGTCCTTCAGTGCAATTCTATGGTCAACCTCCAGCAGAAGCATACCACAGAATCATGCTGGAGGATCTAGAAAATGTCTAGTGCATTTTTGGACGTGGTTAAGTGAATTCTGAGGTAATAAGTCTCATGGATATAGGAGATGTACTGTAGAATCAAATTATTATTCTGTAGTGTGAGATAAATCTATTAATCTTATTTTTGTCATTGTAATTTAGTTCACTGACTATTACTTTCATTATTGTCACTTCAGCAGATTAAAGGAAAGAGCTTGTTCATCAACGTGTCCAGAGAAGGGCGACCAAAATGATCAAAGCTTTGGAAGTGAAACCCTAAAATGAGTGGCTAAGGGGGCTGGGTATGTTTAGCTTGGAGAAAAGGGAACAAGATAGCCATGTTTAAATAATTGAAAAGGTGTTGTAAATTCAAATGGCAGGAAAAGATATTCAATTGAAACCTTAGGAAGAATTTTCTGATGGTAAGATCTGTATGGCAGAGGAATATGCTGCCTTGGGACACAGTGGAGTCTCTTCTGGAGGTTTTTAAGCAGAAGCTGGATGATTATCTGTCAGGAGTGCTTTGATTGTGTGTTCCTGCATGGCAGAGGTTGGACCGGATGGCCCTTGTGGTCTCCTCCAACTCAAATAAGTCACATCTTGTTAATATACATGAACACACATGACAAGACACAAAAGAACATGTGTGACATATACATACAGGAAAACCTGGAAAAATCCCATGCATGGATTCCAAACTGCATGGAATTTTTATATTGAAATGTGAAGCATCTCAACTTTTGCCAGAACTGTTCCACAAATGATATCAAATATGTACAATATATCCATGATATATTCTGACATAGGTGAGTGTATGATATCTGCATAATCGTTTCATCCGAATGGGCAGGTACTGAGCTTGTTTTATAACAAAGCAATGCCTTAACTAAAAACTACAATAAAATATGTTTATGAGCTTCAGTTATGAAGCTTAGAATGAAGCTCTATCCTCTATTCACCATAATACTATCAGCAGCAATTATAGCACATGGTATTTATTGTCACAACAGTTCATAAAGTGGCTTCGCAACATATGGCACATATGCTGTTGGTGGCCTCCAGGTATTTTTTCTCATGCTGCAGAAGGAAGAAATTGGAGGAACCACAAATTGTATCCTGCAAACACCTTGTCACTATCTTGAAGGAGGGATATGTGTGGCAGAATCAAAAACTGTTTTTCTGGATCAGAAACTGTAGTTACCACAGTCTGTAACATTTGAAGCTCTTCTCCTACATAATCATAGAATCATAGAATCATAGAATCATAGAATAGTAGAGTTGGAAGAGACCACATGGGCCATCTAGTCCAACCCCCTGCTAAGAAGCAGGAAATCGCATTCAAAGCACCCCCGACAGATGGCCATCCAGCCTCTGCTTAAAAGCCTCCAAGGAAGGAGCCTCCACCACGGCCCCGGGTATACATAAATGGCTATGTATACTTAGAGAATTACTGACAGCATTTTAAGGATAACTTGGCTTAGGCATTTTATTCTCCATTCTAAAATAGAACATTTTAGGATCCTAAATAAGAATGGAGAGGGAAGAGTACTTAGAAAAAAAACATGGAATGAAACCGGTGTTCTCCTGAAATGTTCAGTTTTTCCTTAGGCCTTAATATATGACATTTGGGCAGCTAAATAAAACAGTAGTTAAGGAAAACGTACTCCTTTATTTCAACATGTGTCTGCCCCTAAGCCACTTCGAAAAAGCTAAAGATGATTATGAGATGTATCTTTGGTAGAATTACATGTGGTACAACCTCACCTCCCTTTTGCAGCAGGGGATATGTTCCAAGACTCCATGAATACCTAAAACTGCGGATAATAGCAAACTAAATTTTGACTATACTTGTGCTGGAAGCATACCAAAAAATCATGCTGGAGACCTAGCCCCGTCCCCCACTGCCATATAAAATCCAGATTATCTGCTTTGAACTGGATTATATAGCAGTATAGACTCATATAATCCAGTTTGATAATCTGGATTATATGGCAGTGTAAAAGGGGCCCTAGAGAAGCCCACAAACACTTCTGGGGTGGGTGTGGGGGTATCAAATCCATTGATAAAGGGGTCATGCTGTGGTGGCAGACTACAATGGATCATGTTAATCAATATTTTTACTTGCTAACAGTGAAAATATAGCAATTATTTTGTATTTTTTATATTTAAGCTAGTCTAACAACTGAGGATCTATGTAGAGTGTACTTTCAATCCTATTGGTAATTCCCTTACAAAGGAGTTCCTATAACAGCTGAAATTCGCCATGTAATAGTTGTATTTTTAATCCCTATGGTAAAAAGGGGATGTGACTATTACACAAGGAAAAAATTGTGAAATGCCCGTCTGGGGCTTTCCCCTCTCTTACTTCTGAGGAGGCAGAAGGGAGATGACCCAACTGCCTCTGTTTATATTTCTTTCTTTTTTTAAAATTGTCTTACCTCAGAGGAGGCAGGAGGGAGAAAGGAGAGCCCCAGACCCAGCCAACTCTAATGTGATGATTAGGAAAGGAAAAACGGCTTGGGTCCAGGCTATTTGACTAATCATATCTTCTCCTATAAACCAACCCGGGCACTGCGGTCAGCGGAGGAGACCCTGCTCTTGGTCCCACCCCCAGCTCAAGCACGGCTGGTGGGAACGAGGGAGAGGGCCTTCTCTGTAATTACCCCTCACCTTTGGAACTCCCTCCCTAAAGAAATAAATCTGGCCCCCTCCATTCTCTTTCAAAAAACAACTGAAAACTTATTTTTGCTCATAAGCATATGGAGAAGAGGAGGATTAGATGATAAGACACTGCTACTAGACCTCTGACTGAAAACTATTATTGTATTCGGGCTTGGTCAGATCACGTTAGCCCAGTTAGCATCACTGGCCACATAATCAACTCACATATCTTAGTTAACCTTAGTTGGCTTCTGCAAATTAATGTGGATGTTTTATGGTTAGGTTTTATGTTCTATATAATTTTTGATAAGTTATGTTTTATTTAATTTACAGATGTCATGTTATAAATTGTTTTCATACGTGGGGTTATTTTGGGCTATTATGTTTGTATTTGTTGTTGTACTGAAGCACTGAATGTTTGCCTTTTTTGTTTGTTGGAATCTGCCCTGAGTCCCTTTTGGGAGATAGGGCAGAATATAAATAAAGTTGTTGTTGTTATATAAAGAAACAACTTCTGAAACATTCTGTCATGAGAAACACTAATCATTATTGAGCTATATTCCAATTAAGGGATGAAATTTTGTAGCCATATCTGGTTATTTTGCATCATGCTGTAAACCAGAGCCAATTATCAAATATAAAGGAGGGAAGATTTAGGATGGGGGACAGTTCTTCATACATGAACATATCACAAGGTACAATGATGGCTACTAGGGGTGTGCAAGTTTTTCGTTAGTCCTTGTAAATTGAATCAAATTTGCTAAATTCGAACTTACAAGGTGATATCCGACACGTCAGCATCAAAAACTTAAGAACTGAAACTTACCCAATACTTTTTTTTTTGCATTTTGTAAATCTCGGGAGCCTCTCAAAGTGTTTCATTTTCAGTGCAAGGAAGCAAAGCAAAGCCAAAAAGGCTGCCTTTCCTCTTTAAATTAATGGCCTTTCATCATTAGGACAGGGAAGCAGCAGCGAGAGAGCATAGTTCTTTGGGAAAGAAAGCACAGAATTCTGGGAAGTGTAGTTTGGGAAGACAAGGAGCCCTATGCCAGAGAATTTAAACAGCCCTGCCCTAAACTATATTTCCCAGAATTCTGGGAAACGCCCAATCAGGATAGGGGAGAGATTTGTCCCTCTGTAGCAGCAGCTAGCCAAAGTTCCAATATATTGCTGAATCTACAAAAAGGAGAACTGACTGACATTTCTAGAAAGTAAATTTCTGTGCTGGACTGGGAAGAAATCCCTAAATGGAAGTTCTGTTGGTTAATATGACAGACATTCAATGAGATAGCTGTTGTGGCTTTTTAAAAAAACATTTTTGTCAAAACTTTTTTTAAAAAATCCTTAAAACCAATAGATGTATGAATATTTCTGAAAGCTGGGGGAATGATCCTCTGTTATCTTGTGTCACTGTATAGTAAATTCAAGGAGATAGCTTTTATATGTTTTTTTTTAAAAAAAAATTGTTTATAAAAACTGAAAATTTCCCAAAAATCCATGGATAAGCAAAACGTTCTGAAATGTGATGGGTTAATAGTAGTAAATGTGTTCTATCACTGTAGCAAGTTTCACCCCAACAGCTGTACAAATGAGGGAGAAAGAAGCTCCTGAAGTTTCCCCAATTATATTAATTATGGCCAATTACTATAATGAAAGAGGAATGAATTTTTTTACTCTCGTTATAGTAATGAAATTTTCACTAACTATACTTTAGAAACACTTTAGAAATGAAACGCCAGCACCCCCTAATTTTGTAATGACTTTTGAAACATTTCTAATCAATTGCACATACCTAATGGCTACCTACCTGGGCAGCTTTAAAAGGGGATTAAATACATTCAAGGATAACATCTTTACTTCTTATTTAATTTCTATAATCATTTCTCCCATATGTGACTCAAAGCAGAGATGGCTATTCTATATTCATTTTGCAATGTATTTCAGTATACCCTTTAATGCTATTTACCTCCTTGGGAATGGCAGAGTTGTCATGAACTAATATCTATAGGCTTCTACACCTACTCTAGCATCTTAATCACACTTAAATTATATCAAAAAAATTACATACTAGAGCTTTTTCTTCTGGATCTTCCTTTACCTATCCTGATGACAGGTGGTTTACTCTCCCTTCTAAATAAATTTTATGTTAAAAATACAGTATATACGTTCCAATATTGTACATTATACAAAATGAAGAAATGCCACGTATCTTCTCTTTCAGTGTTCACCTTTTAAATTTAGTTACCCTGAATTTATTTCAGCTCAAATAGTATAGCTCAAATATTAGTTCACAAAGTTTGAATGTAGAGTAACAAATTAGCCCCAATGAAGGGCAACCTATCAATCTAACATAACACTAAGCACTAAATGATAACATTTTATAATGTATTTAGCTCCATCAAAATGTACCATATAGACTTTGATGTTGAAACTAGACATGAAGAATTAACCTGAGAGACCAGAGGGCAGAGAAAGGCTTAAAAATAAGAGTATATATTTAGCTAACATTAAAATCCGTCAGATTTCTGTGTTCCCAGATGAGCCAACGTGGCACTTAATCTCTTTTCATCATCTCTACTTGGAATCTAGTTCACACATACTGAGGTGTTTTCTTCCTCTGTCTGTTGGGTCATCACAAACTGTAAAACACCCAAACACGTTTATTTTAAAGTAAGGTACTCCTTACTTAATCAGTTACAAAAGAAATTGAAGGAAGGTAGCTATATGCATATTTTAATTTGCAAGGTAAGCACAATTCTTCAAGCATGAAGAAGCTTTAAAGCTAAAACTGTAAGAATTTTAAGGACCCAGAGAAATTAAGAAAGTGTGTAAAAATAGCAAGCAGCTGCAAAGTCAAGGGCACTAAGATTGTCCTCGTTTAATGCTAGAAAATACATCTTATAACTTTCCAAAGCTATTTTTCTTTTTTTAAAAAAAACAAAACAAAAATGGGAGTAAAATAATGTATGAAAACAGAAAGCTGCCATTATGGACACAATGGATTTGAGGGTTATGCTAATCCATTTGCCAGCAGCTGTGATGGCTACCATTTTATCTCTCTCTGCCATCAATGTGTGGGCTACATCCTTTTCCACTGCTCTGGCCACCAATTGTGGAGATCTCATGTATACCCTTGTGGCTCCTATGTGAGACATTTTTCATCTTATATCCCCATACATGATTAGCTGTGACCACCAGACGCTAGTACCCTTTGTGTAAGATTTACAAAGGAAAAGAGTTACAATTTATACAATAAAACCCCGCTAATTCAAACTCTGCTCATCCGAGCATCCATGCTATCCGAGCCAAATCCCCCCCCCCCCCACTCACCCCGTCAGATCCCGGTGTTGCTGGAACCCAGCCGGGTGAGTAAGCGAGGGACGGAGGGCGGGCTCACTCTCTCGCTTCTTCGCCAGGTGGGGCGCTGGTGCTGCCGGCCCTGGCGTGGCGAAGGAGCCGAGGCACGGGTGGGCGGGTGAAGGAGAAGGGCCACAAAGGCCCTCCCCTTTCACCTGCTCGCTGGCTGGCTCCTTCGCCACGCTGGGCGCTAGTGCTGCCGGCCCCAGCGTGGCGAAGGAATCAAGGCACGGGTGGGTGGGTGAAGGAGGAGGGCCGCAAAGGCCCTCCACTTTCACCCGCTCGCTGGCTGGCTAAATGTGACATTTAATAGGCTTTTTTGTAATCCGTCATTATCCAAAATATTCTGCTTATCCAAGCTTCTGCCGGCCCGTTTAGCTTGGATAAGTGAGACTCTACTGTATTTATACTAGAAAAAAAGTTAAACAGATATATGTGAATATAAGATCACACATTATTTATTTAATACATCTGAACTGTATCTCTTGCAGTGATATCTAGCTCAGATTCTGACTCCAATCTATATATCCAATCCCAACAAACTGTTCTAACCACTCAAACTCCTAAATCCAAGTAATATCTAAGCTTGACACTCTACTCTCCTTCCCAGCCAGCTGTCATATACCAACCGTTACGAAATTCCCCTAGACATTCTACTAATCACTATTCACTCCTAACATTCTACATTTTCACACTATTCCAAGAGATCCCCAATGTGTAACTCATATTACACATTCAATACATAATATTATACTCTACCTCAATATATCCAGTAACTGTTAACAACATTTTTGTATGTCCTTAACATCATAGTAGGCTATCAAGTATTTGGGGTATGTATGCTTATTTGCCTGGCTGGGGAGAAGGTGCAGATATTACATAGTACTTAGAATTCCCAGCAGTTAGCAAAGATAATGAAATAGATCATTCTGCAACCTCATCTACTCTTATGGGGAATGAATTTAGCACACGAGGACATCATAGAAAAAAAGAAGGAATTGACTAATCAATTACTCTGTAGTTCTCTTTTCTAAAGATGTCTAAAGATTTTGGTCAGCTGGTTTCTAATAGAAGAAATTAATCAATTTCTTCACAGAAAAGATGGAAAGAACAATTTGTAAATATATATATATATATAATGTGGTAGAATATAAAATTGATATGATTCTTTCTTCTGTAATGCAGAGTTCTCAAAAGCTCTCTCCAAATAATGTCCCATTCTAGAAAATGTAAATTTATTGAGATAGAATTACATGCCCCAACATCATATGTACACTATAGCAATTTGAACTTGCTGTGAAAACTCAGAGATCAGGATGAATAGCTCAATGAAAATCTTAATTCTTTGTGCAGTCCTGATAACGGAAAATTCAATGTTTTGCTTCTTTCATTTAAGTCTAATGTGAAGTTACATGTGAGTACTTTTGTTACTTACCACCAATTGCAATAAGTCTGTCCCCCCGTTGAAGATCAGCAGCTGCAGCAGCTGAGTTTGGTATGACAGTCTCCACAACTACATGTCCTGATTCTCCTTCTTTAGCTTGTACTTGACGGAGAGAAAGTCCGACACTTGGTGAATTCCCTTTTATTAGTTCAACCTGAGGAGAAGGCAAATGTAAACAATGACCTTCATTGTATTGACATTGCAAATTTACATGATACATTGTCTTAAATTCAGTTGATCAGCCCTAGCTTTGATAGATCCATTGAACCAATTGCCTTACAGTAAAGTGATATTTGCACAAATCACATTGATTCAAGGGGTCTAACTCAGCTTGGATTTGAGGTTGGATTGGATTGAGGACTCTGTACAGCATCTTGTATTTAGAAAAAAAGAGATACTTTAATCTGCTGACAAGGACAAATATTTAATGGATAAAGTTTCTGTTTTCACCCAGCAGCACAAACACTTCATAATCTGTGTTAATATTTGTTTCAAGTTGTACTATTACTTAGTACTATTACTTAACACTATATCACATGACTCTCACCATCAGATATTTTGTATAAAGTACTACTTGACTTAAAACAATTTTGTGAACAACAGGAGTGTCCCTTCAGCTTTCTGATGTTGGTGACTGCCAGGGTTTTAATTGTCAATGTGTCAGGGACTACAGCCCCCGGTGGTGCAGTGTGTTAAAGCGCTGAGCTGCTGAACTTGCAGACCAAAGGTCGCAATTTTGAGTCCAGGGAGCGGAGTGAGCGCCTGCTGTTAGCTCCAACTTCTGCCAACCTAGGAGTTCAAAAACATGCAAATGTGAGTAGATCAATAGGTACTGCTTCGGCGGGAAGGTAACAGCGCTCCATGCAGTCATGCCAGCTACATGACCTTGGAGGTGTCTACGGACAACGCCGGCTCTTTGGCTTAGAAATGGAGATGAGCACCAACTCCCAAAGTCGGACATGAGCGGACTTAACGTCAGGGGAAACCTTTACCTTTACCTACAGGGACTAGAACCTTGTTTGTGTCCATTGGTTAAAACTCATACCATTACCAGTCTACTGACCACTACCTCAAATAGCACTGTGCTACAATACATGCCAACTTTATAAAACAACTATGTTGCCAATGTATTCAACCAAGACAGCTCACAAAAACCAACATATGCCTTCCAGTGCTTCTATAATTTACTCCACCTTGTGTGACTGTGGAGCTGAACAAACAACTCAGCATATTTATGCTTGCCCACAATGCCCTGCCTCATGTATGGAGGAGGAGTTGTTTAAAGCTACAGACAATGCGGTTGCTGTTGCCCGCTTTTGGTCCAAAACTATTTAGTTGCTTGTGATTTTTTTTTTAATTTCCATTATTTGAAATGTATTTGTTGTACAATGCTTTTGACATGAAATAAATAAATATAATTTACTAGCAGTGAAATTTGTGTTAATGATCAGTCTCAGGAAGAAGTTCATATGAAATGCTGACAGTTGGACAAATCATTTTTAAATAAAGAAATTCTGTGTAAGAATAAAGTGATTTTAAAATGAAAGAGAATTTAAAATTATTCACTACAAGCAACAGCCTATCTCTTTTTAAAGAGTTATATGTACATGAATTCTCCCTTTATTTTATTACAAATAAAACACTTCAGGAAGGTTCCATGGTAAAGCACAAATGGTGCATAAAGATGATCAAATCCTGGAATTTGATAGCTGGTCTGGGAAAGCCCTTGTTGCTTGAGATCATGGAGAGCTACTTTCAGAGGTAGTATACACAATTCAGATAAAACAGCTTCATAATGTACAAAGTCTTTTGCTTTCCTGCTTTAGAGCTATACAAAAACAAAAATAGCTTTAAAAAAACCCTCTCTATTCTCAACATAATTGTGATAGCTTATGTCTGTTTTTGGATAGCAAAGCAATCATTTTTCAGACCACACAGAAATAACCAGTTTCTGTGACATGCAGGAAGCTCTTTAGCAATTAGCATGAATTGCCCAAGGTATTCCAAACACAACCACTGCAGGTGGCAATTGCAGGAGATGAACTGACAAGAGACAAAGAACTCCCAGAGCAGGCAGTCAATATTTAAGAACAACTTGTGCACCATATTTTTATTTTTAAATAGGACTTCAGTTTAGATGCACTTTTGCCACTGCTTTTTTCCAAACAGAGCAATTTAAAAAGAATGTCAATGCAGCAGCTGCTGAATCACTCTTATTCAGTGCATTTAACACTTACAAAATGTAATTCTGTGATCATTTCTTAGCACTAAAAATGTGGAAAGTATTGATTTTGATTTTTCAGTTCTAAAATCCATTGACAGGCTTTTAAAGAAGAGGTTTTAAAGATCAAATTAGAGGATGCCGTGGTTTTAGCTTTTAATACGTTTTAATGAGTTTTACAGATTTAAACTGTTAATTTTTTATTCCTACCATTGATGTTTAATTCTATATTAATGTTCGTATACTTGTTGATTTTAAATTGTATTGAAATGTTTTTAATATAAACCTCTTTAAGTCTGATTTGTTTAGAGAAAAAGGACGGTATAAATAAACATGATGATGATGATGATGATAATTTTCTCACATAGTACTTGACCATGGATCTGTTACTGGGAATTCCTAGGGCCAAGCTAAAAAAAATATCATGTGGGACTGGACAGGATTTTGATAGGAACATTATGAGATTCGAGATATGGGTGGTGTGTATTAAAAAGGGTTTGTCTAAACTTAGCTTCTAACATTTCTTGGTATACAACTTTTGCACTATTTCTACTTAAAGATGATGTTTATTTTCAGGCCATTTCTAGAAATAATTCCCTGCATCTACTTTTCACACATTCAAAGCTGCTGTTGTTGTTGTTATTATTATTATTATTATTATTTTATGACACAGCAAACAAGATAGATATGCTGGATTTCGTATCACAAAATCACAAGTCGAACACTTCCCAAGTGTCTAGGACTGTGTGATGTATTTCCGAATGATGCGCAGATCCCAGTAGGGTGGCCTTCTGCAGTTGGCAGATCGTAATTTTGTCAATGTCTATTGTTTCCAAATGCCGGCTGAGATCTTTTGGCACAGCACCCAATGTGCCAATCACCACCGGGACCACCTGTACTGGTTTCTGCCAGAGTCTTTATTATTATTATTATTATTATTATTATTATTATTATTATTATTATTATTATTATTATTATCCTCCTCCTCTATATTTTGTTTCTCAGTTCTGTATTCCAACAGTGGGCAACTGTTAGAGCCTAGAGGGCCATACTACTCCTTACAAATAATGAATAGCAGGGTGTAAGCATTCTTTGAAAAACGTAAAATAAAAATCCTCTCCATTTCATCCCCACCAGGGGGGATTACAATGCTTTCAGCCCTCTTGGAGCATTTTAGGCCAAGAGGAAACCTTTTCTACCATCAGAAAGTGATCTGTTATGTATAACAAATGTTTTAATAAATATTATTTTTAAAAAGAAAGTTATCTGTTGGCTACAGGCCCCCTATAAAATGTGTCAAAACCATTTCCCACACGCCCCTAGCAAACATCCTGGGCTTCCCCCCTTCTTCTCTATACTCTTTGTCTTTCTTTGGGTATCATTTTATTGGAATTAATGCACATTCCTGATGAATTTCCACAAAGTCCTAATGGTTGCATTTCTGTATACAGTAGACTCTCAGTTAACTGGAACCCAAGCAACTGACAAAGAAATAGAATAAAAATAATTTAAATAAAAATGAAAACAAAATTAATTTTAGCAGAAATGTAAGCTGAAATTAAGTTTGTCTTTATTTGTCATTGTGCTTTTAATTACTGTATTTCAATATTGATATCAAGCAAATGCATGGTATGGCATAGTACGGGGTATGGTATTAGGCCAATTTTAATAGTAACTCTCAAGCAACCAGAAACTACATACATCTGGTATCTACCAATCCTCACGGGTGCTGATTAACTCAAAGTCTATTGTAATATTCTTGTTCTGTATACAGTATTCCCTCAGTACTTCGCGGTTCACTTTCTTGAGGATTCGCTGTTTCGCGGTTTTTCAAAAAACTCTAAAAGACTGTTATAAATCATAAAAATTTATAATTTGCAGCCTAAGGAAGGGAGGAAGAAGCTGAAGGGAGAGAAAAAGAGCCCAAGCGGCAACAGGAGGAGGAGATTTATCAACACACGATTGGTTGATAAAGACTTAAAATAGTATATAACTACTAAAATAATGTATAAATATTAAAATAAATGTAGTGTCCATACTTCACAGATTTTCACTTATTGCGGGTGGTCCTGGAACCTAACCCCCGCAATAAGTGAGGGAACACTGTAACACACCTTAAGCTGAAATTTCACCAAGCTGAAATTTTTAATGAACTCACTTTCCAACAGAAAGGGTTTTATGTTTCCTTATCATTTCAAGACTACTCTGTTCTGTCAATTACCATAATGCATCAATAAGGAACTTTTACTTCCTACTGAGGAAATTTGTTAGCCTTCAAATGTCAGCAGAAAATCATGAAGAATAAGCTTCTGTTTTTTCTCACTGAACTTTTGTGGCTCATATCCTTTGACCTATATACTTTCATATCCTCTAAACAGCACTGTGGCAAAATAATTAAAACTGAAAAGATTCTACAATATGTTGACATTTAAAGTATTTGAGTACTTGGAGAAGAGAAAGCTAAGTCAGAACTGAGTCCTTGATGTTAAATTCAAACAATAATGTTTAGAATTTTACTAAATAAAAATAGGTATAATTTATAGATATGTTTAGGTAGCTGAGTGGATTTGATTTATGGTTAAGCTCTGTAAGATAGAATTAGAGAGGAAGGCACAGTACTGCTGCTGCCATCCACCCTCATTAAAAAGAGGTTGCTGTATTGGCACCCTCATATTTGGGTATCCATCTGCTTGAATCTTGTTAGTTCTTAGCTTGCTATCTGGTAGGGACATAACAGAATGCATGTTATTTGCAAATCTGGCTTGAAAATGCGAACTGTACCAGTGTGGTAGATATTCTAGATATGATGAGAAGTGTCACTGTTTTAAAGCAACGTACTTATAAAGGCTTTGGCAGTTGTAGACATATCTGTCTACAGAAAGTGTGTACCTTCTTTCCCATAATGTAAATTACACATTTTCATCTAAGGCTTCAAAATGACTCACAAACATCTTTTCTCAGACAAAATCTTTACAAAAATAGTAAAGTTAGGTAAAGGTTTTCCCCTGACGTTAAGTCCACTCATGTCCGACTTTGGGGGTTGGTGCTCATCTCCATTCCTAAGCCAAAGAGTTGGCGTTGGCCGTAGACGTCTCCTAGGTCATGTGGCCGGCATGACTGCATGGAGTGCGATTACCTTTCCGCCGGAGCAGTACCTATTGATCTACTCACATTTGCAGGTTTTCGAACTGCTAGGTTGACAGAAGCTGGGGCTAACAGCAGGAGCTCACTCCGCTCCCCGGATTCAAACCGCTGACCTTTCGGTCAGTAAGTTAAGCAGCTCAGTGGTTTAATCCACTGCACCACCGGGGGCTCAAAATAAAAAATGAGAGCAAAAATCAAAACTTGATCTTGTTCAGTTGATGGCTATAGAATTCAAAGACGTTGCTATGTTAATCCAGAATATCAGTATATAAAGCATCTTAGAGCAGGGATATCGAACTCATTTTCACGTAGGCCCACATCAGTTTTACAGCAGTAAGATTGTATAAATGTAATTATGTTGCCCTGGGATTGCAAGCCTCGCAGGCCACATAAAATGATATGGCACGCCAGATTTGGCCCACAGGTCTTGTGTTTGACATATGTGCTTTAGAGACTGAGATAACAAAATTGGTAGCGTAAGCTTTCAAAGATATCTACACTTCCTCAGGTGCATGGAATGCATCTTATCATCATTCTCATTTTTAAGCTTTCAAAAAATGGCCTGCTGACTAGTTGTTCAGGACAGAAACACAAAGATAGTGTAGACATAATCAGGGTCAAATAAGTGGCAACAGGTAAAGTTCAGAAATGAATGACAATTGAGATAATGGCTTCAAACTACAGGAAAGGAGATTCCACCTGAACATCAGGAAGAACTTCCTCACTGTGAGAGCTGTTCGGCAGTGGAACTCTCTCTCCCAGACTGTGGTGGAGGATCCTTCTTTGGAGGCTTTTAAACAGAGGCTGGATGGCCATCTGTCGGGGGTGCTTTGAATGCGATTTCCTGCTTCTTGGTAGGGGGTTGGACTGGATGGCCCATGAGGTCTCTTCCAACTCTACTATTCTATGATTCTATATTTTAAAAACTCTCTGGTTGAAGACAGCATGATGGAATCAAAATCTGGGTACCAGTACTTCATAGTGTTTGAAGCATACATTTAGGTTTAGGTGAGTGTGTATACTCCTATACACACTCACCCAAACTTAAATGCATGCTTCAAGCACTATGTTATGTCGTCAGAGTCTAGGATTGAGCTCACACAATTCCTGAGAAAGAGTGGGGTGTTTCTTGTCTCCATCACCGCATACGTTCCCCAGGGCTATTTCATCATTGGAGAAAGCTATTTACTATTCTGTTTTGTGTTTCAAATGACAAAAAATAGAGAGCCACATGATCACAGTACTAAACAAACAACATTTTCAGCTAGTGATAGCCCTTCTATCCATATTTCTCATTAAATAACTTGTAAAAAGAGCAGGAATACAAGAGCACACACACAGGAACAACATTAACTAGGGTATGTTAGAATCTTGTAAATAGGTTGCAGTACTGTACTTTACTTGGAAAACATGACACAAGCTTTAAAATGCCACTCAAAACCAAGCTCACTGAACGATCTTGTTTACTTAAGTCAAGAAAACAAACACAGTTACCACTTTTACAAGCCGTTCTTACTGTTTATATAAAGAATTAGCTTTCAAACCAAGACAAATTGAAATCACCAGTCATTGTAAATCAAATTCAAATAGGAAACATGGCTGTCTGTAAATAGTATTTAAATCTCTGCCTTGTGTCCAATATTTATGCAAGCAAACAAGCAGATTATCATGGGAACACAAAACAGATTGTCAACACAGTGGATCTATGGAAAAAAGAATCCTCTTTGCTTTTTTTTTTTTAGGACTATGGCCATTTTATCGTAGATACTTTGCAGTTCCAACCATACTATCGATCCAGTCTGTGTATAAAGCCACGTCAATAACAAGTAGAACTGGAACTAACTTTCCCATTAGGCCATGCAGAGTGAATCACTTATGTGTGTAAAAATTCAGGTCCTAGTGTTGTAATCATCTAGATGTTATTGTTGTTTGCCTTCAAGTCATTTTGAACTTATGGGGTTATTTTATTTTTGCAAGATTTGTTCCGAGATGGCTTGATTTTCCCTTCTTCTGAGGGTGAGAGAGTGTGACTTGCCCAAGGCCACCCAGTGGGTTTCCATGGCTGAGAAAGATTTGAACCCTGGCCTCGAAAGTCAAGCCTATTCTATCCTGGCTTGTAGTCAACTTCTAACCAACTACATAATACCTTCATGTTTCAGAGTTTAAAAAGCATTCCTCCTTTTAAAAAGAATTCCTCTTCACTTATGGGGATCCCTTCCAAATGCACTGGTATATTGAGGAATCAAAATAAAACAGAAAGGTCCTTTATAACACATGGAATAAGATTATGTGGACGGCTAGATGAGAATGAGAAAATGTCTTTTACCTATTTACACGGGATCACAAGTTGGAGAAAATTAATCAGTTACCCAGAGTCTATCATGTTCAAACTAGATAACCTTTAAAGGTGGATTACATTTAAAGACAGTCTGCCAGCAAAATAAATAAATCAGCTGCCAGAGTGCTAGCTGAGTCTTGGGACTCTTACAGAGCATAATTTGAGTATTGTGCAACAACAGAAAACAACTATTTAATTAATTTATTATCACTATATTTATATTGCTAGAGACAAGAACTGGCACTTTGTGAAATTCTCTACTTAGCTTCGTTTGCATGTTGTGTGGGTGCCATTTGTTGCTCCAGCACAAAAGAGTTTGTACCAGCCTTATATGAAAGTATTCAGACCCCAACACCAACCTTGGAAGCTCCACTCTCTAACTCCCCATAGAAAAGAGCCAGAGTAAGTATAGAATCATTTCCGTATGATTCCACATTTTTGGAACTTCCTTCTGGGATAACTTCATTTACCATCACACACCCCCTTTCTTAGTTTTCACTTCTTGTTCATTGTATTTTAATCTGATATTTTATAGATAATCTTTTTAAATTTCTCAATTTCAATTCCTTATTTTTAAAACTGTCCTGTTGAGGTTTATCCCTAAATATTTAGAATAAAAATATATAATCTATTTTGATCACCAGTATCTCTCTAAGATTTCAGAAAGAGATGCATCACACCACAATCTGTGTTTAACTTGAGATGCCAGAGATTGATCCTGATTGATCCTGGAATTTTACACAATATATGCAAAGAATATGGCTTAAATCTGAACTGCAATCTTGTCTTTCAATAATCTTCTCTCTGTATGACACTAGTGAGGAGGAAACATAACTGAAAGCAAATTTTAAAATCCGGCTTCATAGGAGCAAAAAGCTGCCATGTTTACTGG
The DNA here is from genome assembly GCF_035594765.1 of Anolis carolinensis. Lineage (NCBI taxonomy): Eukaryota > Metazoa > Chordata > Lepidosauria > Squamata > Anolidae > Anolis > Anolis carolinensis. Next base: position 159,258,311 of record NC_085843.1, on the reverse strand, counting down.
ATCCCCAATACTTGTTGGAGGATCAGGAAGAGACAGCACTGAAATAATAGCAAGGAGGGATGTGGCATCAAAACAGGTCCCTCCCCCCAAAAACTCTGTAGTTTTGTTTTTTGTTTTGTTTTGCTTTGAGGGGGTACTTTCTTCTTTTCTTCTCCTAAAATCTAGATTCCGCTCCAAACAGCAAGACGGGGTAATATTTAATACATCTTTTAATACATTAAGAAAAGTAGCCTATGCTCACTGACAGGATAGGAACTCAAGCAAAAATGGTTGAATGTTATGTGAATACAGAAGTTAAGATTATATTAATATGCACAACGTATCAGTTATAATTAAATCTTTCTAATACCACTGGCAGAAGATAAAGATGTATTTCACTCTTGTGTCAAGATGGGTAAGAAAGCTAAGTATTTCACATTCAGTATGAGAAAGCAGCAGCTAGAGGATCTGAAGGGTCTGCTACAAAATCCTCACACCTGAGAGTGAGTCCCTTTTGCATTTATAAATATTACACTTCAAAAGACTGATTTTCATTAGGTGACATTTTCAAAAAGACTGAAATTTTCTGAACAGGATATTTTTGGAAGGTGACGTGGGGAAGAGGAGTTAATCTCATTTTGCTTCTTTGACAGGATTAAAGACAGAAATGGCAGACTTCAATAAGCTCAACAAATTGCTAAGAGATATTTGATTATGAAACTTACATTTATAATATCAGCATTACTTGAAATTTAGCACATCTTAAGAAAATAGGCATTGGGGTGGGAGGGGGGATACACAGTGGTGAAGAAATATAGATGGACAAATGTTAACATTGTAGTAGATATAAATCAACAATAGATATAAAATTATTATGCAAGCATTGTATGATACATTATATATCTGCTATGTGATAAAAGTAATTATTGAATGAAAAATTTTAAATTCAATAAAAACTATTTTTTTAAAAAGAAAGAAAATAGGCATCATAGTACTTTCATATAGATAGAGATAGCTAGCTAGCTAGATATAGAGATAGATATATCATACCAGAGCTCAAGAGTAATTCATTACAAATAACCATTTTTAACAGTTTTTGGTTAATATATTTTTAGCTGCTTGTGCTCCTTCTGTTTTTATTAGTTTTATACTAATTTATGCAATGCTTTTGATACGAAATAAAGAAAAAACTAGGTTTTTGTAATAATTTCCTTTTTCATACAAAGATAACTATATTGCAATTTGTCTGTACTTTATTGAAAATGTGATACAATGGGCTAGGTTCTTGGTCCACTTCACAATTAATGCTCACTCACAGTTTAGACTCTAAATGTTAAAAGTGATGAGAATAAATTTTGAAATATGGAAAATCCATAAACTAAATATTGCAATTACATTCTGCAGCAAACATGTTATGGGGAGTGTTAAGACTATATGCTTTGTATAGGAAAACCTTTCAAGTTCAACCACTGGCATTTCCAGACAGAGCTGTAAAATAATAACTCAGTTGCTGCTAGGCAATGCAGGTGAGTTAGAAGGAACAGTGGTCTGCTTCTGTACAAGGCAGTGTCCTATGTCCATTGAAGATGCCATGTGAATTTGAACTTTTTATCTGCATAAATGAATTTTTGACATCCCACACTCAGTGCCCTTCCATGCACAGTATTGCATCCAAATAATATAACACATACACACAGTCTTGATTCCACTTGTAGCTTCAATATACAGGCATCCCCCGCTTATTCGATGGGTTAGGGACCAGAGCACTGTCAAAAAGTGGAAATGGAAGAAATGTGGAACCCTGTCTTATAAGCACAAATACTGTATTATAAGCACAAATATCAATATCATCAGCACAAATACTATATCATGAAGAGAAATATATTATAAGCACAAATATTGTATAGGACAAAAGATGAACAATGAATGACTTCTATACAATACTGTCCACAAGAAGGCACTAGATCAATTGAGAGAGAAAAGCCATACATGGTCACAAAAATGTTGCACTAACATGACAAAAGAGTGGACCACATGTCAAATGTATGGGTTCTGGTTATAATTCCAAACAGTCAAAAGAATGGGCTATCAAAAAACGTTTCATAAAAAAGCGGGGGACGCCTGTACTAGTTTCCTACACTTCCTCCTCCACCACCTGAACAATGTCACTATGAAATCACAACCATCCTCCATCATTATACCTGAACATTTTGGCTGCGCAGGGCACATTTCTTTACCATGCAGAAATCTATTTAGGATGTTTTTTACCATTTAGTGCACACAGTAAGCACTAAATCCTTATTTAGGTTTGCAGTCAGCCAAGTATAACATATTATTAATTTGCCTGCACAAGAATATCTGAATTGTAACTGACATTTTAAGTGATGTGCTGGACAGGTTTAATAACCTAAAATCTTCATTAAGAATGAATTATGCACCGAACCAACATGCCATAACCGATATGATGAGATTAAAGTTTTACTAAAAAGAAAGAAATTTTTTAACCTATGTCCCACATAGCTCTGGACATATTTACTTCTTCCATAACTCCCTACTGTTTGAAGATGAAATGAATTAATCTGTTTAGTTTCTATTTCAGTATATCTTAACGTTCTGATCAATTTCAACTCACTGATTTCAGTGGGACTGCATTTGTGTTTTAAAATTGCAGTTCAAATTTAGTAATGGAAAAATGAAATACTCCTGATCATTTGCATAGGTTCATATCACATAATAAAGGCCCATGTATGAGTAGGTGCAATAGGTTATGCCAGCATTATCTGAGGAAGACCGTGAAGGTGGCTTCAATAGTTTTGTTGAATGCTGTCTGCCTAGAGGCAAGGAATATATCCATTACTACTGGTAGAAAGTCCCCATTCAACAAAGCCTGTTACCCAGTTTTAAAGCTTTTTTTTTTAGTCAACCTGCAACTAAGTGTAAGATAGGCTTTTGGTGGAGTATTCTAGGAGAAATCATGGCTGCCTATTATTAGGTGAAAGTGTTCTGAAATCTATAGAGGCCACAGCTAACAGAGACTGATTCCTTTTCCATCTGAAGCTTCCAGAGATGCTTGGAGATGAGTAAGACAGAGAGGAAGGAAAAGATGCCAGTTATTCAGAGCATCTTGGACTTCCACCTGTACTCTCCTGAAACTGGAGGTAGACTTGGTCAGCTTGGTGGCTGTCATGTGTGCAAAAAGATGTCCTGCTGGAGGAGGATGGGGTATTTTAGATGGGCAGGGCAGAAAAAAAATTCTAAACCTAAGCGCCTTGGACAACAAAGCAGAAGTGAGTGTGAAGATCAGAGACTGGAGAATATTCCTTTCCAAGTAAATGTCTTTCTTAGCTTTGGAGCACTGGGGGCTTACCATCCTTCTCAACTTTATATGAGAATAGGTTTTTGCTTGTTTAATATACTGGACAATTTTAATGCACACCATAGAACCGACCTCATGGAAAAGAATTCTATTTGTTAAAGCACACCTCTCTGCTGCTACAAAAGACCCACCTCACAACTGAGAGAAAATTGGTGGTGCTGGACACTGTCCATAGAAAGTTGGACAGTATCTATTTAAAAGGGAAAACAATTTAGTCACATGATCTGTGTCCAAAAATGGCTACACATCTGAGAGATGAATTGGGAGGAATGGGAAAGAAAACATGCCTGGAACCATGAACAATTTAAAGGCCTCTGTTCTCCTTAGCTTCATTAAGAAGGAAATGGAGGGGCATCATCTCCAGGGAGAGGGTAGATTCATTAATTAATCTGAACAACCAAAAACAAACAAAAAACCTCAAAGATCAAAAACTAGCAAACAAAATACCCTGGGCTTGTCAGGAAGTGACCATCTTTTAGAATACAGTTATCAATCTTGATTTTGCTTGCAACCATTGATTTTAAAGCTTCAGTTGAGACACCTTTCCCCCATGATAACTCTTTCAGGGGTTAAATCCCCTTCTGAGGGGTAGATTTCTCTTGCTTCCTATCGTCTGAGCACCATTCTTAACTATGAATCGTTTGTAAGTCAGATGCTTGTAACTTGGGGACTGCCTGTACTTCCATTAACACTTTCACTCAGTTTAGTTATTTAAGCGCTCCATGAAGTCATGCCGGTCACACGACCTTAGAGGTGTCTACGGACAACGCTGGCTCTTTGGCTTAGAAATGGAGATGAGCACCACCTCCGGACATGACTAGACTTAATGTCAGGGGAAAACCTTTACCTTTACCTAAACTGGATTCAGGTGATTTAGTTCTATTCAAGCACATGGCATTGACATCAGTATAATGGTTGAAAGATTAGGATCTTGTAGATTAAACAAATGGACTCTATTTCAAAGTGCAGTTAAACCTTTCTTAGTACTTTAACTCACTGATTTCTATTCTTCAGTCTGGTCATATGAATAGCTATACTGCCCTCTGGTGTTTAAATTTATTCAAACACAGAAAAGAAACGATGTACATATACAACAATACAAACTGAGAAAAATTTGGAAATCATGCAGCTAACTCGGTTATGAACAGATGGCAAAATTCATTTGGCTGAAATCCAGAATAAATTTAGCCAACAGATTGCAATGGGTTGAGTTATTTTATGAATATATTTCATATAAAGACAGAAAAATGATTATTTTAGTCATAACACAAGTCAAGATTATTAGTATTATTTCTACTACACTATCTTTCACATGTGCATTTTTTACCCCAATGCTAAGGAGTAGGAAGACACTAAGCAAGATGTGAATTCCAATCTCTCCAGTTTATTGTTGGGTTTCTAAACAGAACAGTAGCACTTTAACAAGCCAGCTCACAATGAATATAACCTGTGGAAAGTAAACTAAAAACAAGCAAAAAACCCTACATTTCAGGTGGATATACGCTATAGAATTAATGCAGCTTGACACCACTTTAACTGTCATGGCTCAATGCTAAAGAATTATGGGAGCTCCAGTTTAAAGAAGTATCAACACTTTTTGGAATAGAAAGTTAAAGACCTTCTAAAACGAAAACTCCCCATCATTCCATAACCTTGAGCCATGCCAGTTAAAGGGATGTCAAACTACATTAATTTTACAGGATAGATGCACTCCTACTCTCAGTAAAGAAAGCATTATATAATTACATTCTAGTGTGTTGTGTTATTCATCAATAGGACAAGCCTTTTAGGCTACTCTGAATCAGGTATGTTGGGATATAATAGGAAAATAAAAACTAGTACGGGTTTTTTTTTTACTCAGCTAGATTTTAAAATATATTTTAAGCAACATGCATATTTCAATATGTAATTACTTGGTTAGCCTGGAGTCAACCAATTACACTTTGGTAGTGGTTAACATCTGTAGAAGTAACATCTGTAACAAACCAGAAACAACAAAATCAAGGGGAAATAATATACATTCTCATTAATCTGAGATGAACAGTTCTAATTTAATCCTAACTAATGGGGAAAACACACAGAAACATTTATTTTAATCCTCTCCATCCAACGTAACAAATAAATAACCCAGATTGTTTTATTTAAAACATCTGTTCACAGAAATACTATACCTTTACAAAACTTTATATATTTAATTATTCCTTGATTTTTATTTAGTTAATGAACAGCAGTTTCCCATATTCACATCAGAAACTCCTGCTGGAATGACATAATACTGATATAACCTTATCCCAATTTGTAAGCTGAACTTCTACAAAACTAAATTTGACAACTGTCACATCGTATGGTCATAAATGAATGAATCTATTAATTGTATTTAAATTCAAGGTAAAAAAAATCACAATTTTTGTCCTCTTCTTGGAATAGTTGTGCAACTGCAGAGATCAGCACCGGACTGTACGTTAAACTCTTTCTCAGTTCTCTATGCATGGGGAGACCTGTATCACTATCTTTTTCTCAACACTGCTTTCTTTTCAAAATTGAGGGTCATGTAATTTGTAGTCTGAGGCACCAAAGAGCAGAATTATAACTAAGCCTACATAAAGGACAAGTATAAAGGCCTTACTTTCTGAGTAATGTCTGGAGGAAGAAGTGGCTGGATATATATTTACAGAAAATGATGCTGATCTTCTCCATAAAAAAAGAGAGAGGCTGAGAGAGGATGTATCAAAAAGAGAGATGTGTCTAAACAGAGCTACTTACAAATGCCATATTTATTGTATTTTTTATCATCTAAATGATAGATTTGAATTGACTAAGTTAAAGATGATATGGATATTTCAAGTAGGTTGTAGATCATATTTTGGTCATATTTCATGAACCTCTGAGGTCAAGAAGTGGGTGCTTTCTAATGACTGCTTTTGCAGTAAAGGTTCTTATTCGTTTAAATGAAACAAGGAAAGAAAAAGACCTGTCAATAAGAATACAAAATATATGCATTTTACCGTCTTGATGAAAGTTCTTTGTTTTTCTTCCCAAACATTCTCACTCAGTTCAAATGTGCAATGAATAGTGACTTCCCTCTCGTAAGATCCAAAAATAAGTAACCTGGAATGCAAGAATATTAGCACCATTAACATTCAATAATGTTGTTACCACCAGTTTTTTACATTTGTTGTAATACAGTAACTAAGTTAATTTGCTCATTTTCAGCAGAATGTACAGATATATAAAGGTATTTTCACAACTCAACATTGTCACATCAGAAGTGCAATGAAGCGCTTACTCCCTCTAGTGGGAAAAGACTATAAATGCATGTGTTCAGATCCAGTTTCTTCACTTCTCCAAGAGAGTAAGCTGGATCTTCTCGTGCCACTCTTAGCTTGAAATTCAGCAAAAGTAGTAGTTAAGTCTACTCAGTCTTTCAAGCTTGTGAAAAACAGAATTTATTCCTGGAGCCTCAAAGATACTCAAAAAGGAAAAAGAGGTCTCACAGCTTTCTGAGAATTTTAATTATTGAGAATGAAAAAAACTCACTAAAACCCTATTTAGATATATGTGGAAGTTTCCCTGATGCTAACAGACTTTGGCCTGTTTCCCATTTGTCTTCAAAGTCAGTTCCATATGAAGAACAGTCTGTAGTCTTTTAAATTCAGATAGTTATAGATTCCGGCTGATGTTGTGCTTTCATTCCAGCATAATACATGGGCACCAGTGGCTTTATTTGTGAACTGTAACGTTGCTTGAAATACTTCCATGATTCACTTTGATTTAAATAACGTTTTAGCTTGTACTGGACTAATTTTTAAAGTATATGATCCAACTTTATATGCTTGTCATTTTCTAAGCTTATATTTAGCTTTCATACCAAAACCATATTTAGATTTATAATATCTACAAAACAAATTGATTGAGAAATATTGTTGTCAAGGTTAGGCTGGTGTAACTATAATAGTGGGTTAACAGGGTCAAGAGGAAAAAGGCCATGGAAACAGCAGTGGCAAAGGCAAGCAAACAAATGCATCAACACGAAGGGAAGTCTGCTGGCTTTGAGCAGCCAATTTCTTTAGTGCCTGATGTTTGGGTGGACTATCATACCCAGCTCCAGGATGTAAAGTAGGTCATGGGGACTCGATGTGTCAAGTTTGGTCTTGATTAGACATTGGTGGGGGTTGCAGTGGTCTGGGGGAGTGATGGTACTGTAAATCCCATCATCCATGGTCCATTATTCCTCAAACTGCAGCAGGACATAAAGTGGGTGATGGGGGGTATGTGTGCCAAGTTTGATCTTTTATCAGTCACTGGTGTGGGTTGCAGTGGTCTGAGGAAGTGAGTGAAGGTACTGGAAATCCCATCTTCCCTGGTCCGTTGTTCCCTCAAATGACAGGAGGACATAAAGTGGGCCACGTTGCACCTACATGTCAAGTTTGGTACAGTTTCATCATTCATGGGCATCACAGTGGTCTGTGGGAGGTGAATTGGATGAAGGTACTGGAAATCCCATCATCCTTGGTGCATTCTCCTGTAAACCACACCAGGACATAAATTGTGTCACATTGCACCTGTGTGTCAAGTATGGTACAGTTTCGTCTTTCATGGGTATCACAGTGGTCCGTGGGAGGTGAATTGGGTGAGGGTACTGCAAATCCCATCATCCATGGTCCATCCTGCACCAAACCGGATCAGGACGTAAAGGGGGCCACATTGCACCTGTGTATCAAGTTTGGTACAGTTTCATCATTCATGGGAATCACAGTGGCCTGTGGAAGGTGAATTGGATGAAGGTACTGCAAATCCCATTGTCCTTGGTCCACCCTCCCCCAAACTGATTAACAATAGATTAAAAAGATAGTCATTTTTTTCTCTTCAGTCTGTTGTGGAAAGTAGATATAGTAATGTAAATCTAAAGTTTTTTATTATCAGTATGCACTGGGTTTATTTGGTACAGATCCGTTGTCAGTGGGTTCATGGGTCCTAGGGGTTATGTGTGTCAAGTTTGGTCCAGGTCCGGCCTTCCTGGTGGTCCCAGTGGTATTTTTTATTACAAACGTGTAGGCCGAAGTCTGTTAAGTGTACCAAAGCTAGCATCGTTCTGAGGAGAGAGAGTAGGCCAAAGCCTGTTTGTGGTAGTTTTTGCCTCAGGGGTCCCAGTGGTCTGTGATAGTGGCAGCCAATCAGAAAGCTGGCCCATATTCTGGCTGGCCAATCAGAAAGCTGGCCCATATTCCGGCTGGCCAATCAAAACGCTGGCACATACACCGCCCGACCAATCAAAATGCTGCCACAAACATACATACAAACATTCACTTTTATTATATATATAGATAGATTTTCCCAATGGAGGGGTTAACATTGTGATTGTCATTTCCACAAGGCTTTGTTTTGGGTATCCTCAGGTCTCAGGTTGGCAGAACGCATGTCTTCATTGATGGTGTCCATCCATCTTTTCAAACCACCTTTGCAATCTCCAAATGTAGCGCTGTTTGTGTTATTGATGTTAGTTCTCTTCTCATGACATGGCCGTACCACTGTAGTCCTGCGTCCTGCATTTTCTTGCTGATCACTTTTATTCCTAGTCTTTAACAAATGTCATCAATCTGGCACATGGTCAAGAAGAGTAAAGTCAAGTGTCCATCTCAGCATTTCCATTGTGTCAAGGGCTTGTTCATGTTTCTTGGTTGCTGGCCAGCACTCTGCCCCATAGAGAGCTACTGGGCAAACAACTGTAGTGTAGATCTTAGCCTTAGGTTGTTCAGGCATTTTTGAGTCACACAGAATGCCAGTAGTTTGTCACCATTTCAACCAGGCTGCATTTATTCGTCTGGCATTTATGGAGACCAGTAAATCTATATATATAAAAGAGTGACGGCATCACGGCAATTCACAAAACAACAAAAGTACAGGCCCCCCAACCTCAAAATTTGACAACACAACCCATCATCCACGCCTCAAGGTTGATACAACAAAAAGAAAAGAAAAATAAAGTCCTAATTAGAGGGACAGCAATAATTTTTTTTATCCAATTGCTGCCAGTTTAGAGGGCTAATCTCTGCCCACTTGGTTGCCTAGCAACCAGCCAAGGGACAGCCAGGTTTCAGTTAGGGGACAGGCAGATTTAGGCCTCACTTAACTTCTTCCACAGATTATCTAATTTGCACTGGATTATATGGCAGTGTAGACTCAAGGCCCTTCCACACAGCTATATAACCCATTTATAATCTTATATTATCTGCTTTGCACTGGATTATCTTGACTCCGCACTACCATATAATCCACTTCAGTGTGCATTTTATACAGCTGTGAAGAAGGGGCCTCAGATAATCCAGTTCTGAGCAGATAATATAAGATTAGAAATATACAGTAGAGTCTCACTTATCCAACGTAAACAGGCCGGCAGGATAAGTGAATATGTTGGATAATAAGAAGGGATTCAGGAAAAGCCAATTAAACATCAAATTAGGTAATCGTTATACAAATTAAGCACCAAAACATCATATTATACAACAAATTTGACAGAAAAAGTAGTTCCATGCGCAGTAATGCTATGTAGTAATTACAGTAGAGTCTCACTTATCCAACACTCGCTTATCCAACGTTCTGGATTATCCAATGCATTTTTGTAGTCAATGCTTTCAATATATCGTGATATTTTGGTGCTAAATTCATAAATCCAGTAATTTCTACATAGAATTACTGTGTATTGAACTACTTTTTCTTCCAAATTTGTTGTCTAACATGATGTTTTGGTCCTTAATTTGTGAAATCATAACTTAATTTGATGTTTAATAGGCTTATCCTTAATCCCTCCTTATTATCCAACATATTCGCTTATCCAACATTCTGCCGGCCTGTTTATGTTGGATAAGTGAGACTCTACTGTATTTACAAATTTACCACTAAATTATCACAATGAATTTAAAACACTGACTACAAAAACATTGATTATGAAAAGGCAGACTGCGTTGGATAATCCAGAACATTGTATAAGCGAATGTTGGATAACTGAGATTCTTCTTTAATATGAAATAATTACTGGGATAGAATAATGCAGAACAATATAATCTCTAAAACCAGGACAGTAAATAAACAGGGGAATTCCAGACAGGAAACAATCAGGGCCAGCTAACACCTCCCAACAAAGTATTCCCATCATCAAAGTCTGGCAAATCCTCTGTTTTCTCAGGGCCACAGACAGTAGAAGCACATAAAATATCGCAAACAATACCACTCTGAAAACAAGGGAATTCCAGACAGGAAACAATCAGGGCCAGCTAACACCTCCCCACAAAAAATTCACTCAGGGAGGAAACAGCCAGGCTTTAAAGCTGCAAGGGCATTACATCCTAATCATTTTTCCTAATTGCAGCATTCATACTTGCCTCCAACAAACAAAAAAAACCAATCAGAAATATTATATATTCACAACCTTTAGGAAATAATATCCCCTGATGGCGCAGCGTGTTAAAGCGCTGAGCTGCTGAACTTCTGGACTGAAAGGCCGCAGGTTTGAATTGGGGGACCAGAGTGAGCCTTTACTGTTAGCCCCAGCTTCTGCCAACCCAGAAGTTCAAAAACATGCAAATGTGAGTGCATCAATAGGTACTGCTCCGGCGGGAAGGTAACGCCGCTCCATGTAGTCATCCCACATGACCTTGGAGGAGTCTACGGACAACGCCGGCTCTTCGGCTTAGAAATGGAGATGAGCACCAACCCCCAGAGTAAGACACGACTGGACTTAATGTCTGGGGAAAACCTTTACCCTTGACCTTAACTACCACCAATTCCTCAATACTTTATTTCCCATACCACCAGACTTCGCCACAGCAACGCGTGGCCGGGCACAGCTAGTCTATATATATAAAAGAGTGATGGAAGCCCGGCGACCAACAAAACAACAAAATTAAACACCCCACAACCTTGAAAATTGACAGCACAACCCCTCATCCACGCCTCTAGGTTGATACAACAAAAAGAAAAGAAAAATAAAGTCCCAATTAGAGGGAGAGGAATAATTGTTTTTAGCCAATTGCTGCCAGTTAGAAGGCTAAGCTCCGCCCACTTGGTCTCCTAGCAACCCAATCAGCCCAGGGAACAGGCAGAGTTAGGTCTCACTTAGGCCTCTTCCACACTGCCTATAAAATACAGATTATCAGATTTGAACTGGATTATATGGCAGTGTAGACTCAAGGCCCTTCCACACAGCTATATAACCCATTTATAATCTCATATTATCTGCTTTGAACTGCATTATCTTGACTCCACACTGCCATAGAATCCACTTCAGTGTGCATTTTATCCAGCTGTGTACAAGGGGCCTCATATAATCCAGTTCTAAGCATATAATATAAGATTATAAATATACAGTAGAGTCTCAATTATCCAACATAAACAAGCCGGCAGAACGTCAAAAACATGCAAATGAGAGTAGATGAATAGGTACTGCTCCGACAGGAAGGTAACAGCGCTCCCTGCAGTCATGCCACAGCGCCAGCTCTTCGGCTTAGAAATGGAGATGAGCACCAACCCCCAAAGTCAGACACGACTGAACTTAATGTCAAGGGAAAACCTTTACCCTTTACCTTAACTACCACCAATTCCTCAATACTTTATTGCCCATACCACCATACTTCGCCACAGCAACGCGTGGCCGGGCATAGCTAGTATATGTATATAAGCTGGGTGGACTTCTTTAGTACTTGTCCATTAATTTGAATTTTTTTCAGTTTTTTTTGTAATATAAATTTTTATTTACATACATTAACAACTTACAGTGAAACAGAACACAAAACAATGAACATTTTACAAACACATAACCCCGCCACCAAGGCCTGAACAAGTATCATTTCCTTTATCATAAAATGTATAAGTCATCAATTAAACAAATGTCATATCTAAAACTCCTAACCAACAAGGTTGTATCATTTTACCTTTTCACTCTCTAAAACATATTGAATAAAAAACAACCAATATGAATAAAAATCTGATCGATTAGTTTTCCCCCTGTACACCCTCATTTCTATTGATAGTTTATAATTTAAGACTACAAAAATGTTTTTTTTTTAAGTTTGAAGGCCACATTCCAGATACTCTGTTTTGGGTATGATCAGTTGTAGTCCATTTTCACTGAGCCCATCACTCCATGTCTGCAGCTGTTGTTGGAAGGCTGCATGTTTCTGGTACCTGAGTGCAATGTCATCTGCTTATACGAGTGTCCAGGGCTGCATAGTCTGTAAATCTGCTGTAGCAGTGTCCATATAGAGTATGAATAGTAACAGTAAGAGTGCTGATCCCTGATGCACATACAGTGAGGTTGAAGGGTAGTGAAATCCCTACAGGGCAACGGAACATACTTGTTGTATTATTGTTTACCATTCCTTTCTGTTTTGTTGACATGTATGGAAATATGTGTTCCAATGTCTCTTTATCATTTTTCAGTGTTTGGTCCTCTTTATGATGTTGGGATTGTTAGGGTTTGACTGCAGTATTTCCAAAAAATCTTGTTATTCCTAAGGCTGAGGTGAAATACAACACACCGAGTGTGTTTTTGATATGTGCATCAAACTTGCCTGCTTATATCTGAAATACTATATTTGGCTGTGCATCCATTAGCATTCTATAATTAAAATTTGTCCAATTAAAGGGAAGATAAAGGAGCAACTATTATGAATGGAAAGCTGATGAATATTGCTCAAGAACTGAAATACAAGGCAAAACATTAAATGCAGCAAGGCAATATTCAATTTTTGCTGCTATTGTTTGCTATTTAAATATGTCTTCTATATTTTGTTTTTGAGGGTTGGCAACATATTCTTAATTTAAATTCCTATATAGACTTGCTTTATGTTTATCACTGAAAGTGCATGGATACCAATCCTATACAAACGTAAGTTGCAAAAAGCCACATTGAACAGAATATGACTTGCATATAATTTTACTGTTAATGACACTGCTGATTCCCAATTCTCAAAGAAAATAAAAAGATTGTTTTGAAGTGCACTTATAAAGGATACTGACCTAGACTAAAATGTGCTGCTAATAGCTATTATCAACATCTCACTGCAAACTTGAGTTAGTGCAGTGAGATCAGACGCTGTGCTTATTGTAACTGAAAACATATTAAAGATAAATCAGCTGTACTTGTGCATAGTTGTACTTGTGCTGATATCCTTATTTTTAAGTTGCACATCCCCAATCCACAATCTAATCCAGTCCATACGCATGAAATTTAGAAACTCTATGAAACCAAAAGTAGAAATAGTTCCAAACACTTACCTTGCACATTCTATTAAGGAAAGTTTCAACCGTCCTTCAGTTAGTGAAAAATCTTTTATACTGAGAAGCCGATCTTGATATTCTTCAGGGGGCTCAACTTGAAATGGAAAGAACGGCTTGAACCTATTTTAAAAGATAAATATGAATCACTATTTAGTGCTGTGTTTGTTTTAGCACCTCAGCTGCACCAATAAGACAGTGATATGAAACAATTACAAACTTAAAGCTAAAACAGAATAGAGTTCAAGAGTAAGGAGAAGAAAGAAAAAATATATATTTTGCAACACTCTGATCTCTATAGGAGACATCCACAGAAGCATAATGATCTGGGGTGAGAGGGGGGGCAGGGGCAGATCACCCTCAGGTGATTGCCCCATCCTTATGCTGGGAGGAAAGTGAGGCTTTAGAGGTCCCTTGGTCTCTGCCTGCCTCTCCCTTCTGTCAGCATGAGGACATGGCCTTGCCTCATTCTGACACCAGAAAAGAAGGGAGAGGCAAGCGGCAGGCAAGACAGCTTTGGAGCCACTTCATTCGCCACTTGCCTTTTCGCCCGGGCTGGGTTTCTCCCGGCTCGCTCTGTCCTTATGCCGAGAGAAGGACTCAAGGAAGGCATGTGGCGACAGAGAGCACTCTAGAGGGTTCCCAGCCGCCACATGCCTTCCTCCCTCGTCCTTTTGGCATAAGGACATGGCAGGCTGCCACATCCTTATGCCCAGAGGATGGGGGGAATTTCGAGGGATGGACACAAGGGCCCAGAGGGCCGTATCTGGCAAATGCCTGGTGTAGCTGCTCCCTGAGTAATTGGAATATGAGTATCTAGGAACAGGCATGGGCAAACTTCGGCCCTCCAAATGTTGGAATTGTGGGTGTTGAAGTCCAAAACACCTGGAGGGTCAAAATTTGCTCATGCCTGATCTAGAAAATATGTATACTAGACTATTGTTATCCAATGTTCCGTTAAATAATTTCTTGGAGAAAAGCAAAGTGTTTTCTTTCTTAGCATCCTAAGCCAATAAAGAACATTGTTTTCGCATATCGTTCTATGCATTTTATCACAGCTGAGACCTCATGATCTACTCTTCCACAGAGCATCTTTGTTTTTCATGAGAACTGCACAATCATTCCCAACAGGATGAAACATTTTCCTTCACTGCCAAGCAAAGCATCAATTTAGCCATTAAGCACCAATCTCTGGAATGCCATTAAACCCAGTGTTAATGACAGGCAAATCCAGAGTTTGGAAGTACAGTAGAGTCTCACTTATCCAACACTCGCTTATCCAGTGTTCTGGATTATCCAATGCATTTTTGTAGTCAATGTTTTCAATACATTGTGATATTTTGGTGCTAAATTCGTAAATACAGTAATTACTACATAGCATTACTGCATATTTAACTCCTTTTTCTGTCAAATTTGTTGTACAACATGATGTTTTGGTGCTTAATTTGTAAAATCATAACCTAATTTGATGTTTAATAGGCTTTTCCTTAATCCCTCCTTATTATCCAAAATATTCGTCTATCCAACATTCTGCCGGCCCATTTATGTTGGATAAGTAAGACTCTACTATAATGACTTACAGGTAACATAATTAGCCTATAAGTACTGGGATGGGGAGAGAGCAAGGGTATATGAAAGTCATATTTCAAAATCATCACACTGAGCAGAATTACTTTATTATTTATCTACTAGTGCAAAGTGTTCAGGCTTTTTGTCACTTTCAAACATTACTTTTAGATTGTATAGATATTATGACAGAAAACATTCATGCCACCCTCTTCTCTTTCTAAGTGCATATTCTTAACAAAAAATTCAGCAGGTCAGGTAAAAGTAATGAGCAGAACATCAAATGATTTAATGAATTACCTTTTCATCATTGCAATGGGCAACTTTTAACACACTCTGGTAAGTAAATGAATACTTTAAATAAAAACCCCCAATGTTCTGATGAAGCACAATTTCAATGTTTTGGAGAACTAGAACATTTATTCTGGCCCACCCCACATGTCATCAGTTTTTATTTAGCAACAGAGAATGATGACTACTCAAACTCTGTAATATAATAGCACATGTTGAAGGGATACAGGCAAGTAATAACTAGTACCTTCAGTGAAATTGTAAGGATTAGAACAGCCTCCTTTTGGGGGGAGAGAGAGGCATACTTTATTTTTCTTGCCCTCTCCTCTGGAACAACCCACCACAAAGACTTTCCTCACAAAGCCCTAAGTTGACCTGGAGAAAGACACTGAAGCCAACGTCCACTGCAAAATCAAAAGGCACATTTTGTGCTATAAATTTATTTTAGTCACTATCTGACAGATTGCTTACGCCATAAATTATTTAATATCCATTTTTGCAGGGACTTTAATTAAGGACATTTAAAAAAGAAACAAAAGCTCTAAAATAATCTTTCCAATGTGGAAAATATAAAAAATGCAAAGATTTTTAATGTAGATATTTTACATTTCAAATACAACATGTATTAAACACTAAACTACAAAAGATGAGCTTTCTCAATAGTGACAGCATTGAAATTGTGGAGTTCTAATGAAATATATCTTAATATCTAATCCCAAATTATTGTGTCAGTTTCATATCACTCAAATCATCATCTCATGTCTGTACTCTCATTGACCTCTGTGTCTAAGGGGATATCAAATGACTGGATTGTCAAACGAACCATTATGACAAGAATCAGGACAATTTTGTCCTCTTCACATAAGCTAGTAATGTCCCTCAAAATAATTTGTATTGGAAAGAAATCTAATAGTTACTCATAATATTTTCTTTACCATATGCATATGTTATTACTAAACAATGGGTTTATACTATGGACTTCAACAAAGCCCCAGTCAAATAAGATGTGACTACTGCAATGCATTTTGCATGAGGCTAACTTTGATAACTGTCCAAACAGCCATATCTGTTGCAGAATATGGAACACCAAGAACAAATTACTCTATTGCTCCAAAACTAAACTGATCTATAATAAATGGGTAATAGTGTTTGAATACATTCAAACTTCAGTTTATACAATCTTGTCAAAATATTACAATGTATATTATTGCTGTTTAGATAGAGTGAGTAGCATGATCTTTGAAACATTCTTTCAGTATAGATCTTCAACTAATAAACTTTCATCCTGATGAGGTAGTTTGTGAATTCAATGAAGAACAATTTCCAAATTTTACATAATTAAAAGATGTAATTTTTCAATAAAAAAGAAAGGTAATCACCTTTAGATCCATTTCCTACCCCACATGACCTGTTCTGCAGCTAAACCTTGCTGATTTGTATTTCTTAAAAACTTTGCACTGGGTTGATCCAAGAATGTGTTGTTCACTCCTGAAGAACATATCTAGAGATATAATAGCCTCAGGAAAAGTCAAACAGTCCTGAAAAACAATCCCTTATTTCCATGGAAACATACAGAAATTTGGAGAAAGGAGGAAAAATACTGATGAAATCATTTCACCTTTAGAAAATGGTAATTCCTGAACCTTTGGAAGACATCCAATAATCAAATTCAAGATACATTCTGAATGGAGTGGATGCTTCCATTTTCATGAGAGAGCATACAGGTAGCAATTCAATGCTTAAAGTAATACATTACTCAAGAGTTCAGTATTTTCAATGTTGAACTTTATATCCAAATAGGTTACTACCTTGGCCAATAAGTGTCACCACTTAATTTTGTTAATTATAAAATCAGTGGTTTCTCTTCTCATTTTCCCCAACTTTTTGAATAACAAAATTTAAGATAAATTTGCTTAGGCAGTATAGGACTGCAGCTGTCTCTTTAATACAATCTTATACAAACAATATATTTTTACATATTTGGATTTCATAATATGCCAAATAGTACCATTTTATATGGCAACTTAAATTAGTATCTTTAAACATATTTAATATCTCTATGCATATTTCCTCAATAATCTTTTGCTCCTAAAAATTTTCTACTTTCTGTGTTTTCAGCACACCTGTCTCTTGTATCTCCCTAATAACCTAGCAAGATGCAGTTTCATCCAGTTCTTTCCCTCAGTGTATAAAAATGCACAGCTACTTCAATATATCTGCTATTTTACTAAAGAGGTTAACTTAATTTCTGTTCATACTCTTCTAATAGAATGAACAACTTCTATTATCTTGTTATGGTTGAGCCTTATGGCTCCAATACTGGGAGACGTGGTCGTAAGACTCCTCGAGAGTCAGACTCTCTTGAGGAGCGAGAGAGGAAACGGCTGCGGGACATATTTGCAGAATCAACTGACGAAGACTCCTTTGAGGGTTTTACCGAGAGAATGGAGGAAGAGGTGGTTAGTTCAGAGGAGGATGACATGGAATGGGCTCGTGTGAGGGAAGATTTGGGTGTTCCTGGTAATGAAAGCATGGGAAGCGACTGGCGGGTTGCAGGATCGGACCCGTGGACGAGTTGGAGGGATGGAACGGGATCCACAGCTGGGGATGCTGTGGGGCGTAGTCAAAGATGTTTTAGCTCTGATGAGGATGATGATGATGAGGCACCTGGAATTAGGGTAACAGCTGATAGCGATGAGGAGTTGTAACTGGCATAAAATGGGGTCTTGAATCCAGGGCTAATTGCGTTGGGCAAGGTAATCTGGACGAACGCTTGGGCTCTTGTTGGGAATTTCCTGAAGACGGGTGTGTTTCGTTTGCTGAATACGTAAGTTACCAAGGACTCTGGGCATAAACGGCGGGAGGAACTGTGTGGGCTTTTGTTGTGCAACCTGTGTTTAATCTTATTAGCTTGGACCTCCGTCGTCTTCTTGACGGACATTATTTACCTACTCGGGATTGACGCTGGACTGACTGACTGACTGACTGACTGCGACCTTGGACTACCCTTTCTTTGGCTATCGGTGGAATTCGTGGAATTTAAGACGCCTGCACCTGGCTATCGACCTCGGACCGGATTGGGACCCCGCTGACCGCTGCAACCCTGATTGATGTATTTGGACCCGGAGTTCGCCCGCTGCACGGAGGAATAACAACTTAGTTACTCAACCACAGCTGTTGAGTAGCAGAGAGGAATCTGCTGCCAGTATTTATGTTTTATTGAATCTTTGTTTACCAGCTTTTGTTTGTTTAAAGTGCCAGGCTGAAGTAAGCATTTTTGGTTTAACCCGGATTAAACTCCTGTTTAATCCGGTTTATCTTTTGAACCGTTTTTGAGTGACTTTTCATATTGAAGGCGAGTGTTTGCCTAGCTCTTTGTTTTTTATGAGCATTTTTTGGTTCTGTATCTTTAATAAACTGTGTTGAATCTTATCTGGTGGCGTTCTGTCTGTGACATATCTTTCTCCAAATTCGCAATGTATAATATCTCTGAAAACTTCGTTAATGATTGAATTGTTTAAAATATACCAAAGAAAACATAAATAAATGATATCACTATGATCGTAAATAAACAACAAGATCAATACAATTACAGTAAGATGTTATATAATACTGCCTTGGAGAGGTAAAGATGGCTGGGCCTACACACAATGGATCTGTGCCTGTTTATCCTTTTCTTCCTCAGAGGACATAGTGGTGACAACTGGAATGGAGAAAGGGTCTTCTGGACCTTTTGCTTTCCTAGTCTTTGTTTCCAATTTATTTCTTTAGAACTCTTGTCTCTACACCTACATCTCTAGGGTTCATATCACTATTTCCCTTCAGCTATGTTTTATGGCACACAGCATGTTATGCTCTAAGACTAAAATTGTGTATTTTAGTAATGTTTAATTTATTGTCCTGTTTTATTATTTGATATTTGATGTTTAAGATGTTATCACTTTTTTATTATTGTTTTCCTGCACTTTATGACATTGAATGTTTGCCGCTATATGTTGTAAATTGCCCTGAGTCCCCCTGGGGAGATAGGAGAGGATAGAAATAAAGTTTTACCATTATTATTATTATTATTTCTCTCACTCAGCTTTCCAGTCCTTAACCTATGTGATACACCTCCTCTTTCATTAAGATATATCACCTAGGTTAGTTAAAATCAGAGTTCTCAAGAGCAACAAAAAAGTAAATGTGTATTTCTTTTTTATGTAACAGACGAATGTCCTTATTATATACCCAACTCCCACACTGATTTAGCTGCTCTAAGCAGATTACATATCTAATGGATGAACTGGCAAGACCTTGAATTAGAAAACATGACAGCTGTTAGTTTTCATACAACTGAAGTAGAAATACCTTTATAACCAATCAGGTGTAAAAGGTGAATTAAAAGCAAAATCAAAGTCTGTGCTACAAAATGGTATTTGGCACCTTCAGATATGGAGGAAGTATCAAGGGAAAACAATCACATGAACTATAATGAAGGCTTTGGAAGAGACAGGGAGGGAAAAGAAGCCACAACATTTTCCATACTGGCTTGAAAATGGCCAGGCGTCAACTCTCATGTATGTTTACAATGAAACAGTAAACATAACTATTTTAACTAAGTGTGTATCTGTATTCACTTTTTGTCACCAAAGAAAGTGATCATTTGCACATCGTTATGTAAGTAGACTTTTAAAAACATAATCTATTTTGAACTCCATCCTAGTTATTCAGTGTAGATTACTCCCAAGTTAAGTGTACAAAGGATAAATGGAATGCAGTCTTTATTTGTTCTTGGGAGGTGGTTAGGGGCAATAGCTATTTTAGTAATTTTGCCTGATTGTTTTGTGGGGGCTCATTCCTTCTGCCCAGTCTTGGGGCGGGGGCTTGAATGCATCTTGGCAATCTGCTCTATGCCTTGGATAAGCAAATGCTTATCTTTTTATATTTTAGAGAAGAAATAAAATGTGTACATGAAAAAAAAACATACTTCAAGGGGTTTTTAAAGGGTTTTTTAAAATTAAACCCACCCACTTCTGACTGCATTTTTACTATTTAGCAACCATGTAATTTATCTCACCAAAGTTATAAAAGTGGATACCCAAGTAAGATTTGTTTGATTCTATACTGTTGCATGTTCTCTCAAAACATGACTTTCTCCTGATCTCAAGTGTATACTAAAAAAAACCACAACAATTCCATAGAAAACCCTTAAGAACATGTCAGTATTGAATACTATGTATTTCCACAGGAACAACCAGATTCAATCAAGTGCTATCTCATGAGGAAGGGAAATACAAGTATCTACCAGTTACATTACATCACCCACACCTCATGATCAACTGCATAAAAAAACTGCTAAAAGACACAAAAAGGATGTTGTTCAGAATAAAGAAAATCTAGGTCCACACGCTGAATTCATAAGGTAATATTTAGTTCTCAATTTTTTCTCCAGTAGGGAGGAATTAGTGTGAGAGTATAATGGTTTTGATTGTTGGACTAAGACTTTGGGAGGCCAATTGTCTCTATAACAATTGGGTCATTCTCACCTGATAAACTCCTGACTACACAAACACACACTCTCTCAGAAAACTCAAGTTTAAAACCCTCCTGATCAGGTTTGTAACACACAAAAATGTTCCTTACATACGTGCTACATGAAAGTGCTGCACAGGAGACAAAGACATTCCATTTGAGTGCCATGTTACTTAACATGCAAATTTTTAAAACAGATTTGAAGGTGTAAAACCTTTAATATAACAGACAGCGACCCCAGAGAACTGCCCTGATTAAAATAATTTTCTACTGTCAACAATCATATTTATACGTATTTCCTGGATACTACATTTAAGTGCTAATGAGTTTTTCCTTGGGCAAATTACTTAGCATTTGGTTCAGTCCTTAATAAAAGTAACCCTCCACAAAATATGTTCAAAAACAATCTTATAGTATTAACTAGCTCTGAAGCAGAATGCAAAATCAAATACATGGTCAATGGATGATTCAATGTTCTTTTTGCATAAACTTCTTACAACAGGCTGCATTTTTCCTCAGCATTTTACATTAGTTTAATTCAGGGCTGTAGCCAGGCCGGGGGGGGGGGGGGGTCTAGAGGTTCAACCCCACCACCCCCACCAAAAAATTTCAGGTTTTTTTTTAACCTGGTTTACTCATGAATTTTAACTGGTTAACCAAATCCCCATGAGTGTCCAGTGAAGTTTATCAATGGGCCTGATTTCTAAATTATTTTGCGTTATGGAAGTGTTCTTAATGATTCGCTTAAAAAAGGTTTCACATTCCCCCCCCCCCCCGAATTTTCTGGCTATGGTCCTGGCTTAACTTACAGACATTTGCACACACATATATATACACTAAGTACTCTAGCCTCCAGCTTTTAGCTATTCACCCCTGAAATCAGCATTTCCCCTCAATGTGCCAGAGACCAGTACAGTATTTATGTCTCACTAGCAGCACAAAATAGAGTGGGGGCTTACCAAAGACCAACACTATCTAGAAAATTCTCTCTACCAGAATTTTGTAATAATGCCAATCATTTATTTCACATCTAGTCACTTTTTCCTGTAACTGTTTTGTTTTAATTTCTTTTCACATTCATTTAAATTCCTCTTCAAAATAGAGTAACTGATATCCTGTATTACTCAATGTAAAGTCATTTGTAAATATTGTTGGATCATATACATTTGTAGCAAATGGAAACCGCTTTGAGTCACCCATCTGGTGTGAGAAAAGCGGTATATAAGTGAAGTAAATAATAACAAATAAAGTCTAGTCTTCTACAACACTAAGTTCCTATGTGTAGAATCTAATACACAATTTAATAATTAACCATTTTGATTAGCTAAAACAGATGTTCCCTACAAATCAAACAGCAGATTCAATACACACACTGTATTGTTACATGCTTCTAGTAAATTCCAATTTATATAAACGCAAGTGTTTTCCTATGAAGAATTAATTAGAACTGTTATCTTTCTCTATGGCTGAAAGATTACAACTTGTGCAAGATTACCAAATGGGTCTCCATGTCTGAGTACAAACACAAGTCCTCATTTCCTAGAATACTAATTCAGCAACTCAAACTTCTATACCATACTTTCTGTTTACACATATAGTACTTAAAAAACCTATAAAAGCCAAACGGAACTTTAGAAAAGAATTCCTTCTTCTTTAAAGGTTTAATCAGATAACCAATTGTAATATTAAAATAACCTAAACATTAGGAAGAACATTACAGCAATAACAGCTGTTTGATGGTGGAATCATGCTGCCTCAGAGTGTTTTGGAGTCTCCTCTAGCGGTTTTTAAGCAGAGTTTGGATGGCAATCTCTTGGGAGTTCTTTGATTTGATATTCCTGCATGGCAGGGGGTTTGTACTAAATAGCTCTTGTGGTCTCCTCCGAATCTATGATTCTATGAACTTAGAATCAGTTATGCTAAGACTTATCTTACATCTACAAGGAAGAACTACACAATATTTTTAAAATATGAATTAACGCTAACAGGAAATGTAGAATATAAGACACAAAGGTACATTTTAATACCACAAAGTCATCTTTTTTAGAGACTGAAATTATCAGATTAGAAGCAATATTTATATGAATTATGTGTGATGATGTAACAAATTTGC
Source organism: Anolis carolinensis (assembly GCF_035594765.1). Taxonomy (NCBI): domain Eukaryota; kingdom Metazoa; phylum Chordata; class Lepidosauria; order Squamata; family Anolidae; genus Anolis; species Anolis carolinensis. Next base: position 159,235,200 of record NC_085843.1, on the reverse strand, counting down.
TTTTGTCTAGAGCAGGGGTCCTCAAACTTTTTAAGCCGAGGGCCGGTCCACAATCCTTCAGACTGTTGAGGGGCCGGATTATCATTTGAAAAAAATACAAACAAATTCCGATGCACACTGCATATGTCTTATTTGTAGTGCAAAAACAACAACAACAACAACAACAACAACAAGAACAATGAAAGAACAATACAATATTTAAAAATAAAAACAATGTTATCCAACATACATTTATCAGGATTTCAATGGGAAGTGTGGTCCTGCTTCTGGCCAATGAGATAGTCAAGTTAATTAGGGTTGTTGTTGTTGTTGTTGTTGTTGTGTGCCTTCAAGTCATTTAAGACTTTGGGTGAGCCTAAGTCTAAAATTTATTTATTATTTATTTACTGCATTTATTTACTACATTTGTATCACACCCTTCTCACCCCAAAGGGGACTCAGAGTGGCTTACAAATTATATGTACATATAATATATTATATTATTAGCATAGCACAATAATAGCATTATATATTACTATATTGAACTATACAACTGTACTGTAATATTATTAGTAATATTATATGTAATATAGAATATATAATTAATATTATTATATGGTATTATTATTAGTGTTATATTGTATTACATTATAATATTATTATCAATAATATATAGAGATACAATATATTATTTTATAAAACTGAGGGCGGGGGCCAGGTAAATGACCTCGGAGGGCCGCATCCGGCCCCCGGGCCTTAGTTTGGGGACCCCTGGTCTAGAGAAAGGACAGGTTTTTGAACTAAAAAGCCACAACTGTTACAAATACTGGGAAAAAAACTCTTCCATTTACAGTTTACAGTTACAAATTGTGAAAATTTAGGTTTCTAGATTCTAGCTCACATTAGATACAGAGCTACTGGATGAAACAAAATACAGGCAGGGGATATTTTATCTAGAATACTCATCAGACAAAGAACAGTTGCATGTCATACAGACTGAGTATAGTGGAGGATAATACAATAACACTTAACCAGGATTCAGTATTTTTTGTAAGACAGAAGTGGGTGAACTTCAGTCTTCTGAAACTAATTTTTGTTTGTACGATAATACAAAGATTAAAAAGCCTAAGGAAATGATGCTGGAGCTAATCTGTATTCAAATAGTCTAAGTATGCATTGTTGCTTGAAAACATTTTTCAGAATGTCTTATTGAGCCAGATCAAGGTTCAATCCATCAATTCTTTGTGACAATATCAGCAACTACAAGTACTAGGTGATCCATTAAAACTGTCATATTAGACTCCCTTCTGATAAATCCTGCTCTATAAAACAGACAGGTAGAGGGACAAAACCTTAGGGCTGAGATCTTGAAGTTCAGACTATTACAGTCCCATAGGAATGAACAGGAGAGCTGAAAAAATCATGGGTATGCAGCAGCAAGGGGAAAGTAGAGAATGTTGCCAGTTTATGAGCAGCTTATTATTTCAACAATGCTGGCATCTGCAAGGGTCCTCTAAGGTCATAGTACTCTGGGAAGGGTGCCTTAAAAATCACCAGTACATAGGCAAATTCTCAAACCTTCTCTAAGCACCTTTACCCTGTTTCCCCTAAAATAAGACATCCCCAAAAAATAAGACCTAGTAGAGGTTTTGCTGAATTGCTAAATATAAGGCCTCCCTGAAAGTAAGACCTAGCAAAGTTTTTGATTGGAAGCATGCCTGCTGAATAGAACACCAGAGCATGCAGGATTGGTAAATATATGTACCATAGAGTGTTGTACATGGAAATAATGGTAGTAACAAGAAATTCTTGATAGGATTCACAGTTTGTCTGGTTATGCTGATTTGTGATAACTACTGTACAGTATATAATAAATGTTCATTTTTTTTTGTTCAACAATAAATGTGAATTCTTCTTCATGGAAAACTAAGACATCCCCTGAAAATAAGACCTAGCGCATCTTTGGGAGCAAAAATTAATATAAGACACTGTCTTATTTTCGGGGAAACACGGTAACTTCAAGAATCAATGCAAAGTCAAAAACTGTGGAAACAGGATGTCTGGAGGTTGGCATTATCCTCTCCAGATGATGACAACATTCTCTGCCTTCTACGCTGCTGCCACAACACAACCTTAAAAAAAGTAAACTCTGATAGCATAATGGACCATTACATTGCCATAGTGGGCCCATAAGATTCCAGCCCAGATATTTTCTATAAGTGAACAAAATAGAAGCAAAGTCAGTAAGAGGGCAGTAGGAAACTCATGGTACCTGAATACATAATGAAAGTGGACATTAATAACCCATAATAACAGTAGAGGTTTACATTTTTTAAAGAAACCACAAAAGTCAACACCCACAGCGCTTTTCATAGACATTTTAGTGACTGTGGTCCTGAGAAACATTATAGTGTCTGTCTGCACAAAAAAGATGGTACATTTTTATTGGTGGTAAACGTTTTTCACTGCTAATGAGTCAGACCGCTTTCAATCAGCTGCAAAGAATCCTGGGGCACGTTAAGACTAACAACTGTTGTTTGGCATAAGCTTCTGTGAATTCAAATCCACACACTATGAAAGCTTATGCCAAATAAAACTGGTTAGACTTTAAGATGTCATAAGATTCTTTACAGCTGTTTCTGTGGCAACAGACTAAACAGCTAGGTCTTCAAACAGTGCAAATGTTGTGCTTAAGAGACAAGCAGAAAAATAATTTTAAAAAGCATCAAAAGTTCCTTAATTTCACCCAAAGGGCTGTGATCATTCAATTAAGAAACCAGGGGTACAAATACAAAGACCTAGGCACAGTGGAAAGCAGTTGAGAAACCAAATTGTCTTGTCTCCTTGCAGTTGCACAATTATTCTGCATATGCAGTAGAGGAACGGAACATAACCTAAAACATGAAAATCTTAAAAAATGAAAATTATTTGTTCTTGGTTGTTTTGGATCATTGTTGTCAAGTCAACTTTAGCTTACAGTGGCCCTATGAAAGAGATCCCAGCTTCACTTCTAGAGCCTAGCTAAAACATTCCTACCATCTTTTATTCTGTTCTGTTTCGTACTGTTGCATTCCAATCATTTATCAGCATATTCTGTTTGTTCAATTTATTCTCCCTTTGTAGTTGAAGAATAAACCAGGATTATTTTTATATTAATGGGTGTTCCCTGAAATCTTATCGATATGACTTGGTCAGATTTTGCATTACATCCTTGCATTGTATCTCTCCTCACTATTACTGCCACACTATTTCCTCTTAGATTTTCATCTCCCGAGTAAATCACGGTGTAATTATCTGACTCAAAATGTCTAATTCCCCTCCACTTTAGCTTGCTCACCTCAAGTACTACAATATTTATACACTAAACTTCTTTTATAATATCTAGCTTTCCTTGATTCATCCTTTTCACAGTCCATATTCCTATGTATTGGATCACTCTGAACTTTCCTTTTACTTCTGAGCACATCAATAGCTGAATGTCCCTCCTGCCAGATGCATCCTAAACCACAGCGCTACTAACAGTTGTCCTCTGCTGTGTCCTAGTATTACTATTGTTATGTTTATTTATATCCCACTTTTTCTCTCCAAAGGGAGATTCAATAAGTATTTGTTGAGTGCCAACTGAGAGTTTAATTTTCTGGTACTCTCTTGCTTCATTTTGAATTCTCTCATCGTAAGAGTTTTCATGGTAAAAAACAACAACATTCATTTCCATGCCTCTTTCTGTATGGAATTAATAAGAGTTAACTATAGTGCCACTGTCGTTGTCTTGGATACATTATCTGGTAGTGTCACCCTCCCCCACCCCACAATTGCTGCTGCCCAGTAGCCATTTGGTAAATTTAATCTGGCTCCTCAGAAAATGCTTGTTTGACCTGGAAAGTCTACCAGCAGAATTACTGTCAACAACATGGCTTCTTGACTCACAGGAGCATGCAATCCCATCAACAAAACGTAACACCATTAGTGGGTTATTGGTATTATCTATGAAATCCCCAGAGAAAGGAAAGTGAGAATGAAGCATTCAAGGTGAGAATAAATCATCTTCTTACTCATATTACCACACAATTTTCTTCCCATTCTTAACATACTGCACCAAAAGAGGAAGCTGGGATAGTACAAAAACTAAGTCCATCATCCAACAGTAAAGTTACTCAGCATTAGCTGAAATTATCAAAAGTAGAGCAAAAACATATAGTTGAAGAGAAACTGTTTAGTGGCTCATCAATCTTGCATATCTAATTCTATCATGGAATGGGGAGAATTAAACATGAGAATATGCAAGATAATGCTTGTATCCCATAAATTTTTACAGTTCTCAAAATTCTCACAGGATAAACAGGGGTTCAGGGAGTAACTAATGATCCACTATAGAAAGGGAAGCATGAAGCAAATAATTTTGGAGCAAAAAATAAAGCCTGAAGCTTTAATGAACTATGGATATTCCTTGTAGCATGCAAGCAAAGCAAACATTCTTTTATCCAGTTGCACAGTATTCTGGCTTCCAATGCTTTGATCAACAGGACTTGAACTACAACTAATTGAAAAAGTGTTTCTCTAATGTCAGACTACTTGAAACCATTTCCCAGTGCTCAAGAATATGGACTGTGAGGGGGAAAAACTATCCAAAACTTTACCTAAACTATAGGTTTAGGGTTTTGCTGTTTCAAAATTTGTGCCTAATATTGAGTATTACCTCAATATGAGATTACCTGCTTTCTTGACACTATACCCATAAATTTTGTTAGAAATTTCTAGAAAAAGGAATACATTAGAAAAAAGTACTTGGACTTTAATATGCAAGCTTTTTCAGTGGCTGTGTCTTACCTCTAGAACTTCCTTGGACAGGAGTTCCATGCTGCATGTCACACAGTACTGTATTCCTATGAAAGCCATGTACAGATTAGGGATGGGTATCTAGAATTCTAAACCAGATTTTTTGGGTCTCACTAAACTACAAACTAAGAATTCCACAGGATGTTTCCATGGCAGCTAAAGTGGAAGAAAGCACTTTAACAATGTAGTATGGTTGGGATATTTCTTATTTAATTGTTATTTCTTATTCTCTTTGTTAATCTTTCAGAACCTATTAAAGACAATCTTTTTAAAGAAGGCATTCGATATATAATTTTAACGTGGTGCCCTAAATTTGTCACTATTTTGTTAAACATTTTGGTTAGAACTGCAAAATTATTATTACTGTTGGTAGCTTCTTTGAACTCCGTAAGAGAAAAGCTGGGGTATATTAAACAAATAAAAACTTTAAAATTGTTTTAAAAATTCAGTCACTTTCACATTATATTTTGACCTAATGCTACAAGAGCTGCTAACAATTTAAGCTCAAAACTGAAAATGTTAAAAAGAAAAAGGAAGAAATATCATTTTGGTAGAAGTTTTTAGGTAATTAACAGCACAATCCCATACACATGTATTCAAAAGCAAGTCTCATTGAATGTAAGATACCTTACTCCCAAGTAAGCGGGCATAAGTCAGCTGACTAAGTGCACAAAAACAACCATCAGTGACAGATGACCCACACTGTGTACAATTAAAGTAAAGGGGTATCATACTTAAAAAAAATTAATGCAACAGTACAAATAGTTTACCACAAGTTTAAGAAGAAAATTAAAACTGTAAGCATGGAAGTGGCTGGCACCAGTTGAGTAAAAATCCTTTCTTATTTACATGGTAAAAAACCAATGGGTGCAAGTCCTTGCTAGCTTTTTTCCAACAATCTTTCAAAAGTGAGTTTATTACTGAAAGAGTTCAACAAATTCATGCTGTCTTGTACTTATCACTGCACTTATCAAAGTGCTTGCAAAATTACCTTTATGATCTGTTCTGGTATGTTCCCTTGGATCAAAGTCCAACAGGTCTGTCTGTAGTTTCCCTGACCTTCTTTTCATCATTTTCAAGAGTGGGACGATTTACATCTCACACTGTGATTGTTCATTACAAAAGTACAGCAATACTTGTGCAAGCTTGCAAAATCTTCCATTGGGAGGAAGAATGGCAAAATAGGAGCCTCTTCTCATTTCATCACCTACCAAGCAACAGACCTAATGTTTCATCTTCCTTCACATGTACGAGAAACAGCTGTCATTCTTACACCAATGTTAGTCTGCCTCTATAAGTTTTAACTTATCAGACTTTCCTTTTGATTTATTACCAATGCTTGTACAATTTTGCCAATAGACATTATGGTAATCATAGCAATATTTTAGATGCTCAATTTTCACTTTCTCATTAGAATTATCTGCAATTCTGCCTATAGTAATAAATTCTATCCTAAACATTCTTCACCTGTTAGAATAAAATTTCAAATTGCATTTTTACCAATGTACTGAAATTTGCCTGCCTAGTAAACAAGATGCATGTTTGGCCCATGTTTAGCAAAAGAAGACATCAAGAAATCAGATGCTGCTAGATAAGCTGTGATGAACTGAACTCTCTTCAAACATCAGGTACAATTTTAGAACCCCTCATCCTGAATTACAAAATCCAAAACTATTCACATGGGTGACTGAGATTTGGGCACCTTGTTTTCTGATGGTTCAAAGTCCCCAAACTTTGCTTCATGCAATATATATATATATATATATATATACATGTGTATAAAACTACCATCAGGCTATGTGTATAATGTGTACAGTACTTCCTCAGTGATGTAACTAGATGGCTGGCTATTATTTATCATACTTGTATTCCGTCTCAAGGTAGCACAAAGGCAACAATTCAATGCCACATGCATACATCAATGAATAAACATTAAAACCAACTAATTAAAACATAACATTAAAACAAAAATTAAAATTACATAATCCAGGTTATATTCCAGGGCTAGGGCTACTAAAATATGCTGCAGAGTTGTAGCTTCGTGAATGTGGGTGAAAGCCACGCTTACCGACACTTTCAGAAAGTATGGTCTGTGCACTTTTGAAACACCCCCTTCATACTTCCTTGCTTTCCTTCAGCTTCCTCACCCGTCAAGTGTATCTGACACTTTAGTTTGTTAACTGATGGCAACCACTTCTTACCTACAGGTATTCTGCATTTTGAAAATTGGTCAGTTTCATTTTATGCAAAGTTATGTGTGTTGGTAGTGGCTGTTGCTATAATTTTATGTTATTGTTTTAATACTTATGTACTGATTTACGTTATATGCTGCACCTTGGAGTGCTTTTGTAAACCGCCTGAGTCCCTTTGGGAGATGGTGGCAGGACATAAATAAGGTTTATTATTATTATTATTATCTTCTCTCCAGAGATCTTACCTGATTTTATAGTGAGGTAAAGTATGCTTGCGCTTAATCACTTTCTTGAACTGACTGACAATGATGGAAGTGAGTTGTGGCAAGGGCCTCCCTTCAAATTGCGACTTGACCTCCAGGTCGATCAAGGGCTCGTCCACAAAGCAGAAAGACCAGTGCGTGAAGGGCAAGCGAGTGAAGACCAGCCTCACCCGACCCACCACCCTGGAGATCTTGGCAAAGAGGTAGGCCGACTTGCCAAAGACCAGGTCGGCGTCAATGGCCAGGTGGAAGCCCCCCTGGTACTCGAGGTCCAGCTCGAAGTCCAGCTCCTCAGGGCAGCCGTCCTCGCTGCAGGTCACGGGCCGGAGGATCTTGATGTTCTTGAAGAGGGGCACCACGTTGCCCAAGCCGACGTCGCGCAGGCTCAACCCCTCCAGGACTTTGCCTGTCACCTTGGTCTGGAGCAACTCCTCGAACTCCACCTTGATCTTCCTGGTGACCCAGTGGCGGAGGAAGGACGTGTCCTTGAGCTCCCTAAACAGAAAGAGGCAGATGGCATTGAGCCAGTAGAGGGTCTCCTCAGTACACTCCACTGAGAGCGAGTCCTGGACCGAGGCCTGCTGCGAGGGCGGTTTGGGCTCCAGAGAGAAGCCTATGAAGCCGGCTAGGTACTCCCTGAGGCTGTGGTCCGGCACCACGCGGGGCGTGAAAGCGCTGGGGCCCGGGCTCGAGATGGAGCCCTGAGGTGGTTCCGGGGACCTCCGGTAGAAGAGCAGCACCTGGGCCAGGAGCGTGAGGAAGGAGCCCAGCAGGGCCGAGAACAGGATCCCATACACCGACAGCATGGCCCCGCCGAGGCCCCACCTCTCTCCCAGAGGCCTCCCTTCCTGCCTGCCTGAGGCCCTCGCCTCTGCCTCACGCCGCCGCGCCCGGCAACGCAGGAGGAGACGGCGGCACCGGCGCCACGACTCCCGCCGGCGCCACGGCCCCAAACCCCGCCTCCTCCATCCTGCGGCCTGGCGGGGCGGCTCGCCCTCAGACGCGGACGGCTCGCTCCTTCTGCGCCTCACACAACAACACCGAGGGGACACACATCCGGGTCTTCCCTGCCTCTCCTTCCGCCTGCCGCTTCCCAAGGAGAAGGCACCAACTGCCGCCTCTCTCCCCCCCCCCCTTCCTCGTGCTCTGATTGGAGGAGCCCGGGGGGTTACGTCATAGGGCACGCCATGCCGCGCGCTGAGCTCATAATACTGCGGAAAGAGGAAGGGGCCTCGCGCGCGGAGGTGGCGGTTGGGGAGGAAAAGAGAGGGGAGGGGGGGATACCACGGGGAGGGAAAGCTCTTTGTGGAATGTGAGCATGCGCATTGCTGGCCTGTGCGCTCCCTGCTGACGCTTTGTTCCTTCACCTGCTACAGGTTAAGTCGGCTACTCTGTAGGGACAATGCACTTTGACGTCACTTCTATTGCCTTGGCTCAATGCTATGGAATCCTTGGGAGGGACAGCCAACACTCCAGAAGACGGGAGCAGAATTCAAAACTATCTTGACAGCTTAGAGAAGGCATGGGCAAACTTGGGCCCTCCCTCCGGGTGTTTTGGACTTCAACTCCCACCATTCCTAACAGTCTCAGGTTAAGCTGCTGAGGAGGGAAAGGAAGGGGCCCGAGGCTGTTAGGAATGGTGGGAGTTGATGTCCAAAACACCTGGAGGGAGGTTTGCCAAGTTTGCCCATATCTAGCATAGAGAGATGGGCCGAAACTAACATAATGAAGTTCCAACGGGGACAAATGCAAGATACTCCACTTGAGTTGGAAGAGACCTCGTGGGCCATCCAGTCCAACCCCCTGCCAAGAAGCAGGAAAATCGCATTCAAAGCACCCCTGACAGATGGCCATCCAGCCTCTGCTTAAAAGCCTCCAAAGAAAGAGCCTCCACCAGGCCTGTAGCGGGGGGGGGGGGGGGAGAGGGGGGAGGGGAGGGTTAGGGGTTCAACCCCCCCCCCATTTTTCAGGTTTAAAAAAAACTCTGGTTTACTCATGAATTTTAACTGGTTAACCAAATCCCCATGCTAAGTCTATGAGACGCAAAAAATTAAGAGTCCCTCCAGGCACTATCTCAAGCAGATATTGACAGGTCTGTAGCGGGGGGGGGGGGGTGTGTTAAGGGTTCAACACCCCCCCCCCCCCCGCTACAGACCTGTCAATATCTGCTTGAGATAGAGAAATTTTCAAAACCCCTCCCGAAATTTTTTTCTGGCTACGGCCCTACCTCCACCACACTCTGTGGCAGAGAGTTCCACTGCTGAACAGCTCTCACAGTGAAGAAGTTCTTCCTCATGTTCAGGTGGAATCTCCTTTCCTGTAGTTTGAAGCTGTTCTTCCTTGTCCTAGTGTCCAAGGCAACAGAAAAGAAGCTTGCTCCCTCCTCCCTATGACTTCCCTTTACATAATGAGGCCCTCATCATGTCTCCCCTCAGCCTTCTCTTCTGCAGGCGAAACATGCCCAGCACTTTCAGCCGCTCCTCATAGGACTTGTTCTCCAGACACTTGATCATTTTAATCACCCTCCTCTGGACACCTTCCAGCTTGTCAACATCTCCTTTCAATTGCGGTGCCCAGAATTGGACACAGTATTCTAGGTGTGGTCAGACCAAGGCAGAATAGAGGGGCAGCATGACTTTCCTGGATCTAGACACTATACTCCTATTTATGCAGGCCAAAATCCCATTGGCTTTTTTTTTGCTGCCACATGACATTGTTTTCTCATGTTTAACTTGTTGTCCACAACATTAACTTCCAACAATGTTGTTACTGTAAGTTCATTTTACGCAATTCTATATTTGCAGTCCATTTTTTAGTAATCAATGTTTTCAATACATTGAGATATTTTGGTGCTAAATTCATAAATACAGTAATTACTACATATCTTTACCATGTATTGAACTGCTTTTTCTGTTGGTTTGTTGTAAAACATGATGCTTTGGTGCTTAATTTGTAAAATCATAGTGTAATTTGACGTTTAATAGGCTTTTCCTTGATCTCTCTTTATTATCCAACATTTTCACTTATCCAACGTTCTGCCAGCCCGTTTATGTTGTATAAGCGAGATTCTATAATAAAATATTGCACTTGATGGGTTTGATCCGTCAAGTTGTAAAAATGCATAGCCATCTATGCTTTGGGTATTTAAATGTTTTCCTAATTTATTTTAGAAAGCTCCCTTGTAATTCACTTCTTTATTGAGGCTACTGATCCATTCTAAGCCTAATGATGTAGAACATCTAACCATCCATGTTTGTAATAACTATGAAAATATTTTCCCATGTAATCAAAACAATTCTAAAACTGATAAAAGTCACTCTGTGTTTCCTGTTTGGGCAATTAAGGGCTTTATAAATATTCAGTTTTGGCCTATTTTGCTAAATGTGATTGGAAAAACTTCCAAAGCCCAGACTTTTTTTTAGTTTTGTAAGATTGCATTGGGATCAGGTTCTAATACTGCCTAACTCAATGTTTGGGCTGTTTGCATTTAATGCACTGGTGGTATTTTGCTATTTCTCAGAGATTGTGGGAGTTGAAGTCCAAAACACCTGGAGGGCCCAAGTTTGCCCATGCCTGCACTAGAGCATGGATCCACTTTAAATCCAGTTTCTGCCTCCTGCAGAATTCTGAGGCTTGTAGTTTATGGAGGAGCCTTTAAACAGCTCAGCCAGACAGGTCCTGGGCCTCATAAAACTACAAAGTCCAGAATTTTGCAAGAAGCAGAAACCGGATTTAAAGTGGATCTATGCTCTGGTGTGATGAGGCTGTAACGGAGTGCTAAACTACTATTCATAGAATCATAGAACCTCTTCTTCAACATGTGTTTTCACATGTTCTTTGTTCTGGACATTTTGCTTATATCCTTTGCCAGAACTCTGTCTTTTCCCCCTTGAAATATGTCCCACTTTTCTTTGAAATAGACACACCATACTAAGTGTAAAAGAATGTCTGTTTCTCTCCCTGAGGGCATTCCCTCCACATCATTCTTCAAGTCAAAATTCTTTTCGTTGTTGTTTCTTCTAATACATTTACAGTGTAATGACACTGTGTTCGATAAGAGTTAGTCCCACAACCTTGGATGTGTTTCCATATTTGGCTGTCTTCCTGGCTTGTGAATACTATAGAATTGACTCTAGATATCCAGAAAATTTGATGCAGACAACCATAAAATGAGGGGAAGGGGCCACCACTATGGCAGCACTCTTTATTTTCCCCTGCATTACAGGAAAAATCTTCATGATTTAACCATGGAGTGCCAGTAAAAGTCCTGAAGAATATTGCAATTGCATTTCGTTTCTATTTTTAAGGAAGCATTTAAAACTCCTTTGGAAATTGCTAAGAGGCAATGTGTGTTCTGCTAGGAAACAGATGTTGGAAACAGAAGCAGTAGAGAACTGATGCCCTCATGTCCTTATGGACTTTCCATTGCAGTTAGTCACTACAGAATGCTACACTGGGCAGGCATTAGGTCTGATCCATCAGGGTTGTTCTTGTAGTTATTAAACTATTAGATTACTAGTCTGTTAGATTACAGCAAGATCCCCAAATCAGCAGGGGATACATTATCTAGGCTTCTGGTTCCATCATACCATGGAGATGCCCAGGAGCACCTAGAAATTCCTTGAGACATATCCTTTCTAGGAATTTCCAAGTTCAGGGCACCAGGAGGATCTAGCAAATTCTTTGATATATATATTTTTTCTTCAAATGCAGGTAAGTGCAACCACAGATATGGGTTCTGCTGTTATGGGGGTCCTATTGAATTAGTTTAGTTAAGAGTCCCATTCATATCAATCACCGGCCTAATTTGATTGCAGCACTAAAGTGAGGTTAAAGTAGTGTGCAAAAGAGCTTTTGATTCATATGTTGCCTTCCTATCAAGCACAGTAAAAATGAGAGTGGAAGCATTTGTTTCCATTTCGATTTAACCAGTTTACAATTACTGTAGATCAGAAATCTTAATTTATGGTTATTTTTAAGCAGGATTTATGGAAGGAGTGAGCAGAGTGCCTTCCTCTAGATCGGTGGTTCTCAACCTTCCTAATGCTGTGACCCCTTAATACAGTTCCTCATGTTGTGGTGACCTCCAATCATAAAATTATTTTCATTGCTACTTCATAACTTTAATTTTGCTACTGTTGTGAATTGTAATGTAAATATCTGGTATGCAGGATGTATTTTCATTACTGGACCAAATTTGGCATAAATACCCGATACACCCAAATTTGAATACTGGTGGAGGGGGGTTGATTTTGTTATTTGGGAGTTGTAGTTGCTGGGATTTATAGTTCACTACAATCAAAGAGTATTATGAACTCCACCAACAATGAAATTGAACCAAACTTGGCAAACAGAACTCTCATGACCAAGAGAAAATACTGGAAGGGTTTGGTGAGCATTGACCTTGAGTTTTGGAATTGTAGTTCACCTACATCCAGAGAGCACTGTGGACTCAAATGATGGTGGATCTGGACCAAACATGGCACAAATACTCAATATGCCCAAATATGAACACTGGTAGAGTTTGGGGAAAATAGACCTTGACATTTGGGAGTTGTAGTTGCTTGGATTTATAGTTCACCCACAATTTATTCTGTGGATAAAGGTATGTATCTGAAGGGAACAGAAATAAATGCTTAAATACCAGAAAATCTAATTTTGAACAAAAAGCACAGAAAAGCAAAATACTCCCCCAGGAAACGCAATTGAGATATGGTCACATTTCTGTAACAAGAGAACGAATATTTTAGCCTTTTTAATGTGGAAAACTGTAACATAGTCATGACACACATTTCTCATTTTGTGTTACTAGCTTTGCACATGTGGGCTGTTAAACTTCTAGAAAGATAAACTTTTCCTGTATTACTTACATTTCCTGCAACATCAGAGAAATTGTGAAATCTGCTGGCTGTTGTTATATACAATTATTTTCCTCCCTCAAGATGATTTCCTTTGTTCCATAAAACAATTTATTGAGTGTGGGAGATTAAGAGCAAATAAATTAATGACTGTGTTCCCAACATAAGTTTTACAAGGCAGTCATATGTACATTTACTCACCTCACCATTCCTTTCTAGTAAGGATTACAACATTAGCCACAGGCAACATCTTTAGAAAAAGTGGATTTCATTTGCTAAATGTATGTTCCATTCACCACACAAATTCATTACAATAGAGGAGCTAGTAAACTAAAGGATTGTTCCAGAGGCCAGCCTTCCAGGGTGGTAAAACAACCCTACTCTAGTCTCCAAGCATGATGGTTAGAGGTGATGCGAGCTGTTGCAAAGCACATTTTGCAGGAGATAGATTGGGGCATGCTGGCCTAACACTGAAAGCACTATTAGCTATTGTATGATGGATTGCAATAGTAAACATTCTCGCTGATAACGCAATAGAGAATGACAGTACTCAAAGTGCATTACCAACTTAATATTCAACTGATAGTAAGTGATGTCTGATGGTTTCCATGTCAGCTGGATGGTGAATGGACCAGGTTTTTGGTTCAAAGGAGTTGTCCAATGTGCTGAATTCTATTCTCAAAGTAGTTCTGGCATTTGGTTATCTGCTTTATGTTTCAGATTAAATCCTGGAGCTATTGACTGCTCCACTGACATGTAAGCCATGAGCCACCACTGCAATAGTTTAAATGAATATTTGGTTATCTGATAGAAAGTAATTGGGATATAAGCCAATAACACATGATCATATAGTTTAGTTTACCTTACTTCATTATTTAGAATACAGAAGATACATGCTAAATTGGGCCCCTAAACTAAAGCCCGTAAGCTGGATGCAGCCCTCCAAGGTCATTTACCCGGCCCCCACCCTAAAACTAGACCTAGGGTCACGCTAAATCTGAAATGACTTGAAGACACACAACAATCCTAATTAGCCAAAAGTAGACCCATACATTCCATTGAAATACATGTAAGTTTGTGCTGATTAAAGTTAGTCTTCATTGTAAATATTGTATTGTTGTTCCATGTTTTTTGCACTGTAAAGTTGATATGTGTAGTATGCATAGGAACTCGTTCATTTTTTCCTAGCTATAGTCCGGGCCCTCAGCAGTCTGTGGGACTGTGAACTGGCCCTCTGCTTTAAAAGATTGAGAACCCCTGTGCTAAATACACTTTGCTGCTATATGCAGTTTGCACATAAAACATTCTGCCAAAGGAAAGAAATATGTATAATTAGGATATTCTAAGATTTAAGTGGGTGCCTCCTTACAAAATAAGAACAAAATAGTACCTTGTTGGATCTAAACCAGTTTTTCCTGGCCCAGCATTTTTTGTAAGCCATCAGAAATGCATCATCCACTGGTGAACTGTGAGCTACACTTTCCCCACTGCTGATTTAAATATAATCTATATTCTCCTCTAGGAAAACTGGAGGTTAAGGCAAATGTGCCAAGGCAAATTTTTGCTCATTTTTAATTAATCCATTCTATTTTTAGAAATTTGGAGAGAGCTACACAGGATACTGAGGTTCCTAGCCCTCGGGACTTACAAGGCTACTCAGGACAAGATCCAGACAGCTTTAGCCTCTGCCGTTTCTTCAGACATAACCACACTCTTTCAAACCATTGTAATAGCCTTAAGGACTAGGATTTTTTTTTCCAAAATGAAATTAGAGATGCTAAATGACGTTCTTCAAAACAAATTCTCTGCTTGTGCATTGCACTTATAGAAATGCAGTCCAGGGTAGAGTATTTATGAAAATCCATCAGCATGGAATTTGGTTTGATACTCCTGTTGGTTCTATAGCTACACTTGATCAGCCTCAGAACTTGTTATGTAATTGGCAAGAAGAGCCACTAAAAAGAGTCGTCTCATGTTCAGGACCATCCCCAAGAGGTTTGCTACTCCTTTCCTCCTTTCCTTTACGGAGTCCTAAATCTGTTGCTTGGGGTGGTCAGTACAACTTAAGCCCCTTCCACACAGCTGTATAAAATCCACATTGAATAATAATAATTTTATTTTTGTACCCCGCCACCATCTCCCCAGAGGGACTCAGGGTGGCTTAAAGATATAAAACCAGCATACAGTAATACAAAAATACAAAAACACACAAATAAATTTAAAAGGCATTAAAACTGGATTATATGGCAGTATGGACTCAGGTAACCTAGTTCAGAGCAGATATTGTAAATTATCTCCCTTGATATTCTGAGTTAGATGGCTGTGTGGAAGGGCCCTCATCCTTTTTGTCTATTTCCATAAGGGTGTTAATGACTTGAGCATGGGCTATGACTCTAGAGACAAAGGTTCAATTCCCCATTTGTCCATAGAAACCAAACCAATGGCCGACTTTGGGGCAAGTCACACACTCTTAGTCCTCCAAAAACCATTGAAAGGTTTCCTTTAGGGTGGGCCACCATAAGTTGGAAATAGCTTGACGGCACATAACAACAGTTGGTATGATGTATTGGCCCACAACATAATTGTGAACGATAGTCTGCTCAAAGCATACCCCTTTGTATCTGAAGCGTATTTTATAACAAGGAGAGCTGTTATAGGATCAGCTGAGGCTTAGTTTATTTGCTCTGCAGCGCCTTCCTGTTTGATAAAACAACTGCCTCATTATCTAAAAATCCATGTTGGCTTGTGCTATTAACACTTCCTCATCTCTGTGCTCCTGCTGGTTTAATAATTGCCCGTGTTGCCTGCCAAGCTCTGTGCTTACCAGAGAAGCATGTTTAGATAGCAATAGAAAGCAGCATGCATATTTTGTATAGTGTCTGTCACATTTTTATTTGTGAAGATACTGACAACACATTTGCACAGAGTCACACTACTTAAAATACTTATTTTGATGCCAATCACTGATTCTCCCAGCTATATATATGTCCACTCTAGCAAACAGGCTTGGACAGAATTAGATCTAAATCCCTTTCCCATGCAATTCAGATGTTTCACATAGCATGCACTGATTTTCTAGGCAAACAAAAACATTGCTGGGTTTTCATTCAAGAGCTTGGAAAATGAAGCACACTTTAAGAGCCGTGCACGATCGGATCAAGAGTTTTTCTTGTGTGGAGAGAGGAAGATAGAATGTCCTTTAAAGAACTGGAAACTTGACATGATGATGAATACTAAACAACTGTACTTAGGGTTCGGTCTCAAAGCTTTTTATAACATCAAGCAAATACTTTGTGTCAGGCAGAACAGTTCCTCAATGGCTTTTACATTAAAACTGAATCTGAGTATCCTGCCTTTGCCTGACTGCTTTACGGAGGGAAGGCTGAAGGTGCTGCTGTCAGATGTAGATGTGTGACTTTCCACTATCAAAAGGCATATGATGGCATATGGCACAGAAATTAATTTTAAAGGATTTCGATATGTCTGTTTTAGTCAGATATGCAAAAACATATTGCTGTAAGGGGAAAGTGATGGGTAAGCAGATGATATATTAGATTAGTGATTTATTCTCAATTGTTATTACACTATTTTTAAGGAATTTATTGCTAACAAGTTTAATTCTAAATATTTATTTTTGGCATTTAAAATATTTATTATTTCCAAAGTGTCTGGAATATATTCTTCTTGCTGTGAGACCACTTGATTCTCCCAGCTAGATAATGTCCTAACAAACTGACTTCCCACATCCCAGTGATTGACCTTCCTTTGCAGATCAAATAAAATGTATCATCAGTCTCCCTTTATTTATATGACACATTCCCCCTTACTTTACATATTCAGAAAAATGTGAATCACAGTCTTTGAATCTTAGTGAAATAAGCAACTGTGTTTGCTATGGCAGCCACTGTTTGCTTTCTTACCTGAAGGAAAACACACTGCTTTGATTTTGGAGTTGTCACACTTTTGAGATTAATGTTAAAGCCATTAACATGCATTATGTTTGTCTTGTACACTGTTCGGCAATACTGTAGGTATATATGCCTCAGAAGGAGCTCATGTATTCCTGTGTATTAATAATATATAAGTGCAAGTTAATGAGAGGAGGAAAGGCAGTTGTCTTAATTGACTTTCTGAGATACTAATCTGTGGCTCATTAGCTTTAAACATAGGTCTTGCAACTCTGTGCCATTCAGAAATAATGTGCTTTAGCTGGAAACGCGGCACAGTAAATGCAACATGATGTTCATCCATTATTCAGTTTATAAATACACACACCCCTCTGTTTGTTCTCCAGAGAGTTTTAGGAAGCAGATGATTAAAGGCAGAAAGGTCTGCAGATAAGCAGGCATAATAAAAGGTTGAGGAAGAAGAAGTTGGCACTAAATATACAAGGGCAACTGGCAGCTAAGCTGCATGCTATGGCTGTAGGGAAAGCATCAGTTCTTAAAAGTTTTCAGGGCAACCCTATCTAGAGCTTAGGAAAGCTGCTTTTGGGGACTGTAACTCAGAATGCTCAAGCTAGCATAATTGTTCAGCCTAAATCCAGATGCTACATTATTTAATACTATATAATTCTTAAATACTATATAGTTCTTCAGATCATCTGGATGTCTGTGTATATATATCAGTGTATGAAATATATACATATAGGTTGCTGTGAGTTTTCCGAGCTGTATGGCCATGTTCCAGAATCATTCTCTCCTGACATTTCATCCACATCAATGGCAGTCATCCTCAGAGATTGTGAGGAGACCTCACAATCTCTGAGGATGCCTGCCATAGATGTGGGTAAAACTTCAGGAGAGAATGCTTCTGGAACATGGCCATACAGCCCAAAAAATTTACAGCAACCCAGTAATTCCGGCCATGAAAATTTTTTAACAACACATATATACGTATTGCTTACATAAAGTGGTTTTGCTTTGCAGCTGATAACAGAATATCCTGGAACCAGTTTTAGGTCCAAATAGTGATTACACAAACCACATAAGACTGGGGAACCTTAAGGACTTTATTTTGTACGTTTTTGTGGGAATTTGTTGTCTAGCAGCCACAGTTTGAGGCTAGCTTCAGACTGCATTAAATTCTCACTGTAGATGGGACCTATGGTTATTTTCAAAGAGGAAGCTGGTTTTTTTTTTTTTAAAACAGATGGGAGTGGCACTATCCACACATCCACTTGGACATTTATATTAAGAGAATCCAGATGTTCAATTTATAAATGTCCTTTCTGGGAATATTTGTACCAGATGCAGCCTGAGAACTTCCTATTATTAGTACTATATTAGCAGCAGTATGTTGCATTTAAGCTGAACAAATAAAATAGCTTTAAATTTTTATTTAAATATACACACATACACAATTCCCCAAGCCAGCTTTTAAGCACCAGAAACCACATGGAACAACATAATCATGGCTCTTCAAGGGTGGAGACCTCTTGACTTCCTTTGAGAACGAATTCCACAGCTAACATGTCAATGTAGAGAAAGCCTGTCTTATGTACTTGCCAACCATGCTTCTCTGAGTGGTAAGATATGCTACAGAACCCTTGCTGAGGATTTCCCATTCTGGGCCAGTTAATTTGGAGAGGTGGCAATTTAGATATCATCTAGGGTTGAGCTTTCAGGGTAAACCTTGACCCATTACATGTCCTGGCTTTTGGTGGAGGGCCTGATCCATTTTTTTGGGAGCCTCCTAAAATTGGGAGGGCAGGTATCTATTTTTGCTCAGGGGTGCAAAAATATCAGTTTTCTATCGGCCCATTATTGGGGGGAGGGGGCTCCCCAGGCTCCCCTTCACATCATTTTAGGCATTTAAGCTGTTTAGAGAAGAGGCACTCAGCTGCAGGCAGGTGCATGCTTTAAGGAGGCTTCGCACCTGTTTCTACGTTAGAGGAGGCATTCGGCTGCAGGCAGGCATGGGTGCTGGGCCTGTATGCCACACACACACTCTTCTCAAGGCAAGGAGACAAGGACTGACTTTCTTACTCTAGAGGAGATGCTCAGCTGCAGGCAGGCACCCATACTTGGCCTTCACGCCACACATGCACTCACTCTCTCAGGACAAGGAGGCAAGTTCTGACTTCCTTACTCTAGAGGGTCCTGCATGCCACACATGCACTCTCTCAAGGCAAGGAGGCAAGTTCTGACTTTCTTACTCTAGAGGAGGTGCTTGGCTGCAGGCAGGCGCCCGTGCTGGGCCTACATGCTACACATGCACTTTGTCAAGGCAAGGAGGCAAGTTCTGACTTTCTTACTCTAGAGGAGGTGCTTGGCTGCAGGCACTGGGCTTGCATGCCACACATGCACTCTCTCTTTCCAAGGCAAGGAGGCATGAAGCACCACATGCTCATGAAAGCAGAGGGGGAGCCAATGATCAGCTCCTGCTTGCTTTCATGTCGAGCTAATTTTTGTTGGAGGGGCTTCCTGTTACGTGCTCCTCAAGATAATACCAGTATGAAAGAATGGATGAAATGAAGGAAAATGGGTTCCACACATTACTCTAATATCTTCTATAACTTTTTGTGTCAAAACCATTACCCTGAAGTTTAGAAGCACACTGGACATAAAAATAAATATGTCAACCCTGAAAGACTCAGCAATCTACTGCCACGTTTTACATTAACTGTAGCTTCTGAATGCTTTTCAAGAGCAAGTTTTCCTCCTTTCTACTGCCTTCAGTGCTGTCCTAGCCTAGCGAAACTTGCATAAACCAACAAGCAACAGATGAGCTAAATCAGCAGTAAAGCAGAAGCAAGAAGGAGTGGCTGTATCCAAAACAAAATCCCAGAAAACTCAATTTTTCTTCCCCACTTTTTTCTCCCCTTTTGGTTGACCTAAAATCAGGTTTATTGCTTAGTGATATTAAAGCATGTAGAGGGAGCAGAGTTATCAGTCAGGCTAATCCCTTCTTGCTACTCTACCTGCATCCCTTTTAAGCTTTGTCCCTGGCTCATCCCCTCTGTCAAAGTCAATTTGAATGAGCAGTGTTTCTAAATTTGCTCTAGAAATGGTTGTTAGCTTCTGTGTAATGCTTGATGAGAACAGTATGTGGCTATTGCCATTTTAAAACAAAGATATTATCCGCCTCAGTATACATGTTCCGCATTGCTATTACCCCACTCTCCTCCATTCTAGATAAAATCTGGGAGTCCATGGCGAGGCAAAAAATACTTCCCTGACCCCTGTTTTTTGTGCTATACAGAACACTAATCTCAAGGTAATTGTCTGTGTTTAATTTTGTGCAAGAGCTTTGCAACCTTTAATACCACCTCCTGGCCAGCTGTTCAGTGCATCTGATGCTATAATGTGAGCTCTGCCTTCCCACAAAGTAAAAGACCCTTTTTCATGTGTAATTTCAGAAATGTTTACTATCCAATCAAGGGTTGGTCATGGCAATTCTTGCTTTTTCATATAATCCATAGAATTAGAACGGTACTTTGGAGATCAACCAGTCTATTACAATATCAGTTCTCCTGAATGCAGCCTCTGCAATGCAGGTTTCAGCAACAGCATTCCTGACATAGGGATATCTAATCTCTGTTTTAATATTTCCAGTGGAGGAGAACCCATTATAATTCGAGGCAGTTTGTTTTGAACAGTCTGTTCTTTCTCCCTGAGCAGCTTGTCCTGAACTACTGAGCTCCTCTCACCGTTATGAAGTTTCTCCTAATATTGAGCCAAAATCTGCTTCCCTGAATTCTTGGTTTGTTGGTTCTACTCTTGCCCTCTGGAACAACAAGAGACCAAGTGCACTTCATCTTCTGCCTGGCAGCCTTTCCGATATTTAAAGTCTGCTGTGATATCTCCCCTTAATCTTCTTTTCACCAGGTTAATTATACTCAGACACTTCTTCCTCTGAGGGCTTGGTTTCCAGGCTCTATGCCAGTGATTCCCAACCTTCCTAATGCCATGACCCCTTTAATACAGTTCCTCATGTTGTGGTGACCCACAACCTTAAAATTATTTTCATTGCTACTTCATAACTGTCATTTTGCTACTGTTACGAATTGTAAATATCTGATATGCAGGATGTATTTTCATTACTGGACCAAATTTGGCATAAATACCCGATACACCCAAATTTGAATACTGGTGAGGTTGGGGTAATTGATTTTGTCATTTGGGAGTTGTAGTTGCTGGGATTTATAGTTAACTTACAATCAGAGCACTCTGAACCCAGACCACAATGGATCTACATGGTCAACATTGAATACTGGAGGGGTTGGGGGGGGGGCTGTTTTTGAATTCAGATACATTCAGAGAGTAACCTGTATCTGGAGTTGTAGTTCACTAACATCCAATGAGCACCCTATACCAAACTGGTGATGGAAGTAGTAAACTTGCCACAAATACCCAGCATGCCAAACTTTGAATACTGGCGGGATTTCAAGGTGACTGACCTCAGAGGTTGGGACAGAGCAATATGCACCCAACTGATGGATCTTGTTGCACCCCTAGGCTGCAGAGACACCTCAAAACCATGCTGGAACCCCAGACTATGAGCAAAGCAAGTTGTTTATTGAAGAATATATGTAAACAATAGCAAATCAAAGTTCAAAGTCAATGAAATAAGGTTTTAGTCCACAAGGTACAAGATACTTGAGAGACTTGAAGCAAGGGTCCCAGAAAATCAAACACAATAATAAACTTCAACAAGGTATCAACATTAGTCCAAGGAACAGGAACAAAACTGGAACAGATGACAGGATCTTTGACTGGAACAAGGAATCCAAACTGCAAAACTTCCAGGAACAATGACTGGATAATCCAAAATTCGCCAAGAGCAAGAATAAAGACTGGAACAAAATTCAAGGTACAAGGCTACATGAACTTGGCATGAAAATCCACAGGAACATGAAAAAGGATTCTATGAGTCCATGAACAGGAACCACGCTCGAAGAGCAAAGTTGCCACCTCTGAAAATCTCTCTCAGAAGTATTTCCTCTTAAAGCTGAAATCAAGGCCTCTTTCCATGGGAAGTTTTTTCAAAACCTTTTCTCACTAATAGCCTTTTGCTGAGTCTCAAAACCTCCCTTTCTTGCCTCTGTTAACATATAGCTTTCTTTCTGTCATCCTCATTAGTCTTATCACAACTGAAATGCCCATCTGGCAAGGGAAAGTTTGACCTTGACTCTCCAAGGAATGCGGTTCAAGCTGCCTGCTTGAAACCATTGTGTGCCTATTCCCAGAATTCTCAGAGGCAGCAACCTTCTCTAACTCTGGCTGTCCAGAAACAGGAGGCTCATCTGGCCACATGGGAATGCTAGGGTCCAACCCAGAGTCTTCTGACAAGTCAGGTGCAGGTACAATCACAGGCTGAACCCAAGGCTCACAAGGCTCAACTGACAGCTCAGGTGCAGGCTGGGCTACAACAGATCTGGACCAAACTAGGCACAAATACCCAATATGACCAACTTTGAATACTGGTGGGGTTTGGAGGGGGGAATAACCCAACATGATGGTAATCGTAGTTCTCCCTGCATCTAGCCACAGCAGGAGGAGGGCTTTTGGTGGGAGGATTTACCATCTGTTTCCAAAAAAGAAGAGAAGGACAGGTGGAGAGAACTTCAGACTTCTCTGCCAAAGGGTTCCTAAGACCACCAGAAATATGTATTTTCTAATGGTCTTTGGTGGCCCCTCTGACACCCCCCTCATGACCCCCCCCCCCCAGCTGCTCTTCTGTGGACTCTCCTAATTTGTCAATTTCTGTTTTAAAATGGATCACTCAGAACTGGACACAGTATCCGAAATGCAATTTGGCTAATGAAGAATATAAAGAAGAATTAGTACATTCCATGATATAGATGTTGCTCCTCCGTTAAATCAGTATAGGATTGTAATTAGCTATACTGACTCCTATTCTGCTTGTGGTTCATTGAGACACTAGGTCCTTTATTCATATGTTGATGGTAAGAAAGGTCATCCCAACACTTTGATTTGTTTTTATCTAAAAACAAACATTTCTCTCTCTCTTCCTTCCACTGGTTTTGGCCCAGTGGTCCATCCTGTCTCTATACCCTTTTAATTCTTAATTCTCTTTTCTGCAATGTTGGCTCTGCTTCCTAGTTTTGTGTATCTGTACATCTGAAAAAATAATTCCTCATCACTCTCATCCAAGTCTGAATGCTGAACACCATGGAGCCTTGCTGCAATCCACTAATGACCTCCCTCTGGGAAGATAATGAGCCATTAATTGACTTTTGCTGAGCTAGCTGTCACTCTGCTAGCTGTAGATCAACCAGCTATGGATCTATCTAATTGTAATACCCTCCGACACACATTTTAACATCTTTCCAACAAGAATGTAGTGGAAATCTTGTTAAATGTTTTGTTGAAATCAAGATGTGCTATGCCCTCAGCATTCATTTCTTATTTGTGTTTGTTTGTTTAGAGTTTTTATACCCTACCTTTCACACAAAAAAGGGTAACAGAGTTGCTGTTGTTGCCGTCATGTGCCTTCAAATCATTTCATCTTATGGCAAACCCTATTTCAGAGATCCCTTGACGAGTCGTTCAGAGGGGGTTTGTCTTTGCCATCTACTAAGACTGAGCAAGTGCAGTTTACAAGAGGGCGTGCCTGTCTACACTGTAGAATTAATGCAGTTTGAAATAATAATTTAGTAATAATAATAATTTTATTTCATTACTTTCCTCTCCTCATGGCTCGAAATCACTTTAACTGCCATGGCTCAATGTTACAGAATCATGGGGTTTTTTATCATGTCAGAAGCAACTTGAGAACATACTTCAAGTTATTTCCAGTGTGAGAGAATTGGCTGTCTACAGAGATATTGCCCTGGGGATGCCTGGATGTGTTACCATCCTGCTGGGAGGCTTCTCTTGTGTCCCCGCAAGCTAGAGCTAATAGACGGAAGCTCACCCTGTCTCGCAGATTTGAAACAGCAACCTTCAGGCCAGCAACCCAACCTTCAGGTCAGTAGTCCAGCAGGCACAAGGGTTTAACCCATTACGCCACTGTGGCTCTCTTATAGAAGCATGGGTTTTTGACCTTCTCTGTCCAACAGTGCTGGTACCTCACCAAACCACAACTGCCATGATTCAATAGCATTGAACCATGCCATTTAAATCGGTATCAAACTGCATTAATTCTACCATGTAGATGCACCCAGAGTCACCCAGTGGATTTCCAAGGCTGAGTGGGAATCTGAACCCTGGTCCCCGGAATTGTAGTACAACTCTCAAAACAATATACCCTTCTGGCTTTCTAGTTTACAAAGTTAATTTGACAGTTCCCTACCCTCAGGTTTGTGTATTTATGTGCCTTCAGGTCACCTGTAGATTCATTGTGACTGCATGAATTTCTCCGGGTTTTCTTATGCAAGGAATATTTAGAGATGGCTTTGTTAGTTCCTTTCTCTGAAATGGAACACCATGTCTTCACTGGTGGTCTCCTATTCAAGTAATATCCAGTGCTGAACCTGCTTTGCTTCCAATATTGGATGGGATCTGGTACCTTTAGGGTATTTAGGCATGCTATCTAAATAAGAATCGGTACATAAGAGTAAACAGATTGTAGTGAAGAAGGGGATTAAGTCCAGCAGACACTGCATGCTCTCTCCCTCTGAGGCCACAACAGTAGCAGTTGGGTCAGAGGGAGGGCCTTTCATTGGCTGCTGGGCCTGGGCATTGGCATGATCCATGAAACTAGTATCTCTACCAAAATAAAAAAGCAAAGAGATATGGTTGGTGATCTGGCATGACTTATCCCAATAAACCCATGCTGACTCTTAGTCATGTCATTGTTAGCTCCCTTGAGTCCCTATGGAGGAAAAAGGCAGGACGAAAATGGTGATGATGAATACAATACTTTCAAGATGGTCACGGATTGATTATTTAGTAATCTATTTTAGATTTTTTTTCCTGATGTTAAAAGTAAAGGTAAAGGTTTCCCCTGACATTAAGTCCAGTCGTGTCCTACTCTAAGCCGAAGAGCCGGTGTTGTCCCTAGACACCTCCAAGGTCATGTGGCCAGCATGACTGCATGGAGCCCTGTTACCTTCCCACCAGAGCGGTACCTATTGATCTACTCACATTTGCATGTATTCAAACTGCTAGGTTGGCAGGAGCTAGGGCTAACAGCAGGCACTCATTCCGCTCCCGGGATTTGAACCTGGGACCTTTTGGTCTGCAAGTTCAGGATTAAATGTTTCCCACATTTGTGCATCTGCATACATACATGTTCACTCAAAGATTACAATTAGTGGTTCTGAAATAATGCCGAGGGATATAAATTATATGCTCTTTTAAACTTGATCTTAAATTTGAGATGGGTGTTAGTTGTTTTTGTTTTTACTCAGAGTCCTATTGCAAGTCTGGGTTATGTAAAGAGCTGTTTACTTACATTAGCCATACTATCTCAAGTCCTTGATTCTGGAAATCAATTTCAGTGGGTATATCTTAATGTTTAGCATCTGGAAAGCAACTAACACCACCCTGAAGATATCCAAAGAATAAATTCTCAGTGCTTAAAAGAAACCCAGCAAGAGGCAAAACATGACACAACAGGACATGGCTTACCGTGGGTCCATGAGGATTTCATCACAGAAGTATTGCATCTGAAAGCACTCTTGCTACATTATCTGTACACAATTATTGGTAAATATCAATAAAGATCAGATTGTACTCATTATCTTTTATTATAAAGCCTATGGTTAAAATATTACATCTCTCTTATTTCAGTGTACAGTAGAGTCTCACTTATCCAAGCTAAACGGGCCAGCAGAAGCTTGGATAAGTGAATATCTTGGATAATAAGGAGGGATTAAGGAAAAGCCTATTAAACATCAAATTAGGTTATGATTTTACAAATTAAGCACCAAAACATCATGTTATACAACAAATTTGATAGAAAAAGTAGTTCAATATGTAGTAATGCTATGTTGTAATTACTGTATTTACGAATTTAGCACCAAAATATCACAATATATTGAAAACATTGACTACAAAAATGGATTGGATTATCCAGAAGCTTGGATAAGTGAAGCTTGGATAAGTGAGACTCTACTGTATTATGATGTAGAATTTTGCTATTGTTTTGTAAAAAAAAAAAATCAGGTGCAACTAGAAAGACATTCAGAATACTGCAGGTTCACATTGGTTTACATTAATGTTGTGGACACATGTTAACTTACATCAGTCCCCAGAGTTGGAACATACTGTGGGATTCTTTCTTAAAGGAAATAAGAACTGAAAAGTGCTGTGTTTAGCTGCGTACTTCCTTTTTAGTGGTTTTATTACTCAACCTTAACATTTCCTTGTTGATTTGACTAGTTCATACTTGATTGCAGAATGCTAGGGTTCAGTGGCAGTACACAAAGTTTACATACAAAAGGTCCAGTGCTGGATTTACCATTGTGCTTAGGTGAGCTTAAGCACAAGGCCCTGTTGGCCAGGGTGCCCCATCTTCCTCCCCGTACCCCAGTTTTACAATGGATTTTGCTTATGAGGTGCAATTAAAATTTGATGGCGTTCTGTTTCAATGAGATTTCAAACATAATGATAGTCTATGGGAGTGTGCCCCAAAGCAGGCAGGGTGGAGTACCTGGCCTACTTTCTTCAGGGCCCAAGTAAGGGGGTTCATAACTTAACTAGCACAGGGCCTCATTGATCCCAAATCCAGCACTAAAAAGGTCCTAGGTTCAACTTCTGACATCTCTGAGCAGAGGCGGTTCTACCACCAGGCAAACTAGGCATTTGCCTGTGGCACCATGTTGTTGGGGGCGCCATCGAGGCAACTCCTGTTTTCTGCGGCAGAAAGGAGCCTAGGAAGACAATATGGTTTTTGGGAAGCCTGTGAAGTAAGTATTGCTTATCTTACCTTACTTGGGTGAATTAATTTAATGCATACACACTTATTTAATTGAATATTCATTTTCTACTGTTACTTTTTAATTTATGGAGCTTGTTTTAATTCATAAGTGAGCCACTTTTGGCCCCATTTATGAGAAAGGAGGGAAATTGTTAAATAAGTCCTAGTACCTTCATTTATAAGTAGATTTTCCCAAGGATTAAAGTTTTAACACCTGTATGCAACTATTTAGTTTAGCAGAGATACAGAACCTACACTTTCTAATGGATGTGCAAGGCAGAGATGGCAGTAATGAATGTCCAGCACTTCTGGAAAATGTCAGTTTGAGAAAATCTGACATACATTGTCATAAATAGTTATACTGATTCAGACTACTGGGTCATCCAACTCATCCTCCTCCTCTGTAGGAAGTCTAGGAAGCAGGGCAAGTGGGGCTTCCTCCCTGGGGGCATCCTTTGTTGGGGGGTGTTAGCTGGCCCTGATTGCTTCCTGTCTGGATATCCCATTTTCAAAGTGTTGTTTATTTAGGCTTTTCCTTAATCTCTCCTTATTATCAAACATTTTTGCTTATCCAACGTTTTTATTTTTCAGTGATTGGGTTTTTTTTTTGGGGGGGGGGGGAATTTCTGTTTGCCTACACTTGAAAATTACCTTGGACCGGCTCTGTCTCTGAGGAAAACTTGGAAAAAACTCATCTGAAACCCTGGGGAACTTCTGCCATTAAAGGAAGACATTACAGAGAGCTAGGTGGACCAATGACCTGATTTGATGATATAAGGCATGCCTCCATGTTATGCGTTATCTATGTCAGTGGTTCTCAACATGGAATCCCCAGGTGTTTTGGCCTTCAACTCCCAGAAATCCTAAAATCTGGTAAACTGGTTGGTATTTCTGCGCGTTGTAGGCCAAAATACCTGTGGATCCATAGGTTGAGAAACACTGATCTATGTGAACTTTCAGACATGCTAACTTT
Organism: Anolis carolinensis; assembly: GCF_035594765.1. Taxonomy (NCBI): domain Eukaryota; kingdom Metazoa; phylum Chordata; class Lepidosauria; order Squamata; family Anolidae; genus Anolis; species Anolis carolinensis. Next base: position 159,207,269 of record NC_085843.1, on the reverse strand, counting down.
GGATTGTTGTATGTTTTCCGGGCTGTATGGCCATGTTCCAGAAGTATTCTCTCCTGACGTTTTGCCCACATCTATGGCAGGCATCCTCAGAGGTAGTGAGGTACCTCACATCCTCATTACCTCTGAGGATGCCTGCCATAGATGTGGGCAAAACGTCAGGAGAGAATACTTTTGGAACATTGCCATACAGCCCGGAAAACATATAACAACCCTGTGATCCCAGCCATGAAAGCCTTCGACAACACATGCTAACTTTCTCCATTGTAAAAAAAAAGGGGGAGGGTTATATGACAGTATTCCAGATGCAGAATATGTGTACATTTTTTGTCCAAACTATTCTAGTGTCAAACTAAATATTCATACACATCATGCAATCATTTCCACTTTCACATATTTATTTCCTAAGGGGAAAGTGGTATGTGTGTATATGAGAGAAAAAGAGAAAGATTTTGCTGTCCCCCCAAATTACGATCACCTTCATTTAAATTCAAAGAAAATTGAGACAAAACAGCAAACTACAAAAAGAAACACTGGATAGTCAATTTCTTTTGCTTGGAATAGCCATGAAAACCTCTTTGCAAGGCAAACATTCTATTTTTTCTTTAGTTCAATTTATCATTTGAAGATTTGACAGAGACTTCTTCAGGCATGGAAGTGGAGGAGGTGCAACATTCCTGCTTGTGTCCTAAAAGGACTTCAGCGTAAGTCTCCCTGGCCTGGAAATGAGAGGTGAATATACATCTTTATCTGTGGCTGTCATACCATCTGAGTTGGGATGAGTGGGTGCTATCCAGAGACATTTGCTGGCAACTCTGCTAATATTCATTCTCAGTTTACAGGTATAAGGTTACTGTAACCAGTGGACCATGCATCTGACTCATTGCAGCAATTCTTTTTTCTATGTTCCTGGGCTATTAGCCAAGACTGGATGTCGCATGGAACAAAACACCCAGATTTCACATCAAAAGAACCTAAATGCTGTGCCTATAATATAGTCTGTTTTTTCCAGAATGCACCAACCTATATCTTTATAGCAGAGCTTGAAAAATAATGAACATATCAAAACACTGGAGCTATCCATAACCAATCAGCAGCAAGTTAATATTGCTCTAAAATCCAGATTATTATAAATGACTTCAGCATATCATTGTATTTTTAATCAACTTTCTAAGATGTAAATTAACTATACCCTAAACACACCATGTTAAATATTAAGATTAAAGTTAAGAAAAGAACAAATAAGAGCATTTGGTCAAGGTGACAAAAGAGCAGGATTTTTTTTTTGAAGATAGAACATGGAAAAGTACTAAAGGTGCTTTGAACTCTCCATTTCTCTCTCCTTAGAAAGTAGACATATAGATCTAGCTACTCTGAAGGAAATTCAGCTGTGCTGAGTGGCATTTCTCCAAGTCAAGGTTGTTGTTTCAAAGGATCCTGTTTACAGACTACAGGTAGCCTCTAGCCAAAGGGAATTTGATACAAGTTCCTTATGACGGCTGAGCATATGTTTGTGAAACTACATGCGGGAAATCGATTGGATCTTTCCTTAGCCCTCTGCAGGTTAGAATACAACAGGAGATGCGGGCACACTCTTAGATTTATGAAGATGAAGAGTCAAGTGATGCCAGGTAGTACTTGCAGGTTCATCTTTACTCTCCTCCCATATGCCCACATGGAGAACAGAAGCAAAGCACTCTTCACAAATGCTTGCTAGCTCTTTCAATAGGCAGGGGAAATGTGCCAGCTGTTATCCCTGATCCATAATCAGAAATAATAACAGTAATGTCTCTCCATCAGCATCTGTAACCTTGGGCAAAGAAGGACAACTTAGAGTGCATCTATACTGTAGACAAGTGGATCCCAACCTTTTTTTGACCAGGGACCACTTTGACCAGGGATCACTTGACTAGGGACCACTCTCCAACATTAGTACCAAAGGGGTTACAAATCGGTTTATGGTCAACTTTAGATTTGGTTTGGTTATTTGGGGTGCTGATTCAGAAAATTGCATTGGATAGACCAAATCAGCTCTAGTTTCTGATACAAAACATATGCCATCCTATAGTCGCCATCTGCTCGCCAACAAAAAACCATATTTAATAATCTGGAGCTGATGTGGTCTACCCAATGCAATTTTCTGAATCAGTGCCTCAAATAATCCCAGGAATAGGCCTAAAAACAAAGAAACCAAGGTGCCCCATCTTCCAGGTGCCTCATGGAATGGCTCTGCTCAGGCGGAGGGAGGAGGAGGAGAAGCAGCAGTCAGGAGGCTTGCTGTCATGCCTTTTGTGGGTAGTCAACCTCTCCCCTACCAACATCCCCGTTGCCTCGGCACTAGAAAAGGGTTTTGTGAGACCAGTCACTCTTGTTGCAATTGTGTAGTAACTGTGAGGCCATGGACCATATTTTAGTTCTTGTGGACCATGGTGGTCTACGGACCACAGGTTGGGAACCACTGCTGAAGAATGAATGCTGTTTTACAGCACTTTAACTGCCATGGCTCAATGCAATGGAATCATAGGAGTGTAGTTTGGTGATGCAATCATCCGTTTGACTGGGAAAAGCTAAAGACCATGTAAAATTACAACCCCTTTGATTCCATAGCACTGAGCAATGACAAGCTACAGTGTACAGGCACTCTTAGCATGGATGACATAATAACTTCCAGAAATTAGATTCTGACTCTTTGCTGGCCAGATTGGACTATGGCTATAGATGCCCCAGTTGTGGCAAATACATTCCTTCCTACTTGATTTTGAATTTTTTGCTATACCTTTGATGTCATTTTTTGTTTATTGGCAGTTAACTTGAGTATACTGCAAAAAGGTCTCCAGGGACACTTTCTTTAATATGTGGACCCAATCTCTAAAGATGTTCTCTTCTCTTTGGGTGCAAGTAAGATGTGCTGTTTTAGTTGGGACCATGCTTAATACATACATGGCCATTAGTGTGTAGCTTGCTAAGCTGGGATCAAATACAGTTTATGTGGCAAGGACCCCAATATGTGTATGAATTGTCATGATTTCCACTGCTGAAAAGAGACAACAATCCAGCTGAGGTCCAGAAAGACAGACTTGGGATACTATGGCCAACTTGGTGCTATTTTATTTATCGTGTCAGAAGCGAATTGAGGGTACAGTTATAATGTATACATTATAGGTGCTGAAACAGCGTTCTGACCCTGGACAGAGACAAGGTTCCTAAGTCAGAGTTCGGTGGATATTATACAAGACCACAGATTATTACAGCTAAGAATGAAGACATTGCCTCAGCAGTGACTTGGAACAACTGCTGAGGTTTTATGATGAATCTATAGTATATAGCACTCCACAGAAGCTATACTCTCAGAGTGCTGTAGTCAACTGGTTAAAGTACAGTGACGTTCTCTGAAACAGTTGTTGGCTTCTAGGTACTAGGGTATTTAAAGTGAGAGAAAGTATTTGGGGAATTGTCTCTTAGGACTTTCTGTATCCAATAAATAATAATAATCATCATCATCATCATCATCACCATCATCATCTTTCTTTTTAGACCGCCCTCTCTCCCCAGAGGGACTTAGGGTGGTTAACATACATATAAATGGCAAACATTTAATGCCACAACTATTTCACTTAATATCAAAAGTATAAAATGACAATAATATATTCATTATAATAGTAATTCCAAATTAGAAAAAAACACAATACATTTAAACATGACACTCAGTAAAACATTATTGCACAGAGCGAGCATATACCTAGACTGAATTGAATGTCCAAGTTGCAGAAAATCTTCAGTATTTGTTGTAGTTTCACTTAGACCATAGCTGCTATGGGGTGACAATTATGTTAATCCTCCTCCTCTCTGTATGCTAAGGTGCATAGATGTGTCTTTAACTGTTTTTTTTAATTATTTTTATTTACATACATTAATAACTTACAGTGAAAAAGAACACAAAACAGTGAACATTTTACAAAAACATAACCCCACCACCAAGGCCTGAACAAGTATCATTTCCTTTATCATAAAATTTATAATTCAACCATTAAACAATTGTCATATCCAAAATTCTTGACCAACAAGGTTGTATTGTTTTCCTTTTTCACTTTCTAGAACATATTTAATAAAAACTAACCAGCATAAATCAAAATCAGATCTATTAGTTTCCCCCCTAAACACCCTCATTTCCATTGATAATTTATCATTTAAAGCTACATTTCTACTGTTTCTTAAAGGAGAGGAGGGTGGGAGCCATTTTGATTTCTTTAAGAAGGGAGTTCCAGAGGTGGGGGCGATCACGGAGGCGGCCCCTCTCTCGTTCCCACCAGCCGTGCTTCTGACGGAGGTGGGACCAAGAGCAGGGCCTCCTCCACTGACCGAAGTGCCTGGGATTGTTGTAGCTTAGCCGTCAGGATCTACAGAGTTTGACTCAGATTCTGATGTGGATTTTGGGCCACTTCAGGACTTGGATCAAAGCCCAATGGCTTTGCCCGATGTTGTGCTTCCAGAAGAACCGCTAATTGGGGAACATTCCGATGTTCAGTCAAGGTTGGCTTTGCCACATGGTGTTGTTGCAGAGGAGGATGTGATTTTTGATTGGAGACAATCTTTTGCAGAGGATAGGAGTCGAAGGGAGGGTGTGAGACAAAGCCGGCGTTTGGCTCTCAAGCGCACTAATGAGTAACTTTCCCATGTGAAGTTGTAAGCGTCCTGACTCTCACTGCCTTGTAGCCTTGAGAACTCCTTAAAGGTGCCTTGTTCTCTGTTTTCATTGTGGTGTCATCATTGCCATCCTTGGGAGAAGAATCTCCATTTCAGTCTCTTGCTCCTTGCTTCGTTTCCGTGCCGGTTCCAGGAATTCCAGGTGGAGTTCATGCCTTGTGACTCTTGAGTATACCTTGCCTTGTTAACCTCGTTTCCACTTCTCCTTAGTGGATGCTTTCCATGTGGATTACAGTTGGTGGGTTTACTGCACCTTGTTCCTGATCCCTGCAACTTCTGGCTGTTTACTGACTTTGACTTCTTGGTGGAACTATCGAGTTCTGTTTGTGAATTACAACTTTGAAAGACTTTGTTGGACTAACTATTGAACAGTTGAGGACTTTTTACTATGGACTATTCACTCTACTGACTTTTTATGCTATTTGCTTGCATATATATATCCTTCAATAAACTGCTTTGCTTATGATTCTGGCTCTAGTGTGGTTTTCAGAGTACTCTCGCAGCCTTGGGGTGCAACAGGGATAATCTATACAGGGAGATGCGACTTGACAAATAGCCTGGACCAAGCCATTTAAGGCTTTATAGGTAACTACCAGTCCTTTGTATTTAGCTCAGAAACGGACTGATAGCCAGTGGAGCTGCCGCAACAGTGCTTCTCTCCCTGTATGGGGCTCCAGTTAGTAACCTGGTTGCCGATCGCCTCCAATGAGGCCCAGTATCAAATGAATCCCCTTAGATGCCAGAAATAGCATGCAAAATCTGGTGCTGTTGGATGAATCTGAGAAGAGCTGTATGGTGTGGTTCTATGTATTTCTTCAAACTGTTGGTGCCTTTTTGAAAGCTCTCAACGTTTAGAGTCCTCAGATAATTATAGCCTAGAGCTGTGTTGAAATGCCTTCTAATTGCCTTTGGACTCCATCTTGCTCAGCAAATATCAGCATTAAATGTGTAGACCCATAATTATGGTCTCTTGATAGAAGAGGCCATAATTATTTCTTGTCCTTATTCTTGTTGTGATAGCTCACTCTCCATCTTCGTTCCTGTATATTCTGCAAAAGCTTTTTGTTAATATCATTAATGGCCTATCATGGTAGCCTTTACCTCAGGCTGAAGGAAGCCATAACATTTTAATGCACTTGCACCAATTTGGAAGCTGTGCTAAAGCATTCAATGCTATTATTCTTTTCCTGAATTGAGTAGTTTTAATTGTTCTCTCCCTTTAAAAAAATTAAATCACACAGCACAACTAAACTATACAACTAAACAATGCAATGGACACCACGTTTCATGTGGATTGCTTTGTCTTTATTGAACATGTAAATTAACATTTGCAGCATCAACAATCTCCACCTGGTCAGAAAGCCTACTGGAAGGAGACTTAAGACCATGGGGCCTCTTCTCCAAGTGAAAGATAACAAATATGCAGAGATTTAAACATGTTTTCAAGAGCTTCTAGGTGATGTTATACATAAAGGAAAAAATAAGAATGAAAGACAAAGTAGTAATCTGTCCTAAACTATAAAGATATATACAGTAAAGTCTCACTTATCCAACATAAATGGGCCAGCAGAATGTTGGATAAGCAGATAATAAGGAGGGATTAAGGAAAAGCCTATTAAACATCAAATTAGGTTATGATTTTACAAATTAAGCACCAAAACATCATGTTAAACAACAAATTTGACAGAAAAAGTAGTTCAATTCATGGGAATGAATTCATGGGAATTATTATCATCATCATCATGTTAGAAGTGACTTGAGACCATACTGCAAGATGCTTCTGGTATGAGAGAATTAGCCATCTACAGAAATGTTCCCCAGGGGACACCCAGATGAGTTACTGGGAATCTTCTCTCATGTGTATTTGTTTATTTATTTATTTATTTATTTATTCACAGAATTTGTATTTCGCCCTTCTCACCCCGAAGGGGACTCAGCGGATCACAATGTACATATACATTGTTATGGTTGAGCCTTATGGCTCCAATACTGGGAGACGTGGTCGTAAGACTCCTCGAGAGTCAGATTCTCTCGAGGAGCGAGAGAGGAAACGGCTGCGGGATATCTTTGCAGAACCATCTGACGAAGACTCCTTTGAGGGTTTTACCGAGAGAATGGAGGAAGAGGTGGTTAGCTCAGAGGAGGATGACATGGAATGGACTTGTGTGAGGGAGGATTTGGGTGTTCCTGGTAATGATAGCATGGGAAGCGACTGGCAGGTTGCAGGATCGGACCCGTGGAGGAGCTGGAGGGATGGAACGGGATCCACAGCTGGGGATGCTGTGGGGCGTAGTCAAAGATGTTTTAGTTCTGATGAGGATGATGATGATGAGGCACCTGGAATTAGGGTAACACCTGATAGCGATGAGGAGTTGTAACTGGCATATAATGGGGTCTTGAATCCGGGGCTAATTGCGTTGGGCAAGGTAGTCTGGACGAACGCTTGGGCTCTTGTTGGGAATTTCCTGAAGACGGGTGTGTTTCGTTTGCTGAATACGTAAGTTACCAAGGACACTGGGCAAAGACGGCGGGAGGAACTGTGTGGGCGTTTCTTGTGCAACCTGTGTTTAATCTTATTAGCTTGGACCCTCCGTCGTCTTCTTGACGGACATTATTTACCTACTCGGAATTGATGCTGGACTGGCTGACTGACTGATTGACTGACTGACTGGCTGACTACGATCTTGGACGACCCTTTCTTTGGCTATCGGAGGTTTTCGTGGAACCTAAGACGCCTGCACCTGGCTATCGACCTCGGACCGGATTGAGACCCCGCTGACCGCTGCAACCCTGATTGAAGTGTTTGGACCCGGAGTTCGCCCGCTGCACGGAGGAGTAACAACTTAGTTACTCAACCACAGCTGTTGAGTAGCAGAGAGGAATCTGCTGCCAGTATTTATGTTCTATTGAATGTTTGTTTACCAGCTTTTGTTTGTTTAAAGTCCCAGGCTGAAGTAAGCATTTTTGGTTTAACCCGGATTAAACTCTTGTTTAATCCGGTTTATCTTTTGAACCATTTTTGAGTGACTTTTCATATTGAAGGCGAGTGTTTGCCAAGCTCTTTGTTTTTTACGAGCATTTTTGGTTCTGTATCTTTAATAAACTGTGTTGAATCTTATCTAGTGGCGTTCTGTCCTTGACATACATGGCAAACATTCAATGCCATTAAACATACAACACACACAAAGACACAGAGATTATTTAATGTTTTCCAGTTTCTGGCTTCATGAGGATATGCTCAATTCCAGCCACAGGGGGAGCTGCTGCTTCATCATCCACTGTGACACCAAGTCCTTGATTGAGTACTTCCTAATCTTCCACAGATACACTGCTGGACATTTTTATGGTGACATAAATTAGTTAAATTAGCCTCCCCGCATAAGCGGCCCCTAAATTTTCCTACTTGACAGATGCAACTCTCTTTCAAGTTGCTTAGGTAAACAACGAGCTAGGCTATTTAATGGTCGGGCACTCAATCCGACCCGGGCTTCGAACTCATGACCTCTTGTTCAATAGTAATTTCTTGCAGCTGGCTACTAACCAGCTGCACCACAGCCCAGCCCCGTAAGCTAGCATGTCCCTGTAAGCTAGGGCTGACAGACGGAAGCTCACCCCGTCTCGAGGATTCAAACCGGCAACATTCAGGTCAGCAGTTCACAAGGGTTTAACCCATTGCATCACTGATGAATAAACTGATATTTTTGTACTTTGGTCATATCATGAGGAGACATGATTCACTGGAAAAAGATTATAATTGCTTGGTAAGGTGGAGGGAAAGGGGAAAAGAAAAAGACCACATTCTAGGTTGATTGACTCTATCAGGGAGGAGACAGTCCTGAAAATACAAGACCGGAACAAAGTCAATGATGGATAGGGTGACTTTGAAGTCTCTCATTCATAGGGTCATCATAAGTGAAAGTCAACAGGAAATCAGTTAATCAGTCACTCAAGTTGCATGTTGGGAGGAAATCTTACTTTATTATCTAATCTACGTTATTTGTTTTTAGTATATGTGTAACTTTTTATATTACACATACCATATATACTCGAGTATAAGCTGAGTTTTTCAGCCCTTTTTTAGGACTGAAAAAGCCCCTCTCAGCTTATACTCGTGTGAGGGTCCTGGTTGGCTTATATTCGGGTTGGCATACTCGAGTATATATGGTACATTTATTATTTTTCTCTATTATTATTGGTATTATTACATTTATTATTTTATTCTATTTATTATTATGGATACACTTATTATTTTACGCTATTTTTATTGTTACCATTACAATTATTTGACTATTTTTATTAGTAGTAATACATTTATTATTTCACTCTGATATTATTAGTTATTACATGTATTATTTTACTCCATTTATTATTACATTTATTATTTTACTCTATTATTATTAAAAGGCTACATAAGCCCATTTACATTGAAGAAGATGAGAATAACGATTAAATTGGGTAGTCTTACCTTAAATTACAGTTTTATGTAAATATTCAAAAACATTTAACTTACTGATGCCTCAATGTAATTTTATTGGTATCTATTTTTATTTCTGAAATTTATCACTCTCGGCTTATACTTGAGTCAATGTTTTCCCAGTTTTTTTTGTAAAATTAGGTGCCTCGGATTATATTTGGGTTGGCTTATACTTGAGTATATACAGTATTTTCTGCCTCATAATAGCAGGTATCTAAATCCTCCGTCCACTCTTAAAATAAATACAGTATCTTACTCATTTCTAAGAAAGCCACTAAAATTGTTTTGGTTGCTATGAATAGAAATACATGTGCCTGAAAGCTTAAAATAAACACTTGAAATGCACTGAAACAAGGAACAAGATGTAACTTTTAGGAGTCTGGGTGGAATGGAAATCTATACAAGACGAATAGTACTGCATATGAGAAGTAGTATGTGCCAACCTACTGAAAATATATATTTGTAATACTTTATATAACACTGTATATATTTTATAGGGGCTCTGTAGTGTTCTCAAGGAAACCCATTCTGCTCTATAATATTCCCACATTGTCTCCATCCTGTTTTGGAAAATGTGAAATAGAAAACAATATTTAAAATAACCTTTTTCTTTTTCCCACTTTACCCATTTAAAAGTACTGTCGGCTATCTTTTTCCATACAATTTAGGTTGCTGACGTTTGTTTATTTTTTTTAAGGTTGCCAGTTTTCCAAGGGCAGTTAATAAAAAAATGATTTTGTCACAGCATGGTTCACAGTCTTTAAAAGCATCAAGCCAAAAAAGCTCTTTTCTTTATTTGGCAACGCATTACAAATTCTAAACCAAGTGTTTTAATGGAATCATCTGTCAACACAAGGCTGGGCAAGAGATAGTTTGAAAATAAGTATAAAATGCCTTAGCACATCCTCAATTGATTACCAGGAAAGCAATGACATAAGGATGAACAGTATTAAAGGAAATGCATTTCAGTCCAGGAAAAGGTGGGGGAAACCCTCCCTCCGCTCTTAAAATAAATGTCTTATTGATTTGGGTGATTTGCTCTGTCTTCAGGTTTCTAGTAAGCCTGGAAGAATACTCTAAGGCATTACAAAGTGCCTTCATATTTAACCACAGAATGATATACCTCCAGTACAAAATTTCCTGTTCTTATGGTGTCTATAACATTAATAACCACAAGCTAATAATTTCGCAGAAGTATACAATATCATTGATTTTTCTTGCTTTATAGAGAGAGAGTAAAAGCATCAGGATACCTTGAAATGGCCAAAACTCTTTGAATGTGACATGACTGTGATATGTCACAAATTCTTGAATTGTGCTACAAATACAGCTGATGTTTGTAGATGGGTAGTGTGAGGTCATTGAAAGCATATAGAGAAGTATTTGAAGCAATGTCTTTTTTAAGTCGCTCAGTTACCAATGTTAAGGAAAGTTTCCTTTCTGTATATATTTTATTGCTCTTTGATAGCTCAGCACTATGTATCATGCCTTCTTGAAAAAAGAGATTAGTTCGGCCTGATTGTTTCTGAGAAATGCATGTTGGCTTTTAGTAGACACTACACAGCATTCCTTTCTAGCTGTTTACACATTGTTTTGTTTAATTGTTGCTCTAGGTCAGGCTGACCAACCAGCAAATGTTTGGGTCCTCTTCCTCCCACCTCTTTTGAAGATAGGGTCAACATTTGCCCTCCTCCAGTCTGCTGGATCTTTTCCTGTTTTCTAGGAATTCTCGAAGATTCCACTATGTAATAAAATTTGAAACATTTTCTTTTCCTGATTTAAAAGTGCTATTGCCTGTTTAATTGTGTCGTATTTACTTTGCAAGTACAGTAGAGTCTCACTTATCCAAGCTAAATGGGCCGGCAGAAGCTTGGATAAGCGAATATATTGGATAATAAGGAGGGATTAAGGAAAAGTCTATTAAACATCAAATTAGGTTATGATTCTACAAATTAAGCACCAAAACATCATGTTTCACAACAAATTTGACAGAAAAAGCAGTTCAATACGCAGTAATGTTATGTTGTAATTACTGTATTTACGAATTTAGCACCAAAATATCACGATATATTGAAAACATTGACGACAAAAATGGCTTGGATAATCCAGAAACTTGGATAAGCGAGGCTTGGATAAGTGAGACTCTACTATAGTTGTTATATTTCAGAAATTTCGTTTTTTTGCCTGCCACAAACTATGTTGAGTTAGTTAAGACTCTATCAGATATTCATTAAAAAAACTATAGCAAAATAAGTTGTTGGTCATTTTCCAGGCTGTATGGCCATGTTCCAGAAGCATTCTCTCCTGACATTTCACCCACATCTATGGCAGGCATCCTCAGAGGTTGTGAGGTGCTGGGAACTAGGCAAGTGGGATTTATATATCTGTGGAATGTTCAGGGTGGGAGAAAGAACTCTTATCTGTCTGAGACAAATGTGACTGTTGCAATTGGCCAGCTTGATTAGCACTGAATAGCCTGGCAGCTTCAAGACCTGACTGTTTCCTGCCTGGGGAATCCTTTGTTGGGAGGTGTTAACTGGCCCTGGTTGTTCCTTGTCTAGAATTATCCTATCTTCTGAGTGTTGTTCTTTATTTACAGTCCTGATTTTAGAGCTTTTTAATACTGGTAGCCAGATTTTGTTCATTTTCATGGTTTCCTCCTTTTTGTTGAAATTGTCCACATGCTTGTGGATTTCAATGGCTTCTCTGTGAAGTCTGACATGGTGGTTGACCCAGTGTCTTAAGGTGAACAAGACCAACAGTTCCGTAATAGTTATGCTTCAACAATGAAAACTTGCTAGTCTGTTATGTTTACCCTATAGCATGACTGGCATTTCTGGAAGTTTCATTACACATATTTTCCCTCACTTTGCACATACTTCAATATTATCTACAGGTCGGAAAAATGTGCTCGTAACAGAAGAGAATACCTGTCAAGGACAGAACGCCACAAGGTTCAAGATAACAGAGTTTATTGGATTACAGAACTCAAAAAATGCCCGTAAAATACAAGGGCCAGGCAGTATTAGCCTTTAGGAGCAAAAAGGGGCAAGGAAAAACGTTCAAAAGATAAACCGGATTAAACCGGAGTTTAATCCGGGTAAAAACAAACTGCTTGCTTCAGCCTGGGGATAAACAAAACAAAAGCCGAGGAACAAAAGATACAAAAGAATGCAACTAATTGGCAGCAGATTCCTCTCTGCTGCAACACTGTGCTTAGAGTAACTTGCGTCGCTCCCACACACACAGCAGACAGGATTTCCAACACGAACAGATCAGCCAAGGATTGTAGCAGTAGAGTAGACCCAGTTCCTTTCCGTAGATCAAAGCCAGAAGCAGACGTTTGTAGATTCCAAGTCCAAGAAGGGGGGAAGACAAGCCGTGGTCAGTTCAGTCCGAGTTTTCAAAACAGGAGATGGCGTCCGTCAAGAAGACGACGGAAGGTCAAGGTCTCAGCACAGGAAAACACACCAGTCTTCAGGAAAGCGTCCCACACAGATCCCAAGCGTTCGTCCAGATTACCTTGCCCAACGCAATTTGCAATTGCTCCCAAGCCCCATTTTATGCCAGTTACAAATCCTCATCACTGTCAGCTGTCCTCCTTAACCCGGGCGTTTCCTCATCACTTTCCTCATCAGAGCTGGAACACCTCTGACTACGCCCCACAGCATCTCCAGCTGTGGATCCCGTCCCATCCCTCCAGCTAAGCCATGGGTCTAATCCTGAAGGTCCCCATTCATCTTCTATCCCATCATGACCAGTGGCACCCAATTCCTCCCTTACCCGAGTCCAATCCATCTCGTCCTCCTCCGAGCTAACCAGCCCCTCCTCCATTCTCTCCGTAAACCCCTCAAAAGACTCTTCGTCAGATGGTGCTGCAAAAATGTCTCGCAGTCTTTTTCTTTCTCGCTCCTCGAGAGTATCTGACTCTCGAGGAGTCTTACGCCCACGTCTGTCAGTAACAGAGCCATGAGGCTCAATCATAACACTATCCCCTCTCACAAAGGCCTCCTCCCCCGATGGCGGAGAAGTGGCAGTGATACCCTCCGCTATAGCACCACGACGACTAGAGGTATCTAGTTTCAACAGCGAACGATGAAAGACTGGATGGACCTTTAAACTAGACGGTAAACGCAAACGAAACGCAACGGAAGAAATCTTTTTAACGATAGGAAAGGGACCCAAATATCGCGGCGCAAACTTTCCCCCAGCCTGTTTAATATGTTTGGAAGATAACCACACCAAATCCCCTTCTTCCAACTCCTCCCCTGCCTGCCTGTGGCGGTCAGCCTGAGTCTTTTGCGTTGCCTTAGCTTCCAACAGTAAGCGACGGGCAACATCATGCAGTGCAGCCATTTCCGAAGAGCGGTATACAGGGTCCGAAGAGACCACATTGGTCGACGGCGCCACACCTCCCCGTGGGTGAAAACCATAAGTTAGCTCAAATGGCGTATGCTGACTAGACGTGTGCACCGCATTATTGTAAGCGAACTCCGCCACCGGTAACCACTTCACCCAAGCCGTGGGTTGATCTAAACAAAAACAACGCAAATACTGCTCTAAGAGCCCATTAACCCGTTCCGACTGTCCATCCGTCTGCGGATGAAAGGCTGAAGAAACGTTTAACTTAGTCCCTAAGCACTCATGGAAATGTTTCCAAAAGCGTGACACAAATTGCGGAGCCCTATCTGAAATAATCACCTCGGGTGCTCCGTGCAAACGATAGATGTGCTTAGTAAATAGTAAGGCCAACGTAGGGGCCGCCGGAATGGTTGAACAAGGAATAAAATGAGCCAGTTTGCTAAATAAATCCACCACCACCCAAATACAAGTATAACCCCCAGACTTAGGCAAATCTGAAATAAAATCCATGGAAATGATTTGCCATGGCCTCTCCGGAACAGGTAAAGACGACAACAACCCTCTAGGGCGCCCAACAGGCGTCTTACTCTGCTGGCAAACAGCGCAGCTGTCACAAAAGCGCAGAATGTCTTGCCGCATCTTTGGCCACCAGTAGCTCCTGGTGATAAGCTGTACGGTCTTGAACCTGCCAAAGTGCCCAGCCATGGGTTCGTCATGGTGGGCTCTAATCACCTCCAACCTGAGGGCCCCCACTGGTACGTAGACCTGCCCCCTGCGTACCAATACTCCGTCTTGATCTTGTAGATGCGGCAGTATTGTACGGTTACCTGCTGATAGCAGCATCAGTTGCTCCTGAGTCCACACATCATCCCTCTGAGCCTCAAGGATCTGGTCATGTAACCCGAGCTCATTGTCTACAACACATAGAGAGGCAGTAGGCAAGATGGTCTGACATACTACCTGCTCATTGGTCTTAAACTCCGGCTTGCGGGATAAAGCATCGGCCCGCAAGTTTGCCTTCCCCTCCACGAACTGCACCTTGAAGTTAAACCTGGAGAAAAACAAAGCCCATCGGATTTGACGCTGGTTTAACTTCTTTGCTGTTTGTAAGTGCTCTAAATTCTTGTGATCAGATCTGACCACAATCTGGTGCCGTGCCCCTTCAAGCCAGTGCCGCCACACCTCAAACGCCACCTTAATCGCCAACAACTCCTTCTCCCATATGGTATAGTTCTGCTCGAAGGGTGTTAGTTGCCGCGAGTAAAAACCACAGGGACGCAAGGTCCCTGAGGAATCCTTCTGAGACAATACAGCCCCCAACGCGTAGCTAGAAGCATCCGCTTCTACCACGAACGGTTTGTCAACATCAGGATGTGTTAGTATGTTGTCCGATTGAAAACTAGACTTAAGTTGTAGAAACGCATCGTGAGCTTCCCGCCCCCACACAAATGGCTGTTTCTTACGCAGGAGCTGCGTCAAAGGTACCGTGAGCTTTGCAAAATTCGGAATAAACTCCCGGTAGTAATTAGCGAAACCTAAGAACCTTTGTACATCCTTCTTAGTCTTTAGCTCCTGCCATGAGTTAACGGCGTCGACCTTATGTGGATCCATTTTAAGTTCCCTACCTGACACTACATGACCTAGGAACTCCACTTCAGGCACATGAAAGACGCACTTGGAAGCCTTGGCGAAAAGCCCATTAGCCCGCAGACGGTGCAGAACCTGCTTGACATGTTGACGATGTTCTTTCTCGTCCTTAGAAAAAATCAAGATATCATCCAAATAAATCACTAAAAATTGGTCAATTAGGTCCCTGAACACATCGTTCATGAACCTCTGGAAGACCGCAGGAGCGTTGCAAAGTCCGAAAGGCATGACTCGGAACTCGTGGCATCCGAAACACGTGTTAAATGCCGTCTTCCATTCATCCCCTTCCCGTATACGGATTAAGTTATATGCCCCCCGCAGGTCAAGCTTGGTAAAAACCTTAGCCCCTTGCACCCTTGATAATAGTTCCGAGATTAAAGGTAGCGGGTACCTATCCCGAATGGTGTATTTGTTTAGGATCCGATAGTCGCAGACCAGCCTAAGTTCCCCAGTCTTTTTGGCTACAAAGAATACTGGTGCCGCAGTTGGAGAGCTAGATGGGCGAATAAACCCCTTGGCTAAATTTTCATCTAGAAACTCCCTCAAAGCTTGCCTTTCCGGTACAGTCAAGGCATACAGCCTTCCTGCTGGCAATTTCGCACCTTCTGCTAACTTGATGGCGCAATCATATGGCCTGTGCGGTGGTAATTTGTCCGCTTCTCTTTTACAAAATACATCAGAGAACTCCCCATACTCAGCAGGCACTCCCTCCATATCAGATTGAGTAACATTCAGAGTGCAACAATCCTGCCTCTTTAAGGTCACTTTACGTGTCGCCCAATCTACTTGTGGGTTTACTACAGCTAGCCAATCCATCCCCAGGATCACATCATATCTAGGCAAACTCGTAATATCCCACACAAACGTTCCCGTTACTCCCTGCACCTCCCACATTACTGCTGAGGTTTCATGGTTAACCACCCCAGTCTCCAGCAGTCTCCCATCTGCTCCTTCCACCCACACGTCGCATGCCTTGCGCACTCTAGGAATGCCATGCTTCTTAGCAAACTCAATATCTACATAAGAGACCGTAGCCCCTGAGTCCAGCAGTGCCAAAGTAGAAACAAGTTCCCTTCCCCCAACAGATAATGTAATGGGTACGAAAACATGCTTCCTCCCCTCAGTTGACTGCTTGAGGAGCCCTAGTGCGTTGGACTCACGTCGCACTAGGGCTGGCCTTTTCCCGAAAGCTGAGAAGGTTTCACATTACAGTTTTTGGCAAAATGCCCCGCATTCCCACAGTACAAACACAACCCCAGCTGCCTCCTACGGCTCCTTTCCTCTGTAGACAGCTTTTTAAAGACCCCAAGCTCCATAGGCTCTTCCCCCATCACCACAGGTGCCCTGGTAATATGCATGGGTGGCGCACACATTGCTTTCGAGTGTTTACGAGCCTCGAACCTTGCGTCTAAACGCAGCACCTTAGCTACTAAGGCGTCCCAATTTTCAGCCGGCTCCAAGCGTGCTAATTCATCCTGGAGCATATCACTTAACCCGGCAGTAAATAAAAGCATGAATGCATTTTCCCCCCAATCCAGCTGGTGGCGATACAAGTTAAACTTATTTAAGTAATCCAAAACAGTCCCCTTTCCCTGTTTCAACCGATACAGAGCCCACCCAGCATTCTCCGTGCGGAGAGGATCCCCAAAAGTGTCAATTAATAACTTTTTGAAATTATTCAAATTGTCCTTGACTGGGTCATTTCCCAAAATTAAATTAGTGGCCCATTGTCCTGCGGGACCGGTCAACAAACTCAAAATAAATGCCACCTTGCTAGTGTCTGTAGGAAAAGCATGAGCACTGAGCTGGGAAAAATAAAGCTCCACTTGTGCCAAAAAGGTTGGCAACTTGCACCTGGTTCCGTCAAAGCGTTCAGGAGTCAAAACATGTCCTTTCACAGCATGAGCTGCTTGGCTGACGGTAAAAGCCGTTTGTAATTGGTCAAATTTGGCCCTTAACTCCTCCATCGTCTTCCTGACGGGTTTATTGCTGCAATAAACTTTTTATGGGCGTTGGGCAATCTGTCAAGGACAGAACGCCACAAGGTTCAAGATAACAGAGTTTATTGGATTACAGAACTCAAAAAATGCCCGTAAAATACAAGGGCCAGGCAGTATTAGCCTTTAGGAGCAAAAAGGGGCAAGGAAAAACGTTCAAAAGATAAACCGGATTAAACCGGAGTTTAATCCGGGTAAAAACAAACTGCTTGCTTCAGCCTGGGGATAAACAAAACAAAAGCCGAGGAACAAAAGATACAAAAGAATGCAACTAATTGGCAGCAGATTCCTCTCTGCTGCCAACACTGTGCTTAGAGTAACTTGCGTCGCTCCCACACACACAGCAGACAGGATTTCCAACACGAACAGATCAGCCAAGGATTGTAGCAGTAGAGTAGACCCAGTTCCTTTCCGTAGATCAAAGCCAGAAGCAGACGTTTGTAGATTCCAAGTCCAAGAAGGGGGGAAGACAAGCCGTGGTCAGTTCAGTCCGAGTTTTCAAAACAGGAGATGGCGTCCGTCAAGAAGACGACGGAAGGTCAAGGTCTCAGCACAGGAAAACACACCAGTCTTCAGGAAAGCGTCCCACACAGATCCCAAGCGTTCGTCCAGATTACCTTGCCCAACGCAATTTGCAATTGCTCCCAAGCCCCATTTTATGCCAGTTACAAATCCTCATCACTGTCAGCTGTCCTCCTTAACCCGGGCGTTTCCTCATCACTTTCCTCATCAGAGCTGGAACACCTCTGACTACGCCCCACAGCATCTCCAGCTGTGGATCCCGTCCCATCCCTCCAGCTAAGCCATGGGTCTAATCCTGAAGGTCCCCATTCATCTTCTATCCCATCATGACCAGTGGCACCCAATTCCTCCCTTACCCGAGTCCAATCCATCTCATCCTCCTCCGAGCTAACCAGCCCCTCCTCCATTCTCTCCGTAAACCCCTCAAAAGACTCTTCGTCAGATGGTGCTGCAAAAATGTCTCGCAGTCTTTTTCTTTCTCGCTCCTCGAGAGTATCTGACTCTCGAGGAGTCTTACGCCCACGTCTGTCAGTAACAGAGCCATGAGGCTCAATCATAACACTATCCCCTCTCACAAAGGCCTCCTCCCCCGATGGCGGAGAAGTGGCAGTGATACCCTCCGCTATAGCACCACGACGACTAGAGGTATCTAGTTTCAACAGCGAACGATGAAAGACTGGATGGACCTTTAAACTAGACGGTAAACGCAAACGAAACGCAACGGAAGAAATCTTTTTAACGATAGGAAAGGGACCCAAATATCGCGGCGCAAACTTTCCCCCAGCCTGTTTAATATGTTTGGAAGATAACCACACCAAATCCCCTTCTTCCAACTCCTCCCCTGCCTGCCTGTGGCGGTCAGCCTGAGTCTTTTGCGTTGCCTTAGCTTCCAACAGTAAGCGACGGGCAACATCATGCAGTGCAGCCATTTCCGAAGAGCGGTATACAGGGTCCGAAGAGACCACATTGGTCGACGGCGCCACACCTCCCCGTGGGTGAAAACCATAAGTTAGCTCAAATGGCGTATGCTGACTAGACGTGTGCACCGCATTATTGTAAGCGAACTCCGCCACCGGTAACCACTTCACCCAAGCCGTGGGTTGATCTAAACAAAAACAACGCAAATACTGCTCTAAGAGCCCATTAACCCGTTCCGACTGTCCATCCGTCTGCGGATGAAAGGCTGAAGAAACGTTTAACTTAGTCCCTAAGCACTCATGGAAATGTTTCCAAAAGCGTGACACAAATTGCGGAGCCCTATCTGAAATAATCACCTCGGGTGCTCCGTGCAAACGATAGATGTGCTTAGTAAATAGTAAGGCCAACGTAGGGGCCGCCGGAATGGTTGAACAAGGAATAAAATGAGCCAGTTTGCTAAATAAATCCACCACCACCCAAATACAAGTATAACCCCCAGACTTAGGCAAATCTGAAATAAAATCCATGGAAATGATTTGCCATGGCCTCTCCGGAACAGGTAAAGACGACAACAACCCTCTAGGGCGCCCAACAGGCGTCTTACTCTGCTGGCAAACAGCGCAGCTGTCACAAAAGCGCAGAATGTCTTGCCGCATCTTTGGCCACCAGTAGCTCCTGGTGATAAGCTGTACGGTCTTGAACCTGCCAAAGTGCCCAGCCATGGGTTCGTCATGGTGGGCTCTAATCACCTCCAACCTGAGGGCCCCCACTGGTACGTAGACCTGCCCCCTGCGTACCAATACTCCGTCTTGATCTTGTAGATGCGGCAGTATTGTACGGTTACCTGCTGATAGCAGCATCAGTTGCTCCTGAGTCCACACATCATCCCTCTGAGCCTCAAGGATCTGGTCATGTAACCCGAGCTCATTGTCTACAACACATAGAGAGGCAGTAGGCAAGATGGTCTGACATACTACCTGCTCATTGGTCTTAAACTCCGGCTTGCGGGATAAAGCATCGGCCCGCAAGTTTGCCTTCCCCTCCACGAACTGCACCTTGAAGTTAAACCTGGAGAAAAACAAAGCCCATCGGATTTGACGCTGGTTTAACTTCTTTGCTGTTTGTAAGTGCTCTAAATTCTTGTGATCAGATCTGACCACAATCTGGTGCCGTGCCCCTTCAAGCCAGTGCCGCCACACCTCAAACGCCACCTTAATCGCCAACAACTCCTTCTCCCATATGGTATAGTTCTGCTCGAAGGGTGTTAGTTCCCGTGAATTTCCAGATATTCTTAAAGCCCAGCTCCCATCAATCCCAGCCAGGACAGCCAATAATCAGGATTGATGAGAGTGGTAGTTCAACTTGTTTCTCTCATGCAAATAATAGATGGGCTTTATTTGCTGTGATCATTGATCTTGGGAGGATAGCATGTGAGTACTCTCATAGCATAGGTAACTAATTTGAATTATCAAGATAAAGATAAAAATTTTCTCCTGACATTCAGTTTACTCATGTCTGAATCTGGGGTTGGTGCTCATCTCATTTGATGAAGAGCCAGCGTTGTCCATAGACACCTCCAAGGTCATGTTGCCGGTATGACTGCATGGAGCGCTGTTACCTTCCCGTGGGAGCAGTACCTATTGATCTACTCACATTTGCATGTTTTCAAACTGCTAGGTTGGCAGAAGCTGGGGCTAACAGAGGGAACTCACCCCGCTACCTGGATTCGAACTGCCGACCTTTTAGTCAGCAAGTTCAGCATCTCAGCGGTTTAACCTGCTGAACCGCCAGAGGTTTCTTTTTTGAATTATCAAATAAGTTTCATATTTTTTCACATTCAGTTTCTTACAGAGAAATTAATTCCTTGAAGGAAAATCTCTAGACATAAATGAAGAAACTGATCAAATCCATTCACTCACAAGGTTAATACCACAAATAACTATTCAGAGTGTTCAGCTTGACTTTTGGTAAATCCCTCTTGGAGACTTGGAATTCTAAGAATGCTTGAGCTGAAAGTACATTAGACTATGGTAGCAAATGCCTCTGCAAAGTATCCCAGGGTGATTCATCTCGCTTGTGCAAGGTTAACCTTTAGTTGGAGAGGGACCGAATGAAGGAAGGGAGGCAGCCTGGTACATATTCCAAAAAATCCTCCATTCTTAGGTTAGGTCAGCATTTATTATGTGTTATAAATAAAAGGTAAAGGTTTCCCCTGATGTTAAGTCCAGTCGTGACCAACTCTGGGGGTTGGTGCTCATCTCTATTTCTAGGCCGAAGAGCCAGCATTGTCCATAGACATCTCCAAGGTCATGTGGCTGGCATGACTGCATGGAGCGCCATTACCTTCCCGCCGGAGCGGTACCTATTGATGTACTCACATTTGCATGTTTTCGAACTGCTAGGTTTGCAGAAGCTGGGGCTAACAGCGGGCGCTCATTCCGCTCCTGGGATTTGAACCTGGGACCTTTTGGTCTGCAAGTTCAGCAGCTCAACGCTTTAACACACTGTGCCACCAGGTGTTATAAATAATAGTGAGCAAATCACCCACCATTCACCTCTACTTGTAAGTGAAAATAATGAGTGGGCCATGGGACAAAATGTTGAGTCTACCTGTTTGGTGTCCCAGGCAGAAGACAAGGCATGTCCCTTTCTCAAGTACTCCATTCCATTCCTCTTGTTATTTTCCATCTTCCCTTCCAACCATCAGCATGATCTATCCACTGGCTATACTAATTTTTCATTAAGGTTAAAACATTTTTTTTCCATTAAGATCAAAAATTTACTCAATTTATGCAGGTGTCCTGTGTCCCTAACCCAACAAATGATGTGATGGACTGGCTGTATATGAAATGTGAATGAATTTCATGTTTAGACTTAGACCTACAAGATATCTCATTATATTTGTATATGAAAATACAGATATTCCAAAATCCAAATAAATAAATAAACAGAATTCAAAATACGTCTGGTCCCAGGGATACTCCATCTTATATTTTCTCAGATATAATCTTCATTTGATTCTAAGGATCCGAACTTTCAAAACACATTTTCTATTAGGATAAGAGCTCAAAGAAACTCTACATCGTTCTGTTCCCTATAACATCAGAAGGAGGCAGTAGTTATAAGCAGTTATTGCACAAATCAGCAGTTCAAAACTTGTGCCTTGGACTGGGAACACAGTGTCTCCTCATGCCTCCAACTACATGGACCAGTGTCTCCAATTTGAGTCCACTTGATAGTTCAGGAAACAGCGTGGTATAGAAGAATGTGCTTTGTAATAAAAATGTTGTCAAACTAATAGACCCAACATTTCCAACAGCCACAGAAAAATGATCACCTGTTCTATAGCTGAAATTTTCCTGTGTTTGGTCTGAACCATTATTTTTTATCTATAGTTTCTGCTTCCATACCTTCTTAACATACTTCCTGCTGACTCCATCTACAGCAAAGAGAATTGTTGGGCTTCCATGCCAGTGGAAGAGTGAATCCACTCCAAATTCTCATCTGTGCTTTAATGGAGGATGGAACCTTGAAGAGCTTTAAAGTTCAGTGAAAACTTGGAGTTGCTCCAGTGACCTACAAACCATCAGCTACCATTGTTACACCGTCATATAGCTCTTGTGGCCAAGTTCCCATTCTCCTCTTGGAACACTCTGCAGCAATGTTGGCATTGACTTCATGTGATGCTGAGCTTGCTTTTAATGCCTCCAACAGATTCTCCAACGATGCACCCCTTGTCTTTTTTATCTTTTGTTCATACCAAAAGATAGATAAAAAACTGCTGATTAATTTACTGGATTCCCATAAACTTAATTTACCAGTGATGATGGCTCTGAACCCCCCCCCCCCCCAAAAAAAAACAAACCCTACAGACATGTTGATGTTGGAGTATAGCTTTCTGAATCTGAAAGTTACAAGTGTCAGCATGGTCCAGGGAACAGAAGAGGAACTTACAGTAATTTGATGGTGTCATTACTATACATTTCTAAGGTCGTGCCTATGCTGAGTAGGTTACTCGGGGTATTTCTACCCTAGAGCTACTGTGGATCCAACACAAATCTGCTAAATTCCATAGCATTGGCTAAGGAAAAATGAAGTTGTATCAAACTGCATTAATTTTGCAGTATAGAAGGACCCATGTTCTTGAATAAATGGGTAACTTTTCAGGTTCAGCAAGTTATACCACCACTACTCGCTTAAAAAATAATCTCTAGCCCGCTTTCTTGTCTCTTTATTTAAGTCAGCTGAGGTGAGGACTGCAGATCAAGTAACATCACATTCCATGATTCTTATCAAGGCTCTAAACAGCTGAGTGGACTGACCTTCAGGGAACAAAATATTTGTCCACATATTTGACTTCACTGGGGAGTAAAGCTTAGGTAAATGTAAAAAAAGAGCATTTGACAGAACATGCTGCCAGATTTTTCAGGGTCTTTAGGAAACAGAGAGGTGCCAGAAAAAGGGAAAACAAAGAGGTTTTGCGCTTTCTCATTGTGAGGATGACTCTCTCTTATTCAAGGTGCATCAACACTGCAGATTAAAAGCAGTTTGACACTAGGGGTGTGCGACTTGGCAAAAAAGCATTTCCCATCTTATTTCCCACATCTTGGAGGCTGTGTTCTACTCTGGCCATGGGGGGGGGGGGGTCTATTTCTTCATCTTCCATGCCAAGGAGCTTTGTCGTCCTTAGATGTTCTCCCAATTGACAGTGCCTTTTATTACCTCCCTGCTAAAAGTAGTACCTATTTAACTACTCACATTTCTGCATTCTATCTGCTAGGTGACCAGGTGAGCTGGGACTGACAGCAGGTGCTCACCCTGACCCAAGCTTGAACTGTGGACTTTTCAATAGGCAGGATTTTTCTGCAGCTAGCTGTTTAGCCTGGTGTGCTAAGCCCAGTCCCTAACTCAATGTTCTGAGTTAAATATCTTTCGGTCCTTCTTTTAGTTAACTAGTAATTTCACTAGAGAAAAGTGGATGGGCAGAAGTTTAAGGGACTGTTTTGTGAGTTTGTGTTGCAGCCCAGCCACCTATGTGACTCCCTTTCACCCAAGATGAAAAGCTAATTAGCCCAAATATAGCTCAGCCAACAGAAATCAATCAACTAATTAAAAGTTTATTAAAGAAAAGAGTGTTCCATAGAATAAAAATACATTCCAAGGTAAAGAGTACAAAAGTATTTCCAAGGTATACATAAAAGGCAAAAGCAAAAATATATTCAAAGTATATAAGTCATTCTAAAATGTAGGTTAAAGTCAGAGTATTCTTGAGGACACAATAAACAAAGTCCCACATTGACAGTAAAACCAAAATTCACAAAACTTAGACCAAAAACAGTATCCAAATGAGATTCCCCAATCCCAAACAGGAAAACATGACATGAAAGCAAGGCCAGAATCTCCAATCATGGAGCGCAAGGAAAGAGTGACTTTGTTAGAAAAATACAAAATTGCTCTCACATAGAGCCATCCAAGGGGTTAGCTTAAGAAACCAAATTGGTTCCCTTGGAGACATTATCTAACACCTGGAATCCTTCGGTTTATCTTTCAAACACTGAGAAAACCTTAATTGCCTCTGCTTGGAACTATTTCGCCATAACTGCGCTGAGTTATAGACAACAATCCAGCATCTTCCACCTCCCTCACATCTTTCCCAGGGTCAGGGAAAGCCTCTGTAAGCAGAGCCTCTGACAGCGTTTCATGTGAAATGTCCTCACTAAAAGAAGATCTGTCTATAAAACCATTCTCATCATCCAGGGAAGAACTGTTTTTTCCCTGAGGCACTGCAGAAGTGATGGGCTCCCATTCAGGAGCACAAAGCCACACCAAAGGGTCCCCCTCCACTTCCTCAGACCAGGCCTCAACACTTTGGTGTTCTGTTTAAATATTTTTTAGGGGCAAAAATACTGCAGTGTGCACACACACATCTTACACATATATATATATATATATATATATATATATATATATATATATATAACAATTATGAGGCTTTTTTAAAAAAAAGTCATTAAACGTTTAAAAATTCCTTAAAATCTGTGGATGACTCAAACATTCTCAAACTTAGGGGGCTTACAGTGGTAAATGTGTCCTCCAAGTGTGGCCATTTTCGTCCTGAAAGCCATAAATGACAGAAAGAGGAGGCTCGCCATTTCACCCATTGACACCAATGGGCTGGATCTTCCCTAAGTGAAAACAGAGCTTCTGGCTGCCGAATCTGAGAAACAGCATTTTCCCTCTCCTGATTTTGGGAACTTTCTGAAAAACAGAATGGGAGCCCAGCTGAAAACAGGACGGGTTTTTCTTAACTTGCACGCCCCTGGCATTGAGCAATGTCAGTAAAAAGTAGAGTCAAACTGCATTAATTAGATTCACTCTTTTCCAATAGCCATGGTTTTATTTCTCAAAGACCCTCAAAGTTGTGATTCCATGATATTTTCAAAAGTGCAATGGATTTTGTTCTAGTGTAGCCAAAGCCAACATAAATGTGAATGTTGTTTTTTCAAAGAAAAAAATCATTGTTGCGTAGCTTGTTTTACAGAGCACAAGTCCAGCAAAAAAAGGGGGAAGAACCACATACAGGGGCCTTGGTGGTTCCCAAGAGGGATAAAACAGCCTTGGGCACTATGATGCATACAGTTCTCCACCTCAATACACAGAGTCCAGCAGCAGCAATTCATCATTATAGACAGGAGGGTTTTGTTTTGCTAAATTTACCATGGGACTGGATCAGAGTTTGTAGTCGAGATGTTCTGCATGCAAAGAATGTATTTCTGCACTGAGCTGTAGTCCCAGCAGATTATCTGTATTTAGATACCTTTCCATTTCATAGTGACTGGCATTCCCTGATGGCTCTTGGCTATGTACTATTAGTTTCTCTCCCCGCTGCCCCTTTAAGAGTTCTGGCTTTTGGCCCAACTCCCTGGCGAATTGCAGTGACGCAAGCAGATCTACAAGCATATGCCTAGACCAACACGGTTCTTCTCCCTTCCTTGAAATGAACACTACATTGGCACATGAGCATTGAAATTAATGCTGTCGCATATTTCCACAGAACATACCAAGTCCACTTTATTAATTGCTGTGATATTGTTAACAGGATGAACTAGGTTATTAGAACACAAGCCAAAATTCCCACCAACACGAACAAGGCATACATCACATAGGTATTCTTGCCTTGCTTCTGAAGTATTTTTTAATATTATGCTTATGTTTAGAAAACATTCATGACACCATTACAGCCACCCTTTTTCTTCTCAGTCCCCTCTAGAACTCTACTGCTGTTTTCCCCTCTCCATTATTCTTCTCTCCACTTTTCTCTTCTTTTTTTCCTTCACCTTTTAAAATAATTTCTATGAATTCATTATTGGGGTCGCGGTGGCACAGCGAGTTAAACAGCTGAGCTGCAGAACTTGCTGACCAAAAGGTTAACGACTGGAATCTGCAGAGCGGGGTGAGCTCCCATTGTTAGCCCTAGGTTCTGCCAACCTAGCAGTTCAAAAACATGCATGTTAGTATCTCAATAGGTACCGCTCACGTGGGAAGGTAATGGCACTTCATGCAGTCATGCCAGCCACATTACCTTGGGGGTGTCTACGGACAATGCCAGTTCTTCAGCTTAGAAACGGAGATGAGCAGCACCCTCAGAGTCGAACTGGACTAGACTTAATGTCAGGGGAAAACCTTTACCTTTACCCATAGCTATTTAAGGATTATCTATATCTCATCAAGCTATCTAGTCTTTAGATAAAATACTTGATCATTGTAGCCACAAGATGGCAGTGCTGATCTATTTTGTGTAAAAAAAAATACATATATGAACATTCCCCCCCCCCCAAATGTATTACTAGTGTTGCTTTACCAAAAATCTGCGAAATGTGTCTCAAGTCCCTATATTTTATCTCTCACCTAGTAATTAAAATATCTAGCAAGGCCTATTGACACATATTCAATCTATAATTTTTTTTTTATCAAGAACTGTGTTTCGCTTACCATAATTTGTATAATTCAACATGATAAATTTTTATTGGCTGAATAAAGTTGGCAGTGGTTGGAATAATGAGCTGGTCCCTTAAATTAGACTGAATTAGATGTGTGTTTTATAAAGAAAATCTGGTTGCTTATTTTATTCTAGTCACTCCTGTGTTTCGAAATGTTGAAAATCTGGGTGGACACTCTTGGAATCTGCTACAAAAGTACTGCGGCCTTGTACATGTGTATTTGAATGTATTCATTCAAATATTAGGAAGAGCTTCCTGACTGGGTTGCTGTGAGTTTTCCAGGCTGTATGGCCACTCACAGCAACCTAGTGATCCTGGCCATGAAAGCCTTTGACAACATAGCTTCCTGACTGTTAGAGTTATATGGCAGTGGAATATACTGCCTGGGAGTGTGTTGGAGTCTCCATCTCTAGATATTTTTAAGCACAGGCTGGATGGTCATCTTCAGGAGTGTGTTTCTGAATGGGGTTGGACTCTTGAGGGGCACTTCCAGACAAGGCTTAAACTTGGGTTTAAGTCTCCATGCCCTTGCCAAAAACTTGGGGGATGTCCGCATGCCAGCACAGTAACTTCTGCTCTGGCATGCCCCCCTAAAGCCCATAAAATAAGAGAAAACTTCCCGGGCCACCATTAGGCCTTTCCAGAAGCCTCCTGGCATGTAGGTGTCCTCCTCACTTATCCGGGCTTTTAGAAGCCAGAAGAAGTGAGATGGATGTGGGGACCGACCCCTGGGAGTACCCAGTAGTCAGTTCCCACAGGGCCCATATCCCATTAGACCCAAGCCTTTCAGGAAGGCCCGAGTTTAATGGGGTATCAAAGTAATTTGAAACCTGCTTTATCCCAAATTAATCCTCTTTTACTGGAGGCATCATCTGGATGCCTCCAGTAAAAGTCCATCAGTGCCTGCATTTTGGGCACTGTCTGGAAGGGCCCGTGGTCTCTTCCAACTCTATGATTCTTTAAAAACAAGTCCATATTTTTTTTCTTTGAGATTTACTCCCAGGCAAATTTAGGAGCCCCGGTGGCGAAATGTGTTAAAGCACTGAGCTGCTGAACTTGCAGACCGAAAGGTCCCAGGTTCAAACCCTGGGAGCGGCATGAGTGGCCACTGTTAGCTCCAGCTTCTGCCAACCTAGGAGTTCGAAAACATGCCAATGTGAGTAGATCAATAGGTACCGCTCCGGCGGGAAGGTAAAGGCGTTCCATGCAGTCATGCCGGCCATGTGACCTTGGAGGTGTCTATGGACAATGCCGGCTCTTCGGCTTAGAAATGGAGATGAGCACCAACCCCCAGAGTCAGACATGACTGGACTTAACGTCAGGGGAAACCTTTACCTTCACCTACCATTATGAGACATGTAGATTTATTTTTATGGTTCACAATTTTGCCCCAACCATAAATGTGTGGGCTAGTAATATTACAAAAACTCCAGGTAAGTGGCCTTGGAGGGGTTGCAGCTCTCTGACAGGTCTCATTACTGCAGAAAGACGTGGAGCCTCAGGAGGCCTAGGGGATAAAAGCCTTGCGACTTGAAGGTTGGGTTGCTGACCTGAAGGCTGCCAGGTTTGAATCCCATCCGGGGAGATCGCGGATGAGCTCCCTCTATCAGCTCCAGCTCCATGCGGGGACATGAGAGAAGCCTCCCACAAGGATGGTAAAACATCAAAAACATCCGAGCGTCCCCTGGGCAACGTCCTTGCAGACGGCCAATTCTCTCACTCCAGAAGCAATTCAGGTTGCTCCTGACATGAAAAAAAAAATTCAGAAAGACTGTCTCCTAGGAAGGGGGATGTCAGGCTGGATCTATACACTGCCCTATATCCCAGGAACTGATACCAGATTGTCTGCTTTGAACTGGATTATATGAGTCTACATTGCCAGATAATCTAGGATCAGATCTTGGGATATAGGGCAGTGTAGATCCAGTCTCAGTGAAGAAGAGAGATGGGAGGAAAGGGCTCCTGGTGCCCTCCCTCCATGACTTCCTTTGGGCTAGGAAAGGTCTCCAGAAACCTGTTGTTTCAGTCTCCCAATAGATATTGCTGCAGTGTAGCAAGAAAATCGGTCGGCAGATAGTGAGGTGGGGAGAATGAGGTAGTCACATAAATACATTTAAAACATATAAACATAAAATCATAAAACATATAATACATTAAAACATACTCATACTCATGGCCTTGCTGTATCATCTATGTGTTGGGGTTGTTGTATGTATGCTGTATGGCCATGTTCTAGAAGTATTCTTTCCTGACGTTTTGCCCACATCATGGACAACTTCAACAGAAAGGAGGAAAGCATGAAAATGAACAAAATCTGGCTACCAGTATTAAAAAACTCAAAAATCAGAACAGTAGATGGGAAGCAACACTCTGAGGGCAGAGGAGCTCCAGGGACGGCTAATGACTCTGAACAAAGGATGCCTTCCAGGCAAGAGACAAACCTTTCCAATGCTAATTAAGGTGATTAACTGCAACATTCACACTGACTTCCAACTGACAAAGAACTCTTCTCACACCCTGGACTCTCCACAGATATATATTAACCTTCCTTGCCTAGTTTTCTCCATGCCTCACAACCTCTGAGGATGCCTGCTATAGATGTGGGTGAAATACTTCTAGAACATGGCCATACAGCCCGGAATACATACAACAACCCTGTGATCCCGGCAATGAAAGCCTCCGACAACACATATATGTGTTGTTTTCTTTTTAGTGGCTATATTTCTAACCAGTTTCATAGGGTTTTCAATGGGAATATTTGTTAGAAATGGTTTTGCCAGTTTCTGCCTCTGAAATATAGCCTCAGGATTTCATCTGATCCTTTGGAACAGATTGTTTCAAGTGCTGTGGGGCAGCTGGTAGAACAAGGGCTAAAGAACATTGCCTCAGAAGGCCAACAAAAGAGCCTATTGGGTTGCTGTGAGTTTTCTGGACTGCATGGCCACAGGGGCGGTTCAACCATAGGAGAATTATGCGGTTGCTGAAGGCGCCATCCTCTAGGGAGGGCGGTTGAGGCACTTCCGCCCTATATCCCAGTTCAATGTTTGGTGCTAAATTCAGAAATATAGTAATTCCTACATAACATTACCATGTATTGACCTGCTTTTTCTGTTGATTTGTTGTGAAACATGTTTTGGTGCTTAATTTGTAAAATCATCATGTAATTTGGTGTTTAATAGGCTTTTCCTTAATCCCTCCTTATTATCCAACATTTTTGCTTATCTAACACTTTTATTTTTCAGTGATTGGTTTGGGGGGGGGGGCACCAAAATTCTGTTTACTTACACTTGAAAATTACCCAGGGCCGGCCCTGCATGGCCATGTTCCAGAAACATTCTCTCCTGACATTTCGCCCACATCTATGATAGCTATTCTCAGAGGTTGTCAGGTCTGAGGATGCTTGCCATGACTCACAGCAACCCTGTGATTCCAGCCATGAAAGCCTTTGACAACACAGCAATTGAATTAATTAGAACAATTAATAAAATTGCAACTTTTCCATGTCTTCTAGAATAAGATGCCTGCCTGATGCATCTACTTCACACTATCTAATAATAGGCATAGATAGCATATTTCTGGGCATGCCTCAGAATTTTTCCACATAAATGTCAATTCCCTCAAAGCAAACTTGGCAATTTTATTCCAAATAAGCTCAAAGTTGCCTATTTTAGAAGCAGAGGAAATTGCTTGCTGCAAATAAAATGTTTGTATGCTTATCATTTTTGTTACCTCATTTGATCACCACTTCATGACCTCATTCTGTTCACCCCATAACAGCAAGGAAGCTGGCAAGGCTAGAAACAAGGGGCCATGAAGTCTGGGAAGACAGATGTTGGTGTGTATGTGTTCCACATGTAACATGGGGGGGGGGTGGTAATTAGACAGAGTTTATGGGGAAGAAGACCAGGAAATCAGAGATTGCACAGAGAATCAGACCAAGAGAACTGTTCCAGGAACCAGGACTTTAATAAAACAGTTCTCCTTCTCTCTTTGGAGTCTTTCTTGGGGTAGTACTTAACCTATAAAAGAGAAATTAAATACCTTTGCAGAGACAATATCAATCTCTTACAAGGCCTTCTTTGACTTTAAAAATGCATTTTGCCAGCGAAAGAGATTTCTTTCCCACAGCCTTAGGCAGCATGGGTGGAGATCAATTGCTGTCCTCAGATGGTAGAGGAAGTTGAAGAAAAGGGTGTAAAGGACACTCTGTCCATGGCAGTGGTTCCCAAGCTTGGGTCCTCCAGGTATTCTGGATTTCAGCTCCCACAATTCCTAACTGACTGGATTCCTAACTGACACCTGGAGGACCAAAGGTTGATAACCACTGATATAAGTGTAGTGGATTGATGATGATAAATGGAAGCTCTTATGTATTCCTGTGATCCAGAGTCGCCCATAGAACAATAACATGCCACTCAGGTTTGCAGAACAAAAATACAGGAACTTTACAGATTCCAATAGATAAAAAAGTAGTACAGTGTTCCCTCACTACTTCGCAGTTCACTTTTCATAGATTCGCTGTTTCTCAGTTTTTAATAAACTCTAAAAAACTATTATAAATCATAAAAAATTTACAATATACAGCCTAAGAAAGGGAGGAAGAAGCCGAAGGGAGAGAAAAGGAGTCCAAGCGGCAACGGGAGGAGAAGGAGGCGATTTATCAATACACGACTGGCTGATAAAGACTTAAAATAGTGTATAACTATTAAAATAATGTATAAATATTAAAATAAATATAGTGTCCCTACTTTGCGGATTTTCACTTATTGCGGGTAGTCCTGGAACCTAACCCCAGAGATAAGTGATGGAACACTGTATTTACAATGGTCCCTCTGATCACTTACAGAAGTCCACAGTCATAGATTGTCTTTTCACAAATCTGGTTCAGAGAATAATACACTCCCTCTTTTCTCAGCAGCAAACAGGCTTCAAAATAGCAAGGCCTCGCTGAGTACACTGCTCTCTTCATCAACAGTACTCAGTCAGCACTGAAAACTTGTCCAAACAGGTTCTGCAGCAGAACAGAAACAGTATCAAATCAATCCCCAGGTATTTGCAGGCTCAGTCAATTGGCTTCATGCACTTCATTTTCCAGTTAATACACACAGCACAGTGCCTTTGCAAACCATGACAATAAGGACTGCTTCACCCCCTTCCTCCCACTTTGACCTGCATTGGCCCATCCTTTTCAGAGTTTGATTATGCTAGTTGTGTCAGGCCAATAGGAGTTTCACCTCTCCTTATAGGGTTTTTTCACCTATCTTACACTGACATGGGGATCTTGACAATTGGTTAAGGATGGTGCTTTAAATAGGTCCTCATTAGAGTTGTGCAATTTGGGTGAACTGCAAGCCATTTTGTGTCCTGGCTTTCGGTGGAGGCCCCGATCCGTTTTTGGGAGCCTCCAGAATATGGGAGGGCAGATATGTTTTTGCTCTATGGTGCAGAAAAATAAGTTTTCTATCGGCCCATTATGGGGGTGCTTCCTAGGCTCCCCTTACCATCATTTTAGGCATTTATGCTGTTTGTTTCTACTCTAGAGGAGAGGCACTTAGCTGCAGGCAAGCGCGCGTGCTTTAAGGAGGCTTCTTACCTGTTTCTTCTCTAGAGGACAGGTGCTCGACTGCAGGCACACACTTTAAAGAGGCTTCTTGTTCTTTAAACTGTTTTTTCCTACTCTAGAGGAGAGGCGCATGGCTGCAGGAGAGGCAGGTCAATGTGCTTTCTCTCAACAGGCATTTTAAGGAGGCCCAGGGAAAGAGCAATGGAACAGCTCAGTGGAACTGTATCCTCCCTGGGCTACCTTAAAAATCCCCTGTCTTGCCTGCAAGGACGCAATCTCCTTTCTGCTTGGGGCTTTGCTTCCTTTAGCCTTTTCTACTTTCTACTCTAGAGGAGAGGTGGGCTACTCTTTTTGTTTGCTGGGATTACTATTATTAATTATTATTATCTTTTAGAAGTATATTCTGAAGGAGAGGAAGGAGAGAAAAAGAAGGTAAAAGGGTGACTCTTCATCTCGAAGCCCCCAAACGCTCTCGCATGAACCCTATCCACTATCCCTCAGGTCCCCAACTCCCAGTCAGTTCCACTAAATAAAAAGAATCAGGAAAATAAAGGAAAAAGATTCAACTGTGACGCTGAATAGGGGAAGAGCTGAGATCAGCTCCTGCTTGCTTTTGTGTCGGGTGGGTTTTTGTACTGGAAGGGCCCTTCTGGTTATGTGCTCCTGAAGTACCAAAGGTACCGGATGAAACAGGGGAAACGAAATCCACGCACAACCCTAATAATAATAATAATAATAATAATAATAATAATAATAATAATAATAATAATAATAATAAACTTTATCTTTACATCCCGGCCCATCTCCCTGAAGGGACTCGGGCCAGCTCACAACAGGGACAAGCCTGAAACAACAACACAACATATTTGACAAAAACTTAAAACATTCCAACGATACACAAAATAAAATAATGGAAAATACATTAAAATCCAAGCAGATAAAATCAGAGTAATTAAAAGCAAACCCTAGTCCTCATTGGTGAAGAATGGGAATCTGGATCTGCCTCTAAGTATCAAGCAATCAGGGGTTGTAGAAAGTCATGGTCCTTGAGATTGGTCTTTTGGTCTTTGCCCTCACCAAGGGACAATGGAATTTAGAATCATAGAATCATAGAATCGTAGAGTTGGAAGAGACCTCATGGGCCATCCAGTCTAACCCCCATCCAGTCTCTGGTCAGTTCTCAGTTTAATTGTTCACCTGGGAACAACCCAATTTTAAAATAAGTCTCCTCTTATGCGCTGTGGTGATCTTGCCAAGGGAAGTTCGGGAGCAGGTCAAATGGGAACCTCTGCCCCAGTTGCTACCACAGCAGGTTGTTACTCCCATTAGATTTTGCACATCACTTAGAAAAAAATTAAATTAGTAACATTAATCAAGTTGCCTTTATTTCAGGCAATATATTTTTGTGTGCTTTCATTATTCCATTTGTGGGTCAGCAAACTGGATTTTGAAGATGTTTGATTTAGCCAAGGTGGATAAATTATCTAACTTGTTAAAAGAGAAATCATGAAACAATTTAAGGAATGGGAATTGTTTTCATCCTTAATGGTGAAGAAGGAAAAATGAAGATGTTTTGGGGTTTTGAAAAGTAGGGCCCCTTCTACACTGCCTTATAAATTCCAGATTATCAGCTTTGAACTGGATTATATAGCAGTGTAGACTCATATAATCAAGTTCAAAGCAGATAATGCAGATCATCCGCTTTGATAATCTGTATTATATGGCAGTTTAGAAGGGGCCTAAGTGTTACTTATACAGTAGAATCTCACTTATCCAACACTCGCTTATCCAATGTTCTGGATTATCCAACGCATTTTTGTAGTCAATGTTTTCAATACATCATGATATTTTGGTGCTAAATTCATAAATACAGTAATTACTACATAGCATTACTGCGTATTGAATTACTTTTTCTGTCAAATTTGTTGTATAGCATGATGTTTTGGTGCTTAATTTGTAAAATCATAACCTAATTTGATGTTTAATAGGCTTTTCCTTAATCCCTCTTTATTATCCAACATATTCGCTTATCCAACGTTCTGCTGGCCCGTTTATGTTGGATAAGTGAGACTCTACTGTATATCTACTAGGTAGAAGTTAGGGTTGTATTTTAGACAATAACGAGAAGATTATTATTTAATAAAAATGTCATTGCGCTGGATGGTGAAATTTTTTTTTTAAATTCTACTTTTCTTATGCTTTATGTGTAAGTATAAATGGGGGGTAGAATAGTACAGATAATGGATAGAGTGGGTAATATAATAAGTCTACAGCATGATTTAACAAGGTGTCTCATTCTGAATAACACTGCAACTGACAGGCAAGAAGCACAGCAACTGAGATGTCATCGAAGCTGGCATTTGGCATCATCAACTAAAGATCAATGAAGCAGTTTCTTACAAGTGAGCAACACATTTGGACACAGAACATATGGGATCTCCTACTACTGACAGGAAGAAGTAGAGGGAAAGAAATAAGATGAGAGAGGAAATGAAGCCAAGAATAAGAATATCAGTCTGTGGGTAAGAAAACAACAGAGCAGAGAGAATACAGCCAGGAATATTAATCTATCTCTTTACTGTCTCCTAGAGGTTTGTAAGTGCACCCACACTGTAGATTTAATACAGTTTGGCATCACTTTAACTGTCATGACTCAATGCTAGGGAATCCTACCCTGTTTCTCCAAAAATAAGACCTACCCTAAAAATAAGACCTATCATGATTTTTCAGCATTTCTGAGGATGCTCGAAATATAAGCTCTATTTAAAAAATAAGGTCTAGATATAGTTCATTTCGGAGCCCCCAGTGGCGCAGAGGCTTAAACCGCTGAGCTGTTGAACTTGTTTTTTTTTTTATTTACATACATTAACAGCTTACAGTGTAAACAAAACATGAAACAATAAACAGTTTACAAACACATAACCCCACCACCAAGGCCTGAACAAATATCATTTCCTTTGCCATAAATTTATGAATCAACCAGTAAACAAATGTCAAATCGAAAATTCCTGACCAAAAACGTTGTATTGTTTTCACTCTCTAAAACATCATAAAAATTTACCAGTATAAATCAAAAATCAGATCTATTAGTTTCCCCCCTGAACACCCTCATTTCCATTGAGAATTTATTATTTAAGGCTACATTCTGTACCTCCCCGTACCATGCTTACAGTGTGAAATTTGGTTACTATCTTCCAATTCCTTGCAATTATAAGTCTTGCCACTGTGAGTAACTTGCTGACCGAACCTGCTGACCGAAAGTTTGCCGGTTCGAATCTGGGGAGCAGAGTGAGCTCCCACAATTAGCCCAGCTTCTGCCAACTTAGCAGTTCGAAAACATGCAAATGTGAGTAGATCAATAGGTATCGCTTCTGCATAAAGCATTCCATGCAGTCATGCTGGCCACATGACCTTAGAGGTGTCTATGGACAATGCCGGCTTTTTGGCTTAGAAATGGAGATAAGAACCAACCCCCAGAGTCGGGCACGACTGGACTTAATGTCAGGGGAAAACCTTTACCTATACTTCATTTAAAAAGTCTATTTGTAAAAATAAGACTGCCCCTGAAAACAAGCCCTGACACATCTTTTGGAGCAAAAATTAATTTAAGACCCTGACTTATTTTTGGGGAAACAGGGTAGGAGTTGTAGCTTGGTGAGACATGAGCACTCTTTGTAGAGAAGGCTAAATACCATGTGAAACTACCATATCTCCATAGCATTGGGTCACGACAGTTAAACTGGTGTCAAACTGCATTAATTCTATAGTGTAGTTGCATCCCCAGGCACATGTGCAAACCATGATTGCACATTTCTCCACTTAACATTTCCAAATAAATGCTTTATTGTTGGAGTTATATGTTTGTGTTATAAAAGCTCTGTATATCTCTGAAGCTATAATTTTAACATGTTAGATGCCCTGTGAACATCTTTTTCTCCCCCGCCTCCAATCTTCCTTTGCTCCTTTTAAAATCCCAAAAGTTTAAAAGATTCTATAACGTATTCTGCTTGACATTTCTATTTTTGAGAAGACACATATCAATATTCTGTATTAAATTGTACAGAGAACAGGAGAAGGAGAGAGAGAGCAGATGCAGATATTAGATCAAAAGTCAAAAGGGGAGCTTGCACCAAGACCTAGTATTTATATTTGCCCTGGGCTAATTAGAGAATTGAGGGCAAATCGAGATTTTAGGCCCTTTTGCAAGCTCTCCTTTTAACTGTTGATCCTCTAACATCATTTCCTGACCCGGAGGCCAGAGGACATATTCTGAGATTGATTTTCAGGTTTTATTCAGAACTCTTTGGTTGAGCCCTGCGCCTGAGCTTTAGAAACATCAAATGAGAACTGTAATAGGGTTTATGTTTGCTCCATATTCTTTCTCAGTAATGTAATATAATGTAACTTTGTGTTTCGGTGCCCGAGAGATGAAAGGGAGCAGGAGGTATTTAGTCCCTCTCACCATACTGTTAACATACAATCTATAAACAAACCCCCTTGGCTCAAAGCTCCCTTACTGTGGCAATTTTTCATTACACATCTCTCAATAACCCTGCAGACAAAATTATTCTGACTTTAAAGGCTGAACAGGTTATCCCTTTTCATGCAGGGTACCACAAACCGTCTGATAGTTTAGTATTTGGGAAGACTTTGGCCCATAGAGATTCAATTAATTTTTCATATGCCTAGAAACAGATTCAAGATGTTCTCTCTCAACTTGGACCAAAAGATCTCGGCTCCTATCTAAGTTCTAGATCAGCAAGCAGCTGACTTCAAATGTGCCAAAGTCATAATTGCCATCATGTGTGCTCACTAACTCGGATGAATTGCAATCTGGCAAAAACAAGTCTGGAGCTGTTTCAGTGTGAGAGTTTCACGTCCATGTTGTTCTGCTGTTAGAAAACATCTATAGCTCTATTACGGTATGCAGATGTCTCCCAAAATAAATAGGGTTAGGTCTTGTGTAGGGATGGATGGGGAAATTGTCTAGCTTTTCTCTTTGGGAGAAAAAACTAAAATCATAACTCTCAAGATTTTATAGCATTGAGTTAAAGTGATGTCAAACTGCATTTATGCTACAGTGGAGCTGCATCCTAAATCATCCAACCAAGGCTGGATCTACACTGCCACATGATGCAGTTTGGTCAGTGTATATCAGGTGTGGGCAAACTTCAGCTCTCGGAGTGTTTTGGACTTAACTCCCACAATTTCTAACAGCCTACCGTTAGGAATTGTGGGAGTTAAAGCCCAAAACACCCGGAGAGCCTAAGTTTGCCCACACCTGGTGTAGATCCATATTATCAGTGGAGCTAAACAGCATCATATAAGTCTACACTGAGCATATAATGCAGGTTCAAATGGCACTATATGGCAGTGTAGATTCAACCTAAGACTTTCAACTCTTGAAAATCTGGGCT
Source organism: Anolis carolinensis (assembly GCF_035594765.1). NCBI lineage: Eukaryota > Metazoa > Chordata > Lepidosauria > Squamata > Anolidae > Anolis > Anolis carolinensis. Next base: position 159,169,668 of record NC_085843.1, on the reverse strand, counting down.
TGTATTGCTTCAGAATTCAACCATGTTATTGACACATTCCATTTGGTATGGCGGAGGACATGAGAGAAGCCTCCCAGCAGGGTGGTAACACATCCAGGCGTTCCCTGGGCAACATCTCTGTAGATGGCCAATTCTCTCACACCAGAAGCGACTTGCAGTATGTTCTCAAGTCACATCTGACATGATTAAAAAACATTTGGTATGGCTTCCCTTTTGAAAGGTGCATCAGTTGCAACATTTATTTATTTTACATCCTACTTTTCATTTGTATGGGACTCAAGGCAGTTTACAAATAGTAAAATAAGAAAAAGCAAAAAAAATCCATGCTAATAAAAAAATTAAAACACAAGTGTGGTGAAGTGTGAATTTTAATCTACAGTCTTGTATAATTATAGGTAGGTGGTTAAAGAGGTAAATACTTAAAATAGCATGACTAGGGGATGGTGGCCAGCTCAGCTCATTCTGAGATGGGTTGCCATGGAAAAGGGGAGGAGCCAACTGCCACTTGGCAAGAGAGGCATTTTAAAAATAGGCAGTCTGTGGTCAGAGAACTTCAGGAAAAGTCGGTTCTACTGTGTTGAGAATCAAGAAGGTTTAGACTTTTAGTCTGTGTGGTTTATATAAGTCAAGTTGCCTTATTTAGATTAGTAGTTAGGTTGGAGTATAAAGAGGAAGAGAAAACCCAGTAAGAGTCTTATTGTAACAGAAATAACAGAGGGAAAGAATAGGCTAGAACCTGGAGTGATCTATAAAAGAAAGAACACCTTCTGAAGTAAATAAATATAAAACTTGTCTAGTGGAAAGAACAATCCTCTTAAGAGTTGTTTTATAAAAGGTTATAAAGGTAACCACTAAAGGAATGTACCTCTAGGAGTTAAGAAACATTGAAACCATTAAGCTTCTATACTTCAATAAACTTATTACAGTTCCTCTTAAATTCAAATCTCTGTTTCTTATACTTTTGAGTCAAGCTGCGCTACACATCAAAGGAAGATAAACATCATATTACAGGCTAGTGGCTGTGTTATCAATTTTGTAGATACATTACAAATTGTAGGAGAACCTGACAAATCGTCCCTTTAACTGGTGACGTTGTTACAACAAGTAAACGAGTCGTAAGAAAATCCCATTAAATGTCATTTAAAAAGTATAAAATCATTTAAACACATAATGAAATTTTAAAAAAATAAAACACGCTGCAAAAACAGTGACTCCCTGCAATCATTTAAATATTAGATGCTTCATTTGAATGATCTCTCTGGCACTCTTTGAGACATTTGCTATTTTATATAATTCACACCATTTTATTATGCCATTGTATATATTAAGATTTAAGCACCCAGTGATCTCAGTATCCATGAAGGGTGTCTTTCAATCAAGATCTAGTGGATACCAGAGGCCACTGCATAATGCCAACTAATGGTTATTGGTACTATCCAAATGATGACTATGCAATCTGAATTCTATTGTTACTTTCCACTAAGGCAAACTCATCACATCAATTGGATTTATCCATGTGATGACTCACCATGAAACCATTTGTTTAAAGGAGCTACTCTAATTAGGACTGATCAGTGCCATTCAGCCCTGTGTTTATTTAACATGCATATATTTAGGTCTTATCCTTCTGTGTGGTTTATCTAGAACCAAATTTCACAAATAATTAAGGAATGCATGAAGCTTATGGGGAAACCTCAGGCCAATTACCATCTCTCTGCCTAACCTCCTTTACAGCAGTGATTCCCAGCCTTTTTTTTTTAACCAGGGACCACTCTCCAACATTAGTACCAAAAGGGTTACGAATCAGTATTTGCTAAACTTTAGATTTGGTTTGGTTATCTGGAGTGCTGTTCAGAAAACTGTATTGGATAGACCACATCAACCCTAATTTCTGATACAGAACATCTGCCATCCAGTAGTTGCCATCTGTTCACTCACCGAAAACCATATTTAATAATCTAGTGCTGATGTGACCTATCCAATGCAATTTTCTGAATCAGCACCCCAAATAACCCCAGAAACAGGTCTAAAAACGAAGACACCAAAGTGCCCCCATTTCCAGGTGCCACATAGAACAACTCCGCTCAGGAGGAGAGAGGAGGAAGAGAAGCAGCAGTCAGGAGGCTTGTTGTTGCACTTTTCATGGGTAGTCAGCCTCTCCCCTCCCGATATCCCCGTTGCCTCGGCACTGTAAGAGGGTTTCGCGAGACCAGTCTCTCTTATTGCAACGACATAGTGACAGTGAGGCTGGGGACCAAATTTTAGTTCTTGGGGACCACTGGTAGTCCACAGACAACAAGTTGAAAACCACTGCTTTACAGTATCTTCATGAAGGTGAAATGAACTTCACAGAATCGTTACCTTAAACTCCTTCCAAGAAAGATGGGCTATACATTTAGCCAGCAAATAAATAAAAAAATGACTCAAATAAATAAATAAACCCACTCAAGAGACAGATGGTTCTTGTTACAATATGATACCATAAAGCCTTGCCAATCCTCACTAAATTCCCTTCTAAATTAAGTAACGTTCTCTTCTTTTAAATCTCTGCTACTCTGCTTTTCTAACACTAGTTACATTTTGGAGTAATGAGGGTATAAGGAATCTAGCAAGATTACATACAGTTACTATCAAATGTTGCCTTCAAAGGATTATTCCAAAGGCACGTTAAGGTGTTTTGACAGTAGTTTTTCAAATTTTATGTCATTCTTCTATGAGTCTGAAGTTTTTTTAATAATGGGAAGTAATAAAAAGTAGCAAGCAATATAACAAGTAATCTAGTAAGTTACTTTTTCAACACTATAATGCAGTGGTTCTCAACCTATGGGTCCCCAGATGTTTTGGCCTTCAATTCCCAAAAATCCTAATAGCTGGTAAACTGTCGAATTTCTGGGAGTTGTAGGCCAAAACATCTGGGGACCCACAGGTTGAGAACCACTGCTATAATGCATGGCAGGAGTTTGGACCCATGTGGTCTCTTCCAACTCTGTGATTCTATGAGTAACGGTAAATTACTTTCCAAGCAAAGGAATGAGTAATAGGAATAAGCTCCTTTGAAAAGTAACTTTCCAACCAATGGGTTTAATTAACTAATTTGTTATATGCAAATACATTTGCAGGACAAGAAACCTTCAGATTTGGTGCTCCCCTTTTTTTGAGACCGTGAAGAATAAAATAACTTAGAAGTTAATAATTAAAAGCTAGCACTTCTTCCAAGAATGGAAGGCTACCTATATTAGTTTATTTTCCATTCAGTTCTTGGTCTCCTGCTGATTGACCAGTTGAAGCTTTTGCCTTCTGCTGACTAAACCAACACAGTCTTTGAGAGTAGTTTGACCTTTTTCTGGGTGGAAATGTGGCCTGCTATTTAACAAGTAAAATACAGAAAATGAGCAAAACCGGACAGCACGGAGATGCTTCCATGTTTTATTTAATGTCTTTGTACTGTAAAAGTTAATGCAAACCAGTCACACTGATAAAATCTGAAACTATCATCTTAAATAAAAGGAATTTGGGGAGGGTCTTGCGGCAGACATAAAGAGTGGAATTTAAATTCTAGGGATTTTCTTCTTTGTTTATGAGCTTTTTTTTTCTGTGAGGGGGTTAACAACTAGTGCAAAAGGAGATGGAAAATCCACATTTAAATGAAGCAGAAACCCGAAGACAAAACAACATATTGAATTTAAATCCGAAAGAAACATTCACAGAGCAAAACCAGAAGGCAAGTGAGACCTACTGGGAGAAGGCCAAAGAGGTATGCTTTAGGTTAAACAAAAATCCTCCATTCTATTAAATTAAGTTTAAGAGGGACAGGCAGGGAAAGAAAGCTGAAAATTAGAAGTAACAGCAGAGAAAGACAACAGAAGCTGAAGAAGTAAGAAGACTAATGGACTTGATTTTAATATGTGATGAGTTACTAAAATGAAAAATACCAAAAATATGTGGGAAAGGAGGATTACAAAAAATGCAGTTCACTGAGTACAAATGTTGGAAGTCCCAAACATATGACAAATTCAGAAGCAAAAAACCCCCCCAGAAAGTTCAAGGCCTAACATTACCTTTGAGTACATATATGCAGAACTTGATGATCGGAAGGTCGGTGGTTTGATTCCACGGACGGGGTGAGCTCCCGTTGTTAGCGCCAGCTTCTGTCAACCTACCAGTTCAAAAACATGCAAAATTGAGTAGATCAATAGATACCACTTCAACGGGAAAGTAACGGCACTCCATGCCGTCATTTCGGCTACATGACCTAGGAGGTGTCTACGGACAACGCTGGCTCTTTGGCTTAGAAATGGAGATGAGCACCACCTCCCAGAGTCGGACACAACTAGACTCAATGTCAAGGGGAAACCTTTACCTTGTTACATATATACAAATTTCTATAAAATCTGTCTTGCTGGAATTGTGTTGGCATAGCTCTGATCTTCCCTCTTTTATGTCCAGGTGGACTGGTGCCACACGGCAAAGTGCCATAGATAGATGTATAACTGAAGTTTCAAAGGAGTCCTGAGATGGTGTGAGAAAAATCTAATAACAAAAGATGGTAAAAAGAGGAAGTGTAATGGATTTTAAATTGGATTGAAGAATTTGTTTATTTGCAGAGTCATTATCTATATTATCAATATTACTAGAGTCATTATCCTGTTGATGACAGACGCATGTTTTCTGTGTGCCTATGTTTTCTTATGATTATTGTGCAGACAACTATTTAGCGGTAGCGCAATGGGTTAAAACCTTGTGCTGCCGAACTGCTGACCTGAAGGTTGGCAGTTCGAATCTGCGATATGGGGTGAGCTTCTGTCTGTCAGCTCCAGCTCCTGCCAACCTAGCAGTTCGAAAACATGCAAATGTGGGTAGATAAATAGGTACTGCTTTGCCGGGAAAAGGCAATAAAAGACACTCCAAGCAGTCATGCTGACTAGGAGGTAACAACACAGGCTCCTTAGCTTGAAAATGGAGAAGAGCACCTCCCAGAGCCAGAGATGAGCACCACCTCCAGAAACCTTTGTCTGTGTTGTGTGTTTCATTGTATGTTTGTAAATAAGGCATTGAATGTTCGCCTTTGTCTGCTCTATACTTTAATCTGCTCTAAGTCCCATTGGAGAGAAGGGCGGAATATAAATAAAAAGTATTATTATTATTATTATTATTATTATTATTATTATTATTATCGCAGCTCCTTGTGCAACGTTTCTCCCACCTTGAAAAAAAAATGCTACAAAGAGCATGTTATCTCTCAGTCACATCATATCTCGGAAAAAACATGCTGAACCACCTAAGTATAGCTTGACAAAAAATAAAAGAAAAAGGATATACTTTCTGAAGAGGAGGGCTGCTGTTCCCTTCTGGATGCCATCAGATGTACCATGCCATAAAAGAGCTGATGGAATATGTATCTGTCTTGCAATGGAGGCTTGCAGATCAAGGAATCCAATATCCAAGTGGAATTGTATGGTCAGCACATTATGCAATCACCATTGCATTGTATTATCAGCCATCAAGCTAAATTCAAATGTTAGTTCCAACTAAGTAGAGAGACATTGAATCAATCATAGAATCATAGAGTTGGAAAAGTCCTCGTGGGCCATCCAGTCCAACCCCCTGCCAAGAAGCAGGAAAATCACATTCAAAGCACCCCCCAACAGATGGCCATCCAACCTCTGTTTAAAAGCCTCCAAAGAAGGAGCCTCCACCGCACTCTGGAGCAGAGAGTTCCACTGCTGAACAGCTCTCACAGTGAGGAACTTCTTCCCCATGGTTCCCTGAAGTTTAAAGCTGTTGTTTCGCGTCCTAGTCTCCAGGGCAGGAGAAAACAAGCTTGCTTCCTCTTCCCTATGACTTCCCCTCAGATATTTATGCATGGCCGTCGTGTCTCCACTCAGCCTTCTCTTCTGTAAGCGAAACATGCCCAGCTCTTTAAGATGCTCCTCATAGGGCTTTTTCTCCAGACGTCTGATCACTTTAGTTGCCCTCCTCTGGACACATTCCCACTTGTCAACATCTCCCTTCAATTGCGGTGCCCAGAATGGGACACAGTGTGATGTCAGGTGTGGTCTGACCAAGGCAGAATAGAGGAAGGTTACTTAACATAATGAATTTTGACGTGATGAGTTCTATCAGTTTAAAAAATCTATTATATTTAAAACTGAACATTGCATGTTATTACTTTTAAAGGAGGAGGGATGAGGATGTAGTATTTTATTCCTTTGCCCCAAGATTGAAGTCCATTATGTTACCCTTGGGTACTGTCTACGTTTTTATTGTGTCATGTTGTTTTTATAGTCCTGATGTATTAATTTGTTGAAATTGAAATGTATTTTAAGTTGTTGTATTTTATTGTATATTGCCAAGCTTGTTCCCCATGTTAGCCGCCCAAAGTCCCCCTGGGGAAGGATATAAGAATAAAGTTATTATTATTATTATTATTAGTAGTAGTAGTAGTGTAGCAGTAGTAGGAATCATCAGCCTTTCTTGTTCAGGTTTATCCCAGAACCAGGATCCGAGATCCATACAAGATGTCTTATGATGATGTCACTGTGTGTGTGCCCTGGAGATATCTCATTGGCAATATTACAAGGGGCATCACCTGAAGATATCATAAAGTATAACACCTTAAATCATAGCTGCACAGAGTATGACATCCAAATGAAAAATACCAATAAAATCAGCATTCTTCACTTGAGGATCAGAGAAATGGAGCCAGCCTCCAAGATCTGGGAACATTAGTAGTAGTAGTAGTAGTAGTAGTAGTAGTAGCAGCAGCTTCTGTAATAATACTTCTAATGGGTATACTAAATGTTAATGTATGAACATTCAACCGAAGCAAGACATACTGTTGTAGTGACCAACTTTTACAAAAACCAAATCACTTTAGCCTCAGCCTAATATATATCATTGCCTACCATTGTCCATTTATCATATAATGTTGAAAAGACACATCATCTTGCCCTAAATTAGAACTACAGAAAACTCTTTCTTTATTCAAGCCACCTGCTGATTCGCAGAGGGTGAGTTTGTTGGAGATCATTTAATCCAAAGAGGAAAATCCTCTTAGCTATTCTCCTAAAGATTTACTGAGTGGGCTAAGCATAAGCATTCGTGTTAGAAGGAATGGAGAGGAATAACCATACATTTTCCCCCAAGCAATAACTTTTGTCTTTTGTTTAAAGACAAAATAAAAAGTTGTCTTAAGGTGGCTTCTAGACATCTTAGTAGATTTAATTCTTGTTACTTTCATAACCACATAGTACCCAATAAATAAGCTACAAGCAAATATTAGTGACTTCCATTTCCATAAATAGACACAACCCTGCATGGGAGATTTTATCTGGTAAGCACCATAGTTATGGTGTTGCTGTTGTATGATGAATCCTGACCCAATTCCCCCAGTGCCCATGGCCATAGCAGTGATAAGAGCAGTACTTTTCCACTTTTGTAATTGTATTTCTAAATTATATAGTAAATATTAATGCATAAAAATAATATGTCTAAGAACAGCAGTTATGGTGATAAACAGTGAATCCTGGACCAAACCTCTCAATCCTCACCTACCAGGAAGCAGAATTTTCCCTGCAGAAAATAATTCTTCTGTGCAGAAATTCAATCAAAATTCACATAGTAATTTATGCAAAGAAACCACAATTTTCTGTGCAGGAAGTAATTTTTCGTGCAGAAATATTTTTGGTGAAGATACAGAAAAATTCTACCAGGAAGCAGAATTTTCCCTGCAGAAAACATTTCTTCTGTGCAGAAATATTGTTTGGAGTTTAATAAAAATTCACACAGTATTTTGTGCAAAGCAGATACTATTTTCTGTGCAGAAAATAATTTTTCTGTGCAGAAATATTTTCAGTGCAGATAATTTAATTTTTCTGTGCAGAACATTTTGTTTCTTGTCCAGAAAATGTTGCTTTCTGTGCCAAAAAAAATACATTTTGTACAGAATTTTGTACAGAACATATACCCAACAGCATTAATCAACAATAACTGCCATTTTCTGTGCAAACAACAATGTATGGAGCTTGGGTGGACTAAGTCCTGAACTCCAAAGTTCATAATTCTTATCATCATGGTTTTCTATTTTGAAAAAAAATTCAAAATATTTTTTTCATCCCTATGGGTTCACAAATTGGCAATACCAAACTATGCCATATTAATCAATGTTCTACCTGTTCATCAGTGCTAGGGTCCAAATTCACTCGAGACATAGGTGAAATCCTTGTTGTGACTTTACTGTTTCTCTCTTTCTTTCACACACACACACACACACCAAAGATGGGAATAGTGCTTCCTTATCATCTTTTTTTTTTCAATAAAAATTCCTGAAAATTTGCTGGTAGCTTGCAATAAATTTGTCTCTAAACATGTTCAAGGAAATGCAATTGTTTTCCCAGCTTGGAGAATATTTAGTGTAAATGAAACATGAAATATGTTTACTTTTTACTATTCAGCAGTTTTGGCAACAAGCAAGGTGGTTGGAATGATAGATATTTTTATAGTGGTTGCATGTCTAAGATGTGTGTGTGCGAGAGAGAGGGGGGGAGGGGGGGGGGAGAGACTGCATATACATTATGTATTTGTCGCAAAGGTGTTAATGGCATTTGGCCATGGGAACCAGGACTCCCAAAGCTACCCCTCAAAAAGAGTACACTCTGACCAATGACCATCTTTTGACTACACAAGCAACCCACACTGTTTTGTGAACTCTAGTTGGCTGTTGTAAATTAATGTCGATGTTTGTTTAGATTTAATATTATTATATAATTTTGTTTGATTGTATGTAGTTTAACTTATTTGTGTTAGGTTTAATTTACTGATGTTAGACTTTAATTTGATATTAGGTTTCAATGTTATTTTCATATGTGGGGTTTCTCTGGGATTTTATGTCAGTATGTTTGTTTTACGGAGGCATTGAATGTTTACTGTTGTTATGTTGGAATTGTTGTGGTAATCTCTGAGTGGTTAGACTCAATTTAACCCTCTCTGGGGGAAATTCCATCAAAAATCAGCAGAGTAGCAAAAGCAAAAGCTTTCAAATGCAGCAGTTACTTACACGGGGCGAGCAAAGAGAAGCCTTTGACCATTTAGGATTGCAATGGACTGCAGTGTCTCAATAAAAGTTCAAAAAATATTTATTCACGTAAAAAGAACTCCATTCTAGATAGAAAGGCTTGAGAGCTGTCTAGTCTACTCTAGACTGGTTTCTAAGGAAAAATAGGAAAGGATAAATAACAAACATCTAAATAGTTACATCTTGCCAGGAGAGACAGCAAGATGCTTCTTGTTAGCTAGAAGAACAAAGGGAGAAGACTGAACCAAAATGGTTCCAACCTCATGGTCCAGTTTACTGGGGCCATAAAAGACATTCTGACCAATGATAAGTTAGTGTCCCTAAAGATTCACATTTCTACTAACTCCAAAGTAAGGGATGTGACGTAAACAGGATAGAGTGAAACACAGTAAATCCTATCTAGGCATGCTTTGGAAACAGGGAAAGGATTCCCTCAATCTAACTCTATCATCTATCTGACTACATTTAGACTTGAGTAGTCCAGGGTGATTCCCAACAGGAATCCGCCCTGAACCTCCTTGGGGAGATAGGGCGGAATACAGATATAGTATTATTAATATTAGTATTAATATTAAATTCTTCAATGGCTCTTCTCTTCATATTACCTATATACAGCAGGGGTCCCCAAACTTTTTAAACAGGGGCCAGTTCACGGTCCCTCAGACCGTTGGAGGGCCGGACTTTGGTTTTTAAAAAACTATGAACAAATTCCTATGCAGTGCATACTGCACATATCTTATTTTGAAGTAAAAAACAAAAAAGGAATAAATACAGCCTCAATGTTAATCATAATCATAATCATAATAAAATAATAAAGAGGGTTGGAAGAGACCCCTTGGGCCATTTAGTCCAACCTCCTTCTGCCTTTGTGCACCAAAAGCACAAGCAAAGCACCCCTTAATAATTAATTATTAATTAAATAATAATTAAAATACCATTATAAACAAGCAAAACTTTGGAAGGCATGCACTAGGCGAGGGAGGAGATGGGAAAGGTTTGCCTCTTTTCCTCCTACCCCGTGCTGCAGGCATGTTCCTCTGCAAAGGAGGAGGGAGCTGCCGCCACAGGGGGCGGATAAATGGCTTCAATGGCCCACATGTGGCTCCCGGGCCTTAGTTTGGAGATCCCTGATATATAGTGGCAATTATTTCCCATGCCAGTAAGGTAATGCTCCAGCAATACATGGAGCGAGAGTTGTCAGATGTCCAAGCTGGGTTCAGAAAAGGCAGAGGAATGAGAGACCAAATTGCCAATATGCGCTGGATAATGGAGGAAGCCGGGGAGTTTCAGAAAAACATCTACTTCTGCTTTATTGACTACTCTAAAGCCTTCGACTGTGTGGATCATAATAAACTATGGCATGTTCTTGGTGGTTTGGGGATACCAAGCCACCTTGTCTGTCTCCTGAGAAATCTGTATAAAGACCAAGTAGCCACAGTAACAACAGATCACGGAACAACAGAGTGGTTCAAGATTGGGAAAGGAGTGCGGCAGGGCTGCATACTTTCACCCTCCCTATTCAACTTGTATGCAGAACACATCATGCGACATGCGGGGCTTGAGGAATCCAAGGCCAGAGTTAAAATTGCTGGAAGAAACATTAACAACCTTAGGTATGCAGATGATACCACTCTGATGGCCAAAAGCGAGGAGGAGCTGAGGAGCCTTATCACCAAGGTGAAAGAAGAAAGTGCAAAAGCTAGGTTGCAGTTAAACATCAAGAAAACCAAGATCATGGCAACTACACCTATTGATAACTGGCAAATAGAGGGAGAAAACATGGAGGCAGTGACAGACTTTATATTTCTAGGTGCGAAGATCACTGCAGATGCAGACTGCAGCCAGGAAATCAGAAGACTTTTACTTCTTGGGAGGAGAGCAATGGCCAACCTTGACAAAATAGTGAAGAGCAGAGACATCACACTGGCAACGAAGGTCCGCATAGTCAAAGCAATGGTATTCCCCATAGTAACCTATGGATGTGAGAGCTGGACCATAAGGAAGGCTGAGCGAAAGAAAATAGATGCTTTTGAACTCTGGTGCTGGAGGAAAATCCTGAGAGTGCCTTGGACCACAAGAAGATCCAACCAGTCCATCCTCTAGGAAATAATGCCCGGCTGCTCACTGGAGGGAAGGATATTAGAGGCAAAGCTGAAGTATTTTGGCCACATCATGAGGAGACAGGAAAGCTTGGAAAAGATCATGATGCTGGGGAAAATGGAAGGAAAAAGGAAGAGAGGCTGACCAAGGGCAAGATGGATGGACGGTATCCTTGAAGTGACTGGGTTGACCTTGAAGGAACTGGGGGCGGTGACGGCCGACAGGGAGCTCTGGCGTGGACTGGTCCATGAGGTCACGAAGAGTCGGAGACGACTAAACGACTGAGCAGCAGCAGATATATAGTGATGTAGTATAGCCACAGCTCAAAGGGTTGGAGCAACAGGATTGTTTGACTGGCAGTGGCAAAGGCATAATCTGAAGGAGGCATCAAGACTTCTATCTCTACCATTGCTTTCAGACCATGTCACATTTCTCCATGCTGCCTGAGCACCCATCACAAGCCATTTTATAGCCAGTAGAGTGGAGGACTGACCACATCTGTCTGTGTTCCTGCACCCAGACACATGAAGAAGTTGGCATCCTCATACACCTTCCAGCAGCCTTCTGAAGTTTCAGAAGGAGGTTGTGATCTGTGTGCATCTTAGCTGCAGAAACATAGCTGGAATCTGCCTGAAGGCTTCCACTCTCCCTTCACCATTCAATGGTTAGGTAATGTGCCTAAATGGTATATAAGTAGATGGTGTGTTGTGAAAGGGATGGAATGAACAGAACTATGATCATAAGGATCTTGAGCTATGTCTGCTTTATATTATATAAATGCATGTGTATATATCATTCGTTATATTATAAAATATATTTTAGAATCATAAGAATGTATTTTAAATTAAATAAAGAATGAACAAAGGCTACACTATTAATATCCAACTCTCACACATGTACCTCAGCATATGTGGTTCAAGCTCTTAGGTATAAGATACCATCTAAAAATGAGTTTATAAAGCTCTTCTTTAGGTTTAAACATTAGGTTTCCAAGGGAACATTTTCCCAGATCCATTTCCAGGATTCTGCCGAAATCTCTTGACCTAAACCTCTTTTCTCATTTTGTTGATAGAGGCTATACGTTTAAATCCTCCCAGATGTTAGCTATATTTTATGTCCTCATTCTAAATCATTCCGTTTCTGATGAAGAACTACATCGGGTGGTGGTTTTGTCTTGTGTGTGTGTGTGTTTTGAAAAGTTCTTATTCTAAAGTAGTGTCATGAGTTTGTTTGCGTGGGTCTGTTCAGGTTCAAGTTATACAAAGACTTTCAGTTGGTATTTTAAGTTTCCTTCCAGTTCAGGAAAATCTTAATGTTTAACATTTAGGTCAACTTGAAACTTGATTTGATTCCCTCAATCCAGATGAGGTGCTTCTTACCATCACTGCCCTGTCTTGTTCACTAAATTTTGCAAGGCCTTTACATGGTGTTAAAAGAAAGCGGAAGCCTTCCATAAGGAAGCATAGAGAAAAACAGTATATACAAACGTTGGAAATTTCCTTCTACAACAGTGTTTCTCAACCTGGGGTTCAGGACCCCTGGGGGGGAGTCGCGAGGGGGTGTCAGAGGGGTCACCAAAGGCCATCAGAAAACACATATTTCTGATGGTCTTAGAAACCCCTTTGACAGAGAAGGCTGGATGTAGGTGAACCACAACTCCAAAACTCAAGGTCAATGCCCACCAAACCCTTCCAGTATTTTCTGTTGGTCATGGGAGTTCTGTGTGCCAAGTTTGGTTCAATTCCATTGTTGGTGGAGTTCAGAATACTCTTTGATTGTAGGTGAACTATAAATCCCAGCAACTACAACTCCCAAATGACAAAACCACCACCCTCAACCCCACCAGTATTCAAATTTGGATGTATTGGGCAAATATATCCTGCATATCAAATATTTACATTATGTTTCATAACAATCACAAAATTACAGTTATGAAGTAGCAACAAAAATAATTTTATAGTTGAGGGTCACCACAACATGAGGAACTGTATTAAGGGGCCATGGCATTAGGTATGTTGAGAAACAAGTATATGCATGTGATCACTTTATTATTGTAATAGTGGATTATTGTTTTGCTGATTTATGGAAATCAATTTTCTTTATATGTAACTAAATAATGTCAGTTGGACTGCTGCTTTCCCACCCACCTTAAGAGCTAGCTATCAACCTGATTAAAAGGTGAAAGGAGAAAGATGTTTCCATTCCCTTGGCAAGAGGGATTTAGAAACATTGCCTTTCCAAAGTGGAACAGACTTCCTTTGCCCAATCTAACTTCTGGTTCTTAAATTGTTTGGAGTAGATTTACGCTACGTCGTTTTACTGAATACATTCCTCTAGATTACAAATTTGTAACTGCAGTACTGAATATGACCCCACAAGTCTATGTTTTAAAATTGTCTAGCTTTTCCACTATATCTTTGTTCTGCCACTCTGCCCTATTATTATATAGAAAAATGCATTTTTATTTTAATCCGCTGTATGAAGAGGAGTAGATGTTAATTTAAGGAAATACATTTCTAAAGAGTGTTGACTCAGAGAGCGAAATTGACAAGGGTATCTCAAAGTAAGCACTGCCTGTCTGATTTTGGAAGATAGGCAGGGTCATCTCTGGTAGTATTTGGATGGGAAACTGCTAATGAATGCGAGGAGCTGTAGGCTATATTTAGGTAAAGGTAAAAGTTTTCCCCTGACGTTAAGTCCAGTCGTGTCTGACTCTGGAGGTTGGTGCTCATCTCCATTTCTAAGCCGAAGAGCCGGCGTTGTCCTTAAACACCTCCAAGGTCAAGTGGCCGGCATGACTGCATGGAACACCTTTACCTTCCCACTGGAGCGGTACCTATTGATCTCCTCACATTTGCATGTTTTTGAACTGCTAGGTTGGCAGAAGCTGGGGCTAATAGAGGGATCTCATGCCGCTCCCCAGATTCGAATCAGCAACCTTTCGGTCAGCAAATTCAGTAGCACAGTGGTTTAACCCGCTGCACCATCAGCGGCTCTGAGGCTATATTTAAGAGGGAGGAGATGGGAAACTACATCTGATTTTTTTGTGCTTAATAAACTTTTGTGAAATTCATGGGGCTGCCATAAGTTGACAAGCAACTTGATGGCACATGAAAGCACATAAGGGCAATATGGGCTTGGCCCCGTGTGAGCCGCTCCGAGTCCCCGTTGGGGAGATGGAGGCGGCATATAAAAATAAAGATTATATTATTATTATTATTATCATCATCATCATCATCATTATTATTATTTCATTGTATGACACAGCAAATAAGATAGATATGCTGGATTTCGTATCACAAAATCACAAGTCGAACACTTCCCAAGTGTCTAGGACTGTGTGATGTATTTTCGGATGATGCGTGCAGATCCCAGTAGGGTGGCCTTTTGCAGTTGGCAGATCGTAATTTTGTCAATGTCTATTGTTTCCAAATGCCGGCTGAGATCTTTTGGCACGGCACCCAATGTGTCATTATTATTATTATTATTATTATTATTATTATTATTATTATTATTATTTGCACTATTCTATTAAGTGGCAGGTTTCCTAATCATACAGCTCATGCAGTTTTCTTGTGCTTTTCCAACATATGCACTGTGGTTCTGATTAGTATCTTGTTTTCTCTCCTTCCTACACCAAAGAATGCCATGTACCTAATTACTTACCTATCATTCATATGTTTTCCCAAGAGTCCACTTCTCTATAAGCTGTATGCGCTCGTCTGTTTCTCAGTCTCTTTTTTGATGCCGTTGCTCAAAGCCTTGTTAGATTATCTGTCTAATTTGGATTGGAGGCCCCTTAGAGTAAGAATCTAGTGTTTGGTCTAATGCATAATATTTTATCTTGCAGCTATATGTGTCCACTGGGACAGCATTAAATAGGAGTAGTATATTATTAAAAGAAAGCAGCTGGCAATTTCTGACACCTGGGTTCTGTTCCACTGTGGCAGCAATAATTTACAGGAAAGTGTCACTAATCTGTTTTTAAGTAAGTGCATAGTTACATAGGCTATTCACCCATCTACGAGCATCATTTAAGACTCTATATATAAAACCCAGTAATTTGAACTGGTCAGAAGCAAACTGAAAGGCAGTGCAGTGATATATGGTCCTGACAGTGTACAGCAAATATATTATCTGCTACATTTTGCAATCTCAGTACCTTTCAAGGACCTTTCAAGGGTAGCCCCATATAGACTGTATCAAAGTAGTCTAGCATGGAGATAAGTATATCAGGCTGGATACCTCCCACAAAGCCATGTGTAGCATGATTTCCACCCAATTTAACTCTCAAGTCATAACTCTCAAGTCAAGCCTGTGGCGCAGGCTGTTGAGCAACCGGCTGCAGCCAGCTGCAACAAATCACTCTGACCAAGAGGTCATGAGTTCGAGGCCAGCTCGGAGCCCCGCGTTTGTCTTGTCTTTGTTCTATGTTAAGGCATTGAATGTTTTCCTTATATGTGTAATGTGATCTGCCCTGAGTCCCCTTCAGGGTGAGAAGGGCGGAATATAAATACTGTAAATAAATAAATAAATAAATAAATAAGATCCATGTGGATCATAGTTATTCTGTACTAATCAGGTTATTTCCATCCTGGCTAGTAATAACTGTCCAATTGTCCGATCACCAAAGCAGTTACTTAACTCTGAACTTAAGAATGGAAAATGAAATGTTGGCAGACAGCAAAAGAGATTTAAAGATGGGCTTAAAGCTTACCTTAAAAATGTGGTATAAACACAGAGAACTGGTATGGCACTCAAGCACCATAACTGAAGGTCATTTGTTAACAACAGTGCTGTGGACTTTGAAGAGGCATGAATACAGGGCAAAGGGGAGAAACGTGCCAAGAGGAAGGTGCACCAAGTGAACCCTTATCATGACTACTTTGCATCTATGTCAGCATTTCTCAACCTGGGGGTTGGGACCCCTGGGGGGATCACCAGGGGGTGTCAGAGGGGTCGCCAAAGACAATCAGAAAATAATAATATAATAATAACTTTATTTTTCTATCCCGCCTCTATCTCCCCATAGGGACTCGGGGCGGCTAACACAGGGCAAAGCCCGAAAGCAATAAAACAAAGTACGACAGATAAAACAACATATTCCAATAAATAAAACATAGTAAAATCAACATTGTACAGGTACAATACGATAACAGTAAAAACCAATTCAGAGCATAAAATGAGTAAGATAAAATGGACCACCAAATTGAAGGAAAGGGTTAGTGTGGAGGGGCCATTAAAAATAAAGTGCAATAACGTATTATAAAGTGCTTCAGGGCGAAAAGGACAAAGTGCAAGCATTTCTCAACAGTTAGAGTGAGGAAGGACATCCAGTTAAATATAGGGGAAGGTGGAACAGTGCGAAAAATAGTGCATTGATTTTTAGAATTTAGATCATGGGGACTAGGTTATTAAAAAGCGCACCAGAAGAATGAAGTTTTTAATTCCTTTTTAAAAGATGCTAGGATGGGTGTCTGCCTGATCTCCCTAGGAAGGGAGTTCCAGATCCGGGGGGGCCACCACCGAGAAGGCCCGCTCCCTCATCCCCACCAGCCAAGCTTGAAGAGATTGAAGAGATCATGCAGGTTCATAGGGGAAAACACGGTCATGAAGGTAGATGGGTACCGAACACATTTCACATATTTCTGATGGTCTTAGGGACCCCTTTGACAGAGAAGTCTGAAGATCTCTCTACTTGTCCTTCTCTTCCTTTTTGGAAACAGACAGCGAATCCTCCCACCAGAAGCCTGCCTCCTGCTGTAATTGGCCGGCCTCTTTGGTGACCTCTTAGCCAAGGGGAGGGCTGTTTCTGAAACGCCAAGTGGGAAGAGGAGAACAGGAATGCTTGGCGCATGGCAGCATGGTGTGCATACACGGATGAGGGAAAACGTGCGAGGCTGGAGGGAGGCTCATGCCAGCAAGTCCCTTCAAAGTGGCGGGAAAGTGCCTATGCAACATGGGACTGAGAGTGGCCCAGCAGCATCAGGCGGAACAGCAGCAGCAGAAGCAGCTTAGATAATTTGTAACACTATTTATTAGAAAAATGTCAGTCTTTTCTTTTGCTTTTTATTAATGCTCCCATTAGAAAATACATAGGGATGTGGGTGAACTACAACTCCCCAAATCCCACCAGTATCACAGTTGGCTATGTTGGGTCTGTGTGCCAAGTTTGGTTTAGATCAATCATCAGTGTGGGTCACAGGGTTCTCTGAATGCAGAGAGAACTACAATTACCATTATGTTGTGTCAGTACCCCCCCCCCCCCAAACTGCAACTAGTATTTAAAGTTGGTCATATTGGGTATTCCATTGGTCCACTGAATGAAAATACATCCTGCATATCAGATATTTACATTATAATTTATAACAGTAGCAAAATTGAAGTTATGAAGTAGCAATTAAAATAATTTTATGGTTGGGGATCACCACAACATGAGGAACTGTATTAAGGGGTCGTGGCATTAGGAAGGTTGAGAACCATTGATCTGTATCCTAAGTGTGAAAGACCATGTGGAACAAAAACAGGTCTTCACAGTTGTTTACGAACCTACTGCCAAGATTCTACCTTTGGAAGACAATTATACTCTACAGGGATTGATCACCTATGCTGATGCTGTAATGGAGCACCAGGTTTCCATGCAGAAATTTCAAATCTAAAATTATTGTTTTTGCAAGTATGTAATCTGTCCTAAACATATTGTGAACAGATGGTGCTATCTGCAATTCATCTTCACTGGTGCCCCCCGATTAGGACTCCATTATTGTGCTAATGCCCCTACAAAGTCGGGAGTATAACTGGATTTTTATAAAATAAGGTTGAAGGGAAAAGCAGAGTCAAGCATCACTTCCAGAGATGGGAGATTTTAAATATGTCCTATCTCTGGAAGTCAATAGTTGCCCTGTTCTTCCAATGGGAAAAGGTTTTAATTGTTCAGCAAAAACCCAATAACAACAACAACAACAACAACAACAACAACAACAACAACAACTTTATTTGTACCCTGCCCTCTCTCCCCAAAGGGTTTTGGGGTGGCTTACAATATTTTAAAAATACAGTACAGTATACATAATCATACTTGACCAGTCAAGACAAACAACATTCATCAACTGACAAATCAGCAAATCATAAGACATAAACAAAATAAAACAGCATTACTTAAACAACAAAAATGTCAAAATAAATATAAACTGGATGATGATTAAAACATGTTATACACCAGAGGCAAAAACTGGCTCCTACTAATATAGAAGTTAAAATCCAGTTAGTATCGGGATCAATTAAAAACCCCATCACTTAAGTTGTAGTTAACCGTTATCAAAAGCCTGCTTTCACATCCATGTTTTTAGTTCCTTTCTAAAGGTCATTAGACTGGAAGCTAGTCTGATCTCTTTGAGGAGAGTTTTCCAAAGTCGGGGGGCCAAGAAGGTCCCTTCTCTCATTCCCACCAGTCACGCCTTTGATGGCGGTGGAACCGTGAGTAGAGCTTTGACGGTGGACCTTAGGGCCCGAGGAGGTTCATAGGCTGGACCTGAACCATAAAGGGTTTTGTAGGCAATAACCTGCACTTTGAATTGGATCCAGAAATACATGAGCAGCCAGTGGAGCTGCTTTAACAGGGGGGTAGTATGCTCCCCGTAGTCAGCTCCTGTTAGTAATTTGGCCGTCACTCTTTGCACTAGTTGCAGTTTTTGAGCCATCTTCAAAGGCAGTCCCACATAGAGTGCATTGCAGTAATCCATTCAAGATGTAACCAAGGCGTGGACCACTATGGCCAGATCAAACTTTTCGAGGTACAGGCGCAGCTGGAGCACAAGTTTTAATTGTGCAAAAGCCCTTCCAGCCACCGCTGACATCTGCGCTTTAAGAGTCAGCACTGAGTCCAGGAGGACCCCCAAATTGTGGATCTGTGCACTTAGGGGAAGTGTAACCCCATTGAGCACAGGTTGCTATCCTATACCCTGATTGGCCTCCAGACTTACCAAGAGGACTTCTATCTTGTTGGATTAAGTTTCAGTTTATTAGCCTTCATTCATCCCATCACAGCTACCTGGCACTGGTTCAAGACCTGGGCAGTTCCTTGGCTTTAGGTGGAATCAAGTAATAGAGTTGGGTGTCATCTGTGTACATATGGCACCAAACTCCAAAACTCTGGATGGCCTCACCCAGTGGTTTAATGTAGATGTTAAATATCGTGGGGGGTATAATCGAGCCTTGCAGTAGTCCACAAGCCAGTGACCAGGACATCCCTCAGCACCGCCTTCAGAGTCTAGCCCTCCAGGAATGAGCGGAGCCACTGTAAAACAGTGTCCCCAAGTCCCATCCTGGAGAGCCAAGCCAGGAGGATACCATAGTCAGTGGTATCAAAAGCCTCTGAGAAGTCCAGGAGAACCAACAGGGACAGACTCTCTTGTCTAGTTCTCTGCGGTGGTCATCCACCAAGACGATCAAAGCTGTCTATGTTCCATAGCCAGACCTAAATCCAGACTGTGGTGGGTCTAGATAATCGGTTTCACCTAAGAATCCCTGGAGTTGAGTGGTGACCACATACTCTAGAACTTTGCCCCAAAAGGGGAGGTTGGAAATGGGCTGATAGTTGTTAAACATCAAAGAATCAAGGGAATTTAAAAAAAAAATAGTTTTACAGCTGCTGTTTTAAAGCAGGTTGAAATTTTGCCCTGTCCCAATGAGGCATTGGTAATCCTCGAAATCCATTCGACCAACCCCTCTGTGGCTTATTTAATAAGCCAGGAAGGACACGGGTCCAGAGCACATGTGGTCGCCCTCACCACTCCAAGGATCTTGTCCACGTCATCAGGCTGAACAAACTGAAATGAATCCATTAAAATAGGACAAGCAGGTGCCTCGGGTACATATATTGGTATTGTAACAATGCTGGTGTCCAAGTCGGAGCAGATGTGAGTCACTTTATCTGCAAAGTGGTGTGTGAAGTCACCACACTGAGCCGTCGAGTGGTTGAGGGTCCCACCCTGAGAATCCCACCCTGAGCCCCCTGACCACACAGAATTAGTTGCAGGCGCAATGCAGGCGGGCAAGTAAGCTAAATATTGAACATGGCCATATAGCCCGGAAAACTCACAGCAACCCAGTGATTCCTGCCATGAAAGCTTTCAACAACACATTAAAAATGCTTTTCTTTTATAGGTATTGATATATAGTGGAAATACAGTATACACAATTCGTTTTTTAAAGTGATATTTCTTGAAGGATGGTAATCAGTCACCAAGGAGATAACTGACTATTGTAGTTTGTTTTCGTGGGGGTAAACATGACCTTACCTTTGCTAACATTTCTTCTTTGTCACCTTTGCTTTCTCCCATCCTTTCTCCTCTTCTCTTCTCTCCGCACTGTTAATTATCAACTTTTAAATTATTAACTTTTGGACATACTGGACTTAGTTCTTCATTTATGCTGTAAATGTGTATCTGTTACTCCTTTGTAATGATTGTCATTATCATACTTACACCATTTAATTAAAAATAAGAATGGTTAAATCTTGGTGGAAGAGCATTCCTTAACTGTCAACACTTCTTTCTTCCACTTCCTGCATATAAAATAATGAATAGTCATATTGATTCCATTATTACTGTCATAAGTTGTTTATGGCTGTGGCCTTAGCTACAGATGGTGACAAGCAAAAGACACTATCAAAAGTTTCATATTGACACAGCCATAAAAGCTTGAGAAATCCCCACACAGCAGAGACCTGCTGGCTAGCATCAATATTTCCAATACAATAAACAGCAAAATCACTGCCTCTGCACCAGATTTCTAATATTTATGCACCCTATGATCTTAACTCCTACAACTCAGATTATATCTTATACTCTCATTCTGTGTCTCTCCAGAGTCATACTAAAAATAACTATTTTTTTCCTTCCCCATGTGAAAGTTCTCAATTTCCATAACCAAGTGAGACAGATTTCTAATCATTAAAATTATGGGTTTTGAAATTGACTCAAGCAGATTTTAGCCTCCTCAGGGCGCTTCCACACATACCTAAAAACTGTGCCAAAATGGGTTAAAGTAACCCACTTCAGTGCGGGTTCTAGTCCCCACCTTCTCCCACAACCCTGAGATCTCCCTCCCAGGGTGGCTACATGCTATCTTGATTGAAATCGGGGTAGCAGAAGCCACCCCAAAGCCCCCAATTTACCCCCTTTGGGAAGGGTGAGGGTGAGATGGGAAGGGTACAGAGATCCCGCCCCCCCCCCTTTGTCTCCTCACACATCATTTTCTTGCATCATGAGGACACAAGAAGGGGCTTCACGGCTGACAGGGACCCTTTCAGTAAGTTTTAGGGGGTAAATCAGGGGCTGGAGGGAAGGGTGGGTGCCCTCCCGCGCCTTTGGGATTCAGTCCCCATAGGCCAGGCATGGGCAAACTAGTCAGGGGGCCAGATGCCTTCCTCCCATTATAAAGATGGGATGAGCAGACCAGTCCTTATGCTGGGAGGATGACCCAGTGTAGCACCTCAGGTTAATTTCACCTTGCTATACACACCAAGCTGCATACAAGTTGCAGTCTTTTATAGTTTATTAGGAAATAGAAAATAAATAGTTCTTTAAAAGCAAAAGTAGAGTTCCAAAAGATTGTTACAAAACAAGGCTTCAGTGAATAATCCAAGAAATCATAAGGAATAAACAAAGTCCCATTAAAGCATAACAAAGTCCTATGAATATGAACACACAAAGGCTGCAAGATAATCCAGGAAAACAAGAGCTTGCTTCTTGGTTTGAGCGAAAAGTTGCTTTGACAAAGGTTTGTCTCCGAACACACTGTTTTAATACCCTTTGCAAAACATGAAAGCATTTCTTTGGCCTCTGGCCTCCTTCTTTTTGTTATTCTCACACTCCTTCAAACCCTGAATTTCAAACGGCCAGCTCGGTCTAGAGATTCCGTTTCATCAAGGCCAACCTGCTCATTAGCGTCTGCCTGCTTGCTATCAGACTGAAAACTATCCTCTTTTTCTGAGTCAATTTGCACCTGGCTAGTTTCAGTAACATCAACATCATTCCCCGCTGTGGGAAAACCCCCCGGTTCCTCATCTTCTACAACAGGGATACTCTGAACCTAAATCCCATAATCCCCATCAGTCATTTTGAACCTGAATCCCATAATCCCCATCGAAGTCACTCTGAGGCTCCAGATGAGTCACAACACCCAGGCCCGCCCCTGCTCCCTGCTGGCCCCATCCTTTCCCGGGCCCTCTCCACCCAGCATGTGCCCGGCCCTCCTGGCCGAGCCCACAATGCGGCCTCAAGGCAAAAAAGTTTGCCCATGCCTGCCATAGGCCCAGCACCACATTAGACCCAGATCTTTCATAAATATCCTGATCTAATGAGGTGTTTAATTACTCCACATTCATTTGCTTTTTACCAGAGGCGTCGTTTGGACACCTCCAGTAAAACTGAGATAGGTCCAGCATTTTGGGCCTATCTCAATGGGCCCTCAGGCCATTTCAGTGTCATTGCTGCTTGTTGCAGATGATTCATCACGAAGCTAACATCTGTTGAGAAAACATAAATCCTCAAATCCACTGGAAATGAAGAATGCAATTTCTTTTCCCTACACTGTTGTTTTGTTGGAAACTACAAGTTCTGGAACATTACCAGATATACTGCCTCTTATGTGAAATTACACAGCACAGTAAATATAGCCTAGATCCTTTCAGATATTTTTTGGGCACCCAATAGTACATTCTTAAGGATTGCATGGGACACATCTTAATTGTAAAAGAAAAATTCTTTGTTGATGAGCAATGGCACCAAAGACTTCTGTGGAATGAAAAACAAAATCAGGGGTTTTTTGTTTTCAGATTCATAATTGAATTTTCAGAGTTCTCACTACTTTAGAGCTTATTTTTGTTATTCAGAATCTCATCCAAAGCACACTTTTGAATGGTCCCTCAGTTCTGAAAGATAGGTTTTTAAATGGAGCCCAGTGCAAGGGTGTGTTTACAGGAGATCAGTTATCAGAAACATGTGAATAACTTTGGCACCTAAAGGGAGAGTTTATCTAAATCATGGAGATTTTCAGACAAAAAAATCTCAAAATGATTGGATTGTTTCACCATGTATTTATTGCATGCCTATCCAGCTCACTCTCCAAGGATTTCAGTGGAACTCACATATGGCTTCCAGGTGGTCTCCCACCCAGGCAGCTTACATGGCCAGACCTACTTGTCTTCAGTGACAAAACTGCTCCACAGACATTTGGATCCTTTTCTGGATTTTCATTCATTCAATTGCAGCTTCTCTTATTCACAGTAGATGGCAGCCTATGAACATAGCAGGTTGAACACTACAAGGGAAGAGGCTACACAATGTGAAAAAGTCAAGTTGGAATATGGAACATATTTGGAACATACTTGGGCCTGACTGGATAAAAAGAAGATGAATAGATAGGCTGATAAAACATATGAAATTACCAAACTACACTGCGAGCAAATAAACAAAGTATGCATTCACTGAGATGATTATGACCATGATGAATAATACCCAGGAAGCTATAACCCATTCTTTCCATCTTCAAGGGCTACGAGTAGGTAAGCATCAGTTTTGTGAGATCACCTTTCTCTTTTAGCTTGGAGCCTGATACCTACTTATTGGAATGAGATACGAAATGGGAGCTAGTTACAAAATGGAAGTTTCAGATGAAATCTCTTTCACACAAACTTGTTAGCTAGAGTAGGAACATTTTTTGAGTCATTGACTTTTATGATGGAAATATCAGGGATCTGTGCATGCAATAATTTATTTATTTATTTATTTATTTACAACATTTATACCCGCCCTTCTCACCCGAGGAGACTCAGGGCGGCTTACAAAAATTGGCAAAATTTAATGCCTAAAATGCAATCATAAAAACAAAACAATATAAACAGATCTATTAATAACATTGTTAAAACACATTATAAAAACCTTAAAAATGTATATATAATTAATTCCATTTATCCGAGATCCTCATGCTTCATCCTCAAATCAGGCCGTGTCAACTTTGTCATTTACTCATCAAAAGCTTGGGCACATAACTAATAACTAATAAGTTAACAGAAGAATTGATCAGCAAGAAGTTTGGGGAGAATTCACGATGATTTAAAAGAGTTGTACTTGACCTACATCCAGAGAGCACTATTAACCCAACCAATGATGGATCTGGACCAAACTTGCCACGGATGATGGGACTTGCAGTGCCTTCACTGTGACCCCCACCAACAATGGACTGGGACCAAACTTGGCACAGAGATGCCCCATGACCAACTGAACATACTGCAAGGGTTAGTGGGAATGGACCTTGATTTTGGGAGTTGTAGTTCACCTGCATCCAGAGAAACAGTGATCCACAGAAACAATGGATTGGGACCACACCTGGCACAGAGAAGTCCCATGGCCAGTGGAACATACTGCAGGGGTTTAGGGGAATTGACCTTGATTTTGGGAGTTGTAGTTCACCTGCATGCAGAAAGCACTGAACCCAGCTGACGTCAGATCTGGACCAAACTTGGCACACATACCCGACATGTCCAACTGTGCATACAGGCCTGGTTTGGGGTGATTGACCTCAGATCTGGGAGTTGTAGTTCACCTTTATCCAGGGAGTCCTGAACCCAGCCGACAACGTATCTGGAGCAAACTTCAGTGATATTACTTAACATTCCAAAACAAACAATGCCTTCTTCTAATAACACGGGCACCGCTGGGTCCCCAAGCTAGTTCATAAAATAACATCCAAAATATATTACATCAGAAAAGTGGTTTAGGTTAGGTTAGACAAAACTGTATACAAAATTCCACCTATCAAAAGAAATTTGTGTGCAAATAAGTATGAATTTTCACGCAAGCCTATATTTTTAATACTTAAAGTTTGGAATGAGCTGAAATTTAAATACTTAAAATTCTAAGTCTTTGGAATGAACTGAATTCCAAACTGGAAAAATGAGAAACCTTGAAGGAAATCTAAATTACCCCATTTCCCCCCTTCAGTTCTTTGTGAGGAAGGCCTGTTCAACATCCTTGGATTTCCTTCTGAATATACATGCAGAGATATAGTTTGGTTTAAAGGCCCATATTATACAAATGATAGAGCAGCTACCAATACAAATCTGGATCTGTACTGTTATAGATGTAGAGTTCTGATATCAAACCATAAAAATCTACTGTGACGGAACCAACTTCTTGCAAAGCTTATCTTAAGCTGCAGAGCTCAATCTTATGCATGTTTCCTCAGAAGTAAAACCCGCCACAGTTACTTTCTCAGGCATTATCAGGACACCAGACTTGCTTGTACATTCTAAACTTTAATTCATTTTACACAAAGCCTACTTCTTGCAAAGCTTATCTTAAGCTGCAGAGTAGCATAGGATTGCAACAAGCACTCTCTTTCACCAGCCTTTAGCTAGGTTTGAATGCTTGGGAGATAATATAGTATTTCAGTTAGGGCTCAGTCCTGGATCTTGTGAATGGTGTTGCCAGAGGCCACTCCACTCCCAGCAATGTTTTTGTGCAATGCCTTGTAGAAAGAAATCTAGCAGATAAGGCTTTTTCTCAGAATGCAGGAGCGGTGACCAGAAAAGCTTCATCTGCTAAATGTCTGATCATCTAAAGTGCCTTTTCACAGTGCACTTTGATCCCACTTTAAATCCCACTGCTTCATCTTCTAGAATTCTTGGGTTTGTAGTTTTTGGAAAGTTGCTTAGAATCCTCTAGAGCAGTGGTTCTCAATCTTCCTAATGCCGCAACTTCTCAATACAGTTCCTCATGTTGTGGTGACCCCCAACCATAAAATTATTTTTGTTGCTACTGTTATGAAGCATAATGCAAATATCTGATATGCAGGATGGATTTTCTTTCACTGGATCAAATTTGGCATAAAAACCCAATATGTCCAAATTTGAATACTGATGGGGTTAGATTTGATTTTGCCATTTGGGAGTTGTAGTTGCTGGGATTTAGAGTTAACCTACAATCAAAGAGTATTCTAATCTTCAGCAACAATGGAACTGAACCTAACTTGGCACACAGAATTCCCATGATCAGCAGAAAATACTGGAAGGGTTTGATGAGCATTGACATTGAGTTTTGAAGGTGACTGATCTCTGTATGATCGACCTGTTGTCCATTAACAGTGTATGCCTTCCCCAGTATTATAATGGCACTTTATAGCCATCATAGCTGAGTAACCACCCTCCCCTGATGACATGATATATTTGCACTTTTAGCACTTTGGGCTAGATTCTTTGAACCCAATCCATGATATTAACACATAGAATCATAGAATCATAGAATAGTAGAGTTGGAAGAGACCTCATGGGCCATCCAGTCCAACCCCCTGCCAAGAAGTAGGAAATCGCATTCAAAGCACCCCCGACAGATGGCCATCCAGCCTCTGCTTAAAAGCCTCCAAAGAAGGAGCCTCCACCACAGTCCGGGGGAGAGAGTTCCACTGTCGAACAGCTCTCACAGTGAGGAAGTTCTTCCTGATGTTCAGGTGGAATCTTTATCCACTTTATCTTGTATGTGTTTTTTATGGCTTGCTTTTATTGTCTGATTGATTGGTTTTATTGTTTTGTTTTTATATTGTTCTGTTCAGGCTTGGCCCCATGTAAGCCGCCCCGAGTCCCTTCGGGGAGATGGGGCGGGGTATAAGAATAAAATTGTTATTGTTATTATTATTATTATTATTATTATTATTATTATTATTATTATTATTATTATTATTATTATTATTATTATGAGTTCACCTACATCCAGAGAGTTTCAGTCATGTGAAGGAAAGCCACACTGATTCCAAGGGAGCATATGTGTGAGTGAGCAAGTATGTATGAGTAATTCTTTGAGTTCCAACAAAGTGAAATAGTGTGCTGTGGCTGCTAAACTCTTGAAGTGTTTGAAATATTAGTGAAATATTTCAATTTCATGGGCTGCGTTCAAGCCAAGTTTGGAAAGAATGGTCAAGCACTGGAGTTAACCCCCACATGTCTAATTCAAACAGATTTGGCATGGCTTAATTATTAATTGGAAGGCACCTCAAATCTGAACCCCTAAACCAGTGGTTCTCAACCTTCCTAATGCCACAACCTCTAAATACAGTTTCTCGTGTTGTGGTGACCTCCAACCATAACATTATTTTTTGTTGCTACTTCATAACTGTAATTTTACTATTGTTCTGAATCATAATGTAAATACGATATCTGATATGCAAGATGTATTTTCATTCACTGGAACAAATTTGGCACAAATACCCAATACATTTGAGTACTGGTGGGGCTAGGGGGGATTGATTTTGTCATTTGGGAGTTGTAGTTGCTGAGATTTATAGTTCACCTACAATCAAAGAGCATTCTGGAATCTACCGAAGATGGAATTTAACCAAACTTGGCTCACAGAACTCCCATGAACAGAAAATACTAGAAGGGTTTGGTGAGCATTGACCTTGAGTTTGGGAGTTGTAGTTCACCTACCTCCAGAGAGCACTGTGGACTCAAGCAATGATGGATCTGGACCAAACTTGGCACAAATACTCAATATGCCTAAACGTGAACGCTGGTGGAGTTTGTGGAAAATAGACTTTGACAGTTGGGAGTTGTAGTTGCTGGGATTTATAGTTAACCTACAATCAAAGAGCCTCGCGACCACCCCCCCCCCCCCCCAGGGGTCCTGATCCCTAGGTTGAGCAGCACTGCTCTAGAACTACGGTTACTAGTGTTCTCTGATAGATACTTCACAAAACCTACAGATCCCATGATTTCATAAAACGGAAGCGGAACTGTAAATGTGGGATCCAAATGCTATAATTACATAGTATGGAAATACAGCAAAGTCTCCCAACATTCCCTGCATCTCAACTGAATTTACTCAAATCTCTCCTGACATGGAAAAAAACCCCCAAATTTACTTCCACTGAATTTACTTCTAAGTAACTGGAAACCTTGTGTTGTGGGAGCAATGAATCTTTTCTTGATTTTACCACCAATCCTCCCACAGCTACTCTGAGCTAGTTTGTGCCAGTCCTTTGATGGAATGGGATCTCACACCAGGAGCGCTTCTGCTCAATTTGTAGCAACAGCAAGAAAAACATCTATAAAATCAAGAGTACATTTGATAGCCATTACTCCACTGAATGCACAGATGCTGTTGATGAGTTTTAAAAAGATTTATGATTGTCTTTTTGGCAGCTTTTATTATCTGTTGGTATTGGAAGATCAGTGAACATCTAGAAGTCTCTGATCTTGAGGGAAGAAGCAATGCTAACAGTACATTTAATGACATACATTGGTAAAATGGGTTAAACCAGGGGTCCCCAAACAAAGGCAGGCAGGGTTAAACCAGGGGTCCCCAAAATGCGGCCCTCCAGGGTCATTTACCTGGCCCCCGCCCTTAGTTTTATAATATAATATTTTTATATCAGTTTTAATAATATAATATATTGTATATACATATAATATTGATACAAATATTATAATGTTATACAATATAATACTAATAATAATACCATATAATAATATTAATTATATGTTATATATTACATATACAGTAACATTACAGTATAGTGGTATAGTTCAATATAGTAATGTATAATGCTAATATTGTGCTATGCTAATAATATAATATATAATATATAATATAATAATATAATATAATATAATAATGTATGTACATACAGCTGCTCTGAGTCCCCTTTGGGGTGAGGAGGGTGGGATATAAATGTAGTAAATAAAGGTAGCAAATAAATAAATAAAATAATTTTAGACTTAGGCTCGCCCAAAGTCTGAAATGACTTGAAGGCACACAACAACAACAACAATCATAATTAACTTGACTATCTCATTGGCCAGTAGCAGGCCCACACTTTCCATTGAAATCCTGATAGGTTTATGTTGGTTAAAGTTGTTTTCATTTTTAAATATTGTATTGTTCTTTAATTGTTATTGTTTTATTGCACTACAAATAACACATATGCCGTGTGCATAGGAATTTGTTCGTATTTTTTTTCAAATGATAATTCGGCCCCTCAACAGTCCGAAGGATTGTGGACTGGCCCTCTGCTTTAAAAGTTTGAGGACCCCTGGGTTAAATTCTTGTGATGGCAGGAATGCTGACCGTAAGGTCGGCGGTTTGAATCCGGGAAGCAGGGTGAGCTCCCATCTGTCCGCTACAGCTCATGTGGGGACATCCCCTGGGCAACATCCTTGCAGATGGCCAATTCTTTCACACCAGAAGCGACTTGCAGTTTCTCAAGTCGCTCCTGACACACACAAAAGCAATTTGATCACACTTTAGCATTCATGTTTCCATCCAAAGGAATCCTGGGTTTTTTAGATTTGGGTGATATATAGAATTCTTGTGGGATTTTCTACCTCATGTGCCAAAAGAACTCAAATTTTGGCTACTATAGATTTTGTGATGGCTGCATTTTGCTGTTCCACTTCAGGAAACAAAATGTGTCAGGCTGACCTTGGGCAGGATAATACAGAAAACCAACCTGCCTTCTGCCTTGGGAAGACCTTTTAGTCCAAAGTAGATAGGTCATCTGTATAGGTTTACACATATCCCCTTTCTCTCTCCATCTCCCTATCTCAGCTTTTTGACACTTTCATTTCTGACTAAGAATCAGAGTTGAGTAATTAATCCTTAATAGCGCCAAAAGGCACAAACTCCATTTTCCTTTGTTTTCTGTGACTCGATTTTGAGCTGGCAGAATGTAGCTTCATAGATTTGGCCAGATGCAAAAAGAAAAAGAAAAAAG
The DNA here is from genome assembly GCF_035594765.1 of Anolis carolinensis. Classification (NCBI taxonomy): domain Eukaryota; kingdom Metazoa; phylum Chordata; class Lepidosauria; order Squamata; family Anolidae; genus Anolis; species Anolis carolinensis. The sequence continues at coordinate 159,139,727 of NC_085843.1, read as the reverse complement.
AACCCGCACTGAACTGATTAACTTTGGGAGAGCTAGGTCAGCTTACAATCGCTGAAAATTGGGTTTCTTGCCTTCAAATAGACTGGATTGTCTAATGATAATACTTCAGTTGTTATATCTATGAAACTAGATGATTCCACAGATCTCAGACATACTTTGTATGTATAAACAATAATAGACTTTGAGTTTCCTTTCCTTATCTCACCATTTCTGTTTTTCAGCTTAATGAGCAAGAGAAGGGTTGCCAAGGTACAATTATATAAAGTATACACGCTGCTGATTAGAGATATTTTTTCTTGAGTGTTCAGAAGGAGACTCCGAGTTCACGTTAAATCTTTCCCTCTCCGTCTCTAATGAGATATAGCTTATCTGACTCAGGGCACAGAAAAGATACAGTTAGCTTGGGTGTGGGTAGCTACATTTTTTTTCTTTCTAAAATAGAAAATGAAGTCTTGGCTAGCCTAAACTTTTTTATTTGAGTGCTGAAATTCATAATGACCAAGTTAAATACCTTGAAGATTTTCAAGCAGAGAGACAGGGAGATAGTTACCATGTTTCCCTGAAAATAAGACAGTGTCTTATATTAATTTTTGCTCCCAAAGACATGCTAGGTCTTATTTTCAGTGGATGTCTTATTTTGCTCCCTCCTCCTCCTCTGCCAAGGAAGGAATATGAGGTATGAAGGTGAAGGAGAAGGAGGGAAAGGCACACAACTTTCCCTCCTTCTTCTTCACACCACACGCACCTTCCTCAGCAGTGGTGGCTCCTTCCTCTTAAGTCTTACTTTCGGGGCATGTCTTATATTTGGCAATTCAACAAAACCTCTACTAAGTCTTATTTTCAGGGGATGTCTTATTAACAGGGAAACAAAGTTGTTACTGTTTAGGAATGCAACTATAGCCAGATTTGGTAGGTGAAACTTGGCATTGTCACATACCTGCTATAACACCTTTTTCCAATTGCAAAGTTGCCCAGTCTTCATGGCATGTAACTCTCAGCATTCCCAGTCATTGAGCATGCTGGCTGAGGTTTCCGAGATTTAAAGTTCAGTATCTGGTGACTCAACTGTGGAAATGGTCATCATGGAGAACATGAGATGCATCCAAACAGTTTTGTACCACCTTAACTGCCAAGCTATGTGCTACAAAATATGTATTTTTTTAAATAATTAATTTTTATTTACATACATTAATAATTTTCAGTAAAACAAAACACAAAAGCAATGAACATTTTACAAACACATAACCCCCCACCAAGGCCTGAACAAGTATCATTTCCTTTACCATAAGATTTATAAGTCAACCATTAAACAAATGTCATATCCAAAATTCCTGACCAACATTATTATATTGTTTTCCTTTTTCACTTTCTAGAACATATTTAATAAAAACTGACCAGTACAAATGTATTTATTTATTTATGATACTTCTACCCTGCCTTTCTCAACCCCGAAAGGGACTCAAGACGACTTTACACATCGGCAACTATTTGATGCCTTTAAAAACAGACTACAATAAAATAAACCTTTAAAATGGAATTATAAAAACAATTAACAACAATTAAAAAAACATTTAAAAACAATACCATCACAGTTAATCACATAATCCACAAACATAGTCTGGGCCATTCCAATACTCATTTGCACATTGTTACATATCTATTTGTTGCACCAATTCTCCAAAGGCTTGGTCATACTCCTGGGAGTAAATGACTCCAGTGGTTGTGCCCTCAGGTTCATTGGAACACGCAAGCCCCCTCACCACGGCAAAGTGACAGCTAGTATTTAGCTGTCCGAACATATCTCCTTCTATGAACCACCTCAGAGGTTCAAAGCTTCTGGGGAGGCCCTGCTTTCAGTCCCAACTCCTTCATAGGTGTAATTGGTGGGAATGAGAGACAGGGCCTTCTCAGTGGTGGCCCCTCCGCTGTGGAACTCCCTCTGCAGTGAAATCAGATCAGCTCCTTCCCTCCTGACCTTTAGAAAGAAATTAAAAACTTAGCTGTGGAATCAAGCCTTTGGAAAGTAATTCAGTGCAATAAGCGGATATGGAATAAGTGCAACACAATTGGAATGACTTCTGGACTACGACTTTGGATTTGTGTGGTTTAAATAATTGATTTTAATGAATTGATGTTATGATTTTTTTTAACTTTTATGGTTTTAAGATAGACGCTTTTGAACTGCGGTTTTGGAGGAAAATTCTGAGAGTGCCTTGGACCACAAGAAGATCCAACCAGTCCATACTCCAGGAAATAATGCCCAGCTGCTCACTGGAGGGAAGGATATTAGAGGCAAAGTTCAAGTACTTTGACCATATAGTAGGAAGACAGGATAGCTTGGAGAAGATAATGATGCTGGGGAAAATGGAAGGAAAAAGGAAGAGGGGCCGACCAAGGGCAAGATGAATGGATGGTATCCTTGAAGTGACTGGCTTGTACTTGAAGGAGCTGGGGGCGGCAACGGCCAACAGGGAGCTCTGGCATGGACTGGTCCATGAGGTCACAAAGAGTCAGAAGCAACTGAATGAATAAACAATAGCTTTAAGATATATGTTTATTATATTTATATGTTTGTTTGTATGAATACAAACCCCCGGTGGCACAGTGGCTTAAAGTGCTGAGCTACTGAACTTGCTGACCGAAAGGTCGGCAGTTCGGATCCAGAGAGTGAGGTGGGCTCCCGCTGTTAGCCCTAGCTTCTGCCAACCTAGCAGTTCGAAAACATGCAAATGTGAGTAGAGCAATAGGTACTGCTCCGATGGGAAGGTAATGGCGCTCCATGCAGTCATGCTGGCCACGTGACATTGGAGGTGTTTACAAACAATGCCGGCTCTTCGGCTTAGATATGGAGATGAGCACCAACCCCCAAAGTCGGACACGGTTAGACTTAACATCAGTGGAAAACCTTTACCTTTACCTTGTATGGCATTGAATTGTTGAATTGTCGGAGAGAGAGAGGGTGGAGTAAAAATATAATAAATAAATAAATACATACATACATACATAGTAAATAAATACCAAGGAAGATCATTTGCTAAAGTCCCAGGTTAAGAAGAGGGTCTTTGTTTGCTGGCAGAAAGACAACAAGGAGTGAACCAGCATAGCTTCCCTGGGTGAGAAGGTGCAGAACCTGAGAGAAGCTGCCAATAAATAAAACTTTTGGTTTTTTTTAAAGAAGACTTTTGCTGCAAGGAATAGGAAGACAGCATAGTGGAAGTTAGTCATCTGCCCCTATACTAACTGTGCAGAGGAGAATAATTTGGGAATTAGAGGGGTTTCCTTCACATGATTACTATCAATTGGCAACTTCAACAGTCTGGCTCTTTGTTTTTACAATGTTTTACGAGACTAAACCACACTTCTGTTGTACAGTCCTTCCATAATAGATGTGTTCAGACTGAGAGCTGTCCTTTCAAACACAGGATTGTTTGGTAAAAACAGGACATATGGCCACCTTACTTCATCGTTTAATAGCCAGAAGGAAAGGAAAGAGTAGACAGAAATCTTGAGGCAATAAGCAGGAAATCAAAGTGAAGAAAAATACACTGTATACATTCAGTAGAGAGAAATACTTCCACTCAGATTTAGGAAACTAATCCTAGAAAAATACTGTCCTGGTAGAGCTATTTATTCAACACCCACCACTAATGGTTTTGCAAGGAGAGTTCATTTCCACATATGACAAAAACCCCTGACTTTTCAATGGATCACTGCATGAATATAATGAAATACTTTGACTTTGACTCTAGGGACAAGATGGATAACAGTTAATATGCCAAAGTGGAGGCATTAAAAAAATCTAAAAGAGTTCCTAAGTAAGAACAGTATGTAGAAATTGCAATTAAGACACTTTTTCCATATCGCTCCCTAAAGTGCTTTGGTTGGTTGTTTTTACAACAGCAGCAGGTGCATGCAGGTAAATAGCATGCACTATTTAAAAAGTAGGAAAGTGTATCACTGCTCTGCTGAGGTTTCAGTCCTTGATTTGTATGGCTATAATCAGTGCTGGATATATGAACAAAACTTTAGTTAAGGGCAGTGTTTCTCACCATGGGGGGTCAGGACCCATCGGTGGGTTGTGAGGGGGGTTCAGAGGGGTTGCCAAAGATCAGTATTGGATAATAAAAAAATTAGAAATAAGAATCATGGATAGACGTACATACCTAATCTCCAAGAATAAGGGAGACACAGCGAAAGAGATGGATTAGAACCAAATTACAGAATACTTAAAACAAGACTACGAGAAGATAAAGATATGAGGAAGAATACTATATACAGTAGAGTCTCACTTATCCAACATAAACGGGCCGGCAGAATGTTGGATAAGTTAATATGCTGGATAATTAAGGAAAAGCCTATTAAACATCAAATTAGGTTATGATTTTACAAATTAAGCACCAAAACATCATGTTAGACAACAAATTTGACAGAAAAAGTAGTTCAATACGCAGTAATGCTATGTAGTAATTATTGTATTTACGAATTTAGCACCAAAATATCACGATGTATTGAAAACATTGACTACAAAAATGTGTTGGATAATCCAGAATATTGGATAAGCGAGTGTTGGATGTGAGATTCTTCTGTACAGCACACTCAAATAGTAAAGAAAAGATATCAGGGAACGGAAAGAATGGAGAGAAGATGAAGGAAAAGGCAGGAACCTCATAGAAGATGAAACACTTATGTTTATTTTCTACTTTTCTCGTGTGTGATTTATCCCTTTTTTCATCTTCTTTCTTTCTTCTCTTATCTTTTTTTCCTTCACTTTTTCATTTGTTTTTTTTTACTACTTTTTTAAACATGTATGGGGAAAAAACCTAATAAAGATGATTTTTAAAAAGATCTGTATTTTCTGTTGGTTGTGAGGGTTCTGCGTGGCCCAATTCTATCGTTGGTGGGTTCAAGGGGCTCTTTGATTGTAGGTGAGCAATAAATCCCAGCAACAATGTCTATTTTTCCCAATTTCCACCAGTATTCAAATCTAGACATGTTGAGTATTTGTGCCAGGTTTGGTCCAGATCCATCATTTTTTGAGTCCACTCTGGATGTAGGTGAACCACAACTCCCAAACTCAAGGTCAATACCCACCGACCCTTTCCAGTATTTCCTGTTGGTCATGGGAGTTCTGTGTGCCAAGTTTGGTCCAATTCCATTGTTGGTGGAGTTCTGAATGCTCTTTGATTGTAGGTGAACTATAAATCCCAGCAACTACAACTCCCAAATGACAGAATCAATCCCCTCCTAATCCCACCAGTATTCAAATGTGGGCTTATTGGGTTTTTATTGGGCACCGCAATTGAAGGGAGATGTTGACAAGCTGGAAAGTGTCCAGAGGAAGGCGACTAAGATGATCAAGGGTCTGGAGAACAAGCCCTATGAGGAGCGGCCTAAAGAGCTGGCATGTTTAGCCTGCAGAAGAGAAGGCTAAGAGGAGACATGATAGCCATGTATAAATATGTGAGTGGAAGTCATAGGAAGGAGGGAGCAAGCTTGTTTTCTGCTGCCCTGGAGACTAGGACATGGAACAATGGCATTAAACTACAGGAAAGGAGATTCCACCTGAACATCAGGAGGAAATTCCTCACTGTGAAAGCTGTTCGGCAGTGGAACTCTCTGCCCCACACAGTGGTGGAGGCTCCTTCTTTGGAGGCTTTTAAGCAGAGGCTGGATGGCCATCTGTCGGGGGTGCTTTGAATGCGATTTCCTGCTTCTTGGCAGGGGGTTGGACTGGATGGCCCATGAGGTCTTTTCAAACTCTATTATTCTATGATTCTATGATTTATGCCAAATATGGTCTAGTGAATGAAAATATCAGATATTTACATTACGATTCATAACAGTAGCAAAATTACAGTTATGAAGTAGCAACAAAAATAATGTTATGGTTGGGTGTCACTATAGAATCATAGAGTTGGAAGAGACCTCATGGGCCATCCAGTCCAACCGCCTGCCAAGAAGCAGGAAATCACATTCAAAGCACCCCCGACAGATGGCCATCCAGCTTCTGCTTAAAAGCCTCCAAAGAAGGAGCCTCAACCACACTCCACAACATGAGGAACTGTATTAAGGGGTTGTGGCATTAGGAAGGTTGAGAACTACTGGTTTAGGGCCTTAAATTTGAGGTGCCTTTAAATTAATAATTAAGACACCCCCAAATCTGTTTGAATTAGACATGTGGGGGTTATCTCCAGTGCTTGACCATTCCTTCCAAACTTGGCTTGAACTCAACCCATGAAATTGAAATATTTCACCAATATTTCAAACACTTCAAGAGTTTAGCAGCCACAGCACACTGCTTCACTTTCAACAGTAGTCTGTTGGAACTCAAAGAATTACTCATACATAATTACTCACCCACACATAAACTCCCTTGGAATCAATGTGGTTTTCCTTCACATGACTGAAGACAGACTTTTGCCTGTAAACGTGGCTATAACTTTATTAACTTTTATAATTGTTTTTATAGGTATAACTTTATTAAGTTTTTAAAATTAATTTATTAATGCCAGTTTATGAAGTTAGAATCTTGTATCTCAAAGCTAAGCATGTTTACTCAGAAATAAGACCCATTAATTGAAGTGGCACTTACTTCCAAGCCAAGCGTGTAAGGCTGTAGTCTTCATCATAGAAGCTGTGTCCAAGCAAGAAAGGAGAATAATGTGATACTCATTCTGTTAAAGAAAGAAATACATATGATCTAAGTATCACCACAAATTGTAACAAGTTAGTATTTTTAATTGGTTTCTTAATTGATTAGGCCAACTTTTCATGGAGTGAAAACCCTAAATTGGTTGGATGAAGGGGAATGACTCTGAGTATGTGGGAAAATGGAAAATATTCCTCAAGAGGATTCTTCCAAAGCCAGCTGCCCCAATATGATAGTCCATCAGGGAATCTTAATGATATCATATATGGCAAACCAGGGCCACAACTCCTTCCATATTTCAGTATCACATAATTGTTTCAGAAATACAAGAGAAGAGTTTAAAGTTTAGGGATTGGTTATAAGCCAAGGTCATGGAACATAAATTTGGTCCCTGGGATATTGTAAAAAAGCTTGGCTATTGAGCAATTGAGTAATGAAACACATTATATATGCTGGAGTTGAAGGCAATTACACACGCATCTAGAGGACAACCTTTAGTGGCCTCTTTCCTTCCATTCCCATCTTTAAGCTGCATTTATATATAAGTTATATGTGTCACTAAGCATATATATACATACATACATTCCAGATTACATGCCAGATTAAATTGGTCATCTGTTTAGAAGCAAGGATCATACTAATAACTTCATCTCTCTTTGGTAAGAAAACATGGATTTCTTTTTCATTAAGGAAAGAGATACAATTACTGCACATTTTTAAACATTCAGAGCCAAGCCTGTCCAAACTACTTTGACCATCTTTATGTAGGTTTTGCCTTCCACAGTTTGCTTTTTATTCTCATTCTGAGTTTAGAATAATCTATTTGTGGTCTTTTAAAAACCACAATACAAAACACTGAAAAGTTCTTATACTATATAGTGTTAAAAGTTCATTTATAGTCTCAAACGTTTGCACTCTGTCCTGAGTTTGCGGTCCTTTTCTGGGAACTGTTTAAATTAATCTTTTAGAATATCACTTATACCCAAAGATCTATTAGCTATTATGTTAAAAAAAACTTTCATGTCGAGGGGGCTGGTGGTGTTCTGTTCACATTATCCAGCACAAAAGTCAGCTTCACACACCCCTAAACTTGCCACAATATGAAGTAGAGTAAAAGTAAAAGTTTCCCCTTGACATTAAGTCTAGTTGAGTCTAACTCTGGGGGGGGGGGGGGTGCTAATCTCAATTTCTAAACCAAAGAGCCAGTGTTGTCCATAGATGCCTTCTAGGTCATGTGGCCAGCATGACTACATGGAGCTCAATTACCTTCCCACCAAAGCAGTACCTATTGGGGCTAACAACAGGAGCTCACTCCATCCCACAAATTCGAACTGCCAACCTTCCAGTCAGCAAGTTCTGCAGCTTAGCGGTTTAACTCACTGCGCCACCAAGTACAAATGGACTGCAAGCCTAGAAGCCCTAATATGCAAGTATAAGGTATGGACTGCAAGCCCTAATATGAAGTATAAGGTAAAGGTTTCCCCTGACGTTAAGTCCAGTCATGTCTGACTCTGGGGGTTGGTGCTCATCTCCATTTCTAAGCCGAAGAGCCAGCGTTGTCTGTAGAGACCTCCAAGGTCATGTGGCCGGCATGACTGCACGGAGCACCGTTACCTTCCCGCCAGAGCGGTACCTATTCATCTACTCACATTGGCATGTTTTCGAACTGCTAGGTTGGCAGGAGCTGGAGCTAACAGAGGCCGCTCACGCCATATGAAGTATACTTCACTTCTAAAATTCAAATATTTTCAAGGCTTGCAGTCCATTTGTACAAGGGGAAAATATGCACAAAACTACAAATATGGGTTACAATTATGTATATATTTTGAAAAGACTCTAGTCAATGGAATATTTATTTTTTTTACAAAAGGGCATTCATTATTTCAAAAATATGGATAAATTGTACAAAGATCTTGCACATCTGACATTTTAGTACAGAAATGAGTCGTGATGAGAAATCAGTGGGCTTTTGAGAAAAACAATGAAAAGAAAAGATAGATTTTGACATTTCTCCTTTCATATGGTTTTGCTGAAAGTACAAAACTCCAAAACCTTTTTTGGACAGAGGACCTTAGTGATTTTGCTGATTTAAGGTTAAATTATGGTGTTTTTTCCAATTTCTCTAAAAATCGTTTTTCTCCAATCAATTTTCCCCCTTTTCTCTTGAAGAAATGATGGTTAAACCCTTCTGCCAGCAGGACTGCTGATCAACAGGTCAGCAGTTTGCATCCGTGGAGAGCGGGTGAGCTCCCTTTGTCAACTCCAGCTCCTCATGAGTCGGACATGACTAGACTGACTTTACTACTAACCCATGTGAAATGGCATTATGGCCAACTTATCTCTTCTTAAGTAACAATTGTAATATAACTCAATTGTACCATTGCTACTTGAAAAAGGAATTAAATAACTATCTGTGTTTGAAGTGGGTTTGAAACTGACTGTTTGTTTACAGCACATGGTCTACACATTTTCTGATCCATTAATTTCTCCATATTGTATCATTCATGCTGGAAACTGTACATAGGGTCTCTGTCAGGAAGGTTAGTGGAGGGACACTTTAGCTTGGTTATCTGCCTTCCTCTTCCCTTCATTTCATAATTCAAATGCAAAATCAGATAAATTTATGGAAACTTTGCAACTCAGCACAATCCTGAGGAAAACCTAGAGGGACAGCTTAACTGGATGGTTGGCCTTTTAAGAGGAGTACAAAGGAAGATCTGATCTGTCATCAATAGGAATTAATGTAGGAATAAGCCCCGATTTCTCAGCTCAATAAAACATTCAAACTTTAAAGTAGTGGGACTAATTTCTTTCCTCGACCATTAGCATCCCTTGTACTGTGAAAAGCACCCAGCTGCTCCCTCCAATCAGCACAAACAGAGTTCACCAAATAGCTCTCATTTAACTGTACTCCAGTTGACTTTTCCAGCCTCCTAAGGAGAAGGAAAAAAAGGGTCTTACTGGGAAGCTTCTGCTATTGCAGTTGCTCTTGGTCTTTGTTTTTCTTTGTTTGCCTATCAATTCCCCAGATATTTTGCTTCCATGTGTTCCCAAGTTGGAACACGTGGAATGCAGAATACACAGCCATTGATAGTGTTCATAAGACTGCAATGATCTTGAAATAGTCTAGAAATCACGGGCACATATAGACTGTAGTCTTGTGCATTTGTATAAAATCGTGACCCATTTCTGTTTGTTCCATTCATATGGCCCCATTTCCGTATCCGTCAGCCACTTCAGAAACTGAGGCCAATCCGAATGAGCTCTTTTGCTTCACCATCCAAATATACAAATGCATTCATTCCATTGGTAGCAATGGAGTGCTGCCCAGGATCCCTTTCCACTCAGTTTTAGGGTTAAAGGTAAAGGTAAAGGTTTCCCCTGACGTTAAGTCCAGTCATGTCTGACTCTGGGGGTTGGTGCTCATCTCCATTCCTAAGCCAAAGAGCCAGCGTTGTCCATAGACACCTCCAAGGTCATGTGGCTGGCATGACTGCATGGAGTGCTGTTACCTTCCTGCCAGAGCGGTACCTATTGATCTACTCACATTTGCATGTTTTCGAACTGCTAGGTTGGCAGAAGCTGGAGCTAAGAGTGGGTGCTCACTCCGCTCCTGGGATTTGAACCTGCGACCTTTCGGTCTGCAAGTTCAGCAGCTCAGTGCTTTAACACACTTCGCCACCGGGGCTCCTATAGGGTTAGAGGGGTAAAAATCACCACACATGGAGGACATATCTACCACTTTTAGTTCTCCAAACCTTACAAGGTTTGGGTCATCCCAGAATTTTTGGGATTTTTCTTTCTTTCTGTAAATAAAATCTCCTTAAAAACATTTAAAAAAATATGACAAGTGCGAAGAAGCCAGAATGGATGTCCAAAGAACTTCTGACTGGGCTAAGATTCAAAAGAGACATGCACAAGAAATGGAAAAGGGGAGAAATCACCAAAGGAGAATTCAAATGTATAGCCAACTCCTGTAGGGAAAAGGTTCGCAAGGCTAAAGTTCAAAATGAGCTCAGGCTTGCCAGGGACATTAAATACAACAAAAAAGGCTTTTTTGCTTACGTTGGTAGAAAAAGGAAGAACAAGGAGGCGATAGGGCCACTGCAAGGAGAAGATGGGGTGATGGCGACAGGGAAAAGGCAGAACTGCTTAATGCCTTCTTTGCCTCAGTCTTCTCACAAAAAGAAAGCCATCTTCAACCTCAGCAACATGAAATGGACGAACGATTAGGGGAAATCCAACCCCAAATAGGGAAACAAGTTGTCCAGGAACACCTGGCCGCTCTAAACGAATTCAAGTCCCCAGGGCCAGATCAGCTACATCCAAGAGTACTGAAGGAACTAGCGGAAATTATTTCAGAACCACTGGCAATCATATTTGAGAGTTTCTTGGAGAACGGGAGAAGTCCCAGAAGATTGGAGGAGGGCGAATGTGGTCCCTATCTTCAAGAAGGGAAAAAAGAACGACCCAAACAATTACCGTCCGGTCAGCCTCACATCAATACCAGGCAAGATTCTTGAAAAGATCATTAAGAAAGTGGTCTGCAAACACTTAGAAACAAATGCAGTCATTGCTAATGGTCAACACGGATTTACCAATAACAAGTCATGGCAGACTAATCTGATCTCTTTTTTCGATAGAGTTACAAGTTGGGTCGATACAGGGAATGCCGTGGATGTAGCATACCTAGATTTCAGTAAGGCCTTCGACAAAGTCCCCCACGACCTTCTGGCAAACAAACTAGTAAAATGTGGGCTAGACAAAACTACAGTTAGGTGGATCTGTAATTGGCTAAGCAAACGAACCCAAAGGGTGCTCACCAATGCGTCGTCTTCATCATGGAAAGAAGTCACGAGTGGAGTGCCGCAGGGTTCCGTCCTGGGCCCGGTTCTGTTTAACATCTTTATTAACAATTTAGACGAAGGGTTAGAAGGCACGATCATCAAGTTTGCAGATGACACCAAACTGGGAGGGATAGCCAACACTCCAGAAGAAAGGAGCAGAATTCAAAACGATCTTAACAGACTAGAGAGATGGGCCGAAACTAACAAAATGAAGTTCAACAGGGACAAATGCAAGATACTTCACTTCAGCAGAAAAAATGGAATGCAAAAATACAGAATGGCTAGACAGCAGTACATGTGAAAAAGATCTTGGAGTCCTTGTGGACAACAAGTTAAACATGAGCCAGCAATGTGATGCGGCTGCTAAGAAAGCTAACGGGATTCTGGCCTGCATCAATAGGGGTATAGCATCTAGATCCAGGGAAGCCATGCTCCCCCTCTATTCTGCCTTGGTCAGACCACACCTGGAATACTGTGTCCAGTTCTGGGCACCACCGTTGAAGGGAGATGTTGACAAGCTGGAAAGCGTCCAGAGGAGGGCAACTAAAATGATCAAAGGTTTGGAGAACAAGCCCTATGAGGAGAGGCTTAAAGAACTGGGCATGTTTAGCCTGCAGAAGGGAAGGTTAAGAGGAGACATGATAGCCATGTACAAATATGTGAGGGGAAGTCATAGGGAGGAGGGAGCAAGCTTATTTTCTGCTGCCCCGCAAACTAGGACGCGGAACAATGGCTTCAAACTACAGGAAAGGAGATTCCACCTGAACATCAGAAAGAACTTCCTCACTGTGAGAGCTGTTCGACAGTGGAACTCTCTCCCCCAGGCTGTGGTGGAGGCTCCTTCTTTGGAGGTTTTTAAACAGAGGCTGGATGGCCATCTGTCGGGGGTGCTTTGAACGAGATTTCCTGCTTCTTGGCAGGGGGTTGGACTGGATGGCCCATGAGGTCTCTTCCAACTCTACTATTCTATGATTCCCTCTTTCTATAATGGTCCCGCCTTCTAATCTAAGGGCTTACGATATCAATGATTTTGAGACGTTTTACTCTCAATCGGTGGAGGAGAGCTGAGCTTAAAGGCAGGGGCTTAAGGCAACCCTGATACTGAGAGGTCTCCCTCTTGATCTGCAGAGGAGGCCTGAGCTTAAAGAATAAGCAGGCTGCAAGTCAGGCACTGAGGCAGCCAAGAGGCAACAAGCACAGCAGGCAGAGGAATGAACAGCAACAAAGCAAATGGGTTTCTGCTGCTTTCACTTTCATTTCACTGCTTCATCCATGTGGGAAGGGGTCTGCTGTACTGTGCAATACGAATGAACGGTACAGTAAAAAAGCATGAATGAGAAATATGAAACAAATACCGGGCCCTACTCTAATAGACTGACCATTTTGACAGCATGGTATTTATATCATGCATGTTGCAAATGTGTGCTGCAGTGCAATTTAAGGGTTTTAAAACTGAGGGCCCTCCCACACAGCCAAATAATTCAGAATACCAAGGCAGATAATCCACAATATCTGCTTTGAACTGGGTTATCTGAGTCCATACTGCCATGTAATCCAGTTTAATGTGGATTTTATACAGCTGTGTGGAAGGAGCTTGAGATAACTAAAGTTGGGGACTACAGTGTTCCCTCACTACTTCGCGGTTCACTTTTTGCGGATTCGCTATTTTGTGGTTTTTCAATAGACTGTAAAAGAGTATTATAAATCATAAAAAATACAATTTACAGCCTAAGGAAGGGAGGGATGAGAAGCCAAAGGGAGGGAAAAGAAGCCCAAGCGGCAACAGGAGGAGAAGGAGGTGATTTATCAGCACACAATTGGTTGATAAAGACTTAAAATAGTGTATAACTACTAAAATAATGTATAAATATTAAAATATATATAGTCTCCCTACTTTGCGGATTTTCACTTATTGCAGGTGGTCCTGGAACCTAACCCCTGCGATAAGTGAGGGAACACTGTGCTCCAGAATAAAGCCCAGTGCACTGTACTGTAAACAGAGATTAAGAGACAGGGTGCTCCAGCAATCTGCACATGCACATTATGGAAGAGGGAGTTGGAAAAAATGTGTATTATCTAGATCTATTGCAGTCTGGCTTCAGGCCTGGTCACGGTACAGAGACGGCTTTGGTCGCCTTGGTGGATGACCTCCACAGAGAACTTGACAGGTTCTCTTGGACATCTCAGCAGCTTTTGATGCCATTGACCATTGTATCCTCCTGGGATGGCTTTCCGGCATGGGTATTGGGGGCATTGCTTTGCATTGCTTCCTGGAGGGCTATTCCCAGTTGGTGAAGCTGGGAGATTCCTGCTCAGACCCCTGGCCATTGACCTGTGGGGTCCTTCAAGGGTCTATTCTATCTCCTATGCTTTTTCATATCGACATGAGGTCATATGGAGTTTTGGAGTTCGGTGCCATCGCTACATGGATGACTCTCAACTCTACTACTCTTTTCCACCAAATTCCAAGGAAGCCCCTCGGATCCTGGACTAGTGCCTGGCTGCTGTGATGGACTGGATGAGGGCCAAGAAACTGAAGCTTAATCCTGACAAGACAGAGGTCCTCCAGGTTAGTCGTGTGGCCGATCGGGACATAGGGTGGCAGGTCCGCAGTCTGGGGGTCCTCCTGGGCTCAGCACTGACGCTTGGTGCTCAGGCGTCGGCGGTGGCTGGGAGGTCTTTTGTACAGTTAAAGTTCATGCGCCAGCTGTGACCGTACCTCATGAAGTCTGACTTGTCTATGGTGATCCATTCCTTAGTTACCTCCAAACCTGAGCCAGTCTAATCTCCTTTGGAAGGAAGTTCCAGAGCCTGGGGGCCACCATTAAGAAGGCCCTCTCTCTCGTCCCCACCAACCATGCTTGAGATGGAGGTGGGAGCAAGAGAAAAGCCTCCCCAGCAGATCTTAGGGCCTGTGCGGGTTCATAGGGGAAGAGGCGATTGCGGAGATAAGCAGGTCCTGAACCGTTTAGGGCTTTGTAGGTGATAATGTGTACCTTGAATTGGGCGTGGAAACTTATCGGTAGCCAATGGAGCTGCTTAAACAAGAGGGTTGACCGCTCTCTGTAGCTATCTCCAGTTATTAATCTGGCTGCTGATCTTTCTACCAGCTGTAGTTTCCAAACCGTCTTAAAGGGCAGCCCCATGTAGAGCGCATTGCAATAATCATGTTTGGAGGTAACTAAGGCATGGATCACCATGGCCATAGGGGAATGCTGTGAATGGCAGAAAATTCTTAGCTGTTTCATTTATTATTTTGGTAATTTTTCTTCCAGGAATGGGGAGGAATGCTTGTGAAATTTTGTCAGGTGCCAAACTAATTTAAGATCCTGAGCTCATTGATTTTGGGAATGGATCATACTCTTTGATGCTCTGCCACAGGCAGAAAAATGTCTTGTGCAATTTCTAGACAGTGCTTTTATCCTAGGAGCTTCTTTAGCAAATAGGAGGATGGCCAGAAGCCGTCCCCTCAAAACGCGGGAGGAGGCGCTACAAACAGCAAAAACGCAAGATTTTCAGTTGTGGGAATATCCCGGCTGTGAACCAAAAATGCGGATCTCTGCATGTCTGTATGTCCCTGCAATAGAAAATCAAGCGATTGTTTATTTATTTATTTATTTACAGCCCTTCTCACCCCGAAGGGGACTCAGGGCAGATGACATTGCACACATAAAGGCAAACATTCAATGCCATGATATAGAACAGAGACAGAGACAAGAAGCAGGTTTGGTCCTGGGTTTTAGATGTTTGTTCCTGATTGGTTGGTTCCTAAAAACAAGATGACACTTGAGTAGAAGTTGAAAACATTGTTCTGGCAAGAGGAACTTCGTCCTTCACCTGTTTAATGAAGTTTGTGGCAGAAAAATGAAGTTTCTGGGCTGGAACAAATACTTTCACAGTAAATTGTACACAATGAAACAGGAACAGACACTTTCAAATCAGGAGTAGCAATTTGTTGTTCCATGCTACAAGTACACAACCAAATCTGTCTGGACAGATGGCCAGGCAGGCAGACTCTAAAAAGTGTCAATAATGGCAAAGTTCTGTTCCTGGCTTGAAAGTGTGTGTTCCTGTTTGATTGAGTAGTGCTGACTTGGACAGAAGTGGTCCTACCCCATTAACTTTGTTTGTGTAACAGAAACTTCATTATACGCCTGGAGGGCACAATTTCTCTGGCCAGGACAACGGTGTGCCCCCCTAATCAAGGTTGTACATCTTTTCACACTAACAGCAATCAGAACAGCCATATATAACCCAGGAACAGCAATTTGTTTTTCCATGCCACAAGTACACAACCAAATCTGTCTGACAGATGGCCAGGCAGCAAGGTCAAATAATAATGGCAAAGTTTTGTTCCTGGCTTGAAAATATGTGTTCCTGTTTGAGTCTGTAGTGCTGACTTGGGCAAAAGTGGTCCTACCCTGCAAACTTTATTTGTATGCCAAAATTTTATTAAGCATGTTGAGGGCAAAGTTTCTCTGGCCAAGACAAAGAACAGAACTTTTGCAGCGATTTGGATATCCGCATATCCGCATCCTGAGTTGTTTAAAAGTTTATGGTGGGCGTCCTGCGGTGGCCATCTTGGGAGCCTCTAAATCTCACAGCAAGGCATCAAGTGTGGGTGATGGAGGCAGAAATCCCGGGACCAACAGATCTGTATGTGGACTTCTTCTGATGTCCTGGGATTTTTTGCTCCTCATTAAAGTCCGTGATTTAGTGCTGTCTGGAACCGCCCTCCATTAGACTACAAATTTCACTATCCACAGCATGTTTTTATGATGCTGGTTGTGGCCTGTGAATTTGCCATTGCACACATTGCATTTCTAATTACCTCTACCAAGAAGTCTCATAGAATTCAGTGAGTTACTTCTAACTGTGTAGAGAACAGTACTGTTAAAGATTATTTATTCTGCTCCTTTAACCTATTCAAACATATTTTCGAGAGGGGAAAAAAATCTCTTTTTTACTTCATCTTAAGGGCTGTGGCTTCCCAAGACACTTTACAAAACAAGGTATTTTAAATAAAATATTATTACACTGTGTGTTCATTCATTTAGTCATCTCCGACTCTTCGTGATCTCATGGACCAGTCCACGCCAGAGCTCCCTGTCGGCTGTCGCCGCCCTCAGTTCCTTCAAGGTCAAGCCAGTCTCTTCAAGGAGACCATCCATTCATCTTGCCCTTGGTTGGCCTCTCTTCCTTTTTCCTTCCATTTTCCCCAGCATCATGATCTTTTCCAAGCTTTCCTGTCTTCTTATGATGTGGCCAAAATATTTCATCTTTGTCTCTAATATCCTTCTCTCCAGTGAGCAGTCGGACATTATTTCCTGGAGTATTATTATACTAGCTATTATAATAATAATAAAATAGCATCAGAGTCTAATGTTAAAAATCAAACATAAAATTAAAGGAGGGACTGCTGATATCAAGCATGGAAATGAGATCTTAGAATGCTGGTCTTATAATCATTCTTTCAATCTGTTAATCACCTACAAACCAATTGTGCTTTCATGCTCGTACCTTTGGAGGAAGACTGTTGACGTGACTTCACATGGACACCAGCTGTAAAAAAAATGCACTTACTTTTCATGAAATTGTGTCCATCCTGTCATTGCCATCTGTAGTGGTATGATGTGATGTCCCGCTGACTTGCACGCAAGAGAAAAGTTCCATGCAGTGCAGATTGCTATTAAAGTAAAAAATGTTCTAACAGCAAATGCAAAAAAAAAAAGTAAATCCAACATAAAGAGAGCTGCATACATATGCAGAGTTATGTTTAGATGTAGGTGTAGATATACTTACTGCATGACAATACATTGCCTAGTTAAATATATTGTGTAGATAAAGAGGTGAGTAGTTTAGTCCACCTAGCCTCTAACACAGTGGTTCCCTACCAGTGGTCCATGGACCACCAGTGGTTCCCAAGAACTAAAATATGGTCGGTGGCCTCACCATTACTACACCATTGCAACGAGAGTGACTGATCTCGCAAAACCCTCTTATAATGCCGAGGCAAGGGAGGGGAGATGCTGACCACCCATGAAATATGCAACAACAAGCCTCCTGACTACTACTTCTCCTCCTCCTCCCTCCCCCTGAGCGGAGCCTTTCCTTTTGGTGCCTTGGTGTCTTCATCTTTTGGCCTGTTCCTGGGGTTATTTGTGGTGCTGATTCAGAAAAATGATTTGGATAAACCACATCAACTCTAGATTATTAAATATGATTTTCTGTGGATGAGCAGATGGCGACTACTGGATGGCATATATTCTGTATCAGAAACTAGAGCTGATGTGGTCTATCCAATGCAATTTTCTGAATCAGTACCCCAAATAACCAAACCGAATCTAAAATTGACCAAAAACTGATTCATAATCCTTTTGGTACTAATGTTGGAGAGTGGTCCCTGGTCAAGTATCTCTGGTCAAAAAAAGGCTGGGTACCACTGCTTTAACAGATACATAGTAGTCCCTCTTCTGAACCTCTTGAATTATAACAAATGAGGAATATATATATATATATATTGTTTTTCAAGGCAGTGGTTTCTCGCTTAGATTCCTTCTCTTTGCCAGGAGGCCCATGAGAGAGGGGCCAAGGATTGAGATCAAGTAATTTTTCTGAAAAGGGACTCTACAAATATGGTTGAGGAAGCAAGTAGGTGTGTACACTTACACATGGGGATCCCTATTACATTTGAGATGATGGGGCGGAAAGGTGGAGGAAAGGAGAAGGAAGAAAAGGCGGAGGATGAAATTATTAAAAACTGTTTTCTAAAAAAGGACTCAGCATATGCTATGGTATTAAAATATCCTGCACAATACAACCCCCATATCTACAGGGGAGATCCTGGACTTAACATGGTAACATGAAACTGCAGATAATTGTGATCTGTGTTCCAATGAATAACTTCTGGCATTTCATAGACTCACACTGAAGGACCAAGAAAATGCCTAGAGAACACATCATGCTAATATTTCTAGATCCTCCAGCATGGGTCTATGCCGAATGGAAGTACAGTAGAGTCTCACTTATCCAAGCCTCACTTATCCAAGCCTCTGGATAATCCAAGCCATTTTTGTAGTCAATATTTTCAATATATCGTGATATTTTGGTGCTAAATTCATAAATACAGTAATTACAACATAACATTACCGCGTATTGAACTGCTTTTTCTGTCAAATTTGTTGTATAACATGGTGTTTTGGGGCTTGATTTGTAAATCATAACCTAATTTGATGTTTAATAGGCTTTTCCTTAATCCCTCCTTATTATCCAAGATATTCGCTTATCCAAGCTTCTGCCGGCCCGTTTAGCTTGGATAAGTGAGACTCTACTGTATACCACAGAATCTTGCTGGAGAACCTAGACAATGCCTAGAATGAATACCTAACATCTTCATTTTTAATGCATCCTTTGATTTATTAAAAAGAGAGAGACATGCACATTGGTTCGGCTCTATCATTTATTCAGCTTTACTTTAAGATTCTGCGGTAGATGGCTTTGAAGGGTTCCCGATTTCATGCACAATATAATAACACTTTTCCAAGTCGAAAGTGACAGAGCATGTTAATGTGGGATTTGTGTATTGGTAGTGTTTAAATGAAATTTGTGTCTGGCATGTATTGCATACAGGTTGCATCATCCAGAGTATGCTATAGTCTGTAAAGAGTTAATGACTGAGAAGCTGTGTTGACCTTGATGTGTGGCTGGAACCTGGGGAGTATCCAGACTCAAGTGTGTTTGTACATTACTGATTGCGTCAGTTGAGATCTTGCTCTGTTCTGAGTTTGTGTCTGCCTAGAGTGAAAGCCAAGCCTGTGTTCGTCTGCAATTCTGTTTGTCTTGTACAGTAAAACTTTGTATATATTTTTAACATCGTCTCTGACGTCTCTTCGTTCTGCACTCCATTGACAACATACAACTGCTGCTACGCTGCAAATTACTCTGACAGCGCATCAGGGAAATGATGTAACGGCAGGATATCTGAGGCAGCACTCACTTCTTCCTTCACACTTCAAGCATTCACCAGTTTACCATCTTGCATCTCTGCATTCTTGGGATGGGTAGTGCAAGAGCCAATGTACAAAGCCAAAGAGACAGACAATACCTAACGTTTTCATATCTTCCAATGCAACTCTATAGTCAACTTTTGGTGGAAGCACACTATCGAATTGCACTGGGTAACCTAGAAAATACCTAGAGATTACATGTTTTTCCAGACAAGGGTAAGTGAAATTGTGAATACTGATTCTACAGATATGGGGTCCAGAAAATTAAGAACAATACAAACAGCATATCCATAACAGAGTCAAACCACCCAAGATCTATATGTTATTTATTTATTTCGAGTCAAAAGCATTGCATAAATAAATATAAAACTGATAAAAAATAGAGGGAACACAAGCGGCTCAATAATTTTTGACCAAAAATGGGCAACAGCGACCGCATTGTCTGTAGCTTTAAGCAATTCTTCCTCTGTACATGAGGCAGGGCATTGTGGGCAAGCATAAAGATGCTGAGTTGTTTGTTCTGCCCCACAGTCACACAAGGTGGAGGATTCTTCTAGGTAGTGCCATTTTGCCAGGTTGTCTTTTGATCTGCATACTCCACTTCTGAGTCTGTTCAGGGACTTCCAAGTTGCCCATTCTTGGTTTGCCCCTGGAGGCAAACCAATATATATGTTATGAAAACAATAAACTAAATAGAGTAATGCCATTTAAAAAAATGCAAGTATCACATGCCTGGGAGTATAAGAATGGCTTTATCTGGCACTAAAAGAATGACAACATTAGGATCAAGCAGGTCTGTAGCACTCTCTAACTTTACAGCTTGAAAATGCTTTGGGAAAGCTCTTCCCTGTGGGAATACAAGACATATTTTGGGCTAAACCACTTATATTTAGCAAGTTATTTTAGAGTAACCTGTAGTCTCCAAATTTGGATTATGTTTCTAGATCTGAAGGCTGCCATTCTCTATACTCATGGAATGCAAAGAATCCAGAGAGTAGACTTACTTCTGCAGATATGTGTATGCATTTGTGCTGTCAGTTGCTACTGTCCACCCAATCTATTGATATTTTACTATGAAGGTTATGAGAGCATAGCTTAAACTATTTATTCTGTTCTCTACAATGCTCCAGTGTGGAATACATTCCATGTTATTTTCAAATGTGTTAATAATGAAAGAAAGAAAGAAAGAAAGAAAGAAAGAAAGAAAGAAAGAAAGAAAGAAAGAAAGAAAGAAAGAAAGAAAGAAAGAAAGAAAGAAACCCTGCAATATAAATTGGACACAGGAGGACAGCTGTAGACTGAACAGGAAGTGCTGGCCCAAGGCTAAATGAAACAGCTGTTGCCATTGTTCTGGATAGAAAGTGCCTTTGCAAATTCCATCCAGTCCTGGATCAGAAAGCAGATGTTAGTAATTACAGCACATGAAAAGAAGGGCACAGGATCAGGCAAGTGACGAAAAAGCAAGGGGACCCATAGATTTATAACTCACTGCTTGCAGAACCAGCACCTACCAAGAAGGGTGTAACAAGTGTCAGCATTTATCTCCCCTTCTTCCTGTAAAGTTCACACCAGGGGTGTCATCACTCATTGTCCCCCCATGTTCTGCATGCAAGCCAATAACCAACTCAACTGAGCCCTGTGAGAAGGTGAAAGAACTTGGTCATTTGTCATGACAAAGCTGACAGTATTCCACTTCCCTATAAATAAAAATAGCCCTTCTCTTAACACCTTCTCAGAGTATTTGACTACACGAGCATGGGAATATCTAATCTGGACAAGCTAGGAATGCATGAAAAAGTTCCGATGCATCTAATAAATCTGACTTTTTTTAAAAAAAGGAACTGGTTGGTATGTGTTTTGTATGCATATATAACTCGATGGGTAAGATGCTGTTACTTGTTTTAACTAGTTTTAAATTGCCTAGATTAAACTGATATGTTATTTTAAATATCTTTAGTCTATTAAATTAGTACTATTGTTTTAAATTGATGTTATTGCAAACTATCCTGAGATCTTCAAATATATGATAGGTACAAATAATAAATATAAATAATATATGTAATTGTCATGACTGTGTGTTAAAGCGCTGAGCTGCTGAACTTGTGGACCAACAGGTCCCAGGTTCAAATCCCGGGAGTGGAATGAGCGCCCGCTGTTAGCCCCAGCTCCTGCCAACCTAGCAGTTCAAAAACATGCAAAATGTGAGTAAATCAATAGGCAGGAAAGTAACAGCACTCCATGCAGTCATGCAAGCCACATGACCTTGGAGGTGTCTACAGACAACGCCGGCTCTTCGGTTTAGAAATGGAGATGAGCACCAACCCCCAGAGTCGGACGCAACTAGACATAATATCAGGGGAAAACCTTTACCTTTAGATCTTAACAGCATTTGGATTCACTAATCCACTGACATGGAAGCCACCATTCATGGATAGCTTTATGCCAACCCTTCTTGCTGACTCTGGGATTCTGAGAATTAAGGCCCAGCACATGTGGAAAGTACCATGAAGGAAACTTGGATCTAAATTTTATTTTCTGATATTGCTCTGAACAGGTAGAAAACAGGGAGAATGGGGTTGTTTTGGAGCCAGAGGTTGTTTCTAATGAGAGATTAGTAGGCTTAGTATTTACTGTGAGCCATCTTCATGACTATACATAAGGGAAGAATTGCTCCCATCGCAAGGAGCAGAGAGAAAGGTTAGTTGAAAGGTAAGCCATGTGTTTGCCATCTTTGCTCCTGATATGGAAACCATATGCTTACATACACCAGCAACCATACTTAATATAACACTCTTTTTTATTAAACCTGGTTTTATAAAAGCTATCCACTGCACCCTTTCTTCGTGTTTTCCAGAGAGGTCACATATAGCTCGCTGCAAGCATCATTATGTATTTAGAATGAATTAGAATGCCAGGAAGGCTGGTTCTGATTATTACTGCAAAGGAACAAGAGGGCATCTTATTTTTCTCCTTTGCCTCTGATAAATTAGAAGAACTGTAATGGGTGATTTCTGCAACCTGCAAAAGGGCAAGCCCATCTGTGACTCATTTCGTGTTGCTTTAAAGAAGATTTATTTGATTAATTCAGGCAGAATATAGAGAGAATATAGGTGCCCTTCCCCCTCTTTTTGAGTCTAGTTCCTCTGGAGTGGGAGAGGAGACGAGGAAAACCCAACCTAGTGGAGACATTTCAGGAATGAAAAATTACCCACATGTTATTATCGAGGAGCAGAGATCGCTGTCTTCGTGGTGAGATTGTGGACTGTTGCCTGGCCAGCTGGAGCAACTCAGTTTCAGAACGGCTTTAATATCCTATAGGCCCTTTGCCACTATAAAACAAAACACAGGAATTGAGTGCCACAAAGAAAATGGATAAGAATTAACTAACAGATCTACCTGCTATGGGAAATAATCAAAGGAAGTATTTGCAAAACCCTATTACTGGTACGGACAGTTTCACAGTACATTAGATCCTCTGTATTCATGAGTTCTGCATCCACAAATGCAATCAATTACAGCTTAAAAAAACTTAGAATAAGATTTTTCTTTAAAAAACATGATTTTGCCACATTCCAATCTTCACATGATGTGTAGGCCATAGGGATTTCAATCCATTAAAAATGGTTCAAAAGTCATTACAAAATTTGGGGGTGCTGGCGCTTCATTTCTAAAGTGTTTCTAAAGTATAGTTAGTGAAAATGTCATTACTATAACAAGACTAATGACATTTCTTTTCTTTTTTTGTATATTTTTTATTATGAGGTTTATAAGCAACTTGCACATTTCTTGTTACAATAATAATTATCTTTTTCTCCATATAATAAAATACATACATGAAGTCAGGGTATTTTGGGGGGCGGGGGGGGGGGGGGAGAGAGGGTAGGTAACATCGACATAAAGGGTAACATTGACATAAACGGTGAATGACAATATTGAAGCAACAGAAAAAAACCCCCAAAAAAACAAAAAATCCCCAAAAAACAAAAAGACCCACAACAACAACTTAGGATATACATGTATACAGTTGCTTTAATGTCCTTGTTACTCCCAGAGCTCTGGATATGGTCTTTTTGTTTTATTTTTCCTGTTTTTTGGTTTTGTAGTTACACATATTTAACTACCTTTACTTTATGTTATTATCCCCTGGAATTTCCTTAATCCAACTTTATACAAAATTTAATTTTCTCTTTTTGCAAGTATTCGATCATAGGTTTCCAGTCTGTTTTGTTATCTGGTGCTCTATCCTGTGCTAGTTTTTGTGTTAATATGTCTGTATTCATCACGTCCATTATTTTATTGAGCAATTTCTCCATATTGGGTGTATCTTCTGATTTCCATAGTTGTGCCAGCACTATTCTCACAGATGTGGTGAGATAGAATATTAGTCTGTCTGTATTTTTATCTATCTGTTTGTCAATAATCCCTAATAAAAAACTTTCTGGTTTGAATTCAATTTTTTTGTATGATTTTTGTCATCATTTTATGCATTTCTTGCCAAAAAAAAAAAGATTTTTATCTTCTTACACTCCCACCACATATGTAGAAAGGTGCCTGTATGCTTACCACATTTCCAACATGTTCCCTGGGTTTTACCTCTGCTAATTTTAGCGAGCTTATTTGGTGTCAAGTACCACATGTGGAACATCTTATACATGAAATTTCATTACTATTTCATTACAGTAATTGCACATAATTAAATCACTATAATTGGGAAAGCTTCACAGGCTCCTATCTCCCTCATTTTAAAAGCTATTGAGGTGAGGCTTGCTACAATGATAGAACACATTTACCACTGTTAGCCTGCCAAATTTCAGAATGTTTCACATATCCACTGATTTTTGGTGTATTTTTAAAGTTTTTATAAACAACTTTTTTTTAATAATAAAGAAAATCTGTTCTAAACTGTGTTCAAAAGTAGGGGGCGCTGGCGCTTCATTTCTAAAGTCCTTTCCAAATTTTAGGGGTAAAAATTTCAAAACCTTACAAAACTTTCAAATCTGCGTAAGTACCTCATTAATAGTGGTCGCGCATGCGCATTAAGGAAAACATCACTGTTAATGGGGAAACTTGAGGGGCTTCTATCTCCCTCATTTTTGAGCTATCCTGATGAAACTTGCTACAGCAGTAGAACACATTTGCCACTGTTAGCCCACCAAATTTTAGAATGTTTCACTTATCCATGGATTTTTGATGTATTTTCAAAGTTTGTATATACAACAGTTTTAATATTAAAGAAAATTCTGTTCCTAGTTTCAAAGTGTTATTTCCTGTTTAATTGTGTAGTCCTTGCTTTGAAAGTAGTTGTTCTACTCCAGAAACTTTCTTTTTGTGGCAAAAACTTTGCTAAATTGGTGGAGACTCAACAAAGCAAAATATGCTATAAGACAATGTCCTTTGTGCAAAGACAAAGTTTTTGCAGTGTAATAAACTTTCGCCATGTTTTTATGGCATAACTAATTAGAAACTGCCATTCATAACCCCAGAACAAAAATCATAGTACAGATACTATCAAGGGTCATCTAGACTGACCCCCTTCTTCTGTGCAAAAAGGCACCATCTAAACTAGTGGTTCTCAACCTGTGGGTCCCCAGATGTTTTGGCCTTCAACTCCCAGAAATCCTAACAACTGGTAAACTGGCTGGGATTTCTGGGAGTTGTAGGCCAAAACACCTGGGGACCCACAGGTTGAGAACCATTGCTAACACATACCGAGGGCTCATTGTAAATGCTTGGGAATAAAGAACATGTTCAGATATGATTTCAAAATCAGTAACAAAGATGACCTTAATGTGCCTGCCCACTGCCTTCCTGCCTTTGGGTACACTGTAGTATTTCTTTCATAGCACACATATTGCAGATTAACCTTTCATGCATACAAAAATTAATCATTTCTCAAATATCAAAACAGCTCATCATGTCAAAGGAAAAAAATAGTCATGTCCTTACACACATACATATCTTTTTTCATGTGTCAGTCGATTTCTGGTCTGGGTTGTGGCACAACTGGTTAGTAGCCAGCTGCAATAAATCACTACTGACCCAAAGGTCATGGGATCGAAGCCCAGGTCAGATTGAGCTCCCGACAGTTAATAGCCTAGCTCGATGCCCACCAAAGCAGCTCAAAAACAGTTGCATCAGTTGAATAGAAAATTCTAGGTACTGCTTTATGCAGGGAGGCTAATTTAACTCATTTACGACACCACAAAAACTGGCAGCAGCGTGTGGAAAGGAATGAGGAAGTACTACCATCAAGGACTCGGTGTCACAAGTGGACGATGAATCAGCAGCTCCCCCTGTGGCCGGAATTGAGCATACTCTCATGAAGCCGGAAGCTGGAAAATGTTAAATTGCTTATGTGTCTGTCTATATGTTGTATGTCTAATGGCATTGAATGTTTGCCATGTATATGTGCATTGAAATCCGCCCTGAGTCCCCTTCGGGGTGAGAAGGGCAAAATATAAATACTGTAAATAAAAAAATAAAATAAATTTATTTCACTTAGTCAGAATGAATCCTTATTACACTCACTAACTCCAGATCGATGATCAGACATGTAAAGCAATGTATACATACACATATATGTGTTCATATACCTATATGAGTATGGATGTACAGTAGAGTCTCACTTATCCAACGTAAATGGGCTGGCAGAACGTTGGATAAGCGAATATGTTGGATAATAAGGAGAGATTAAGGAAAAGCCTATTAAACATCAAATTAGGTTATGATTTTACAAATTAAGCACCAAAACATCATTTTATACAACAAATTTGACAGAAAAAGTAGTTCAATTCGCAGTAATGCTATGTAGTAATTACTGTATTTACGAATTTAGCACCAAAATATCATGATGTATTGAAAACATTGACTACAAAAATGCGTTGGATAATCCAGAATGTTGGATAAGCGAGTGTTGGATAAGTGAGACTCTACTGTATATATAAACAGACACATCTATCTCGATCTTTGCAAGAGAAGTACCAGACTATTCAAGTTGGCGAATCAAAACAAGGACATTCAAATGGATGGTTGGCGTGCCAGTGTATTTGTAACAGGCTTCTTTCACCAACAGGCAAAATGAGATGACTACTTCAAGCAGAATACAGTGAGAAATGCAGAATGAGAACAACAGAGTTATGTGTTCTATGAGGTCTGCTGTGTCTCCATGGTGCAATGGGATAAACCCTTGTGTCGGCAGGACTGCTTGACCAACAGGACAGCAGTTCGAATCTGGGGAGAGCGAGTGAGCTCCCTTTGTCAGTTCCAGTTCCCATGCAGGGACATGAGAGAAACCTCCCACAAGGATAATAAAACATCAAAAAAATCCAGGCAGTTCCTGAGCAACGTCCTTGCAGACGACCAATTCTCTCACACCAGAAGTGACTTGCAGTTTCTTAAGTCGCTCTTGATACAAAAAAACAAAACAAACTAACTCCTGCTCTCAGGTACAGTGTAGGATATTGTCCTACTACCATACTGATCAAACTTCCAGTAAAATGTCAGTCCTTGTGCATTGGCTAGCTTTTGACCAGACACATACTTCTGTCTAGACTTTGGACTTGATAAGACATACAAACTAGAGATTTAAATCATCTTCTTGTCATATTTTTGAACTTTTCTGCACCTGGCAGCCAGTACCACCCAAGTCTTAACTCACTTAACATTATTCATAATACTGTTTGGGAAACTGGCATGTCTTAAATCACAGTGAAAAAAGTTGATAATCATAATGAAGTCATGTTCCAGTATTGCATGAGATTTTGCACCTTTCACAACAGGGAATAGGGTGCAAGGAGCAAGCAGGAGAGTGATTAAGCCCAAAATCTGTTGGTGACTTAGACCAGTGTGATATACTAGTATAGGCAGTAGTAAGGGGTAGAGGCATAGAAGAGGAAGCTTGGAAGGGAGCAAATTATTGAAAGAAGGATGGTTTCTATTCTTTTCCTTGCCATTACAAGAACCCTAGGGGAATGAGTTCCTACTATCAGCCCCAGCTTCTGCCAATCTAGCATTTCAAAAACATGCAAATGTGAGTAGATCAATAGGTACTGCCCTGGTGGGAAGGTAACGGCACTCCATGCAGTCATGCTGGCCACATGCCTTGGAGGTGTTTACGGACAATGCCGGCTCTTTGGCTTAGAAATGGAGATTAGCACCAACCCCCAGAGTTGGACACGACTAGACTTAATGTCAGGGGAAAACCTTTACCTTTACCTTGGGGAAATGCAATCATAAGTACAGTATATAAACAGGCTTCCAATCTTCATTATTGTTAGCCCACATTGCTGGTCTGACTTTGAGCTTTTGGTGGCAGGGACAGGTGCAGTGTTGTTACATGACCTTCCTTGACTTATTGATGTTTAACAGGTTGACACCATTGAAAGTAAGAATAAATATGGTCAGTCCCATCATGGGTTCTGTAGTTTGTTCTTAAATTGAATTTGTATGTATGTCAGAACAGGCACATTTTAAAAGTGTAACTCCAGCCAAAAATATCTATATTTTTTGGATATCATAAGGAAAGGTTAACATCCCTGTGGAGTTTGTTTTGCTGTCCTTGCCCCTGTTCAGAAGACTTCACTTCACTTTCTGCCCCAATGATAACTGGATTTTGTGGCTTGTCATGGAAGCAAGGACTGATGATAAAGCTTCAGTGGAGACACCTTTCCCCCATGATAACTCTTTCAGGAGTGAATTTCCCTTCCGAGGGATAGATTTCTTTCACTTCCTATTGTCTCACCCCTGTTATTAACTATGAGATGTAATGAGATGCCTAGCTTGGATGTCTGAAACCAGATTGAAAGCCATCACTGCCTAGTACTCACTGTGGAAACAAAAAGTGTTGGAAAGAGCAAGCTTCCAACCCTTACACTATTTATTTGTTAATGTATATATTTACTAACCTGTATTTTATGTATATGTTGATTGGCCAGTTTGTCTGTACCTCTTTGGTGTGGGAGGGGTTATAGACATGTGAGCATGTTCAGACTCAGGACTACATTTTGTTGTCTCAGTGGAGGTGGATGCATGTCTGCTTTTATACTTCAGTGGAGGTGGATGCATGCTGCTGTTTAGACTTACTTAGTAGAGAAGCATGATTTATGAACTATACCTAAAGACTATGAACTATTGGTAAAGAATAATACCCTGTGTATTCAACACACAGAGAACTACATCCTACCTATAACTGAACTTAAATGTGCCTGTATGGTGAATTAATACAAGATGTTTGTGAGTAAACAAGATATGTTATAACGGTTACCTAATTTGATGTTTAATCGGTTTTTCCTGAATCCCTTCTTATTATCCAACATATTCACTTATCCTGCCGACCTGTTTATGTTGGATAAGTGAGACTCTACTGTATATTGATAATCTTATATTATCTGCTTAGAACTGGATTATATGAGGCCCCTTCTTCACAGCTGTATAAAATGCACACTGAAGTGGATTATATGGTAGTGTGGAGTCATGATAATCCAGTGCAAAGCAGATAATATAAGATTATAAATGGGTTATATAGCTGTGTGGAAGGGCCTTGAGTCTACACTGCCATATAATCCAGTGCAAATTAGATAATCTGTGGAAGAAGCCTAAGTGAGGCCTAAATCTGCCTGTCCCCTAACTGAACCCTGGCTGTCCCTTGGCTGAGTTGGTTGCTAGGAGACCAAGTGGGCAGAGATTAGCCCTCTAAACTGGCAGCAATTGGATAAAAACAATTATTGCTCTCCCTCTAATTAGGACTTTATTTTTCTTTTCTTTTTGTTGTATCAACCTAGAGGCGTGGATGATGGGTTGTGTTGTCAAATTTCGAGGTTGGGGGGCCTGTTGTTTTGTTGTTTTGTGGGTCGCCGTGATGCCATCACTCATTTATATATATAGATTTGAGTGCATATTTTAAATATTGAGGTTTCAAGGGAGTGTATATCTTTTGGGCAACTGCAACTGGAATTTCAATTTCAAAGAAACAACCATGCTCTGCTAACTAAATATAATTTTGTAGTGGCATATCTTTGTCCTTGGCAGTTCAAAGACATGGTTCTTCAGTTACCTGTGTGCCATTACATGAATGCTTATGAATATCACTTGTTGAAAGGGTTGATTGCTAACAAGGCCATGCTTTTCTTGACTAGTGGTTTTCAAAAGATGGTCTCCACATGTTCATGGAGATTCACATTTGCCAAATGGATATGACATCATTTTTCCTTTTCAATACGGTTATGATTGCCATTTATTTCCAAAGAGATATATGCCTAGAGACTGGGTGCAGTTATTTCCAATAAAAAGGACATCGGGTGCCTCTATTTATAGGGTGACAGTCCCATGTATTTAGTACTGGTGACTTAGAATGGACACCACTTTATTGTAACACCCATAGTTACCACATGGATTCCATAGATCCTGCTCATTTTAATGCAATTACGTTCACTAGTCCCCACTCTGTGATGATACAAAAGTTGAACCCCTACTTGACATAGCTCCCAGGCTCAAAATCCAGTCAGTCAAGGCTTGAGTCCTAACATGCAATATGTTTCCTGGAGGAACACTATGCAGGGAAAGGAGGTAATATCTTCCCCATTGCTTAAGAAGAGCTTTCTGTGAAGCAATGAGGGGGCTTAGCCCCAAACTCCACTACCTTTATCTTGCCTGACAAGCAGGAAGAATGAAGAAGATCAAAAGCAAATGAAAATCAATAGGATTAAGTTAGTGAAATTCCTCTGTCTTGCCACAGGCTGTCACTCTATCTCCGCATACTTTGCAGCTGGACAAGATTTCTCTCTGGAGGAAAATAGATGAAACCAAAGGAAATGGCCAGAGCAGTGCAGACGTTTGCTCCTCCCTTATTTGTTGCTGATTTCTGAAATATAATCCCTCTGAAGATTCATCTCAGGATCTAAAGCCATGCACATTTGGTTAAGAAGAGGCGGAAGAAATATTCGCCTTGATAATGTACATGCTGTGCTTTAGGAAAGTAGCTTTGGTTGGCAGCTGCGTATGACCAAAAAGCCAAATTTAATGACAGTTATAATATTGCAACGCTTTGAATGTGTGGGCCATTTCTGTTAGCTACACAGCTTTGGAAAAGTAATTTTTAAATACGTACACAGTGAAAAACTTATCACCCATAAGAGTTGCTGGGTAAGTCTGGTACCAAGATAACTTCCACCAAAATTGATGGATAGAAATCTCTGACGGACATTCCTCATGCCCGAAATTATGGCCCTTGCTTCCCCTCTTTTCTAACCTGCTAACTGTTATAGTCTCCATTAGTATAAGGTATGACTTCATTTGTTCGAATTTCATCTTCTAGTCCAGGGGTCCCCAAACTAAGGCCCGGGGGCCGGATGCGGCCCTCCAAGGTCATTTACCTGGCCCCCGCCCTCAGTTTTATAATATATTTTTAAATCATTTTTAATAATATATTCTATATACAAATAATATTGATAATAATCTTATAATGTTATACAATATAATATTATTAATAATACCATATAATAATATTAATTATATGTTATATATTACATATAATATTACAGTAGTGGTATAGTTCAATATAGTAATATATAATGCTAATATTGTGCTATGCTAATAATATAATATATTGTATGTACATACAGCTGCTCTGAGTCCCCTTCTGGGTGAGAAGGGCGGGATATAAATGTAATAAATAAATGTAATAAATGAATAAATAAATAATTTTAGACTTAGGCTCTCCCAAAGTCTGAAATGACTTGAAGTCACACAACAACAACAATCCTATATCACTTGACTATCTCATTGGCCAGAAGCAGGCCCACACTTCCCATTGAAATCCTGATAGGTTTATGCTGGTTACAGTTGTTTTCATTTTTAAGTATTGTATTGTTCTTTCATTGTTGTTGTTGTTTTGCACTACAAATAAGACATGTGAAGTGTGCATAGGAATTTGTTCGTTTCCCCCCCCAAATGATAATAATAATAATAATTATAATAATAAAACTTTATTTATACCCCACCACCATCTCCCCAATGGGGACTCGGGGCGGCTTACATGGGGCTATGCCCAAAACAATACAATATAACAGAATATAAAAGAACAACACATCATAACACATAATTCGGCCCCTCATCAGTCTGAAGGATTGCGGACCGGCCCTCTGCTTTAAAAGTTTGAGGACCCCTGTTCTAGTCCATGACAACTCTCCTTTGTTGGGTGTATCTACACTGTAGAATTAATACAGTCTGACACCACTTTAAATGCCATGGTTCAATGCTATGGAACAATGAAACTTGTAGTTTTACTAGGTCTTTGACCTTCTCTGCTAAAAAGTGCTGCTGTCTCACCTTGGATTCCATAGCAAATCTAAATCCATGTTTTTATTAGTTCTTGACATTTGTTTTTATTGGATAATATTTAAATTTTTATAATTGTGCGTGTCTTTTGTCTATTGTTGTGTTTTATATTGCTTTTGTTTTTACTCGGGCTTGGCCCCATGTAAGCCGCCCTGAATCCCCTTTGGGGAGATAGAGGTGGGATATAAAAATAAAGTTGTTGTTGTTGTTGTTGTTGTTGTTGTTATTATTATTATTATTATTATTATTATTATTATTATTATTATTATTATTGCATTGAGCCATAGCCGTTATGGTGGTGTCAAACTGCGTTAATCCTGCAGTGTAGATGCACACTTTGAGACTTCAAAAATGCTTCAGTGGAAGAATGTATATATGTGTGTATATGTGTGTGTATTTGTATGTCTTTATGCACAAATGTGTGTGTATTTGTGTGTGTGCATTTATACACAAATGCTTGTGTATTTGTGTGTATTTATTGTGGTATCAAACTGCATTAGTCCTGCAGTGCAGATGAACATTTTGAGACTTCAAAACTGCAACAGTGGAAGGTTCATATATGTGTGTATATATGCATGTGTGTGTATTTGTGTGTATTTATACACAAGTGTGTGTGTATTTTTACACAAATGTTTATTTGTGTGTATTTTAGTGGTGTCAAACTGCATGAATCCTGCAGTGTAGATGCACACTTTAAGATTTTAAAAATGCATCAATTGAAGGTTCATGTATGTATATATGTGTGTATTTGTGTGTATTTATACACAAATGTGTGTGTGTTTGTGTTTGTGCATTTATATACAAATGTTTGTGTATTTGTGTGTATTTTAGTGGTGTCAAACTGCATTAATCCTACAGTGTAGATGAACATTTTGAGACTTCAAAAATGCATCCGTGGAAGGATGATGTATGTGTATATGCTTTAAACTGGAATATATGGCAGTGTGGACTCGAATAACCCAGTTCAAAGCAGATATTGTGGGGGTTTTCTGCCTTGATATTCTGTGTATATAGCTATGTGGAAGGGTCCCTGCTCTAGATCCACTTTGGATCTCCAATATTTTGAAAAATCTTGGGGAAATCACCCAGATGGTGATTACACAGACCTCAAAACACTGATGCACAATAGGGGCTTCCTTTTGCACACTTTAATAGGAATTTCTAGTCTGGTTGCCACAGTTCGAATTTAGCTAGCTTCAAACTGCATTGAATGGTTAATGTATATGGGGCCATGGTCTTAACATAAAAAGGAGAAATTGCAGATTTGTAACTCTGGATTACGAACCTGCAGCTGCACTGCAGAATGCCAACCCACACTTGAGTACTGCAGCAAAAAGTTTATTTCGATTTTCACCTTAGAAAAGACTGTCTGGATGTTACAAGATGTGCTTGCAGTTTCTAAGCTTTTTTTTAAAAAAACCTAATCTGATCACTACAATCTCTGGAATTCTTGTAGATGTTTCCTATTGACAAGAGAGAGTCATTCTAATTAAAGTCAAAATGTTTTATATCTTTTTTAAACTTCAGAAATACAACGTGAAATTATGCTGTTGTGCATTTAGCCGCAGCTAACACAGCGGGTGAAACCACCAGCTACAGAAACTTCTTGCCGTCTGGAAGGTTGGTAGTTCAAGCTGCGGGTTAGGGTGAGCTCCCGCTGTCAGCCCTAGCTTCTGCTTATCTAGCAGTTCGAAAACAGCAATGTGAGTAGATAAACAGGTACCGCCTTGGAGGGGAGGTAAAAAGCACCCTGAAAAAACATGCCAGAAATTTGATCATGGACAACAGGCTCCTCGTTGTGCAAAGATGGAACAACAGCATCTCCCCATGGCCACGTAGAGCACAACCTGTAGGTGCCGGAAATGAAAAAGAGGGAATCCTTGCCTCTGCCTATGTACTATCAGTCTTAGTTATTAATTGTGTAATAGTACTGAATGTTTGCCATATATGTATTCTACAATCTGCTCTGAGTCTCTTCGGGGAGATAGAGCAGAATATAAATAAAGTATGTTATTGTTGTTGTTGTTGTTGTGTTCTGTGAGAAGTAGAAGCTTTATTCACACAAACATGCTCAAGGACAGGAGGGTTAAAAAAAGAAAAGGAAGTCACTGGAAGAGTCAAGTGTTAAGGGTGTATGGAAAAGAAAGCATCCATTTAATAGAACTTTTGAGAAGCAGCTTGGTCAGCCATCTACCCCACCTTCCTACAACCTGGAAACATCCAGATGTGCTGAACTACGATACCCATCATCCTCAGTCAACAATAGCCTCTATTGAAGATGTAATGGAAGTTGTACCAACACATCTGGAGGGCACCAGGTTGGAAGAAGCTGATATATTCAGTTCACCAAATAATAATCTGAATTCCTAACAAAACTGTGAGATAGATGAAGTACTTGGAGAAGTTTTATCCAAATGACAGCAAAATCAGGACAGCAGAACTGTGGCACCCCATATGTTCTAAAAATATAATATTTTTTATTGTGTCAGAAGCGACTTGAGAATATACTGCAAGTCGCTTCTGGTGTGAGAGAATTGGCCATCTACTGAGATGTTGCCCAGAGGATGCCCGAATGTGTTATCATCCTGCTAGGAGGCATCTCTCATGTCCCCGCAAGCTGGAGCTGACACATGGGAGCTCAGCCCATCTCACGAGTTCAAACTGGCAACCTTTATGTTAGCAACCCAACCTTCAGTTCAGCAGTCCAACCGGCACAAGGGTTTAACCCATTGCACCACTGTGGCTCCTAACTATAATTAATATTATAATTAACTATAATAATTACCACAAAGGGTTGACATTTTGTCATGCTGCCAAATGAACAATGAAGTCTACCAGTGTTTGTAGAGCCACAGGCCTCCTCATCCATTGTGGTTGGTTAACAGACCAAAAGAGTTTCCAATACTCACCTGCATGACACTCTGCCATTCATTACAATGCTTCTATCGTCACACAGCTGAGGAATTCTGTAAACGCTGTGCAATCTTTTGAAGGCACTCTTCTTACAATCAGATAATTGAAAGTATCCACTCCAAATCAGCCTCTTCCAAATTGCTGTGGATTAAATTGATGGCTGGTTGGTGTCTTTTTGAAACCATTGCATGCATAACTTGGGAAAGTCACCTTTCCTGAACTACAACTTACAGAATCCATATAACAACGGGTTAGGCGAACGGGAAGAAGTCTGGGAGTTAAACTGCAAAGAAATACATCTCAGAGCTTTGCATGTTCTTGAATTCTGACAATGTCTGACTATGCTCACGGTTGCTTAGCCTCCGTTTATTTGGATCATTGCACAGTTTGTGTTTTGTTTGTGTGTAAAAAAGATTACTGTTTATCTTCAGACTGATTTTAATGCAGAGAGTGGCTCAAGAAAAAGTTTAAATAGAATTGCTGCAGCACTTTGCTTCCCACTCGCACTTTTTGTGATGGGGAAATATGTACTCACACATGCCGATAGTGCAATTCTGTTGAATACAAGATGAAATTTCACCAACACCATGCATCATTAAACCCACTTCAGAGTAACGTCAAGGGAGCTAATTCTTTCTTACAATTATTCTTTTGGATTTTGTTTTAGTAAAGGTTATTTTCTTGATGAGGTTTGTTCAGCGGGGCTTTGCTTTTGCTCCTCTCTGAGCCCAAGAGAGTGTGCCTTACTTTTGAGATAGTTTAGTAAAGGTCAAGGTAAAGCTTTTCCCCTGACATTAAGTCTAGTTGTGTCCGACTCTGGAGATTAGTGTTCATCTCCATTTCTAAGCCAAAGAGCCGGCATTGTCTGTAGACACCTCCAAGGTCATATTGCTGGCATGAAGTGCTGTTACCTTTCCACCAGAGTGGTACCTATTGATCTACTCACATTTTCATGTTTTTGAACTGCTAGGTTGGTAGAAACTAGGGCTAACAGCGGGGATTCACCCAGCTCCCCGGATTCGAACCACCAACCTTTCGGTCAACAAGTTCAGTGGTTTAACCCGCTACGTCATTGGGGACTGCAATTACATTTATTGCAACACAGATAAACATATAGTAAATAACAAATGAAGAAATTGCTTTAAGGACCTATAAAGCACACTACAACACAATGGCATGCTTGGTTAGTTCCAGCTAAAGGGTAAAGGGTAAATGTTTTCCTCTGACATTAAGTCTAGTTGTGTCCAACTCTGGGAGTTGGTGCTTATCTCAATTTCTAAGCGGAAAAGCCAGTGTTGTCCATAGACACCTCCAAGGTCATGTGGCCAGCATGACTGCATGGAGCACCCGCCAGAGTGGTACATATTGATCTACCCACATTTTCATGTTTTCTAACTGCTAGGTGGGCAGAAACTGGGACTGACAGCAGGAGCTCACCCCATTAGTTAGTTCCAACTAGAATAGACTAACTAAATCAATTGCCACACCATTTGACAACTGAGACAATGAATCTACTGTAGCTGGAACAAGCCAATAGGATTCAACCAATCATTAAAATCAGTATCCTATTAGTGACGTTTATGTGCATTAATACAGTCTATCTATGCATAAGTCCCTTTTTTATAGGGTGCAGGTGACTGTTCAGCCTTACCCTGTTTCCCCGAAAATAAGACATCCCTAAAAAATAAGACCTAGCAGAGGTTTTGCTGAATTGCTAGATATAAGGCCTCCCCCGAAAGTAAGACCTAGCCAAGTTTTTGTTTGGAAGCATGCCCGGCACCCGCCAAATGAAACACCAGAACTTGCAGGATCGGTAAATGTACATACCAGTTGTACATGGAAATAATGGTAATAATATATTAAAATGTTATATTATTTATATGTATACAGTAGTAACAAGAAATTCTTGACAGACGTCATAGTTTGTCTGGTTTGGTTATGTTGGTTTGTGATGACAACTACAGTACAGCATATAATAAATGTTCATTTTTTTTGTTCAACAATAAATGTGAATTCTTCTTCATGGAAAAAATAAGACATCCCCTAAAAATAAGACCTAGCACATCTTTGGGAGCAAAAAATAATATAAGACACTGTCTTATTTTCGGGGAAACACGGTAGTAAGGGCCTCTGCTGTTATTTTTTATTGGTGGGGTGGGAAAAGAGGAGGAAGACTATCCTCAGTTTGCAGTATTAAGGTAAGTAAAGGTAAAGGTTTCCCCTGACGTTAAGTCTAGTTGTGTCTGACTCTGGGGGTTAGTGCTCATCTCCATGTCTAAGCCGAATAGTCGGTGTTGTCTGTAGACACCTCCAAGGCCATGTGGCCGGCATGACAGCATGGAGCACCGTTACCTTCCCGCCAGAGCGGTACCTATTGATCTACTTACATTTGCATGTTTTCAAACTGCTTGGTTGGCAGAAGCTGGAGCTAACCGCAGGAGCTCATCCTGCTCCCCAGATTCAAACAGCCAACCTTTTGGTCAGCAAGTTCAGCAGCTCAGCGGTTTAATCCGCTGTGCCACTGGGGCCTCCAGTATTAAGGTAACATGTACATTTTCAAACTCCGTCAGAGAAGTAACTGACATTCAAAAGCTCTAAGAGGCAATGAATGGATCAGGAGAGGATCAGGGCAAAGTGGAAGTACTTCAGCTCCAGGAGAAAAAGTGATCACGTCTACTGACAAGATTGCAGACATCAGACAATGGGGAAACCTTTTCTTGTTGCATTATATCTCTACAAGACAGACCAAGCTGTGACAATTTTATATAGAATTGCTATTTAAAGCCAAATCCCACATTTTGACAGATTCATTCATAAACATCTGTGTGGCGAGAAGCCAGGAGAACTGCTTCATCTGTCTGTGTTCCCTGGAACTTCGAGCTTGGAAAGGTTCCTTCCCTCCCTTCCCCTTGTGTATTGCTAGGCAGAACAAATGTGATCCTCTTTTAAACCATCCTTGTGCTTTCATGTGGTATTTTGGCATATTGGTGCCTGAAGTATCCTTAATTGTTGTTATAATAATACCATGGGTATCCTTTCGCTGGAAACGGCATTCTCCAGCTTAAGCGCCTTCAATTCCCATTACTAGTAGGATAACTGAAATTCCTCAGCAATCCCATATTTGTAGCAATTTATTCTAAATCATATCACTCAAGGGAGAACTGTGCGCAAGAGTTTAGAATAATTATTATCTTGCTGGAAATGTGCAACGATTTAATTCCAAAATGGTTCTTAGGATGAAATCCTTAATGAAATATATAGTGTTGACATTCTGGACCATTTGTTATGGTTTTTCAGAACATTTTGAGTCTCTCATCTGGAGGGAATTATTTGGCACATCTCTATCCTTATGTCCCCGCTCAAGTAGACAAGAATTTCATTGTTGCCTTTGATATACAGTGGATCCTTAAATGCTTTCCTGTAAATCCTGCCGCACATCAAAAGACAATGGGAATCAATGGGCTAAATCCAATGTTAGTCTCACCTAGAGAAAACACATTGAAAATGAATGAAACATTGTATCTACTTTAGGTAAGATTATTCTAGTGAGATTTCCATCAAAGGCCTGTCTAGTCAAATAAAAATTAGGAGGTGACCATGTGTTTTCAGATCCTGATGTTGAAAATATCTCTGACCGCTCTGATTTAATAATCTGTAGAAATGTATCCAAAGGAGAATTTGTTTCCATACAGCATCCACCAC
The DNA here is from genome assembly GCF_035594765.1 of Anolis carolinensis. Taxonomy (NCBI): domain Eukaryota; kingdom Metazoa; phylum Chordata; class Lepidosauria; order Squamata; family Anolidae; genus Anolis; species Anolis carolinensis. Next base: position 159,101,277 of record NC_085843.1, on the reverse strand, counting down.
CTTTAAAAAGGTGTCATGCTGTGCAATATGTTTATAATACCTTAAGTTTACATTACATCGTTTGATTTCATGCTGCAACACAAGAACACTTCAGCAAGCAAGAGTCCAAAAGTGGCAGGCTAAAACTCAGAACCTCATGCCATGGCTGATACCAAATGAAGGACTACCTCCTGAGCACAGAGGAGACTGGGCGATTTGGAAGGTGCTGAACAGACTATGCTCTGGCATCACGAGATGCAGAGCCAACCTTAAGAAATGGGGCCAAAAATGGAGTCCACAACTTGTGAGTGTGGAGAAGAGCAAACCACAGACCATCTATTAGTGGTGTGCATTTGTATGGAACTGCTGTTTGTTTTGTTTAGTTTCATTCATTTTGTCTCATTTTCATATTTGTCTCCGTTTCCGAAAACGGGGTGCCTATACAATTAGAATTTTCTTTTTGTTTACGAAAAAAAACAAAAATCTTTGGACCATTGGCAGCAATGGGAGGGATTCCAAGGCTCACCCCCCACTAAGTTTTAATGCTATAGGGGTGAAATTTGCCACACAGAGAGGGGATATCAACCACTTTCAGCCCATCAACTTTTAAAATGTTTGAGTCTTCCCCTGAATTTTAGCAATTTTGTCCCTTTTTATAAATAAAATCCCCTTTAAAAGCATTTCCATCCCGTCTTCTCTGAGTGGGTCACCGTGACAGCTAAAATATGGGCTGTGGCTCTGAGGAAGTGCTTCCTTCTCCTCCTCCATCTTCGCCAGGGCACTGGACTTCAAGGGAGCCTAATGTCACCACGGGAAGAACTGGAGGCTTCCCATCCACTCTACCTGCCTTGCCTTAATTAATATTAATATTAATAATAATTATTATTATTATTATTATTAACACCCATTGGCACACATCAGCTGTAATGGGAAAGCCATCCTCTGCTTAGTCCCCCAGAGTAACCATTGTTTTTAATATTAATATTATTATAACACCCATTGTAACACATCAGCTGTAATGGGAAAGCAGCCCTCTGTCAGATCCTGCTTTATTTTTATTTATTTTTTCTGTGTCAGGAGCAACCGGAGTTGCTTCTGGAGTGAGAGAATTGGCCATCCGCAAGGACGTTGCACAGGGGACGCCCGGATGTTTTGATGTTTTACCATCCTTGTGGGAGGCTTCTCTCATGTCCCCGCATGGAGCTGGAGCTGATAGAGGGAGCTCATCCGCACTCTCCCCTGGTGGGATTCGAACCTGGCAGCTTTCAGGCCAGCAACCCAACCTTCAAGTCACAAGGCTTTTATCCCCTAGGCCACCGGAGGCTCCTAGATCCTGCTTAGGGTCCCAGAGTAATTATTGTTATGCGGCCCGAAAACGAAAGCAAACACAATGTCTGTGCAGCTTTCTCTTTTGTTTCACCATTTGTTTCATCCAAAAATAGCATCTTTTGTTTTGTGCATCCGGATGGACGATACAAAATGAATACATGAATTAAACAAATGCCGTACACAACTCTACCACCTATTGCAATGCAGTCTGAGCCCTGTCACATACACAATTGAGGACCTTCTTATAGTAACACAAGGGGCACTCCAAGTGGCCAGCTACTGGTCAAAGGACATTTAGTATAATGTTAAGCTTTTAACTTTGTTTGTGTTTTTAAATGCAGTACAACTGTACCCTCGTTTTGCTTCTGATACAATAAATAAATACTGTATATGCTCGAATATAAGCCTAGTTTTTCAGCCCTTTTTTTAAGACTGAAAAAGCCCCCCTCAGCTTATACTTGGGTGAGGGTCCTGGTTGGCTTATTATTGGGTCAGTTTATACTCAAGAATATATGGTACATTTATTATTTTTCTCTATTATTAGTATTCTTACATTTATTATTTTTCTCTATTATTATTGGTATTATTACATTTATTATTTTTCTATATTATTATTGGTATTATTACATTTATTATTTTTCTCTATTATTGTTGCTACTATTACATTTATTTTATGCTATTTTATTATTAATAATAATACATTTATTATTTCACTCTGATATTATTATTATTGCATTTATTATTTTACTATATTTATTGTTACTTGTATTATTTTCCTGTATTTATTATTATTATTATTATTATTATTATTATTATTATTACATGTATTATTTTACTCTATTATTATTAAAAAGATTGATTAAAAGCACATTTACATTGAAGAAGATGAGAATAATGATTTGATCAGAGTTGGACAGTCTTATTTTAAATTTGAGCTTTATGTAAATATTCAAAAACATTTAACCTACTGATGCCTCAATTAATGTGATATTATTGGTATCTATTTTTATTTCTGAAATTTACCACCCTCGGCTTATACTGGAGTCAATGTTTTCCCAGTTTTTTTGTGGTAAAATTAGGTGCCTCGGCTTATATTCGGGTTGGCTTATACCTGAGTATGTATGGTAGTTAAACCGTGTGTATCTTCTTGAGGCTAATATATACTGCCATTTCTCTCTCCCTCTTTTTTTTTTTTAAACCTAATTTCTTGGTCTGGAGTTGAAAATTTATCCTTCCCATATAAATCAGTCCACATTGATTCATTAATGTGTTCTGCATGTATCTGCCCCATGTAAGCATATATACCATCTTTTTCAGCAGGATTCCACGCTCATGAAGTGTGCAGCATGGCCAAAGCTTAAAGGACGAGACAGCTGTTCACTATTTATTTTTATCCTCTTTGTTAGATGTATGGCCATGTGCCCCATGCATTACATACCATCCTTCCTCTGTAGTTAATCAGACAGTGCTCTTCAGAACGAATAATTCATTCACTCTGATCACACAGCACTGCATCTTTAGTCCAACATATGTGAACTTGTAATTAGATACTGTTTCGGACAGTAATCTTAACTCTGTTGTTTCTAAGCTCCCCTTTTAGTATTCAGTTTTACCAGTGTGCTTTTGGGGCTAAGGAATATGGGAATCTGTGGTCAAGAGATAACTTTTTAAAACTCTGCTAATAGTTAGTAAGTTAGACAGGGGTCCCGCTCATGGTATTCCTCATTTTAACTTTTTGCATCAGATTAAATATGCAACACACTAGTTCTTTCATGGAAAAAACTAAAGCTGAGACATCCAATGATTCTAGCACCACATACATGTTCAAAGCAAGGAGGAAGGAAGGGGAGGTTTGTTAGGTTTCATTCCTGGACTGCACAAGTCTTTGTGTCATCAAGTTTCCAGTCTTCAATGAGTAGCTAGACAAGAGACAGGGGCAAGCTCAGGGATTTCTTTCCCCACATTCCTATGCCTGTTTCCCTAAAGGGCTTTGTTTTTTGTCTTTACTGCTAGCCACTGTCTCCTCTTCTTTTGATGATGCAGTAATGGAATTCTGCAGGGAACTTCCTTTTAAGTTTAAATTGCTCTGGGAAGGCCATGCAATCTCTATTGTAGCCCAGCCTACACCTGAGCTGTCAGATGAGCCTTGTGAGCCTTGGGTTGGGCCTGTTCAGCCTGTGATTGTACCTGCACCTGACTTGTCAGAAGACTCTGGGTTGGACCCTAGCATTCCCATGCAGCCATTTCTGGACGGCCAGAGGTAGAGGAGTTGCTGCACCTGAGGATTCTGGGAACCGGCACACAAATGGTTTCAAGCAGGCAACTTGAACTGCATTCCTTGGTAGAGTCAAGATTGAACTTTCTCTTGCCAAATGGGCATTTCAGTTGTGATAAAACTAAAGAGGTTGTCAAAAAGAAAGCTATATGTCAACAGAGACAAGAAAGAGAGGTTTTGAGAGGCAGCAAAAGGCTATTAATGAGAAAAGGTTTTGAACAAACTTCCCACGGAAAGAGGCCTTGATTTCAGCTTTAAGAGGAACTACTTCTGAGAGAGATTTTCAGAGGTGGTAACTTTGCTCATCGAGCATGGTTCCTTTTCATGGACTCAAAAAATCATGTTTTCATGTTCCTGTGGATTTTCATGCCTTGTATCTTGAGTTTTGTTCCAGTCTTTGTTTTTGCTCTTGGGGAATTTTGTATTATCCAGTCATTGTTCCTGGAAGTTTTGCAGTTTGGATTCCTTGTTCCAGTCAAAGATCCTATTATCTCTTCCAGTTTTGTTCCTTTTTAATTTTACAAATTAAGCACCAAAACATCATGTTTTACAACAAATTGACAGAAAAAGCAGTTCAATACACAGTAACATTATGTAGTAACTACTGTATTTACAAATTTAGCACCAAAACATCACAATGTATTGTAAATGTTGACTACAAAAACATTGACTGCTAAAAGGCAGAGTGCATTGGATAATACAGAGCGTTGGCTAAGCCAAGGTTGGATAAGCGAGATTCTACTGTACTTGTTTTGCTTCTTCCTCCCTCCCACTGTACCTTCTACTCTTCTTCTCTTCTTTTCTCTCTTCTCCTTCAACCTCTGCCTTCACAATACTCCTTGTACTTGACTCAAAAGCTGCACCTTTTTCAGTTTCTTGCCTCATTTATTTAAAAAGTGGAAGGGAAGGGGGAGAAAAAATGGGTTATTCCAGTATCTTTAAGACTGGTTTTTCCACATGAACTTTCATGGATATATACCCACTTCTTCAGATGCCATTCCAAATGGTTTTAGAACTCAGATATGAAGCACATTAATTGTGGGTACAGGACAGAACACAATGGGATGCAGAAAGATGCAAATCATGACACTTGCCTTAATTTTTCAAGGGGCTGTTAGAGTGACACAGGTATTTAAGATCTTTCAGGTCACAGTGTTTAAACAAAGTAAAAAGAGAAACAACTGAATTGCAAAATGTTCACAAATTCCAATCTATTTGCAGGGGTAGGAACAAAACAATGGCTTCATACCACATTACATATATAAATACAAGAATCCTTCTTGCTGCACATACAACAAATGGAATCTTTTTGTAGGGAGCTTTGAACCCGGAGAAACTGACAATTGATAAATAGATTTATTGCCTTCACCCATCAACACTAATTGACCACAGTAAAAATCTGAAAGATTGGTATCACTTTACACAGGTCTTTGAAAATGTAAAGCAAGGGACATTTTTAGCATCTTTCTGGGTCTTATTACATTAACTTTGACTCCCAGAACTATATAAATATGCTTTATAATCTGAGGTTTTAATTCCACTCGGTACTGCATCTGAAGAAGAGGGTTTATATCCATGAAAGCTCACACTAAACTAAAAAGTCAGTCTTAAAGGTGCTGCAATACTCCTTTTTTTCTTCCCATTCCCTTTCTCTTTTTTATGTAGCAAGAGGCTAACATGACTTTGTCTTTAAAAATGATTGCCTCCATTATATACTTTCCTTCCTGCTCTGACAATTTATACTCAAATATTATGTTCATATTGGACACAACATGCTATGCTAATTTTATATACATATGTATATGTGTGTGTGTATTATATATATATATATATATATATATATATATATATATATATATAATAATTTATAAATATATCATATATTGTATATACAAATAATATTGATAATAATATTATAATGGAATACAATACTAATAATAATACAATATAATAATGTTAATTATATATTATATATTAAACATAATATTACTAATAATATTACCTTATAATGATATAGTACAATATAGTAATTTAATGCTTATATTGTGCTATGCTAATAATATATTGTATGTTCATTTGATTTGTAAGCTGCTCTGAGTCCCCTTTGGGATGAGAAGAGTGGGACATAAATGTAGTAAATAAATAAATAATAAATAACATTTTACTATTCTGATTTAACATAGGAGTCTTTAACCCTTCCTCCACTCCACCACCTTTATTTAAGATGTCTAGGAGCAGCTTCCCAAGTTGTAAAAGATAATGCTCTTAAAAGTAGTAAATTACAGGCTACACATGAAGGGTGCATTAGTTTTAAAGAAAATGATTCATAAACCAACATGAATTGCATTTAATTAAAAATTGTCTGCATCATGGTCCAGATTTAGAAAGTGGGACGTGCAGGTTAGAATCCGCTGGTTGTAGTTTCTGCATAAACCTTAATTAGGTTCTCTGAGACTTATTTTATTCATTTTATTGTAGGGTTCTCTCAGAATGCATAGAACATTTCCCGATGAATGCTGCTTCTAGCATTAAGGTAAAGATAAAGGTTCTCCCCTGACATTAAGTCTAGTTGTGTCCGACTCTGGGGGGTTGGTGCTCATCTCCATTTCTAAGCCGAAAAGTCGGCGTTGTCCGTAGACACCTCCAAGGTCACATGGCTGGCATGACTGCATGGAGCACTGTTAGCTTCCCACCAGAGCGGTACCTATTGATCGACTTACATTTGCATGTTTTCGAACTGCTAGGTTGGCAGAAGCTGGGGCTAACAGAGGGAGCTCACCTCGCTCCCTGGATTCAAACTTTGAAGCGTCAAGTTTTTATTCATTCTGAACAGGACTATTTTTCACAGATTCTGATAAATGTTAATAATCTGAATCAAAATTCTCCACAATTCACACAGTGAGATTCCCAGCAGAGAGAGAACATCGTTATTTCTGTATGCTACAGAACTATTAAACACAGGGAGTCTCAGGGGAGAGGATGCAATGACAAATCAGGACTTTGGTTGTCGAATACATTGAAATTCAAGCCAGACTTTCAAAAGCTAAGCCCCAAAAACTCTGTGTCTGCATGGACAAATTGATCAGATTAGTCTGCCCACCCATGCAGAAATAAATAAGGGAGGCATGAGTGATGGGCTCAAAAGGCCACAACCTATACAACAATTAAGTGGTGACAAAACTAATATTTTTGTTGAGAGCAAGAGTCTGTTATAAATCTCATCCCTATGGCAACTTCCTGTCAGTGGAGTCAGCAGTTGGTTGTAATCTGAACTTTAAAGGAGCTATCCAGAGTGCTGAACACAAGTCTCCCAAATAGGTTCAGCATCTTTGCCCCTTCTAAACTGTCATATAAAATCCAGATTATCTGCTTTGAACTGGATTATATAGCAGTGTAGACTCAGATAATCCAGTTCAAAGCAGATAATGTGGATTTTCTGCTTTGATCATCTGGATTATATGGCAGTGTAGAAGGGGGTTTAGAGAGCCCCTTTAATGTTCAGACTAAAACCTACAACAGAGACACTTCATCAGAAATATAGTTTTTTGGTGTCAGAGGGCTAGAGACTCCTTTTAGTTTCTTCTTCACAAACAAATTCCTAAATTCAGAATTCTATTTTGCATATGTTTTGCATTGGGACCAGGTTGATAAATCTATGAAGGGGGGCATCAAAACAATTTTGGAAAAATTCAGTGTTTTGTTTCATGATCCATGATTTAAAGCTGTGTTAACATCATTCCAGTCATTCAATCTGAAACCATGTAGGTTGTCTTTTTGGATCTCTGAAAGACAATCTACGTGGTTTCAGATTCAATGACTTGAATGATGATAACACAGCTTTAAATCATGGGTCACAAAGCAAAACCCTGATTTTTTCCAAAATGGTTTTGATGCCTGGGCTAAACAATGGAGCAAATATAGTACAAATTGATGGTGACTATGTTGAATGGTAGTTTTGTGTACAGGATCATTCAAGCTATAATCAGTAGCAACTTTCACTGCTATATGTTCATTCATAACATTTTTATGGCATGCGAGGCAAAATCTTTTGGCCACCCTCGTATTAGTATTAGTATTTAGAGATGCTTCATAATGTGGAGACTTAAAATATAACTTCCTTTGCTTGTGTGTAAATCCAATACTGCCTTCTGTTTTGTCTGTACACTCATTAAGGAGAATGCATATTGGCTGTTTTCCCATTGACAACAAAGTTTGACAACATGTTTTCCCACTGACAACAGGGTTTTCTCGGAGATGGATACTTCGGCAATCAGGCTTGCAAATTAAACTCATGTTTATCTTCCAGAGACCAGTCACAAAAGAAATCCTGCTAGATTTTCTCAGGAGGAGAAAGCCTTCTTGTTGTCTGTTCCCAAATTCTGGAAGATCCTTCCTTGAGAGGTTAGACTGCCATGCTTCTCAATATCTTTCTGGAGGTAGGTGGAGGCTTTCTTTGTTTTGTTTTGGCAGGCCTTTGAAGACTAATCTCACTAGAGTAATAGGCCTTGCAAAACGTGCAAAATTTCTCATTTCCCCACCTCCATAAAAAATGAGGGACAGTTAGGTAGTACATTTGTACAACACTGCATATAGGGGTTTTTATTTTGGTTTTCTCAAAAGATTGCAAACTTTATATCCTACCATTCTGGGAATTACAACATCAGAGCCCACCTGTTCCTGACCTATCCCTTTGAAATCAATGAAACCATTCATCTGACCGGAGCCTAAGAATTTTGCTGGATTGGGGCCTATATGAATTGGTCTACAATGTTTTCCACACCCGTGCCACCAATAGATTGTATGTCTATAAGTTGCCAAGCCTTTTTGTGGGGAAAGGGAGCAAGGGAAATGTGTAGTTGTGGTCTGGCAGAAACTAACCAATAGGATGTATTTTCTTTTGGACGACTTTGCCAAGAAAAAGAAAAGAGAATATTTAGGAAGGCCTCTAAAACTACTTCTGTTCAAGTGGAGAAATGTGAATGCTTGAAATATAAGCAATAGTAGCATTGGTCAATGGATAGTATTGAACTTCCAGGTTCAATCCGTGTTCAGCCATATGTTTACTAGATTGTCTTGGGTGGTCCACTTTTGTCAAGTTCCAAGATGATTCACAGTGGAGCCCATTAATAAGCCTCAGATTGAGATGCATCTGACTGACTACCATCGTTTTGGCTCAAGTTTTACAGCAAAGTGCAAGTGCTCCATAACTTAAAAGATTTTGGTAGGGAAAGTAATGTAAGTACAAGAAATCAACTGTAGATGTTTCCACTTCATAACAAAACAGGGCCAGACAGAGTTAGGCAAGTGCCCCAATTAACAGATTTTGTGTAAAAAAAAAAAGTATTATATTATGTAATAACCAACTAAACCCGGCCATGCTTTACTGTGGCTCAGTATGATATGTAATGAATCTGAAAGTAAATAAAAGTATTGGGGCGAACATAGATTCAGGGAGAAAACACATCATTCAATTCAATACCCTGCCTTGCGTTGCTGTGTCTATGTGGAATGTATGGAAAGAAGGTTTTTTTTCCAAAAATCATTTTTTATTGTAATGCTTGTGGTTTGACTAGATTTTTGGTTTGTCTTTTTTCTGCATCAACATTAAAATCAGACAGTTTACCAACTCTGGAGCATGCAATGTATAATTGCCCATGAGAGAAATATTTGTTTGCTAATTTCAAACTGCTCACTTGCAAAGATTGCCCCTGCGCTTTATTGATAGTCATTGCGAATGCAAGGCATATTGGTAATGGAAATCATTTGAACTCTAACGCCGTGTTGGTTGGAATGAATGGGATTCCCAGGGCAATCACCTCTAACTCTTGCATGTATGTAGTGTTGACCATGTTGGGTCTCTGTACCACGTTGGGTCCAGATCCATTGTCAGCTGGGTTTAGCGCACTCTGGATAAAGGGTGAACTACAACTCCCATAATCAAGGTCAGCTCCAACATACCACAGCAGTATGTTCAGTTAGTCATGGGGTCTCTGTGCCAAGTTGTTCCAGGTCCATTGTTGGTGGGGGTCACAATTTCTCTGGATGCAGGTGAACTATAACACCTGCAAATCAAGGCCAATATCCACCAAACTTTTCCAGTATTTTTTGTTAGTCATGGGGAGTGTGTGTCTTGTTTAGTCCATGTCCGTCATTTGTGTGGGTCTCTGTTGAAGTTGGAGCTGAATCAGCTGAAGGCACTGCAAATCCCATCATTTGTGGTCCATCCTTCTCCTGTCGGCATCATGACGTGAAGTGGGTAAAGGGGTTTGTGTGTGTGCCAAATATGATCCATGTCTGTTGTTTGTTGGAATTGCAGTGGTCTGATTTGGGTGAAGGCACTGCATATCCCATCATCTGTGGTTTGTCCTTCTCTAACCACACCAGGGCGTAAAGTGGGTCATGGGAGGTCTGAGTGCCAGGTTTTGTCCTGATCAGTCATTGGTGCAAGTCACAGTGGTCTGTGGGAGGTGAAGTGATTGAAAGTACTGCATATCCCATCATCTGTAGTTCTCCCTCCCCCAAACTCATTATTAAAATACATGCATATTAGTATGCCATGTTGTATCAAAATATCAAGTTGATTGACTGACTACTTTTCAAGTTCTACGTGCACAAACATATGCAGGCTGTATTTTTACATATAAAGAAGAAAGATCAATTGTAATTTTAATTTATTGTGATTGTGTTATTTTGTGGCTAGGAAAGAAGTGTCAGAAATATACTAGAAAACAACAGAGGAAAAGAATGGAGGATTGGATAGGAAACCCTGAAAATGAAACTAGCACTGGAGTGCTAAATTTGGGTTCCACTTCATCGCCGCCTTTGGAAAATACTTACACACATAACACACACCACTATGCAAAGATTCAATTCTGAACTTTGACATTGTTTACTAATTTAAAAAGTGGGTTGGCTCAAAACAGTAAAACAACCACAACAGTAAAGTATCATTTCTCAGATTTGAGCTGTTACTCGCATGTAGAGCCGTATATTTTGGAATAGCAACATTGCCAAGTTTCAGAACTGGAGAGGTGGTTGGAAACAGATCCTAGCCCCATTATGAAACACTGTGCTTGTTTAAGATCTGAGCTAACATTGCTTTGAATTTCATCTCAGCTCATAAATAAACCAGGCCAATTCTGAGTTGTACAGTTGCTTTTTTCAAAACATACCTTCCAGCAACAGTGCCAGGGGAGGAGAGTAATTGAAAAAGCTTTTCTTCAAGCATTACAGAGAAATGTCCAAGAGGAAAGATACCTAGGAATCTGTATTCCCAGAAATGATGGCAATATTGAGGTCAAACTAGATGGTAAAGACAATGTGCATTTCCAAAGACTGACATATCTTCATTCTCAAAACAATGATTTCCTCAAAGATGTGTGCTTCAACAACCAGGTTTGCAAATTAAGCACAACACATGCAATTAGGGACAGTTAAATGCTATTATGGAGCCCCTGGCAGTGCGGCAGGTTAAATCACTGAGCTACTGAACTTACTGATCAAAATGTCGGCAGTTAGAATCCAGGAAGCAGGGTGAGCTCCTGCTGTTAGCTCCAGCTTCTGCCAACTTAGCAGTTCAAAAATATGCAAATGTGAGTAAATCAATAGGTACTGCTTTGGCAGAAAGGTAACGGTTCTCCATGGAGTCATGTCGGCAACATGAACTTAGCAGCATCTATGGGCAACACCAGCTCTTTTGCTTAGAAATCGAGATGAGCACCAACCCCCAGAAAAGGACACGACTAGACTTAATGTCAGGGGAAAACCTTTACCTTTACTTAAGTGGTATAGTAGAGTCTTACTTATCCAAGCTAAACGGGCCGGCAGAACCTTGGATAAGCGAATAAGGAGAGATTAAGGAAAAGCCTATTAAACATCAAATTAGGTTATGATTTTTCAAATTAAGCACCAAAACATCATGTTATACAACAAATTTGACAGAAAAAGTAGTTCAACATAATGTTATGTTGTAATTACTGTATTTACGAATTTATCACCAAAATATCATGATATATTGAAAACATTGACTACAAAAATGCCTCGGATAATTCAGAACCTTGGATAAGCGAGTCTTGGATAAGAGAGACTCTACTGTATTATAAACAGACAGTTTTCCACTCAAGGAAGCACTTCTTCTGAATACATGTTAATTGTATCATCTAATTTGTCTCAAAGACTTGACCTGAGAATGTTCTGCTCATGTCGCTTTATCAAGATTCAAAAAGCAGTTCTTCTCTGGTTCCTAGCACACTGCACAATTACAGCACTTTGGTATCAGTTTAACTACATGGATCCATTCAAAGGAATTCTAGAATTTGTATTTCCATAAGTTACGGTAATTAAAACACTCTGCCAGGGAATGCTAGTGCCATACTAAACTACAAATTTCACCATTCCATAGGATATAGCCGTACATGTTAAAGTTTTTAAATCATGTCAGAAACTACTTGAGAACATACTGCAAGTCGCTTCTGATGTGAGAGAATTGGCCGTCTACAGCAGGGGTCCCCAAACTAAGGCCCGGGGGCCGGATGTGGCCCTCCAAGGTCATTTACCTGGCCCCCGCCCTCAGTTTAAGACTAGGGCTCACCCAAAGTCTGAAATGACTCGAAGGCACACAATTTATTTATTATTTATTTATTTACAGTATTTATATTCCGCCCTTCTCACCCCGAAGGGGACTCAGGGCGGATCACATTGCACATATAAGGCAAACATTCAATGCCATAACATAGATCAGAGTCAAAGACAAACGCAGGCATGGGCTGGCCTTGAACTCATGACATCTTGGTCAGAGTGATTTGTTGCAGCTGGCTGCTAAACAGCCTGCGCCACAGCCCAGCCTGCGTCTGTCAACAACAACAATCCTAATTAACTTGACTATCTCATTGGCCAGAAGCAGGCCCACACTTCCCATTGAAATCCTGATAGATTTATGTTGGTTAAAATTGTTTTTTTAAAAAAATATATTGTATTGTTCTTTCATTGTTGTGTTGGGTTTTTTTGCACTACTAATAAGACATGTGCAGTGTGCATAGGAATTCGTTCGTATTTTTTTCAAATGATAATTCGGCCCCTCAACAGTCTAAGGGACCATGAACCGGCCCTCCACTTAAAAAGTCTGAGGACCTCTGGTCTACAGAGACGTTGTCCAGGGAATGCCAGGATATGTTCGCTGGGAGGCTTCTCTCATGTCCCCGCAAGTTGGAGCTGACAGACGGGAGCTCACCCCGTCTTATGGATTTCAGCTGACAACCTTCAGGTCAGCAACCCAACCTTCAGCTCAGCAGTTCAGCTGGCACAAGGTTTTAACCCATTGCACCACCACAGCTACAGTTGTAATTATGTAATAGGGAAATAAAATCTCTTAAGATGCTGATAGAAAAAAGAGGTCTCCTAGATCTTCAATACAGTAGAGTCTCACTTATCCAAGTCTCGCTTATCCAAGCCTCTGGATAATCCAAGCCATTTTTGTAGTCAATGTTTTCAATATATCGTGATATTTTGGTGCTAAATTCATAAATACAGTAATTACAACATAACATTACTGCATATTGAACTACTTTTTCTGTCAAATTTGTTGTATAACATGAAGTTTTGGTGCTTAATTTGTAAAATCATAACCTAATTTGATGTTTAATAGGCTTTTCCTTAATCCCTCCTTATTATCCAAGATATTCGCTTATCCAAGCTTCTGTCGGCCCGTTTAGCTTGGATAAGTGAGACTCTACTGTAGTTGTGTAAAGGAGACATTTCAGCACGACAAGCTCCACTTTTTGAAATCCCTTCTTTCACACAACTATTAAAAGTATAGATTACTCTGCTTCATGTGGTGATTTCTTATCTGGGTATTCAAGATAGTCAGATACATACCCAGAGATTGCAGTAACTACAAAACCACAACATTAATTTCCCATGCAAGCAAAATGATTCTCAAAATTCTACAACACAGACTGTAAGTGTATATGGAACAAGAAATAGTAGTTGTCCAAGCTGCATTCATATTGCAAACATCTGTTGGACAATGGAGAATACAAAAAAAGCAGAAGAAAATCAGCCAGTACTTTATCAATTGTAGCAAAGCCTTTGATTGTGTCAGTAGTTTTTCATGATCTACACAATCCAGTGGTTCCCAACCTTTGTTTTGGACTTCAACTCCCACAATTCCTAACAACTGGTAAGCTGACTGAGATTTCTGGGAGTTGAAGTCCAAAACAACTGGAGGAACAAAGGTTGGGAACCACTGGATTGTGTAGATCATGAAAAAGTATGGGTGTGTCTCAATATTCTATTTCCCTGATGCATAACCTGCATTCAGGACAAGAGACTACTATTAGGACAGAATATGGAGAAACAGGATAGTTTCCTATCACCAAGGGAGTTGGGCGAGGCTGCATTTTATCCCTTAAACTATTTAACATGTATGCCGAATGTATCATACATAAAGCAGGACAAGACTCAGAGGAAGAAGGCATGACAACTAGAGGAAGCAAATCAACCATTTAAGAGATGTAGATGACAGCACTGTTAGAAGAAAATAGCAAACTGTTGGAATAATTACTAAAGAAAGTCAAGGAAGAAAGTGCAATGGCAAGTTCACAGTTGAACATTACGTAAACAAAAGCCTTGGCCGCAGGTGATTGACATAGTTTTAAAGATGACAATGAAGATAGTTCAAGATTTTCATTCAGTTATTAATCAGAATGGAGACTGCTGTCAAGAAATGTGAAGAAGGCAAGGACATGTAAGAGCTGCTATGAACTAGACAAGATCCTAAAGATATATAATTGAAAGCTAACATCAGGATCATCCATGCCATTGGATTTCGAATTTTGATGTACAGTTGTCAAAGCTGGGCAGTGACTAAAGCTGATAAGAAGAATTTTTACAGATGTCATGCTAAAAGGACAAATAAATGGGTCCTAGACCAAATCAAACCTGAACTTTTCCTAGAAGCCAAGATGACTAATCTGAGGCTGTTGTACTTTGGCCATATCATGAGAAGACGTGACTCAATGAAAAGAACAATGATACTTGATAAAGTAGAAGGCTGTAGGGCAGTGGTTCTCAGCCTGGAGTCCTCAGATGTTTTTGACCTACAACTCCCAGAAATCTTAGCCAGTTTACCAGCTATTAAGATTTCTGGGACTTGAAGGCCAAAAGCTTCTACAGACTCCAGACTGAGAACCACTGCTGTAGAGAGAGATGGACAGACTGGAAAAAAACATAGCCTTGAGACTATAGGACCTGAGCAGGCATTGTAGAACAGCTAGAGACTGATGGCTTAATTGAGCATTTAGAAAGGCTTGTGGGACTTCCTGTGGCACAAAATGATGGGCTCTCAAGTCTGGGAAATTCGGTTTGGGAAAGGATGTTTCTCTCTGTGAGGAAACTCACTCAGAAAGTGCAGGGCCTCAAAGCCAGTCCGAGGAGTCAATGGTAGATAAGGATTCGAGTGAAGAGCTGAGTGATAAGGAGGGTTCCCAGGAGAAGTCACCTGTAGCTACGAAGATCAACAAAAGTTTCCATTTACAAATCAGAGCCAAAAATAGAGTTCAGCAGGCTGAGAAATTATGTGGGAAAGTTGGGGAGGAAATTCACAGAAGACATAATGCTTTCATGGGTGGCTATTAAACAAGTTTACTTTAAGGGCAGTTCAGGCAACATTCCGTTAGAGTGTGAAGCTAAGCCTGAGTTCTCTTGTTCATGGTTCAAGTCAAGCCTTGATTTTGGATTTAATAATTTAAACTATATTTAATTTAATATAGTTTTCTATGTTTCTGTTCATATACTCCTGCTCAAATTTTACTGGTTATATCTTCCTGATTGTGGGTTTATGCTGTATCTGTGATTCCTGGTTGTTCCTGGACTTTGGAACCTTTATGAGAATCATTGTTTGGTTCTCACCTTTTGCTAAACCTTTTTGAATTATATCTCTTCCTTCCTTATTCCTGATTTTTATATGCTTTTTATCTGTTTTGACAATAAACTGTTTGCTTATATTCCTGGACTCTTGTGGGGTGCAGTGGTCAGTCCTGGAGTGCAACAGCAGGGCTATTGATAATAGTGTGACCTGGGGGCCTATAATTCATAGGGTTACCACAGGTTGAAATTGGCTTGACAGCAGTTAACACCAATCTTGTACAATCCCGTTCCACAATGCTATGGAGCTATTAATCCCAGCATTCCTCACCACTGGCTCTATTGTTTCAGGCTACTAAGATTTCTTGTTCAACAACATCTGGAGGACTGCATAATTCCCACTCCAGGTCCAAAGTAACAGAGTGTATTTTCTTTTTTTGACATGTCTCATGTGCTCAGATGTGTACATTCATTTTAAATTAATGGCACTCTTTTAGGGCCTGCAAAAATCTATTCCTGCATACAGCTTTGATGTCAAAATACAAATCATTCTCAACATCCTGCATTGTTCTGATTTAATGGTTTCATAGTGTGCACTGCTTAATTCGACTCACACTTTTGAAAACAGCTCTCCCTAGTATGCCCATTCTCTCCCTGTCTCGGGTTTGTGTAAATCAGAAGTTAAACCATTGGAAGCAAGAACATTAAAATGGTGTAAAATGAGTGTTGCTTAATAGCATGTCAGAGAAATCTCTATTTGTCAGGTTATCAAAAGTGACAGCTGATCTGAAGGGGGACCTAGCGTTATTAAAAGCACATTCTTTTCTAGAAATACAGAACTGATTATAGCAGGTAAAAAAAATAAAACTTCTGTAGGTCAAAAAAAGGTTTTCCTATATACAGAAGTAAATCTATTATTCCAGTTGAAGCTTAGAAAATATACTTTTGCTCCCAAATCAAAATAAATAAGCAGAAATAAACACATTACACTGTTGTCAAATATGTGCTCCAAAATCCTTTGAGGCTGCAGGTCTTATGGTCTGAGTGTTGCCGTAACTGTGGAGGCAAGAGTTCAAATCCTTGCCTGGTCATGAAAACCCACTTAGTAACTATGGACATAGCATGCTCTCTCGGGCACCTTCTACACTTCCCTATATCCCAAGATCTCATCCCAAATTATCTTCTAATCCCAGATTATACGGCAGTGGAGACTGATATAATCCAATTCAAAGCAGATATTAATCTGGGATATAGGACAGTGTGGAGCCCCAATAGCACAGCAGGTTAAACCGCTGAACTGCTGAACTTGCTGACTGAAAGGTTGGTGGTTCGAATCCAGGGAGAGGGGTGAGCTCCCCAGCTTCTGCCAACCTAGCAGTTTGAAAACATGGAAATTTGAGTAGATCAATAGGTACAGCTCCGGTGGGAAGGTGATGGCACTCCATGCAGTTATGCCGGCCACATGACCTTGGAGGTGACTAGAAATGCAGATGAGCACCGACCCCCAGAGTCGAACACAACTAGACTTAATGCCAGGGGAAAACCTTTACCTTTATTTATAGGGCAGTGTAGATCCAACCTCAGCCTCAAATAAAAGCAAGGGCAAACCTTTTATGAACAAATCTGACCAAGAAAACCCCATTATGGGGTAGATTTAGGTTCACCATAAATTGGAAAAAACTTGAAGGCATGCAACAACTATTCTGAAGAAAAAAAGAGGAATGTTTGAGGTTTCCATTTAATTTTTTTGTAGAATAATTATATCCATTGGACAATACAATAGACAACTGTAGAGCAATAGCAAATATCACCAAGCTTGCAAATTAAATATACAAAGTCACCAGCTTGTGGATATTTTGCACCAGTGTGCCCTCTTCACTAAATGTTCTGAAGTCGTGGCATTGTGCATCTTGGCCATGTAACTCTTGCAAAGGCAAATCACATCAAAACAGCTGTTTAGAGAAAAAAAGCTACATCTGTTTGAGAAGGACAGCATTTCTTTTTTTAAGCAACTAACTGACCATGCTCTCCATAACTTTGAAGCAGTTCTCTCTGCTCTCATGTATTTCCCACCCTGCCAGAAATGATCACACACTAGCCTTAGGTAAGGTAAAGGTAAAGGTTTTCCCCTGGCATTAAGTCTAGTCATGTACAACTCTGCGGGTTGGTGCTCATCTCCATTTCTAAGCTGAAGAGCCAGTGTTGTCCGTAGACACTGCCAAGGTCATGTGGCCGGCATGACTGCATGGAACGCCGTTACCTTCCGGCCAGAGCGGTAACTATTGATCTACTCACATTTGCATGTTTTCAAACTGCTAGGTTGGCAGAAGCTGGGGCTAACAGCAGGAGCTCACCCCACTCCCCAGATTTGAACCTTTCAGTTGTCAAGTTCAGCAGCTCAGTAATTTAACCTGCTGCACCAGTGGGGGCACAATAATAATAATAATAATAACAACAATAATAATAAATTTATTTTTATACCCTGCCCCATCTCCCCGAAGGGACTCGGGGCAGCTTACATGGGGCCAAGCCCAGGCAGCAGACAATATAAAAACTTAACAATAAAACAAGACAATCAACAGTAAAACAAATCATAAAACAAATGAGGTCACATACAATAAATATAGGGGCCCCTGATGGCACAGTGTGTTAAAGCGCTGAGCTGCTGAACTTGTGGACCGAAAGGTCCCAGGTTCAAATCCTGAGAGCGGAATGAGCACCCGCTGTTAGCCCCAGCTCCTGCCAACCTAACAGTTCGAAAACATGCAAATGTGAGTAGATCAATAGGTACTGCTCTGGTGGGAAGGTAATGGCACTCCATGCAGTCATGCCGGCCACATGACCTTGGAGATGTCTATGGACAACGCCGGCTCTTCGGCTTAGAAATGGAGATGAGCACCAACCCCCAGAGTCGTTCACGACTGGACTTAACGTCATGTGAAACCTTTACCTTTACTACACTAAATATACTATGATAAAATCCTGGGTTGACTTGGCTCACCAAAATGCAAAATTGCATCATGCACACTTTCAAAGTTTCACTGGTTTCTTCATCAGGCAAAGATGCTAAAAACCATACAGAAAAAAGTAACGTTAGAGTCATAGGCAAGCATTTTGTTTCAGATATTATTTCTATTGCAGTTGAGATGGTTTATTTTCTGCATTTTGGCTGGTCAATAAATATATCACTCTTCTTGCATTTTGGATTTTGTTGTGTTTTACCACATAGCCAACACAGTTACCCCTGAATATGGTCACTCACATTGGGCTTCACTTGCTGCCAGGAGAAAATACTGTAAGTACAAATGGCAGAAACTGCCTCAAGAAATTCCCTTTTCCCCACCCATGTTCTGTGAATTCCCCCCTCGTCCCGATGATTGCTAGTTGCATACCATTTTCTACTTGAAAGAAATTCCACTCAATTATTTGCACTGAAGTTGAGACATTTGAGTACATATTTCAGCTATTACAGAGCTAAAGTTGCTGGAGTTCAAGGGACTTTAATGACAATCATGACATGGAACGACATCTGAGGAGCTGCTATGTGCAAATAATAAGCTGGTTGTAGAAAAAGTATCAGGCCTATAAATATCAGGTCCTCGGATGACTCAGTTGTAAGTGAAATGCCTTCCCCTCCTGTACATGCAGGGTTACATTGCGTGTATGTGTGTGTGTGCGCATGATGGATCCTTCATAGCAACCTGGGCCAGAAGTCTCCAATTTATTTTATGAGTGAATGAGCCAAAGACATCAATTAAAGGACCAGAATTGGTAGAACCTTGCAAAGCAATGAATCATTGCGTTTAATTTCAACAACAGAGCAAAATTACAAGCAAGCAAAAAGGGAGTCAGTAAAGTTCGCGTTAATATGTGCTGTGGCAACTGAACATAAGTCTAATTAAGTTATTATGATTCTGGCATGTTTTGCATGTTTAATATGCTCGTATTTGCTCCTTGCCCTATGAAAATCCAAAACAACTAATTTCAGGTCCTTGAAGAAGCACCAAGCTATGCTGTGATGAAGATGAAGATCCTATGAGATAACAACCGTCATTATTGTTGATGCTTTTTCAGAATTGTAGGAGTCCCTGCTGCACTTCCTTTCTGCTTTATTAATAATATTCAAGTGCAATGTGACACCTTTCATCTGCAAATGGGTTAGATGACCAGTGGAACCACCACATCAAATTGGTTCTCTATGTGGTACAGTTTTTCTGAAATGTACCAGACAAAATGAAAAGGAGAGAGCATAAATTACAATACACTTCACATAGGTAAAGGTTTTCCCCTGATATTAGGTCTAGTCGTGTCCGACTCTGCGGGTTGGTGCTCATCTCCATTCAAAGAGACAGCATTGTCCATAATCACCTCCAAGGTCATGTGGCTGGCATGACTGCATGGAGCGGCGATCCTTTCCGCCGGAGCGGTACCTATTGATCTACTCACATTTGCATGTTTTTGAACTGATAGGTTAGCAGAAGCTGGGGGTAACAGCAAGCGTTCACCCTGCTCCCCGGATTCGAACTGCCAATCTTTCAGTCGGCAAATTCAGCAGCTCAGCAATTTAACCCGCTGTGTTACCGGGGGCTCCCTAAACTTCACCTACATACCAATAAACAATCCTTGCAGATCAAATTTTAAGGCCTTAGGGGGCAAGATATTATCCTAGCCGTGTCTCTGATAAATTAGTGTCCATATACAGTCATCCTTCCACATTCACTAGGGTTAGGAGGCAGGATCCCCATGAAAGTGGAAAAATTGAAAACAGAAAAAAAACCAGTTTTTAAAAAGTGGATGAATACTTCCCTGGGAATCTCTAGGCCCCTAATTCAATTTAACACCAGATATTAACCACAAAACTCCACTGATGGACCAAGAAATCCCCAGAGAGAGCATTTGTATCATATCCATGACTTAATCTGCAAAAACCAAATAATAATAATAATACTTTATTTTTCTATCCTGCCACCATCTCCCCAAAGAGACTCGGGGCAGCTAACATGGGCGATGCCCAAAACAAAACAGAATAAAACAATTACAACAAATATCAAAACAAAAACAGTAATAACATAAATCAAATAAAATAAACAATTTAAACATTTTAAAAATATAATAAAACACATAAAATCAGAACAAATGAGTAATAATACAGCATCAGCCACTGGAGATAAAAGGGGTCGGGCATATAAAACACAATATCCAAAGCTTTAATAAAGTGCATAAACAAGTGTCAGAGAGTCAACTGGGATAATATGAGATAAGGTAAGGTAGGAAGGGATTAAAGTGCTAAGAAATGCTGAAATGTGCAGGGCCAACTAAGTGGCATTTTAAAATATAGGAGCATTCAAACATAACATTTTCCCCTTTGTCTTCTGAATGACATAGTCCTGTGAGAATGTTTTCTATATTTTTGAACCATATCTCTTGTGGGAAGCCATTTTTACTTCATTTGATTTAAATGACACATCAGAACTCAAAAGAAGGACTATGAAATATAAATGATTTTACAGTCCCCATGCCTACTAAAGGCAGTGACACCTGACAATTTTCATGCCAATTGAACAGTGAACCTTTTACAGATCTTAGAATGAACTTTAAATAAGTCATTCAAGATACAGCAGTCTCTCTCCAAAATTGGGCCAGAAACTTGATGAGCTTTTTTAAAGGTCAAAGTGAAACACTGATTATCCCTCTCATTGACTTACAAGCTGCTGCCCTGACTACTGACTAAGAGAAAAATAATTAGAAGCAGATAAAATGGTATAAAGGAGGGAGCAAATAAGGCCAAGAGATGTGATAATATTGCAATGATAATGTTTCAACAGGGCCATGCTGGAAGTCACAGGAATACTTGCAGGAACACCTCAGCAACATCTAAACATTTATAACTATATTCTCAATTTGCTTCTGACACGATAAATAAATAGTAGGGACATTCCCATGAGCTGAAGTCCATAAAAATTGGAATTCTGAATACTATTGGAGTTCTATTATCTGAGTTTTGGCCTAAAGCAGTGGTGGGCAAAGTTTGTTTTTTCCAACCCTTGCCCAGCCCCAGGGATTGAAGCAAATACAAAAGGTACAAAGGGACAGGTCTGAAGCACCCCCGAATTTCCCAGGAGTCAAACTAATTTATTTATTTTTTTGCCTCTAAATGCATCCTAGTTTTGTTGTTGTTCTCCTGAAGCAGTACAATGTACGTACAGCTATTCAAAGACTCCTGGTGGACTAATATACTCTCCTACCCTTCTCATAGTTGCCAGCCCCTCGCCTAAAGGTTATTTGCTTAGCCTCGAAAATGAATGGGCAAGAAATTATGTTTTGGACCCTTGTTGGAATATATTCAAAACACAGGGATCCTTAGTGTACTGAGTGAGGATGATTGACCTCTTACATTGTGTTGTGTATAAAATGTAGTGTGGGGAATGCTTGCGTGTCTATATAATATGTATACACAGTCCTGCTACCATATGATATGATATCATATCCTTGCATACCATGGCATCCCTCCCCCCATATAGAGACCTCTTCTGTTTCCAAATTATCTATTGGTTAGATCATTTCGGAATGGCAAAATATGTGAGTGTTGACATTTCTCTCTTTCCATCTCGCTCGCTTTCTCCACCCCACCCCAGCACTTGCTTTGGAAGAAAGCCCTTGTGACTGTAATGGAGCATTTGAAAAAAAAAACCCTCAAAACATAATAATTTTAGCCTGGAGGTGTGTCTTTTATCACAGACTGTTGGTATCTTTGCAGCAATCTCCTTTCGTTTGCATATTCCTTTTAAGAATCTCCTACCCATCTGTCTTGGCTTTAAGATCAATGTTTTTTCTTCTTCTGTAAGAATAACCTGCCATTAAAACTTGACCAGTTAAATCCCTATAGTACATCTTTTTTTCTGTTCAGGTCTGCTGCCCCCTTCCTCTGCCTGATGTGAAGCCAATGTTTCATGTTAATAATTGTGAGATCATTCTATTTGCTCTCATTGAACAGGGCTGGTGGAGGGTTTTTTTATTATTTAAAAAAGGCATTGTTTGTTTTGGATATTAGATAATATCATTTAGTTAATTAATAACACTATTTATTATTTAAAAAGTCAATCTTTGATTTCATTTTTAAAGAATGCTCCCATTAGAAAATATATAAGGATGTGGGTGAACTACAATTCCCAGAATCATGGGTTAATAATGCTCCCCAAACCAGGCCTGTATGCACAGCTGGCCATGTTGGGTCTGTGTGTCAAGTTGATCCGTCATTGACTGGATTCAGTTTGGTCCAGATCAGTCATTGGTGGGGTTCAGAGGGCTCATGGAATACAGGTGAACTATAACTCCCAGAGTTAAAGGTCAATCATCCCCAAAGTCCACCAGTATTCCCAGTTGGCCATGTTGAATTTGTGTGCCAAGCTGTCGCATCTCAGGTTAGCTTCACCTTGCTAAATACACCAGGCTGCACACAGGTTGAAGTCTTTTGTAGTTTATTAGGAAATAGGAAATAAATAGTTCTTAAAAGGCAAAAGTGAAGTTCCAAGAGATTGTTGCAAAACGAGGCTATAAAGAATAATCCAAGAAAACACTAGGCATAAAACAAGGTTCCATTAATGCATGACAATGTCCCATAAACATGAACACACAAAGGCTGCAGGCAGGCATGTAGCCGGGGGGGGGGGGGGGGCTTCAGGGGCTTCAGCCCCCCCCCCCCCGAAATTCTCAGGGTGATCCGCGAGAAGGCCTTACATTTATTATTTAAACTGTTATGTTTATTCATATCATGATCTGATCACCATGCTCAATATATCCCATATGGGGGTATTGGAATAACGATACAAAAGGTTTGCTAGGGTAGACCCTCTCCCGCTCAGACTCAGCCCCCCCCCCAAATCAAAATCCCAGCCCCCCCCCCCCACCCTTGAACCAAAATCCCAGCCCCTCCCGAAACAAAATCCTGGCTACGGGCCTGGCTGCAGGATAATCCAGGAAAACATGAGCTTGCTTCTTGACTCCAACGAGAAGTTGCTTTGACAAAGGTTTCTCTCTCAGCACACTCTTTTAATATCCCTTGCCTAGCATGAAAGCATTTCTTTGGCCTCTGACCTCCCTCTTGTTTGCTATTCTGTGAATACTTCTGCGAATCCTGAATTCCAAACGACCAGCTCGATCCAAAGATTCCATTTCATCAAGTCCAGACAGTGTTAGCATCTGTCTGTATGCTATCAGACTGGGAGCTGTCCTCCCTTCCTGAGTCAATTTGCACCTTACTAGCATCAACACCATTCCCTGCCATGGGAAAGCCTCCCTGTTCCTCATCTTCCACAGCAGGAACACTCTGAACCTGACTCCCATAATTCCTATCAGAGTCATCTTGAACCTGAATCCTATCATCTTGAACCTGAATCCCATAACCCATCAAAGTCACTCTGAGGCTCCAGCTGAGTCACAACACAAGCTTGGTCCAGATCCGTCATCAGATGGGTTCAGTGTTCTCTAAACTATAGGTGAACTATAACTCCTGGATGTCAAGGTCAATCACCCCCAAACCCTGCCAGTATGCAAAGTTGACTGTTTTCGGTCTGTGTGGCAAATTAGTTCCAGGTCCATCATTGGTGGGGTTCAGAGTGCTCTTAGATTGCAGAAGGACTATACACCCTAGTCCCTACAACAACTATAAATCATGGTGAATTCTCCCCAAACCTCTCTCTCTAGTGTGTTCAGTTGCTGTGTGCCATAGAAAAGAATAGGA
Organism: Anolis carolinensis; assembly: GCF_035594765.1. Taxonomy (NCBI): domain Eukaryota; kingdom Metazoa; phylum Chordata; class Lepidosauria; order Squamata; family Anolidae; genus Anolis; species Anolis carolinensis. The sequence goes on along the minus strand of NC_085843.1, from coordinate 159,077,092 downwards.
AAGGGTTAAGGGAGAGGCAGTGGTCATGCAAATTCCACACCAATAGAGAGAGAAAGGAACACTGGGATGTGGCTCGCTGTAACCTGCAATGTCCTTGGAGGGAGGGCTTTGGTGGCCTCCCAGCACTGTGGGCTAATGCAGCTTGTGGAGGCAGGAGGCTGTCTGTGTAAATGGACACCTCCGCCACATACACAAATACACATTTTCACTTTTATTATGTGTATAGATTTTGGCTAATTCAGTTTAGTTTGGTTTGTGGTGAAGAGGGAATGATAATGAACTCCACACAAGCAGCAATGACTTTCACAGAGCCAATCTCTCTACACTGATATGACTGGTTGGTTGGGGCAAAGAAATCCAAAGTTTTTCCCAGATCAGTTTACATCCCTTTCTCTGAGTAGCGGGTGGCACTAGCATATCTCTGGATAACAGCACCCCACTCCCTTGCTGTTGCAAAACTAACCACCCCACTTCCCAGCAAGCATAATGCCAGATGAAAGTATGCAGTCAGGTCTTTCATCCTCAACTATCTTGTTTTATATACAACAGAAGTCTATACCACCAATTATTTCAGTGTTCAAAGGGATCTCCAAGTGTGTTGTACACGTATCTCAAATTCTGAGTAATTCTCTGCATCTGGTGAAGGGGGCTAGAGCCCGTGAATGTTTGAGCTGTAAGAAATCTGTTCATTTTTAAGGAGAGACAAAGTATTTCTTGCTCTTCGATCCATCTTCCCCAATCTGGTGTTGGGTTGAAGCAAACTCTCATCACTTCCCAGGCCATATCGAATGGGATGAAGGAAATTATTGGAGGGCACTCAGTTGGAGAAAGCCCCAACACAGAGAAAAAGTGAGAGAGAAATAACATGAAGCAGCCCAGAAAGAGCAGGAAAGAATCTTCATATATAGACAGAGATGCAGATATGAAACTCAGGTGAGTTTTCCACATCAAAAGGTTTTTAAATGCCTTCACAGTGACAGCTCACACTAGACCTTGATGTATTTTCACACGCAGAAGGTGACTTTTTTTGTTTCAGATAGCCTTCAAAGACAGGCTACTTAAAGGACGCAGGCCTTGCTGTATCATCTATGTGTTGTTTTCTTTTTAGTGACTAGATTTCTAACCGGTTTCAATCTTCTTGTTACTCACTGTTTATTACATTTTAAACTTTTGTATGAGGTCAGTTTTTAGTTCTGTTTGTCTATAACAGGGGTCCCCAAACTAAGGCCCGGGGGCCGGATGCGGCCCATCGAAGCTATTTATCCGGCGCCCACGGCACAAGGGCAGAAGAGGGTTGGACTAAATGACCCAAGGGGTCTCTTCTTCTCTTACAACCCTTATTATTATTATTATATTGTATGACACAGCAAACAAGATAGATATGCTGGATTTCGTATCACAAAATCACATTATTATTATTATTAACGTTGAGGCTGGGTGGCCATCTGTCAGGGGTGCTTTGCTTGTTCTTTTGGTGCACAAAGGCAGAAGGGGATTGGACTCAATGGCCCAAAGGGTCTCTTCCAACACTCTTTTTTATTATTGTTGTTGTTGTTGTTATTTATTATTATTATTGCTCGGTGGCCAACTATAGTCCAGCCCTCCAATGGTCCGAAAGATCATGAACCAGCCCCCTGTTTAAAAAGTTTGGGGACCCCTGGTCTATAATGTAGTAAGATGGATGTTAGATGGGAAAGGTGGGGATAATAATATTTATAATAATCATTATTATGACAAACATAATAAAATAATAATATTTATAGTAATCATTATTATGAATGGTATGTGTGAAAGCAACAGGGAGGTAGTGGTGACAGAAATAATTTATCAACAGTTAGAAGATATTATTATTATTATTATTATTATTATTATTATTATTATTATTACTACTACTACTACTACTGTTATTTCTGTCACCACTATCACCCTTTTACTCACACACAAACCTTCCCAATAGAAATGGGCCCAAGTATCTCTATGGTTTTGTAGTCTGTAGTAGTCTGACTATGTAGTTGGACACAGGGTGATGCCAAGTCACTTCCAAGAGTCAGAAAGAAAAGCCATTGAAATCCATTGTCAGCCAATAGCAGAGCACCTAATGAACCAACCTGGACACAGTATATTATTTGAGGACACAGAAATGCTGGACCTCTCTAAAAACTACCATGTCAGACTACACAGAGAAACCATTGAAATCCACAAGAAGTGGACAGTTTCAGCAGAAAGGAGGAAATCATGAAAATGAACAAAATCTGGCTACCAGTAATTTTTTTTAAAAAAAAATCTCTAATAGCTGAGAGGCTATTCAGTGCTAATTAAGGTGGCCCATTGCAACATTTACACTTGCCTCAAACAGACAGGAGTTCTTTCTCCCATCCTGGACATTTCACAGATATATAAACCCCATTTGCCTCATTACCTCTGAGGATGCCTGCCATAGATGCAGGTGTAATATCAGGAGAGAATGCTTCTGCAACATGGCCATGCAGCCTGGAAAACTCACAGCAACCCAATAGGCTCTTTTGTTGGCCTTCTGAAGCAATGTTCTTTACACTTTGTTTCAGTAGTTGCCCCAAAGCACTTGAAACAACCTGTTCCTAAGGATCAGACAAAATTCTGAGGCTATATTTCAGAGGCAGAAACTGGCAAAACCACCTCTAACAAATATTCCCATTGAAAACCCCATGAAACTGGTTAGAAATCTAGCCACTAAAAAGAAAACAACACATAGATACAGCAAGGCCATGAGTATGAGTATGCTTTAATGTATTATATGTTTTATGATTTTATGTTTCTATGTTTTAAATGTATTTATGTGATTGTATTTACTGTGTATTGCTGGACTTGGTCCCCATGTGAGCCACCCGGAGTCCCTTTGGGGAAATGGGGTGGGGTATAAGAATAAAGTTGTTGTTGTTGTTGTTGTTACTATTATTATTAGTTGGAAGGTCACTTCAAGGCACACAGTGGCCTCTTCCACAAAGTTGAATAAAATCCCACATTTTCTGCTTTGAACTGCAATATTTGGAAGTGTGGACTCAGATAACCCTGTTCAAAGCAGATATTGTGGGGTTTTGTGTTGTTATATGTTTTCCGGGCTGTATGGACATGTTCCAGAAGTATTCTCTCCTGACGTTTTGCCCACATCTATGGCAGGCATCTTCAGAGGTTGTGAGGTATGGAAAAACTAAGCAAGGAAAGTTTATATATATCTGTGGAAAGTCCAGGGTGAGGGAAGAACTCTTGTCAGTTGGAGGCCAGTGTGAATGTTGTAGTGAATCACCTTGATTAGCATTGAATAGCTTCATCTCCTGGCTACTTCCTGCCTTGATATTCTGGGATATATGGCTGTGTGGAAAGGCCCAGTGAGTGTATAATAGGTTCAGATACAACCCTGCTTTCCTAGGTTCTGCATTCCTTCAGCAAAACTTAGAGAAGTTGCTTTTGAGGAGTCAACCCCTAGACCACTCACAAAATGGCAAAAGAGGGGTTTGCCACAGTTACTTTTTTTTGGGGGGGGGGGACTCCCAACAAAAGAGTCTCACATAAAGAGTTTTCTGGAGCTTTGGAAATCTAATGGCAAGAAAATGCTGAGATTTCTGCCTTCCCCTTTCCTTCTTTCCGCCTTTTCCCACAAGTTTGCCTCCTTTGCTTGAGTCATTCCAAAACAGCCAGGCCTTTAAACAAGTTAAATAAATATAGATAAATTCCATCACATCCTGGAAGCTCTGAGAATGGAGGGATGAGGGTGCCACAGTTCAGAAGCCTACATAACATCAGGATGCAAGTTTATTTCCAGCCGCAATTGCAGGCTGTACCCAGTGGTGTTTGTTTTGCTCTCCGTTCCCCTGTTCAGAAGGGTTCACCTCACTTTCTGAAAAAATGTGGCTTCTTGTGGAAACAAGGATTGATAAGAAAGTTTCAGTGGACACACCTTTTCCCCATGACAACTCTTTCAAGAGAGAATTTCCCTTCTTAGGGATAGATTTCTCTCCCACGTTCCAGAAGCATTCTCTCATGACGTTTCACCCACAGCTATGGCAGCCATCCTCAGAGATAGTCAGGTCTATTGGAAACTAGGCAACTGGGGTTTATATATCTGTGGAAGGTCCCAGGTTGGGAGAAGGAACTCTTGTCTGTTGGAGGCAAGTGTGAGTGTTGCAATTGGACACCTCGATTAGCACTGAATAGTCTTGCAGCTTCAAAGGTTGGCTGCTCCCAGCAGAACTCTTGTCTGCTTGTGGCAAGTGTGAATGTTGCAATTGACCACCTTGATTAGCATCGAATAGTCTTGTAGCTCCAAAGCTTGGCTGCTTCCTGCCTGGGGGAATCCTTTGTGGGGAGGTGATTAGCTGGCCCTGATTGTTTCATGCCTGGGATTCCTCTGATTTCTGAGTGTTGTTCTTTATTCACTGTCCTGATTTTTAGGGGTTTTTTTTAATACTGGTTGTCGGATTTTGTTCATTTTCATGGTTTCCTCCTTTCTGTTGAAATGGTCCACATGCTTTTTGTCCACAAGGCCAGCTGTCACCTCCCAGCAAAGGATTCCCCCAGGCAGTAAACAGCCAAGCTTTGAAGCTACAAGACTATTCGATGCTAATCAAGGTGGGAGGTGATAGCTGGCCCTGTGGACAATTTCAACAAAAAGCATGTGGACCATTTCAACAGAAAGGAGGAAATTATGAAAATGACTGCATGGAGCTGCGTTAGCTTCCTTCCAGAGCAGTACCTATTGATCTACTCATATTTGCATGTTTTCGAACTGCTAAAGATGGCAGAAGCTGGGGCTGACAGCGGGAGCTCACCCCGCTCCCAGGGATTCGAACCGCCAACCTCCCAAATCTGAAATTGCCCACCTCAGTGGTTGAGATCATAACACCTAAGACCCCCCAACAAAGGATCCCCCCAGGCAGGAAGCAGCCAGGCGGTGAAGGTGCAAGGCTTTTCAATACTAATCAAGGTGATTAATTGCAACTTGCACACTTTCAGGGAGACAAGAGTGATTTCTCTCACCCTGGATATTCCACAGATATATAAACCTCACTTACCTAGTTTCCAACAGACCTCACAACCTCTGAAGATGCTGCCATAGATGCAGGCGAAACGTCAGGAGAGAATGCGTCTGGAACATGGCCCTACAGCCTGGGAAACCTCAGAACGACCCAGACATTCCGGCCATCAAAGCCTTCGACAACACATCAAAACATTTTTCTCAAGCGTTTAAGCTACATAACATATAATTGTGTACAGATTCCTAAGATCTGCCTGGGATATGGAAATATATCAACAGTGGAAAGAATAATTCATCTAGAGCCCGATTCATGTTGAGAGAGAAGAGTATAAGAACTTACAGAAGTAGAAAGAAGTGTAGCAAATGAATGGTTTGTAATTTCTCAACCCCTTCTTTTGGATCTCTGTTCAGAAGGAATTACTAGAGATATGGGTTTTTCAGGCATCGGCCACTAGGTGGTGCTGCAGGCACGTGGATTTGGTTCAAAGCTTAGCTGAAGTCTTCACCAGGCAAGACTTTTCAAGAAAGTGTCTTTATTGAACATTAGCCGCTTCAAAATAAAACATTCCTGTAATGGGCACACATTCTGGAAATAGCTTAAAGCCCAAATTAATTGGCAAAGGCGGCGGAATTAGCGGAGGCGCGGGAAATATTGCAAAAAAATTACTATATATTTCTTAATATAGCAAATTGTTTTCTTGCAAAATTGATATTTTCTGCTGCCCGTGAAAACCCGTGCGCATTAATATTTAGGCGCCGTTCTTCCAAACGGATGGGAAGAAAGGACTCCCATACCAAATGAGCGAGGGAGACCGAGAATGAATAACAACATGGATTTCTAACATAATTATTAGAGTCACATTTGATGTTTCCGAAGGCCTTCATGGTCGGAATAACTGGGCTGCTATGCGTATATGGCCATGCTCCAGAAGCATTCTCTCCTGACGTTTCTCCCCATCTATGACAGGCATCCTCAGAGGTTGTGAGGTCTGTTGGAAGCTAGACAAGTGAGGTTTATATATCTGTGGAATGTCCAGGGGGGGAGAAAGAACTCTTGTCTATTTGAGGCAAGTGTGAATATTGCAATTAGTCACCTTGATTAGCATTGAAAAACCTTGCAACTTCAATGCATGGCTGCTTCCTGCCTGGGGAATCCTTTGTTGGGAGGTGTTAGCTGGCCCTGATTGTTTATTGTCTGGAATTCCCCTGTCTTCTGGGTGTTGTTCTTTATTTACTGTCCTGATTTTAGAGTTTTTTAAAAAATATCGGTAGCCAGGTTTTGTATATTTTCATGGTTTCCTCCTTTCTGTTGAAATTGTCCACATGTTTGTGGATTGCAATGGCTTCTCTGACATGGTGGTTGTTCGAGTGATCCAGCATTTCTATGTTCTCAGATAATTTGCTGTATCCAGGTTGGTTCATCAGGTGCTCTGTTGTGTCTGACTTCTCTAGTTGAGTTAGTCTGCAGTGACTTTCATGCTCCTTGATTCGTGTTTGGGTGCTGAAAATGAACAAAATCTGGCTGCCAGTATTTTTTTAAAAAACTCTAAAATCAGGACAGTAAATAAAAAACAACATTCAAAAACAGGGGAATTCCTGACGAGAAACAATCAAGACCAGCTAACACCTCCCAACAAAGGATTCCCGCAGGCAGGAAGCAGCCAAGATATTTTCGATTTCGATTCTATCGTTTCTATCCTGTCATATAATGCAGCTAGAACTACATTACATGGTCAGTGTAGAGCTATATCTGGCAGTTCAACACACTGCACTATTTGGCAATATAGATACTAGATCCAATCCATACTGGGTGTAAACTAGTCCTTCTCCCTAGGACTTACTTCCGAGTAGGCACACCTAGGATCGCACTCTTTTCTTTGTCCTTTCAGAGCTGTTTCCCGAATTTCATTTTACCTCGGAATATCAAGGCAGGAAATCCCACATTTTCTGCTTTGAACTGGAATCCATGGCAGTGTGGACTCAGATAATCCAGTTCAAAGCAAATATTGTGGGATTTCCTGCCTTGATATTTTGGGTTATATGGCTGTGTGGAAAGGCCCCAAAATGTGACTGGGGTCCCTTCCACACAGTTGAATAAAATCCCACATTATCCGATTTGAACTGAAACATATGGCAGTGTAGATTCAGATAACCCAGTTCAAAGCAGATATTGTGGGATTTTCTGCCTTGATGGTCTGGGTTATATGGCTGTGTGGAAGGGCCCTCGGTTGCTGTGAGTTTTCCGGGCTGTCTGGCCATGTTCCAGAAGCATTCTGTCCTGACGTTTGACCCACATGTGAGGTTGTGAGGTTTGTTGGAAACTAGGCAAGTGGGGTTTATATATCTATGGAAGGTCCAGAGTGGGAGGAAGAACCCTTCTCTGTTGGAGGCAAGTGTGAATGGTGCAATTAGCCACCATTAGCATTGAATAGCCTTGAAGCTTCAAGTCATGGCTGCTTACTGCCTGGGGGAATCCTTTGTTGAGAAGTGTTTGCTGGCCCTGATTGGTTCATGTCTGGAATTTCTCTGTTTTCTGAGTGGTGCTCTTTATTTACTGTCCTGATTTTAGAGTTTCAAAACCAAGGAACATGAAAGACACTGCAGACTAATTCAAACAGAGAAGTCAGCAATATCAGTCAGAGCACTTGATGAACCAACCTGGACACAGCATGTTATTTGAGAACACAGAAATCCACAAGCATGGGGACAACTTCAACAGAAAGGAGGAAACCATGAAAATGAACAAAATCTGGCTACCAGTATTTTTAAAAACTCTAAAATCAGGACAGTAAATAAAGAATAACACTCAAAAACAGGGGAAACCCAGACAAGAAGTTATCAGGGTCAGCTAATGGCACCCAACAAAGGATTCCCTCAGCCAAGAAGCAGCCAGGCTATGAATCTGCAAGGCTAATCAAGGTGGCCAATTGCAACATTCGCACTCGCCTCAAACAGACAAGAGTTTTTTCTCCTAACCTGGACTTTCCAGAGATATATAAACCCCACTTGCCTAGTTTCCAGCAGACCTCACAACCTCTGAGGATGCCTGACACAGATGTGGGTGAAAAGTCAGGAGGGAATACTTCTGGAACATGAAAGTACAGCCTAGAAAAATCATAGCAACCCTGTGATTCTGTCCATGAAAGCCTTCGAAAATTTTTGATGCTGTTTTAATCATTGTTGTTGCTTTAAAATAAAATTATTATTATTATTATTATTATTATTATTATTATTATTATTATTATTATTATTTAGCCCATCCGAAAAAAATTAATTTTTCGTGTCTTGGTTTTAGGCCTTTTCCTGGGGTTCTTTGGGGCACTGATTCAGAAAATCACATCGGATAGACCACATCAACTCTAGTTTCTTAGATATGGTGATCATCATGGTTTTCTATGGCGACTGGTAGATAGCATATCTAAAAAGCTAGAGCTGATAGGATGCCACTTTTGGAACCAGCAGGTCAAATAGAGCCAGAAACAGAGCTAAAAGTTTGGGGCACCAAAATGTGTGTTGGCCAGTGTTATTGCTGTTAATGGAAATGATCAACCTGTCCTAGTAGTTCCACTCTGAGGCCTTTTCTAGGCCCCTTCCACACAGCTGAATGAAATCCCACATTATCTGCTTTGAATTGGGATATATGGCAGTGTGGACTCAGATAACCCAGTTAGAAGCAGATATTGTAGATTTTCTGCCTTATTTTGGGTTATATGGCTGTGTGGAAGAACCCTCATTCCACACTGCCATATATCCCAGTTCAAAGCAGATATTGTGGATTTTCTGCCTTGACATTTGGGGTTATATGGCTGTGTGGAAGGACCCTGAGTCCACACTGCCATATATTCCAGTTCAAAGCAGATATTGTGGATTTTCTGCCTTGATATTTGGGGTTATATGGCTGTGTGGAAGGACCCTGAGTCCACACTGCCATATATTTCAGTTTAAAGCAGATATTGTGGATTTTCTGCCTTGATACTTGGGGTTATATGGCTGTGTGGAAGGACCCTGAGTCCACACTGCCATATATTCCAGTTCAAAGCAGATATTGTGGATTTTCTGCCTTGATATTTGGGGTTATATGGCTGTGTGGAAAGACCCTGAGTCCACACTGCCATATATTTCAGTTTAAAGCAGATATTGTGGATTTTCTGCCTTGATATTTTGGTTATATGGCTGTGTGGAAGGACCCTGAGTCTACACTGCCATATATTCCAGTTCAAAGCAGATATTGTGGGGCTTTCTGCCTTGATATTCTGGATTATGTGGCTGTGGGGAAGGGTTCTCTGCTTCCCAAAATGCCTGCAGCTCCAGACTAGCTGGAGAAGGAAGAAACAATTCAGAAACCGCTTTCTGAAGCCAAGACTTGGAGCCTCGTTTGGGGCTCCTAGTAACTCGCCCCCACAATCTGATTTCCCAAAAGGTTACCAAACCCAACCGTGTGCTAGAATCGCAGGCCACGCCAATCTCTCTCTTCCTGTTGCCGGGGAGAGATCTCTCCCGCGAGTTACAGTGGGTTTAATCCTCCCTGGAGAGGCTAATCCTGCGGGAAACTGGGACTATTTAATTCCTTCCCATTTCCGAGGACCCACGCGAGCTTAGCCTCCAGTTTGGCCCCCCTGAAACCTTCCCGCGAGAAGCCACGCGTCCAATTTTCACCCTTGGAGACCTTTCCACCGACAAAGACGCCTTGGAAAAAAAAAAGAAGCCGAAATCGACTCGCTTTGAGTATCTTCCCTTGCCTTTGAGCTATTGGATTGGCCTGCACCCCTCCAAGGTTTCCACCCGCGCAGAAAACCTCTCCCGTGGACTCTGTGGGCACAATCCTGATTCGCGCAAATCTAGGGCGCATAAAAGTCTGAGAAAGAAGCCTAAGGATTGCGCTGGGATCCCTTCTTCAGCCTTTAAGGAAAGAAAGAGGAGGAGGGTCAGCTTGCTAGAGTTGGAAAGAGAGAGAAAGAGGGAGCTCACTTGATCGACGGGTCTCACAAACCTAGGCAAGGATTGCGTGACTCCAGAAATATCAATCCCTTCCGAGAAGACTTATGCGCGCTTTCGTCTTGCTTTGGGAAGCGAGTTTCCAGCCCTCCTTCAATAAAACCAGCCCTTCCCATTCCCCTTTTTTCTGTTTTCTGTGGAAATCCGCCTGAAAGAGGAATCGGTCTGGGTTGTTGCGAGTTTTCCGGGATATATGACCACCACATTCCAGAAGGATTCTCTCCTGACTTTTCGCCTACATCTATGGCAGCCATCCTCAAAGATTGTGAGGTATGGTGGAAACTAGGCAAGTAGGGTTTATATATTGTGAAAGGTCCAGGGCGGGAGAAAGAACTCTTGTCTCTTTGAGGCAAATGTTGCAATTGACCACCTTGATTAGCACTGAATAGCCTTGCAGCCTCAAAGCTTGGCTGCTTACTAACTGTGGGAATCCTTTGTTGGGAGGTGTTATCTGGCCCTGATTGATTCATTGTCTGGAATTCTTCTGTTTTCAGAGCGTTGCTCTTTATTTACTGTCCTAGTTTTAGAGCTTTTTAATACCAGATTGTGTTCATTTTCATGGTTTCTTCCTTTCTGTTGAAATTGTCCACATGCTTGTGGATTTCTATAGCTTCTCTGTGTAGTCTGACATGGTGGTTGTTAGGGTGGGCCAGCATTTCTGTGTTCTCAAATAATATGCAGTGTCCAGGTTGGTTCATCCAGTGCTCTGCTATGGTTGACTTCTCTCGTTGGATTAGTCTGCAGTGCCTTTTACGTTCCTTGATTCGTGTCTGCATTTGGTGGTCCCAATGTAGACCTGTCCAGAGCTGCATGGAATACGGTAGACTCCTGCAGAGGTGAGAGGATCTCTCTTCTCCTTTGCTGAACGTAGCATGTGTTGGAAAGAAGGAAACCATGAACATGAACAAAACCTGGCTACCAGTAGAGTAGAGTCTCACTTATCCAAGCTTAACGGGCTGGCAGAATCTTGGATAAGCAAATATCTTGGATAATAAGAAGGAATTAAGAAAAAGCCTATTAAACATCAAATTAGGTAATGATTTTACAAATTAAGCACCAAAACATCGTGTTATACAACAAATTTGACAGAAAGAGTAGTTCAATACACAGTAATGTTATGTTGTAATTACTGTATTTATGAATTTAGCACCAAAATATCATGATATATTAAAAACATTGACTACAAAAATGCCTTGGATAATCCAGAACCTTGGATGAGCGAGTCTTGGATAAGTGAGACTCTACTGTATTTAAAAACTCTAAAATCAGGACAGGAAATAAAAAAACACGCAGAAAACAGAGCAATTCCAGACATGAAATAATCAATGACAGCTAATGCCTCCCAACGAAGGATTCCCCAAGCAGTAAGCAGCCAGACCTTGAAGCTGAAAAGCTATTCAGTGCTAATCAAGGTGGCCAAGCGCAACAATCACACTTTCCTCAAACAGCCAAGAGTTCTTTCTCCCAACCTGGCCATTCCAAAGATATATAAACCCTAGTTGCCTATATTCCAACAGACCTCACAACCTCTGAGGATGCCTGCCATAGATGCAGGCGAAACGTCGGGAGAGAATGCTTCTGGAACGTAGCTATGCAGCCGGAAAACTCACAACAACCCAGTGAACAACAGAAGGGATGGGTCTCTTCGAAACCGCGAGTGAAGGAGAAGCAAACCAGAAGAGGAAAAAAGTTTCACACTTCCCAAGGAGGAAAGAGGAAAAGTGGGGGGAAACCCTCTTGGGTTTAAGAGCAGGGCATCCATACTGTCCTATAACGCAGTTCAATCCGTTGTTGCTGCTTGGGCTAAAAGACAGCAAATCCCGAGACAGAGAGAGATCACTTGGGCAAGCTGAGAAAGAACTCCTTCACCATAGACAGACACTCGGTGGCGCAATGGGTTAGACCCTTGTGTCGGTAGGGCTGCTGACGGAAAGGTCGGAGGTTCGAATCCACTCAGGTCAATTATCTCACACCAGAAGCTACTTGCAGTTTCCTTGATTCGTGTTTGGGCAATGCGTTTGGTGGTCCCTATGTAGACTTATCCACAGCGGCACGGAATACGGTTGACTCCTGCAGAAGTGAGAGGATCCCTTTTGTCCTTTGCTGAACGTAGAATGTGTTGGAACAAAACCTGGCTACCTATATATATATATATATATTAAAAAAAACTCTGAAATCAGGACATTAAATAAAAAAACAACACTCATAAAACAGGCATTCCAGACGTGAATCAATCAGGGCCAGGTAACACCTCCCAACAAAGGATTCCCCCAGGCAGTAAGCAGCCAGACTTTGAACATGAAAGGCTATTCAATGCTAATCAAGGCGGCCAATTGCAACATTCATACTTTCCTCAAACAGACAAGAGGAAACACACTTAAAGACACACACATAAAGGGCAAAATCATAACCTAATTTGATGTTTAATAGGCTTTTCCTTAATCCCTCCTTATTATCCAAGATATTTGCTTACCCAAGGTTCTGCCGGCCCGCTTAGCTTGGATAAGTGAGACTCTACTGTACCACTTAAGTAAAGGTAAAGGTTTTCCCCTGACATTAAGTCCAGTCGTGACCGACTCTGGGGGTTGGTGTTCATCTCCATTTCTAAGCTGAAGAGCCGTAGACACCTCCAAGGTCATGTGGCCGGCATGACTGCATAGAGCGCCGTTACCTTCCCGCCCGAGCAGTACCTATTGATCTACTCACATTTGCATGTTTTCGAACTGCTAGGTTAGCAGGAGTTGGGGCTAACAGCGGGCGCTCATTCCGCTCCCGGGATTTGAACCTGGGACCTTTTGGTCCGCAAGTTCAGCAGCTCAGCGCTTTAACACACTGTGCCACCAGGGGCAAAAAAACAAACAAAACCGTGGGACACTCTGGAAGGGATTAATTAAATAAATTATTTTATTTCCAATATCCAAAACTCTTCTTTTTGTTTTATATAGCGCGATAAAATATGTGAATGTGGCTTGACATTGAAGAAGTTGGTGGTGGCGACGGCCGACAGGAAGCTCTGGCGTGGCTGAAGGAATAAACAACAAATAAAATACTACAATAAAACGCCAATCCATGGGTGGATTGTAGCCGAAGGAAATTGAATTCGGATCTGGCTTTGGTTTCGGGTGGGGGGATTTAACGTCCTCCGACACAGGAAGGAAGAAAGGAGGCCTTGCTTAGAAAAATAAGCAAGCCGTGGCGCGATACTGACGCGCGTTGGACCTCTTTGTTCCCCGAAAGATGGGGAGATTTCAGCCCAAATTGGGCCCTATGGAGCCTGCTTCCCAAAGCCCCCCTTTCCCCCTTCTTTTGGGGATATTTCCACCTGCCTGGGCGTGTGGACGTCGGCTTTCTCTTCGGCTAATCCTGCCATAGACTTGAACTCGCTCCTTTAATAGAGGCAGCGGCGCTGGGGAAGGGGCCAAAGGTCTCCCGTTTTCTCCGTAAGGCCCCCCGTTAAATTAAAATACCGCATTTAACCAGGCATGGGGCGCGTGGCAGGAGATTGGAAAGCTCATCCTGAGGATCAAAATAACCCAAGATATTAAATCCAGGAAACGGAGTGAATAAAGTAGCCCCTAGCTTGAAACGAGCACACGCACCTCAAGAACTGTTGCCTCCTTGGGCAGATATATATATCATTGGAAAGCATTGTAAACACACTCTCACTCTCAATCTAGCAATTGTTTTAGCCGCTTATAAACATATAGCTGTGCTTTTGGAGGTGCCAATGCGCATGAGAGCGAAAGTGCTATACTCTTTCCGTCTGTATATGTAGGACTGTTGAGTTTATGACCAAATAACATCTCCAGCCATATGTGTCAATATGTGTCTATGGAGGAAAATGTTATGAATCCAGCCACAGTGTTCTCAATTCCTCATTCTCTTGACTATAACCTCTCTCTATAACTAATACTTTTCTCCCATTTGATGCTGAGGAAAGAGGGTCGGATCCTAACAGGATATTTCGACTTCTTCGGGTGTGACAACTCGATTATATTTAAGCTCCCCAAGGCTGGATCTACACTGCCAAATCATGCATTATATGGTCAATGTATAGACCCATCGTTCTACAGTTTGGACAGGGTGGGTCAAAAAGTTTTGCCTCTTGTGTCACAAAAACGTTGAGAATGAACACGTCACAGCAGGAGTTGCTACAGATCGTAACTGTCCTCTACACAAAAATACATTCAGCATAGTAAAGTAAAGGTAAAGGTTTTCCCCTGACGTTAAGTCCAGTCTTCACCGACTCTGGGGGTTGGTGCTCATCTCCATTTCTAAGCCGAAGAGCCGGCGTTGTCCCTAGACACCTCCAAGGTCATGTCATCAATTTGTACACATTTGAACCTTCGTTTAACCCAGGCATTTGGGACAAATTTTGCTTTCCTGACCCATGTCTTAACGTCAATCAAGTCATTGCATCTGAAACTACGTTGGTTGTCTTTCAGGGGTCCAAACAGGTCAAAGAAGGGGTCAGATTATCAACATGCTTCAAGCGATTGTGGATTTCCTTAGGTGAACAATTCTTTGGCCAGATCAGAGCGAGGGAGGCATTACTTTTTGACCTACTCTCGCCGAGCGAGTGTGGATTTCCTTAAGTGCACCTTCTTTGGCTCTTTCTTTTAGCTTGAGATTCATGATTCCAATCAGTGAATTGGAAGAAGAAAATACTATATCGGAAGAGTAAAGTGACCTCTACTATATCACATATAGATAGTCCTATAGCTGTGAAAGAAGTGAAAGTTAGAGCGATGGAGGCATTACTTTTTGATCCACCCCCGTCAAGCATGAATTTCCTTAATTCAACCTTTTTTTGGCCAGACATTCAATGACGGACTCTTTCTTTTAGCTTCAGATTCATGATTCCAATCAGTCAAAAAAGCCTATATCAGTAGAGTAAGGTGACCTCTAGGAGCCTCCGATGGCTCAGTGTGTTAAAGCACTGAGCTGCTGAACTTGCAGACCGAAAGGTCCCACGTTCAAATCCAGGGAGCGGAGTGAGCGCCCGCTGTTAGCTCCAGCTTCTGCCAACCTAGCAGTTCGAAAACATGCAAATGGTACCGCTCAATAGGTACCGCTCCGGCGGGAAGGTAACGGCGTTCCTTGCAGTCATGCCAGCCACATGACCTTGGAGGTGTCTATGGACAACGCCGGCTCTTTGGCTTAGAAATGGAGATGAGCACCAACCCCCAGAGTCGGACACGACTGGACTTAACGTCAGGGGAAACCTTTACCTTTACCTAAGGTGATCTCTAACATATCTTGCATAGATGGTCCAGTAGATGTGAAAGAAATAAAAGTTAGAGCGATGGAGGCATGACTTTTTGACCCACTCTAGTCCAGCGGTGATGGCTTTCCTTAGGTGCACAGCCTTTTTGGCCAGACATTCAATGACGAATTCTTTAGTTTAGCTTCGGATTCATGGTTCCAATCAGTCAATTGGAAGAAAGAAAGACTATATCAGTAAAGTGATCTCTAACATATCATGCATAGATGGTCCAGTAGATGTGAAAGAAGTCAAAGTGGAGGCATGACTTTTTGACCCTTTTTGACGAACTGCTAGGTGCTTTGCTTTGCTTTGAATGCGATTTCCTGCTTCTTAGCAGGGGGTTGGACTGGATGGCCCATGTGGTCTCTTCCAACTCTACTATTCTATGATTCTATGATTCTATGACCCACCTCTGTATTATTTGGAATCAATTTTGTTATATTCATTATATGAAAGGGAAAGGGCCGGAAAGAGTAAAAAATACAAAGGGAGAGAGATTCGTGACCATACAGCCCTAAAAACTCACAGCAACCCAGAGTTGGATTGTTTTGAACCAGGACAAGCCCTGTTTTGAACCAGGACAGAGATGTGTCTCGCAGCACCTTCCCAAAAACAAACCACAGCCAATAGACGAGAAAGACGCCAGATCTTTCCTTTTCCTTTCTTCTTTTCTTTTCTTTTTTTTAATCATTAATGGTAAACGTGAAAAATACCTGCTGGTGCTTCACTTGAGACGAGTGGTAATTGGTAAAAATAGGAGGCTGATGAATAGATAATAGATCCTTAACTGCCAATAAACAGTAAGCAGCAGGCGGCCCCGAGGAGGGGTGGGATGGTCACGATTCGGCGGCGGGAGCCAATGGGAGGGCGAGGACGCGGCCCTTAAAAAATCCGGCGGGCGAGAAGGAAAACGCGGATAAGGACTCCAAGGCCGGAACCGGGGAAGGGTCGCCCATCTGGCCTCAGCTTGGTCTGCATCTGAGCTCCGAAAGGGAGAGAGAGGAAGCCCAGGAGGGACCCAAACAGCCACTCGCCTCTTGCTCAAGTTATGTGTTTACTTCCGGGTTGGAAGAGAAGAGAAACAGGTTGGCTGAGGAAACTCCCCAAAGCCACTCTTGGAAGTGACTTGGCGTCACCTTGAAAGGCATCCAAACAGACCTCAGAGAGGGACTCCGCGATTGGGTTGCTGTGAGTTTCCCGGGCTGTATGGTCATGTTCCAGAAGCATTCTCTCCTGACGTTTCGCCTGCATCTATGGCAGGCATCCTCAGAGGTTGGGAGGTCTGTTGGAAACTAGAAAAGTGGGGTTTATATATCTGTGGAATGTTCAGGGTGGGAGAAAGAACTCTTGTCTGTTGGAAGCAAGTGTGAATGATGCACTTGTCCATATTTGCATTGAAAAGCCTTGCAGCTTCAAAGCCTGGCTGCCTTCTGCCTGGTGGAATCCTTTGTTAGGAGATATTAGCTGGCCCCGAGTGTTTCTTGTCTGGAATTCCCCTGTTTTTGAGTGTTGTTTTGTTACTATCCTGCTTTTAAGAGTTTTTTTTAATACTGGCAGCCAGATTTTGTTCATTTTCATGGCTTCCTCTTTTCTGTTGAAATTGTTCACGTCCTTGTGGATTTCAGTGGCTTCTCTGTGTAGCCTGACACGGTGGTTGTAAGAGTGGCCTTGCAGCTTCAAAGCCTGGCTGCTTCCTGCCTGGTGGAATCCTTTGTTGGGAGGTGTTAACTGGCCCTGATTGTTTCCTGTCTGGAATTCCACTGTTTTCAGGGTGTAATTTTTTATTTGCTATCCTGCTTTTAAGAGTTTTTTTTAAATACAGGTAGCCAAATTTTGTTCATTTTCATGGATTCCTCCTTTCTGTTGAAATTGTCCACATGCTTGTGGATTTCAATAGCTTCTCTGTTTAAGGCAAATGTTGCAGTTGATCACCTTGATTAGCATTGAATAGCCTTGCAGCTTCATACCTGTGGGAATCCTTTGTTGGGAGGTGTCATCTGGCCCTGATTGTTTCCTGTCTGGGATTCCCCTGCTTTTCAGAGTGTTATTCTATGTTTACTGTCCTGATTTTAGAGTTTTTAAAATACTGGTAGCCAGATTGTGTTCATATTCATGATTTCCTCCTTTCTGTTGGGATATCCCACATGCTTGTGGATTTCAGTGGCTTCTCAGTGTAGTCTGACATGGTAATTGTTAGAGTGGTCCATCATTTCTGTGTTTTCGAATGATATTCTGTGTCTAGGTTGGTTCATCAAGTGCTCTGCTATGGCTGACTTCTTTGGTTGGATTAGTCTGCAGTGCCTTTCAAGTTCCTTGATTCATGCCTGGGCATTGCTGCGTTTGGTGGCCCTTATGTAGACTTGTCAATGTCCACAAATGCATGGCTGACTGTGGATTTCAGTGGCTTCTCAGTGTAGCGTGACTCTTGGAAGTGACTTGGCGTCACCCTGAAAGGCATCCAAACTGACCTCAGAGGGGGATTCGGGGGATTACCTGCCTCATCACACTAGAGCATGAATCCACTTTAAATCCGGTTTCTGCCTCCTGCAGAATTCTCGGGTTTGTAGTCTGGTGAGGCCCACTGTCTGTCTGAGATGTTTAAAGCCCCCTGCCTAAAGTGGATTTAAAGTGGATCCAAGCTCTAGTATGATCTCTATGGCAAGGAGGCATCTCCACCAGCTTCTTCTCTAAACCCAGACTTCTCCTCCAGTCTTGGCCATCACACACACCCCGAGGGATGTTTCCCCTCTTTCCCTCCCCCTCCATAGCACCAGCCCTGCCCAGCAGTTCCTCACCTGACTCCTCTCCGAAGCTGCGCCGAAGCGTCTCCGTCTCGGCTCCGCTTTCCTTCGGACGAAGAAGAGTCCGTTCCAGTTCCGGGCTGGGAATCCACCCGTCCAGGATCGCGGGGGCCAGAAGTTTTCGCCTCTGACGCACTTGAAAGCGCCTTTCTGCTTCTCCCTCGCTCTCTCTCGCTCTCTCTCTCTCTCTCTCTCTTTCTCTTTCCTTCCTTCCCTCCTCCTCCTCCGCCCCCCTCCAGGCGAGTAATAGCGACCAATCATCAAGCCATTTACCAGGCTTCAGAGGAAGCTGTTTATGTGATCCTCCTGCACTAATTAGGCTCATGAACTAACAAATCGTTCGCACCACTTCGTCCTCCTCTGCTTCTTTCTCCTCTTGTGCCATGGATCAAGGCTGGACTTAAGCTGAGGAAGAGACAGAAGGGACCGGAGGAGGAAGAGGTAAAACGAAAGGAAGCAAACAAGGAAGGGAGCGTCCAATTTTTGCAACTTTTTTGCCAAGCGAAGTCTTTTTTTCCCCCCTTCCCCGGATGAAGTGAGTGAGTGAGCCCAAGAGGGGCGGCAGGCAAGCGCCGGATTTTGGATTTCGGTCCCTGGGAGCTTGAGGACGCCGCGGAGGAGGTTTTGGGGGGTTTGAGGGAGGGAAGAGGGTGGGTTGGCGGGGAGGGGGCGCCGCCGGGATGTTCCAACCCACCCCGAAGCGCTGCTTCACCATCGAGTCGCTGGTGGCGAAGGACAGCCCCACGGCTTTGCCGGCCTCCCGAGGCCCCGCCGAGGAGCCCCTCCGCCCGGCCGCCCTCAGCTACACCAACGCCGCCGGGCCCGTCAACCCCTTCCTCAACGGCTTCCACGCCGCCGCCGCCGCCGCAGCCGCCGCCCGAGGCGTCTACGCGGCCAACCCGGACCTGGTCTTCGCCGAGGCCAACGCGCCCGTCCACCCGCCGCCTCCGCCGCCCCACCCGCCGCCCCACGCTTTGGGCGCCCACCCGCTGCCCGGCGCCCACGCCCCGCACCCGCTCTTCGCCGCCTCGCAGCAGCGCGACCCCGCCGCCTTCTACCCCTGGCTCATCCACCGCTACCGCTACCTGGGGCACCGCTTCCAAGGTAAGCCTCCCAAAGCAAGCCAAGCCCCTTCGGAGCTTCCTCGTCACTTCCTTCGCCACTCCGTGCAATTTGGACGCTGTGGGCTCTTCCACACAGCCCTAGATCCCACAATATCAAGGCGGAAAATCCCACATTACCTGCTTAGAACTGGGTTATCTCAGGGCCCTTCCAACAGCCCTATATCCCACAATATCAAGACAAAAAACTCCACATTATCTGCTTTGAACTGGGTTATCTCAGGACCCACACAGCCCTATATCCCAGAATATCAAGGCAGAAAACTCCACATTATCTGCTTTGAACTGGGTTATCTCAGGACCCTTCCACACAGCCCTATATCCCAGAATATCAAGGCAGAAAACTCCACATTATCTGCTTTGAACTGGGTTATCTCAGGACCCTTCCACACAGCCCTATATCTCAGAATATCAAAGCAGCAAACCCCACATTATCTGCTTAGAACTGGGTTATCTCAGGGCCCTTCCACACAGCCCTATATCCCAGAATATAAAGGCAGAAAATCCCACAATATCTGCTTAGAATTAGTTTATTTGAGGGCCGTTCCACACAGCCCTATATCCCACAATATCAAGGCAGCAAACCCCACATTATCTGCTTAGAACTGAGTTATCTCAGGACCCTTCCACACAGCCCTATATCTCAGAATATCAAAGCAGCAAACCCCACATTATCTGCTTAGAACTGGGTTATCTCAGGGCCCTTCCACACAGCCCTATATCCCAGAATATAAATGCAGAAAATCCCACAATATCTGCTTAGAATTAGTTTACTTGAGGGCCGTTCCACACAGCCCTATATCCCACAATATCAAGGCAGCAAACCCCACATTATCTGCTTAGAACTGGGTTATCTCAGGGCCCTTCCACGCAGTCCTATATCCCAGAATATCAAGGCAGAAAATCCCATAATATCTACTTTAAACTGGGTTTTCTGAGTGCCCTTCCACGCAGTCCTATATACCACAATATCAAGGCAGAAAATCCCATAATATCTACTTTAACCTGGGTTTTCTGAGGGCCCTTCCACGCAGTCCTATATACCACAATATCAAGGCAGAAAATCCCATAATATCTACTTTAAACTGGGTTTTCTGAGGGCCCTTCCACGCAGTCCTATATACCACAATATCAAGGCAGAAAATCTCACATTACCTGAGTGTGGACCCACTTCAAAGCAGATACAATAGGGGTTTCTGCCTTTCTATGTGTTCACACTCAGATATTGTGGGATTTTCTGCCTTGGTATTCTGGGATATAGGGCTGTGTGGAAGGCCTCCTGGCAGCATTTTATCCTGTTCTTTCTGCCTCATCTCTTGGCCCCAGATGACACCAGATTTCCTGGGTTAAACAATGTCATTTCCCAACGGGCAAACTTCGGTCCTCTCTCAAGGTGTTTTGGACTTTTTCTCCCACCATTCCTAACAGCCTCAGCCCCCTTCCTTTTCCATAGTACTAACACATCGTATATTAGTATTAGTACATTAGTATTCCTTACAGGATCATAGCCAGAAAAATATTTCGGGGGGGGGGGGGGGTTTGAAACTTTTTTTAGCGAATCATGAAGAGTAATTCCATAACGCAAAATAATTTAGGAAATGATCAGGCTCTATCGGTAAACTTGAGTGGACACTCAAGACATATAAACTTCCGTGGACACTGGACAGACACTCATGGGGATTTGCTTAACAGTAAAAAAATTCATGAGTAAACCAGGTTCTTTTTTAAACTTGAAAAATTTCGGGGGGATTTGAACCCCTACCCTTGTCTATAGCTCTACTAACAGCTTCAGCCTCCTTCCTTTTCCACATACATTAGTATTAGTAGTACATTAATATTCCCCCGTGGCGCAGGGAGTGAAACCGATGAGCTACTGAACTTACTGACGGGAAAGGTCCAACCGCCGACCTTTCGAATTCAGGGAATGGGGTGAGCTCCCGTTGTAAACCCCAGCTTCAGCCAACTAAGGACTTCATCACACTGGAGCTTGGGTCCATTTTAAATCCACTTTAAATCAACTTTAAGGAGGGGGCTTTAAACCGCTTGCTCAGCCAGACAGGTTCTGGGCCTCACCAAACTACAAACTCCAGAATTGTGCAGGAGGCAGAAACCGGATTTAAAGTGGATTCATGATCTAGTGTGATGAGCAGAAAAAATCGGGGGGGGGGGAGGGGGGGTTGAAACCTTTTTTTTTTTTTTTAGCGAATCATGAAAAATAGTTCCACAATGCAAAAATAATATAGAAATCAGGCTCCATTGATAAACTTCAGTGGATACTCAAGACAGATAAACTTCAGTGGACACTCATGAGGATTTGGTTAACCAGTTAAAAATCATGAGTAAACCAGGTTATTTAAAAATCTAAAAAAATTCGGGGGGGGGGCGAACCCCTAACCCCCCCCCTTCGCTACAGCCCTAGTGATGAGGCACCTAGCAGTTCGAAAACATGCAAATGTGGGTAGATAAATAGCTACTGCTCCTGCGGGAAGGTAAGATCTTTGGCTTTGGAATGGAGATGAGCACCAACCCCCAGAGTCGGACACGACTAGACTTAATGTCAGGAGAAAACCTTTATAATAATAATAATAATAATAATCATCATCATCATCATCATCATCATCATCATCATCATCATTTGACTTTTCACCCCAGCTACATCTGTCTTTCTCTGTGCAATATCACTTTATTGGGGCTTTCTGGTGCGGAATAAAAGAAAAGGAGTCAAAAGATCGGAAGGAAGCATCAGCCAAACATTCTAAACTTCATAGTATAGGGATCTCCTCACACTAGAGCTTGGATCCACTTTAAACCCACTTTAAACAGCTCAGCCTCACCAAACTACAAACCCCAGCATTTTGTAAGAGACAGAAACCGGATTTAAAGTGGATCCATGCTCTGGTGTGATGAGGCGATATGACACATGAAGGACCACTTTAGTTTGAAATTCCACTCTTTTGAAGCCAATTGTGAAATAAATTTCAATTGAACGGAGTCGGAAATTTTATTGTACCGAATTTATGATTTTAAAAAACCAAAAAAATATGTATAATTTTCACTATTTTAGTGTTTGTCATGGAATAAAATAAAAGGAAAGGATCTGAATGGTGGGAGTTAAAAGTCCAAAACACCTGGAGGGACCAAGTTTGTCCATGCCTGTTCAGAAACATAGTTTTTCAATGAATATCTCATCCAGTTTCAAGTAATTCAACTGTACCATAGCAGCGGTTTCGATGGCCTCTTCAGGATGACACCAGGTTTGCTCCTGGGTTAGAAATGCAATTTCCGAATCGGTTCCGAAACGTAGTTTTTCCATGAATATCCCATCCAGTTTCTTGCAATTCAACCTAGTTCGTAGCAGCCACACAAGAACAACGAAGTTTCCTCCTATTTTACAAGTCAGGATACTTTCAAACCAGGAACAGATTTTTTTTTTACATAGGGCCCTTCCATACAGCCAGAATATCGAGGCAGAAAACCCCACAATATCTGCTTTGAACTGGGTTATTTGAGTCCACACTGCAATATATCCCAGTTCAAAGCAGATAATGTGGGATTTTATTCAGCTGTGTGGAAGGGGGTATAGTGTAATCTGTGTAGATGAGAGCCACCCATGCCTCAGTCTCAAATATCGTGTTTTTATGGGCATTGGCATCAATTGGGTCTGTGCAAAAACCCAATAAGAGTTTTCGCCAGGCCACACAGAGAAAATAATAGGAAGGTGGGATATACCCTTGTCCTGTCAGAACTGCTGAAGGAAAAGTCCTCGAATTCGGGGAGAGCGGGTGAGCTCCCGTCTGTCAGCTCCAGCTTCACATGCAGGGACATGAGAGAAGCCTCCCACAGGATGGTAAAACACCAACAACAAAATAATAATATCCGGGCGTCCTCTGGGTAACGTCCTTGCAGACGGCCAATTCCCTCACACCAGAAGCGACTTGCAGTTTCTCAAGTTGCTCCTGGCACTAAAAAAAAAAAAAACTTTCCCCATTTGGCTCGACAAAGTCCAGTTTGGGGTTGTCTGTAGACCCTACATCTCCAGCCAATCGATATTTGAGAGGCCATAATGGTGTGTATGTGTGTGTGTGTGTGTGTATCCCATTAGGTCTCTGCAAAAGCCCAAGTAAGTTTTCGTCAGGCCACATAGGGAAAATAATATGCCTCTCAGGCAGCGATTGGCTGGAGAGAGTTAAAAATGTTGGGTCTATAGACAACTCCAATTTAGACTTTGTCGAGACAAATAGGGAAAGTTATTGAAAGGGAGTCATATTCGCCCTGCCAATGAGAGGAGAGAAGTAAATAATAATAATAGTAATAATAATAATAATAACTATTATTATCATTAATATCATTATTGTTATTTATCAGACCGACTGAGATAGAGAGGGTTGGGGGGGGGGGGTGTTGGCAGGAATTCGTCGGGCCAAATGGGAGAAATAATAGAAGTGGACCTTCCACAGATATATAAATCCCACTTGCCTAGTTTCCGACAGACCTCACAACCTTTGAGGATGCCTGCCACAGATGCAGGCGAAACGTCAGGAAAGAATGCTTCTGGAACATGGCTATACAGCCTGGAAACCCAATAAAGGTGGAGGTTGTTGAAGGGAACCTAATCCCCCCATCCAAAAAAAGAAAACTTAGCATTTCCCTGAAATATATTTGTGTCCGCTGAAAGTAATGGATTGATGAGGACTCATTCCCAGACTCTAGATTTTTTTTTTCTCTTCCCCGCTGAGTTCGTGGGAAGTTGAGAGAACTGTCACTGCCTGGGAGAGAGAAAGAGAGACCAGAAAGGCCAGGGTTTCGGGTGGAAATGTTGGTGTGAAAGGCTCCACGGTTCTCCCCCCCTCCCTCAGGACAGACAGACAGACAAACAGACAGCACCCCGAGAAGGGCGAAAATAGCACCGCCACGATCGGGCCTTTTTCCGCCTTCTTTTCGGACACTTTCTAGCTAAAATTGTGGCCTAGCGGCGGAGCTGGAGAGAGGGCAAAACCATCCATAAATTATCCTGCAATAGAGGCTTGTCTTGGAACACAAGGCAAAAGGCGACTGATCAAAAGAAGGGAGCAAGAGAGAAACCGAAAGCGGAGAGAGAAAGGCAGAAAGGTATTGAAACCTGGCACTTGTATTCAGCCGCTTTTTAACACACACACCACTTTGTGAGCTCTCCTACTTTAAAATCCGCAAGGTTTTATTTTATTTTTGGATGAAATTGTCTTTAAGACGGGTTGCTGTGAGTTTGAAGCCCCAAAGAGCTAATGATAGCGAAGTTTAGAGCCTCTAAAACGATATGGAAGGACAGATGGTTTACATATTTTCCTAACTTTTTAAAAACAGCTCCAAAACAAGGCGCTCATTTCCAAAGATATTCTCCCTTTCCCTCCTAAGAGTAAGGGCCCTTCCAGGCAGCCTTATCTCCCGGAATATCAAGGCAGGAAATCCCACATTATATAACTGTGGACTCAGATAAGCCAGGGCTCTTCCACACAGCCCTGTGTCCCAGAATACCAAAGCAGAAAATCCTACATTATTTGAGTGTGGACTCGGATAACCCAGTTCAAATATCCCAGAATATCAAAGCAGATATAGTGGGATTTTCTACCATGATATTCTGGGATATAGGGGCTGTGTTTGGCATTGTTAGCTTGAGATTTAAAAATCAAGACCTTTAAGATCAGGCTTTCTTAGGAAAGGGCCTCTTCGCCTTTTGGCCCGGCTTCTTTTCCGCCCTTGATCTCAACCAAAGAGGCGGTTTCTCCCAGCAAAAGGCCTCTCTTCCCCTTCCTTTTGCCTTGGTTTTACACTGGCAAAGATACTTTGAAAAAGAAACGGAGGGAGATCAAATGAAGGCAGGTGTGAGACCAAACTATTGGGCGTAAAGGAGAGTTGCCCGCCTGGAGCCTCAATGAGGCCAAAGGGTTCAAGGCCCTTGGGATCCGGTTAGTATAAATGGAGGTCGCCTTTCTTGTCCCACGCATTTGAATTCCTTGGGGAAAGAGTATTATTATTATTCCCCATATTTTAATTCAACTTAGCATATCATTTCTTATTATAGAATCAACAAAGGATAGAAATAATTGATATAATATTTGACAGTTATCTAAATGTTTCCCTAAAACGAATAGTAGTTGCTGTTATTGTTACATATATTTTGGTGCCTCAAATGTTAGCCCTGTTTCTGGATAGATTTGACCTGCGGATTCCAAAAATGGCAATCGTTTTCTCTTATCAGCTCTAGTTTTTGAGATACAGAACATATGCCACCTACCAGTAGCCATCTGCCGGCCCATAGGAAACCATGATAACCATATCTAAGAAACTAGAGCTGATGCGGTTGACATCCAATGCGATTTTCTGCCTCAGCCGCTCCAAAGGAACCCAGGAACAGGTCTGAAAACTAAGGGTCAAGAATATCAAGGCAGAAAATCCCACAATGTCGGCTTTGAACTGGGTTATCTGAGTCCACACTGCCGTATATTCCAGTTCAAAGCAGATAATGTGGGATTTTATTCAGCTGTGTGGAAGGGGCCTAAACCCAGTCCTTTTATAATAGATTAGGGTTTTTTTTCTAGTACTCTTGAATCCTCTCCCGATGAAGTTTCGAAGTACTCAGTTTTATATTTTTTTATTTGAATGTCTTTTATGATTTTTTTTTCATTGTTAGTCTTATTCTGTTGATCGCCTGTTTTGTTTATTAAGTTACAGTTAGGTTGTTTCTATTGTCTATTGCCTTGATGTATACTATTTTGTATCCTTTTCTTTGGGCATTGAATGGTTGCCATATGTTTGGAAATCGCCCGGAGTCCCTTCGGGGGAGATAGGGCCATCAATAAATAAATAAATATTATTATTATTATTATTATTATTATTAACACAACAAGATGAGTCCACAGCAGACACTCTGCTGGCTGTTGTATTGGGTCACATTGTATTGGATTATTATTATTATTATGACACCATGAACACGCACGTACACACATCACAGTCCAATGCATGCGCACAGGCACACATAAATATATTATATATATGTTTATGTATCAATGCTGGATTGTGTTATTTCATCTCCGGGTGGAAAATAATGCATTTTGTTTGCTCCAATGCGCCCCACCCCCAGTTGTTGGCAGCAGAGGAAAGTGAGGATTTGCCACCTTTGCCTTGAAACAACAGCCACGGGGTGAAAACGACCCAAACTTTGTGTGTGATACGCACACAAACAGAGAGGGCGAGAGGGAAGAAATGAAGAGTGAAAGAGAAGAAAGGAAGGATTTTGGAGATTTTTTTTCTTGTCAGTCGCTTCTAGTGTGGAATTGACCGTCTGCAAGGACGTTGCCCAGGGGATGTTTGGTGTTTGACCATCCTGTGGGAGGCTTCTCTTATGTCCCTGAATGGGAAGCTAGAGCTCACCCCACTCCAGGATTCGTTTGGGTCAGCAGTTCAGCACAAAGGTTTAACCCATTGCGCCATCGGGAGCTCCAGTTTTGGAGATGAATCTTTCTAAAACCCAGAAATAATTCCATTCTAACCATTGAGATGAGAGGCAGGTTTGGGAAATGGATGAATTCCCCTCTCCAATTGATTTCGCCCTGGGATGGGTTTGGGTCTGTGACTCTCGAAAGAGCAGCTGAAGCGTCCTTAAATCAATCTGTTGCCAAGACAAGGGTCTTGTCCTCCGTGGAAGGGAAAAAGGGTGTAAAAAGAAAGGGTTGAAAACTCGTTGTGTGTGTGTGTGTGGATCCAGAGCGATTGATAGTTTTCCCGAAACGCGTTTCCTCGAAGGTCTCCAACCAATTCTGTAGCCTGGTCCTTCAAACCAACCAACTTTGGGTGGGTGGGTGGGTAGGTGGGGGATTATTCATTTCTGGCCTCCTTAGACTCTTTTAAAATCAAAGAACCCTAAAGACGACGCTTTCAAAGCATATTATCGCCTTTTCAGAGGGTCACGGCTTTGTTTAGTTTTCGAAAAGGACATCCAAATCAATCAATATCCTCACCTCCTTTTCGATTTCTCCTCGGAGAGACGTTACCCAAGTATATTATCATCGTGTTATGCGTGGCCGGAATCACTGGGTTCCTGTGAGTTTCCCTGGGCTGAATGGCCATGTTCCAGAAGCATTATCTGCTGACGTTTCGCCTATATGGGCGAAACGTCAGGAGAGAATGCTTCTGGAATAATAATAATAATTCACTTTATTTCTCTTCCGCCCTATGATGCTGAAGGGACTCAGGGCGGATTCCAACACACAATGCCTTAAAAAAAACAACAGATAAATATTGGCATAAAATCCCAACAAGACCCCATGAAGCATAGCCATACAGCCCGGAAAAGTCACAGCAATCTATATCATCATCATCATCATCATCATCATCATCATCATCATCATCCTTATTAGTTAATAATAATGATATTATTAAAATATTTTCTCTGGGCGGAAAATAATAAACTACTATTACTACTACTAGTAGTAGTAGTCTTGTCCTAGTAGTAATAGTAGTAGTAATAATAATAATAATAATAATTTATTTATTTACCATACTTGTAAGGCGGTCTTACAAAGGCAACAATTCAATGCTGCATGTATACATACACCAAGGAATAAACAAAACATGAAAACCAACCAATTAAAGCATAACATTAAACCAAGCATTAAAATCACATAATCCAAGTCAGATTCCAAGGCCAGTCCGGGTCAGCATTACATTAGTTTAGAGTCTAAGATTGCACTGCTCCCATTGTTGGCCAAAGCCATGTTTTTAGTTGTTTTCTGAATGCAATTATTTTCTCCTGGTTGTTGTGACTGTGCCTAAAGTATTTTGACTTTCCCGTTTTTCCCACCAGGCAACGAAACGAGCCCCGAAAGCTTCCTTTTGCACAATGCCCTCGCCAGGAAACCCAAACGGATCCGCACCGCCTTCTCGCCGTCGCAGTTGCTGAGGTTGGAGCACGCCTTTGAGAAGAACCACTACGTGGTCGGGGCGGAGAGGAAGCAGCTGGCGCACAGCCTCAGCCTCACGGAAACTCAGGTGAGTTGGCTATTATTATTATTATTATTATTATTATTATTATTATTATTATTATTATTATTATTATTATTATTATTCAGTACCCTGGTCTTTGGTTATGCCGACAGGGGGATTCGAACCTGCAACCTACAGATCATCAACTCAACCATTAATTAGTTCAGCAGTCCAGGGCACAAGGGTTTGCAACACCAATGCTATGCATTCAATGCTATGGATTGACCAAGTCTGCCAAATAGCCAAGCCTAGGATTCCACAGCGTTGAGAGCCAGGGCGGTTCAAGTGGTGCCAAACTGCATTCATGCCACAGTGTGGACGCACCCAGAGTTCCCAATTCACCCCATGTGATACCTTCAATGTATCATTGGAAGTGTAGCTTTCCCAGATTTCTATACATCCCATATATTTGTTGCAGTTGCATCCCATATATATTTGTTGCACCCCATATATTTTGCACAATGCTCTCACAGGCCCCTTCCACACAGCTGAATAAAATCCCACATTTTTTGAACCGGAATATATGACGGTGTGGACTCAGATAACTCAGGGCCCTTCCACACAGCCATATAACCCAGAATATTAAGGCAGAAAACCCACAATATCTGCTTTGAATTGGGTTATCTCAGGGCCCTTCCACACAGCGCTATAACCCAGAATATCAAGGCAGAAAATCCCACAATATCTACTTCTATATGTAATACAGTAGAGTCTCACTTATCCAACATAAACGGGCTGGCAAAATGATGGATAAGCGAATATGTTGGATAATAAGAAGGGATTAAGGAAAAGCCTGTTAAACATCAAATTAGGTTATGATTTTACAAATTAAGCACCAAAACATCGTGTTATACAACAAATTTGACAGAAAAAGTAGTTCAATACGCAGTAATGCTATGTAATTACGGTATTTATGAATTTAGCACCAAAATATCATGATGTATTGAAAACATTGACTACAAAAATGCCTTGGATAATCCAGAACGTTGGATAAATGAGACTCTATTGTATATGGTAATGTGGACCCAGGGCCCTTCCACACAGCCATATAACCCAGAATATTAACGCAGAAAATCCCACAATATCTACTTCTAACTGTAATATATGGTAATGTGGACCCAGGGCCCTTCCACACAGCCATATAAGGTAGGAAATCCCACAATCTCCGAGTTCTGGGTTATCTGGGTCCACACTGCCATATATCCCAGTTCAAAGCAGATATTGTAGGATTTTCTGCCTTGATATTCTGGGAAATAGGGCTGTGTGGAAGGGCCTTAGGATTTTTGCACCTAGACTGTGGAATTAATGGAATTTGGTGCCACTTTCATTGCCATGGCTTTCTTCTATGGCATCCTGGGGTCTGTCATTTGGTAAGGCAACAACGCCTTTTTTTTTTTGGCAAAGAAGGCTAAAGGGCTTGCAAAACTACAACTCTCAGGACACCATAGTATATTGATATATCCCTACATGTGACCTCATCCATAATTTCGCCAAATATGGTGAGAATTTTGATAGTTTTTCAGTCCTCTTCCACACAGCTGAATAAAATCCCACATTTTCTGCTTTGAACTAGAATATATGGCAGTGTGGACTCAGATTCAAAGCAGATATTGTGGGATTTTCCGCCTTGATATTCCAGGTTACATGGCTGTGTGGAAGAGCCCTAAGTCTGGAGGTGGATTCTGGAGTAAAGGTAGACAAGGGTGTTTCTACATTGTAGAATGAATGCAGTTTGACACCACTTTTACTGTGGAGACTCGTTGCTATGGAATCCTAGGAATAATCGTGTGACTGGGTCTTCTTTTGGTGCCTCACTAGAATGCCATTCCCATGAATCCATAGCCTTGGGCCATGGTGGTTCCAGTGGTGTCAAACCGTATTAATTTAACAGTGAAGATGCACCTTATGCAAGTTTCGCTGAACTGGCTCCAGGGTGGTGCTAGATGGCAATGTGTTGTGGAAAGCTTTCATGGCCAGAATCACTGCGTTGCTGTGAGTTTTCGGGGCTGTATAACCACGTTCCAGAAGCATTCTTTCCTGATGTGGTTGGATTGAGAATTTGGGCCCCTTCTACACTGCCATATAAAATCCGGATTATCTGCTTTGAACTGGATCATATGGCTGTGTAGATTTATATAATTAAATTCAAAGCAGATAAAGGGGATTTATCTGCTCTGATAGGGAACCCCGGTGGCGCTAAGGGTTTAACTCTTGTGCCGGGAGTGGTTCTGTGGTCCGAGATGGGCGAGCTCCCATCTGTCAGCTCCAGCTTCCCATGCGGGGACATGAGAGAAGTCTCCCACATGGGCAAACTCCTTGCAGACGTCCAAGCGACTTCCAGCTTCTCAAGTCGCTCCTGACACGAAAAAAGTAATCTGCTTTGATAATCCGGATTATATGGCAGTGTAAAAGGGGGCCTTGGTTTGAAGCCTTGGTAAAAAGGCCTAAGTTTTCTGGTCTCTAACACTACAGGAGGAGGAGTCACTGCCGAGGACTAGGTTCCTGTGGATTCATACTGGGAAGTGTTGAGAACAGGAGGAGTGTTGGTTTGTTACTATTCATAGGCAAGTTGGCGTTAGGGAGAGTTTCCACTCCTCGAAAAAGTTTGAAGACTTCCAATTAGAGGCAGTGCGACCACAAAAAGAGGAAAAGTTTGGTTTCCCGCGGCTTTGTTTGCTTTCGAAATGGAAAGTCGGCTGTCTCTCTGCTTAACTCGGTTTACTACCAGACCTCACTAAATCCCCTTCCACACAGCGGAATAAAATCCCACATTTTCTGCTTTGAACTGGACTATAGGGCAGTGTGGACTCAGTTATCTCAGTTCAAAGCAGATATTGTGGGATTTTGTGCCTTGATATTCTGTGTGGAAGGGCCCCGGATGGAAGATAGTCCACAGACCAATGCTATAGTGTGTCTACATTGTAGGATTAAGTCGGTATGGCGCCACTTTGACTGGCAGTGCTGACTGCTACGGAATCCTAGGATGTGTAGTTTGGTGAGGCGCTAGCATTATGCCACAGAGAAGGCTAAAGACCTTGCAAAACCTTGCAAAACTGTACGCCCGTTAACGTGAAGCCATAGCCGTTAAAGTGGTGTCGAACTGCGTTAATTTTACAATGTAGACTCACCCTTAGAAACATTTCCTTGAAGATGAGAAATGAAAACCTCCTCTTGATAGCAATGGAGGAGGTTGTTTTCGAGGGGAAAGGTTTCATTCAAAGGCCTCTGCTTCTTATTAGGCTTTTGCCGGAAATAAGATGGGAAAACTGCCTTTACCTCTGTTTGTGTTGTCTGTCCTTGTTAATGGTATAATCGGCATTGAATGTTTGTCTATGGATGTGTGTTCTGTAAACCTCTCTGAGTCCCCTTCAGGGTGAGAAGAGCGGAATATAAATACTGTAAATAAATAAATAAATAAATAAATAAATAAATAAATAAATTTGGAATGAGATCGGATTTGCGTATTAGTTTCCAGGGATTGGAAAATAGGGTATTGGTATATGTTAGTGGTGATTCTTCTTTTTCCTCCTCCTCCTCTTCCTCTTCCTCCTCCTCCTCCTCCTTCTTCTCCTTCTCCTTCTCCTTCTCCTCTTCCTCTTCCTCTTCCTCTTCCTCTTCCTCTTCCTCTTCCTCTTCCTCCTCCTCCTCCTCCTCCTCTTCCTCTTCCTCTTCCTCTTCCTCTTCCTCTTCCTCCTCCTCCTCCTTCTTCTCCTTCTTCTTTTCCTTCTTCTCCTTCTCCTCCTCCTTCTTCTCCTTCTTCTTTTCCTTCTTCTCCTTCTCCTCCTCCTCCTCCTTCTTCTTCCCCTTCCCCTTCCTCCTCCTCCTCCTTTTTCTTCTATCAGTATTATTATTAGGAAGTGTTGTCGAAGGCTTTCCATGGCCGGAATCACTGGGTTGATGTGATTTTCCGGGTTGTATGTGAAATGTTCTAGAAGCATTCTCTCCTGACGTTTCGCTCACATCTATGGCAGGCATCCTCAGAGGTTGTGAGGTCTGTTGGAAAGTAGCCTAATCGGGGTTTATATATCTGTGGAATATCCAGAATGGGAGAAAGAACTCTTGCCTTTTTGAGGCGAGTGTGAATGTTGCAAATGGCCTCAAACAGACCGGATTGACAATTCCGACAGAGAGAAGGAAACCATGAAGGAAACCAGTATTAAAAACACCCTCTAAAATCAGGACAGTAAATAAAGAACAGTAAATGAAAACATGGGGAATTACAGGCATGAATCAATCATGGCCAGCTAACACCTCCCAACAAAGGATTCCCCCAAGCGGGAAGCAGCCAGGCTTTGAAGCTACAAGGTTTTTGAATGCTAATCAAGGTGATTAATTGCAACCTCCAACAGACAAAGAGTTCTTTCTCCCACCCTGGACCTTCCACAGATATATAAACCTCACTTGCTTAGACTCCAACATCTCACAATCTATGAGGATGCCTGCCACAGATGTGGGCGAAACATCAGGAGAGAATGCTTCTGGGACATGGCCATAAAGCTCCGAAAAGTCACGTCAACCCATTATTAGGAAGGTTGGGGGAATTCTCCCATGCCAAGCACCAGTGTGATATTAAAAATTATAATTAGAAATTAGAAAGAAAGAAAGAAGGGAAAGAACCGCCTGGGCCATTGGCAAACAAGGTTATTCTTCCACTGCAGACCCATATATATAGGTCTGCACTGGAAGAATCTCTAGAGAAAGAGAGAGAGAGATGTATACAGTATATATATATATATATATATACTGGGTCTGCAGTGGAAGAATAGCCTTGTTTGCCAATGGCCCAGACGGGAGGGACTGTGTTGGTTGGTTCCTTGAAGAGTGTGCCAGGGAGAAAGAGCCATTGTGTGAATCTTGGAAGGGAGAAAAAGAAGAGGAGGAGGAGGAGGAAGAGGAGGGGAGAGATCAGATCAAATTCATCTTGGATTGCCCAGCTGCCTAGTGTGTGTGTGCGTGCCTGTGTGCCTGTGTTTGTGTCTCTTTCCAAACCAGATGGTTGCCTTGCCTCTGAGATCTCCAGATAGCATTTTGTGGGAGTGGAAAGCCGCTTTGGACCCCCTCTTTTTTTTTTTTTTTGCAAGTCCTCCAAAGAAGCGGCACCCCCTTTCCCCCTTTCTTTTTTCCTTTCCAATTTCGAGGGAAATGTTCCCTTTCCAGAGGAAGAAAAAATGGTGTATGTGTGTGTATTGGAGAGACCCCGCTCAGTTCAAAGTTCCCAGTAAACAGTATCGTTCTTTGGTCGGATTAAGTTGTAACACTTTGGGGTGGGTTTTTTTTTTTGGTCCACTGCCCCTTGTTGGAGTCCTTTTCTTTGCGGCGGGAGGCTAGAAATGGGACCTTTTTGTATGTGTTTGAGGGGAAAAGGGGAATGTTTCTCCACCTCCTTCGGCCAATGGATCGCTTATTTTATTTTATATTATTATAATATTATAATATTACTAGCTGTGCCCGGCCACGCGTTGCTGTGGCAAAGTGGTGGTGGTATTGGTTAAAAAATTTTGTGTAATTTTTATTTGATGTTATTTGTATTATTTAATTAATTTTATTGTAAGTTATCTTTTTATTTATTCTATTTTATTATTTTCTTGTATTATTTTTAGTTATTTTCTGTTATTATAGTATTTTATTGTATTATTTTTTTCGTGTTTTTAATTATTTTTTTCGTGTTTTTTATTATTTTTGATTGGGTTGCTTGGAGACCAAGTTGGAGGAGCTTAGCCTTCTAACTGGCAGCAATTGGATAAAAGCAATTATTCCTCTCCCTCTAATTATGACTTTAATTTTCTTTTCTTTTTGTTGTTTCAACCTAGAGGTGTGGATGATGGGTTGTGTTGTCAAATTTCGAGGTTGGGGGGCCTGTAGTTTTGTTGTTTTGTCGGTCGCCGTGATGCCATCACTCTTTTATATATATAGATTTTATATTATTATTACTTTATATTATTAATATTTTATTTATTAGTAGTATTTTATCAGTATTACATTATTAGTATTTTATTATTAGTATATTATTAGTAGTTTTTATTGCTAGTATTTTGTTATTATTATTATTATTATATTTATTTATTAGTAGTATTTTATTAGTAGTAGTAGTATTTTATTATGACTAGTAGTTTTTATTACTAGTATTTTATTATTATTTATTAGTATTTTATTATAATTATTATTATATTAGTAGTATTTTAGTAGTAGTATTTTATTAGTAGTAGTATATTATTAATAATAATATATTATTAGTAATATTTTATTAGTAGTATTTTTATTAGTAGTATATTTATTAGTAGTATTTTATTATTATTTTTATTTTATTAGTATTTTATCCTAATTATTTGAGTATTATATTAGTAGTATTTTATTAGTAGTAGTATTTTATTATTATTAGTAGTATATTATTAATATATTATTAGTAATATTTTATTAGTAGTATTTTATTAGTAGTATTTTATTATTTTTATTAGTATTTTATCATAATTATTTGAGTATTATATTAGTAGTATTTTATTAGTAGTGATTTATTATTAGTATTAGTATTTTATTAATATTATTATCAATATATTATTAGTAGTAATTTATTATTATTATTAATTCATTATATTTTATTATGTTATTGTTATTATTATTTTATTTTATTGTATTATATTACTATTCTTCGCTTTTCCCTTGCCAAAAGGCGCCCTTGGAGGTGGCCTTTGTCCCGCTTTTGATCCCGGGAGCCTTTTGTCCCGAAATAAAAAATCACAATAAAGCCCCCGACCAAACCCAGCTCCCCTTTGGAGACCAAGGACCCGACCTCCCCTTCAATTAGCAAACTGAAAAGCGACTTAAACTCAGCCCTTGTTTCCTTCGGCTTTGCAAAAAAGATCAGGATCTTTTCTCCCTCTTTTTTGGGGGGGAGTTGTTTCCCTTGATATGTGTGTGTAGAATATGAAAATCAAGCCTAGAGATGTAGAGAGGGTTGGAAAGAAACGTGGGGGAAGCTCTTGGCAGAGAGACGGGTTAAAGGCGAGGATTAAAACGGGGCCCCGTTTTCGGATTTAGGCCTTTCTGGCCCCCCTTCTTTTCCACGCGCAGGGCCTTTATCAGGCATTTTCAGGCTCAATCGGACCAGAAGGTCTTTTTTTAATTATGAAAAAGAAATCCTGTTTACCTTTGCTTGCAAAAAAGAGAGAGGGGGGCTTTTCTTTTATCCCCCCCCCCACTTTCTCCTTTCCTTGGAGATTATACAGAGGCGCTGGGTACAAAAGAGGCGCCTCTTTTTCGGCGCAGGATCCGAACCGCCTACTTAATTAACGGGGGAGTCTCTCTCTCTTTTTCTCCCCTCCCTTTGGACATTATTTTTAATTAAGGCTCAATAGTTCTCCTCTTCCACCTTGGAAAAGAGCCCCCCTTTCCAAATGAACCCGAGATCCTTAGGTTGCCTTGAACTCTCCCCAACTCTCCATGGCTATGTAAAGCGGCACGGAAAGGGCATTTAAAAGCCGAATTAAACAGCCTTTGCGGTGGGGAGGAAGAGGCGGTGTGGTGCAATCCGTCGATCATCGGAAATACCTCTAACATGACTCTTTGGGGGTGAGAAGTGGAAACAGGTCATAGACAAAACACGAAATCCAAGAAATCCGCCAGGGTTTTGCTTGAATTTCCCTATTTTCCCGAAAATAAGACATACCCTTCAAATAAACCAGTGGAGCTGCTTTAATAGGGGCTTGGTGGGCTCCCTATAACCAGCTCCAGTTAGTAATCTGGCCCGCCGACCTTTGTATCAACTGGCAAGCCGTCTTCAAAGGCAGCCCCAAGTAGAGTGCATTGCAGTAGTCCATTCTAGATGTAACTAAGGCTGGCCCAAATCAGGCTTTTCGACCATATTTAGATGCCTTTAATAAATATGTGAAGACCCATAGATGCCACCAAGAACTTTACATTACCAGACTGGCTATTGTGGTTATATTTACCTACTTTACTTACTTACTATTGCTGTTACTGCTGTGTCTAATTTTTAATGAAGGGGTTTTATGAAGTGAGGTATTTATGTTGGCTGTTTTTGTTTTATGTTATTATTTCTGCAATTTTTGTATTTTGTATGTTGCACCATTGGGTGCTTTGTAAGATATATATATATATACAGTAGAGTCTCGCTTATCCAACGTAAACGGGCCGGCAGAATGTTGGATAAGTGAATATGTTGGATAATAAGGAGAGGTTAAGGAAAAGCCTATTAAACATCAAATTAGGTTAGGATTTTACAAATTAAGCACCAAAACATTATGTTATACAACAAATTTGACAGAAAAAGTAGTTCAATACACAGTAATGCTATGTAGTAATTACTGTATTTATGAATTTAGCACCAAAATATCACAATGTATTGAAAACATTGACTACAAAAATACGTTGGATAATCCAGAACGTTGGATAAGCGAGTGTTGGATAAGTGAGACTCTACTCTACTCTCTCTCTCACACACACACTCCTTCAGCGGAGGAATGTAACCAGAGTATATCGCCTATAAACGTGGGCTTATACCCCTGTAGACTTGAAATGCATATGGGTAGACTCCACTGACCATACACCCCATTTCAAAGTATATCCTATATATAATGCTTCCTTATGTGTATTCGCCTATAGACGTGGCCTTATACCCCTGTAGACTTGAAATGCATCATATGGGTAGACTCCACTGACCATACACCCCATTTCAAACTGCATTATTTGGAAGTTGTGTGGTTAGTTCGTGTAGATCCATATCTACACGGACTCATCTCTCTCTATAAACATGTAATGTTCGTTTTTACTATGGAGTAAACAACAAAACCACTGAACCAAATCACACCTAATTTGGCCACAAAAGACATGGTCATTCAAAATATGTCTTTCAATAAAAAAACCTAGAAAAATAGTCCAAATTACAGAGGATAAGGAAGAGCCTTTCTCCCCCTAACTGCCAGTCAGAAAGGTAGGCTCTGCTGCAAGGCTATTTACTGCTATTCCACCTGGCCAACAAATGATTCCCATAAGCCACAGCAACCTGTGGCCGGGCAAAGCTAGTGTATCTGTGAAGGACTATATTTGTATGTTTGTGTGAGTATATGCATATGTGGATCTACACGGTCCAACTGCCAAGTAATGCAGTTTGAAATGGAGTGTATGGCCAGTGTACAGTCTACCCATACTATGCATTTCAGGTCTATAGGCATATAATCCAGCCCAAGTCTATAGGCGAATACACACAAGGAAGCATTATACGAGTATATAGGA
Source organism: Anolis carolinensis (assembly GCF_035594765.1). Lineage (NCBI taxonomy): Eukaryota > Metazoa > Chordata > Lepidosauria > Squamata > Anolidae > Anolis > Anolis carolinensis. The sequence continues at coordinate 159,039,631 of NC_085843.1, read as the reverse complement.
TATACTCTGATTACATTCTTCCACTGTAGGAATGTAAAATATTTCTTCACAGACTTGCACCTATATATATATACATTCCTTCAGCATGTGTGTATGTATATCTATATCTATCTCCATATCCATGCTAAAAGAATGTAGAAATATTCATCCCCAAAATATTTCTTCACAGATTTCCACCTATATATATACATTCCTTCAGCATGTGTGCATGCATAACTATATCCATATCTATATCCATGCTGAAAGAATGTATAAATATTCATCCCCAAAATATTTCTTCACAAACTTCCACTCTCTATTTGATATATGTGTATGTATATAATATATCCATATATCTATATCTATCTATATATCAAATAGCGAGATGGAAGTTTGTGAAGAAATATTTTGGGGGTGAATTTATACATTCTTACATCAGAGGAATGTAACCAGAGTATATCCTATATATAATGCTTGCTTGTGTGTATTCGCCTATAGACGTGGGCTGGATTATATGCCTATAGACATGAAATGCATCATATGAAATGCATTTCAAACTGCCTTATTTTCAGTTATGGGTTAGTCAGTGTAGATCCATATATCGTAGTTCACATCCGAAGCACAGAGCCGGCTTTTAATTCCAAATAGAGTAGACTCATAAAATCATGGAGGTTTATATAGTGATGACTTCAGAAGACCTCTTCTTCCAATGGGTCTCTTTCTAAACACATGCTATATCCATTTTCTGGAATTATGCCTCGAATGAGTGCAGTTCGAGACCAGTTTAACAGCCATAGCTCAGTGCTATGGAATCAAGGAAGTTATAATGAACATACACCCTCTTTAGCCTTAACTAAGTGCCTCATCAAACTACATATTCCATTATTCCATAGCTTTGAGCCATGGTAGTTTAAGTGGTGTCAAACTGCACAGTGTAAGCTGCTATATTTCGAGACAAACCGGTTTGGGATCGATAGCAAAAGAGTCAAATGCCACGCAGCAAGTTGAGCTGGATTCAAAGCAGAGTTGCTTCCACATCAATGTAGGCTTGCAAGAGGGTTTATTTTCCACCACTGACCTTAACAGGACTACTCTGGAGTCAATGAGTGGCAAGACTGAGCATCGGAGTGGATTTTGGGTAGACCTCGGCGGTTTGATCCCCCTAAAAAGTCCTATTCATTTCAAGGGGGGGGGGGGGTTAAGGCCGCCAATGAGTTGCTGACAAGCGGCAGGCCTAAGTTGCCATCATCAATGGGGGCACTTTTCCAAGGCCTGCGCTTAAAGTGGGGGATTAGTCTTAAACCCCAATTACTGCGGCTTAACGGAGCTCCGAGCGGTTTCCTTTCCGGGAAGCAGGCAGAGGATCTGTGTGTGTCTGGGAAAGGTGGGAAATGAGGCATCGGGGTGCGGCTACACTGTAGAATTAACACAGTTTGGCACCACTTAAATTGAAATGGCTTCAAGCTGTGCAATTATGGGAGTTGGAATGTTATGAGGCACCTCACCAAACGACCATTTCTAAGATTCCAATTGCCTTCCTAAACATCAATTTAATCTCACTATACTGTAGAATTAAGGAAGTTTGATACTAGTTTAATTGCCATGGCTCCATTCTATTGAATCTTGAGGAGGTAGGACACCAGCACTCTTTGGTAGAGAAGGCTTGCAAAACTACATTTCCCATGTTTCCATAGCATTGACCCATAAAGCCGAGGTCTAAGTTCATTAATTCTATTGTGCAGATGCACCTACAGAATGGGTTAAACCCATGTGCCGGCTGGACTGCTGAGCTGAAAGTTGGGATGCTAAATTGCCGGTTCAATCCACGAGACGGGCGAGCTCCCTTCTGTCAGCTCTAGCTTGCCCGAACATGAGAGAAGCCTCCCAGCAGGATGGTAACACATCCAGGAGTCCCCTGGGCAACGTCACTGTAGGCGGCCAATTCTCTCACACTAGAAGCAACTTGCAGTATGTTCTCAAGTCGCTTCTGGAACTAAAGGTGCATCTACACAGTTTAGACGCCACGTGAATTGAAATGGATCAAAGCTATGGAAACATGGGAACTGAAGTAGCACAAGTTCTGTCGCCTTCTTTGCCAAAGAGTGTTGGTGCCTCACAAAACCGCAGCTCCCATAATTTGATCACATTGAGCCTTGGCAGGGATGTCAAACTGTGTTAATTCTACAGTGTAGACGCACTCTCAATGGGAAGGAGAACTTCAGGCATAGGATCGCTCTTCAACGTCACAGGAAGTTTACTCAGAAGCAACTCCTGATAGCAAGCTTGGGTTGCTGTGAGTTTTCCGAGCTGTATGGCCAGGTTCCAGAAGCATTCTCTCCTGACGTTTCGCCCACATCTATGTCAGGCATCCTCAGAGGTTGTGAGGTCTGCTGAAAAATAGACAAGGGAGGTTTATATATCTGTGGAATGTCCAGCCTGGGAGAACGAACTCTTGCCTGTTTGAGGCAAATGTGAATGTTGCAGTTAATCACCTTGATTAGCATTGAAAAGCCTTGCAGCTTCAAGGCTTGGCTGACTCCTGCCGGGGGAATCCTTTGTTGGGAGGTGTTAGCTGGCCCTGATTGTTTCAAGTCTGGAATTCCCATGGTTTCGAAGTGTTCTTTATATACTGTCCTGATTTTAGAGTTTTTTTTAATACTAGTAGCCAGATTTTGTTCATTTTCATGGTTTTCTCCTTTCTGTTGAAATTGTCCACATGCTTGTGGATTTCAATGGCTTCTCTGTGTAGCCTGACATGGTGGTTGTTTGAGTAGTCCAGCACTTCTGTGTTCTCAAATAATATGCTGTGTCCAGGTTGGTTCTGTAGTTTCCTGTAGTCTGAAGAAGGGGGTCGGAGGCTGTGGGAACTTTACTCCTCCAGCGGCAAAGCAGAAAAATTCCTTTCTTCCTTGCTTACTTGCTTCATTGCTTGATATCTCTGTGGATCTGCAATCATTTAACAACCAAAAGGACTTGCTCAGCTCTCCGAAACATTATGAAAAACAAATAATATGGGGAAAATATACTGTTGAAATAAATATATTTTTAAAGTATGAGATGAATGAATTGTTTTTGTGGAAGAGCTATGAACTTATTCTTAGAAGTCAACCGTTTGACTGTTTTGGTTCTTTACAAAAGGGGAAAAAGGTCTTTTGCAGTAAGTCCCACTTCGATTACAGACAATGGTAGCAATCAGAGAAGAGAGAAAGAAAATAGCTACTTGATATGATGACTTTTCTGGACCAGTGCTATGAGCGTTGGACTATCACAGTTCTCAATTCGGCTCTGAAAACCCACTGGGTGACCCTCGACAAGTCACACTCTCTCAGCCTCAGAAAGCTCTGGGGTATCACAACAACAACAACAACAACAACAACAACAACAAACCCTGCATGTTGTTTTAACTTGTGAGCCTTGGGTCTCTTATTTAGAGAAAGGCGGGATAAAAATCACAGCCCCTCTTTACCACGGTGTCAACCTAGTGAGAATCTGATCTGTTCTGAAGTACTCTCAAGCTGCCATCTACACTCTAGAATTAATGAAGTTTGACTGCCAATGCTGTGGAATCAAAGGTCGGTAGTTTGGAGAAGCACAGCTCTCTCCGGAAAAGGCTAAGACTTTAGGTGCATTAATCCACAATGAAGAATTGGTGCAGTTTGACACCATCTTCACTGCCATGTGCTTAACCTCCTCTGTTTTTTAATCTTCTTACCTGCCTTTTAATATGCCTGTTTTATGTTTTTATCTATGTATTTGAACTGTGTTGTGCCCAGCCTAAGCCTTGAAGGTAGAGAGTAACAAATACATTAATAATAATAATAATAATAATAATAATAATAATAATAATAATAATAATAATAATATTCCAACGACTGCCGGTGCCTCACCAAATTACAACTCCCATGCTTCTATAGCAATGGAACCCTGACAGTTCAAATGGTATCAAATTGCATAAATTCTTCACTGTATTTTAACTGTGTTGTACCCAGCCTCAGCATTGATTGTAGAGGTAATAATAATAATAATAATAATAATAATAATCCAATATGTAGGGGTAACAATTTGTTGTTGTTGTTGTTGTTGTTAGCCAATGATTGCTGGTGCCTCTCCAAATTACAACTCCCATGCTTCCATAGCATGGTTCAAATGGTATCAAACTGTATCCATTCTTCAGCCTTGAGTGTAGAGGTAGCAACTTAATGATGATGGTGATAATAATATTTTCCCAATGAATGCTGGTGACTCACCAAATCACAACTCTCATGGTTCCATAGCATTGAGCCCTGGTAAATTAAGTGTATCAAACTGCATTAATTCAGTGCATTTGAACTGTATTGTACCCAGCCTCAGCCTTGAGTGTAGGGGCAATAAACTATTATTATTATCATCATCATCATCATCATCATCATCACCCAGACTCAGCCATGTATGTAAGGGTTACAAATTATTATTATTATTATTATTATTATTATTATTATTATTATTATTATTGATAATAGTAATTAATAATAATAATATAATTTCCCAATGAGTTCTGGTGCCTCACCAAATCACAACTCCCATGCTTCCATAGCATTGAGCCCTGGCAGTTCAAGTGGTATCAAACTGCATCAATTCATTGCATTTTAACTGTATTGTACCCAGCCTCAGTCTTGAGTGTTTAGGGGTAATACATCATCATCATCATCATCATCATCATCATCATCATCATCATCATCATCACTATTATTAGTAGTAGTATTAATAGTACCCAGCTCCAGCCATGTTTGTAGGTGTAACAATTATTATTATTATTATTATTAGTAGTAGTAGTAGTAGTAGTAGTAGTACCCAGCCCCAGCCATGTGTGTAGGGGAAATAATAATAATAATAATTATTATTATTATTATTAATAATAATAATAATAGTACCCAGCCTTAGCCATGTGTGTAGGGGTAACAAATTATTATTATTATTATTAGTAGTAGTAGTAGTAGTAGTAGTAATAGTAGTAGTACCCAGCCACAGCCATGTGTGTAGGGGAAATTATTATTATTATTAGTAATAATAATAATAATAATAATAATAATAATAATAATTGTACCCAGCCTTAGCCGTGTGTAGGGGTAACAAATTATTATTATTATTATTAGTAGTAGTAGTAGTAGTAGTAGTAGTAGTACCCAGCCCCAGCCAGGAGTGTAGGGGAAACGATTATTATTATTAGTAATAATAATAATAATAATAATAATAATAATAATAATAATAATAATAATACCCAGCCTTAGCCACGTGTGTAGAGGTAACAAAATATTATTATTATTATTATTATTATTATTAGTAGTAGTAGTAGTAGTAGTAGTAGTAGTAATACCCAGCCTCAGCCATGCTTGTAGGGGTAACAAATTATTCTTATTATATTATTGATAACAACAACAACAATAATAATACAATTTCCCAATGAGTGCTGGTGCCTCACCAAATTACAACTCCTGTGCTTCCATAGCATGGAGCACTGGCAGTTCAAGTGGTATCAAACAGCATCGATTCTTCCATCTCCGAATTCATTACCTCTCAACATTCCCTCGTTTATTGTAATGCAACCCTTAAAGGCGCAGGAGGTCTGATGCAAAGGAGCCAATATGCGGACTTTTTTGGGGAGGGATTGGGGAGTTGGGGGGCCCCATTGCCTTCAGGGGATCTAACACCCCACTGTTGCTTCCTCCCTCCCCTCCCCCCCTTCCCTTTAGGTAAAAGTTTGGTTCCAGAACCGACGGACGAAGTTCAAGCGCCAGAAGTTGGAAGAGGAAGGCTCGGACTCGCAGCAGAAGAAAAAAGGGACTCATCACATTAACCGGTGGAGAATCGCCACCAAGCAAGCCAGCCCGGAGGAAATCGATGTCACCTCAGACGATTGAGTCGCCCCTCTTTCCTCCTCCTCACTCCCCACACCTTGGTTTAATTTTTTTTGGTTAAAAAAAGAAAGAAAGAAAGAAAGGAGAGAGAAAAAGAAACTCCAAAACAAAGCTGGCACTCCAGAAACAAAACAACAGCCAAGGAAGCAGACTCTTCTTCCACGAACAGACTCCGGTGTCGGCGCCTTTAAGGAGGGAGGAGGGGGGATCTCTTTCGAAAAGGGGGCGACAGAGCGGAAGGTGGAAGGGAGGGGGAGCTGTCAATCAAAGCCCCGCCGCGGAACTATCCCGCTATCCCCCCTTTTAGCCTTCGTCCACACGCACGCACCCACTTTGCACTTGGCCAGGGAGATTGCTTCTCTTGCTCCCCTTTCCCCAGTCTTTGGGAAGGAGGGCCCAACCCCACACTCAGCCAAACTATCGACCTACCTGTTCGGGAAACTTGAACGTGCATGCTTTAAAGACACACACACACACATTCAGAAGGCTTTCCGAACGAAATTTTAACCCCCACCCACCTCAATTTGATAAAGACAGGCAGAGACGAACTGTAAAGCCTTTTCTCCCACCCTCTTTCTCCTTTGAGACAGGTTCTGTGTGCTGTAAACCTTTTTTATTTTTTAAAAATGATAACTTCTGGCGTCAACGTGGTTGTGAAAACTCAAAATGAAGTAGCGGTAACCAATTCTAATTTTTTTAATTAATTTTTTTCCAATTTTTTGCTCCTCCAAATGGATAAATCCTCTGAAGAAGAAAAAAAAAGGGGAACAAAAGAAGGGGTGTCAGTGGGGTGGGGGGAAGAAAAAAGAAGGGAGAAATTCTCCAATCCCTGCCCTCTAAGCTCTGGGCTCTATATCCCAGGATCTGATCCCAGGTTTTCTGTTTATCCCAGATTATCTGGCAGTGCAGACTCATATAATCCAGTTTTAAGCAGAAAACCTGGGATCAGATTCTGGAATAGAGGGCCTGTCTGGAAGGGCCCTCTGTCTGTTTTCATTTCCCATCCTCCCCGTGGTTGGTTGGGGATGATGAGAGTTGTAATAAGACACTTTCCAAGGGGAAGTTTTGGGCTCAGGCCCCACTTTCACCACCCACTAGGAGACACATTTCAAGCACTGATGATGATCCACGAGAGTGATGTTCCAAGATGCTAGAGCTACTAAAATGACACAAGTTCCCCCTTCATGTCTTCTTGACCAGAATGTAAATATGTTCGTGTTTTTATTTTTTTGGTGTTTAATTTGTTAGAATTCTAACACACTATATACTTCCAAGAAGTATCTCCATTGTCAATATTTTGTCAATAAAGATTTATCAATATGGCCTGACGATTTTTAAAGTCACTTCTTCCCCTCCCCTTTTGAAAAAATATAACTTGGCACTGGTTTCAACCCCTCCCTGGAGGAAATGTGAATAACAGGAACAAAATATTGATGGTAAGGGAGAGGAGATAGACTTTTCCATCCAATCCATAGGCAAAAGGAGAAGTTTTCTCAGAGTTCAATTTGTGTTAGTAGACCTACATTTTAAGGCAGTGGTTCTCAACCTGTGGGTCTCCAGGAGCTTTGGCCTTCAACTCTCAGAAGTCCTAGTCCATTTTGTATTCTGTTTTGTGTCCAGACCTCAGTGGAGGTGGATGCATGTGTGCTTATGGAGTGGTTCTCAACCTGTGGGTCCCCAGATGTTTTGGCCTTCGACTCCCAGAAGTCCTAGTCCATTTTGTAATCTGTTTTGTGTCCAGATCTTAGTAGAAAAGATGATCATAACCTATTAGGATTATGATACCGATATGGTTAGATATTGGTGCAGAGTAACAAAAACACAGAAGTCTAGGGGTTTATGTGAGCAAAGGTGAGAAAAAGCAAAATAGCCCACCTCCCTTTCCCTTTAAAAAGAGCCATGCGCATAAAATAAACATCAGAGACATCAAAAGTAAAATAGTAAAAATATGTTTACTCACAATCTTGTATGATGATGGTCATTCAGGTAAAAACATCTTAGTTCCAAAAGAATACAGTTAAGGATACTACATATCTCTTAACAAGAAGTAACATCAGGCAGCATGGCTGAATGAAGGAGGAGGAAGAGGCAGGAAGAGAAAGAACAAATTCTAAAGGCATATGTAACTTCCTGTATGTCTCCAGGAAGTATACTCCCATTTCCCACATTGAAAATGCATGCATAATTGCTAGATAACCCAACAGACCTCAGTGGAGGTGGATGCATGTATACTTTTGCAGTGGTTCTCAACCTGTGGGTCCCCAGATGTTTTGGCCTTCAACTCCCAGAAGTCCTAGTCCGTTTTGTATTCTGTTTTGTGTCCGCATCTCAGTGGAGGTGGATGCATGTATGCTTTTGCAGTGGTGCTCAACCTGTGGGTCCCCAGATGTGAGTCCCCAGAACTCCCAGAAATCCTTGTCAGTTTACCAGCTGTTAGGATTTCTGGGAGTTGAAGGCCAAAACATCTGGAGACCCACAGGTTGAGAACCACTGCTTTAAAGATACATCTGAACCATCATCATAATGATCATTATTATCGTGTGTTGTCAAAGGTTTTCATGGCCCAAATCATTGACTTGCTGTGAGTTTTCCGGGCTGTGTGACCATTTTCCAGAAGCATTCTCTCCTGACCTTTTGCCCCCATCTATGGCAGGCATCCTCAGAGGTTGTGAGGTCTGTTGAAAATTAGTCAAGTGGAGTATACATATTTGTGGAAAGCCCAGAGTGGGAGAAAGAACTCTTGTCTGCTTTGGCCACTTTGATTAGCATTGAATGGCCTTGCAGCTTCAAAGCCTGGCTGCCTCCTGCCTGCAGAGGTGTTAGCTGGTCCTGATTGTTTTCTTTCAGGAATTCTCCTGTTTTCTGGGTGTTGTTCTTTATTTACTGTACTGATTTTAGTTCATTTTCATGGTTTCCTCCTTTTCTGTTGAAATTGTCCACATGTTTAAGGATTTCAGTGCCTTCTCTGCATAGTCTTGCCTCTTTGCAACAGATCTCTGAAGATGCCTGCCATAGATGCAGGCGAAGGGTCAGGAGAGAATGCTTCTGAGACCCCTTCCACACAATAAAATCCCACATTTTCCTCTTTGAACTGGAATATATGGCAGTGTGGACTCAGATAACTCAATTCAAAGCAGATATTGTGAGGTTTTCTGCCTTGACATTCTGGGTTATATGGTTGTGTGGAAGGGCCCTGGGAGGAGAAACTGGAATTATCCTTGCGCCTAACTCCGTGTACGATAAAAGTACAGAGAACTAGCTCCCTGTTGAGTGTACACTCAAAGGACAAACTCGAATGTAGAGCTATGTATGTCTGAAAGGGGGCCTTGGAGTGGCGCGATTGAAGTCCAGTTCTACGGAAATTAAACGGCGTTTGCTCCCTAGGTTTAAGGCTGGGCTGCTGGATAAACGCAGGTCTGAGAATCCGGTTGCTGTGTTATGGATCGGTTTGCTGGCTTGAGCCGGACTCCACTTCCGCTGGAATCGAGGCAGAGCTAAGCCTTAAAGTGACAGTAAGTCTCATTTGAGTCCAAGCGAGCTAGATCCAAGTGGCGTTAGTCTCGTTTAGGAGAAACAATGGAACTTAGGGACTTTGTCTGTCTGCCTGTTTGTTTGTTTGTTTGTTTGTTTGTTGTTCTATTTATATTTACACATCGTTTTTCTCTCTTGAGACCCAAAGCGACCTAGGCTGGATCTAAACTGTTGGAACTGCATTCTATGGTCAGTCTATACCCATGTAATGCATTCTGAACTGCATTGGCCTGCATTATATGGCCCAAACTGCATTGGATTGCTGTGAGTTTTCCGGCTGTATGGCCATGTTCCAGAAGCATTCTCTCCTGACATTTCTCCTGCATCTATGGCAGGCATCCACAGAGGTTGTGAGGTATGTTGGAAGCTAGGCAAGTAGGTAAGTATCTGTGGAATGCCCATCTATTGGCCATCTTGATCAGCATTAAATAGCCTTTCCATTTCAATGTCTGGTTGTTTACTGCCTGGAGGAATCCTTTATTGGGAGGTGTTTGCTGGCCCTCATTAATCCATGTCTGAAATTCCTGTTTTCTGAGTGGTGTTCTTTATTTACTGCCGAGATTTTAGAGTTTTTAAATACTGCTTATAAAACTGTGTAGATCTAGCCTCTTTGGTAAGTCGTATTGGTTCAATGGGTCTACTTGTTAAAATTGACAACTTAGACTTGAGAGTTTGCTTTCATCAAAACGAGTTGAGGGGGAAACGTACATCACTTCTTTTGTATTGTTGTATCTCGTTTTAAGCCTGTTTTAAGCTGCCTGGATTCCGGCTGCATTTGAGATAGGCTGACATCCACAGATCCACTTATTTGCCTCTGAATGACAAGAGATTGGGTTGCTGTGAGTTTTCCGGACTGCATGGCGATGTTCCAGAAGCATTCTCTCCTGACGTTCCGCCTACATCTATGGCAGGCATCCTCAGGGGTTGTGAGGTCTGTTGGAAACTTTGTGGAAGAAAGAACTCTTGCCTGCTCGAGGCAAGTGTGAATGTTCCAATTGGCCACCTTTATTAACATTGAAAAGCCTTGCAGCTTCAAAGCTTGGATCTCCTTTGTTGGGAGTGTTAACTGGCCCTGATTGTTTTCTGTCTGGAATTCTCCTGTATTTTTTAGTTTTCCTCTTTATTTACAGTCCTGATTTTAGAGTTTGTTAAATACTGATAGCCAGATTGTGTTCATTTTCATGGTTTCCTCCTTTCTGTTGAAATTGTCCACATGCTTGTGGATTTCAATGGCTTCTCTGTGTAGTCAGACATGGTGGTTGTTAGAGTGGTCCAGCATTTCTGTGTTCTCAAATAATGTGCTGTGTCCAGGTTGGTTCATCAAGTGCTCTGCTATGGCTGATTTGTGATTTCTGTAGTTGAATTAGTCTGCAGTGCATTTCATGTTCATTTCATGATCCAGAGAAGACATTGAAATCCACAAGCATGTAGACAATTTCAATAGAAAGGAGGAAATCATGAAGATGAACACAATCTGCCTGCCAGTGTTAAAAACTCTAAAATCAGGACACGAAATAAAGAACAACACTCAGAAGACAGAGGAATTCCACACATGAAGCAATCAGGGCCAGGTAACACCTCCCAACAAAGGACTCCCCCAGGCAGGAAGCAGCCATGCCTTAAAGTTACAAGGCTATTCAATGCTAATCAACGTGATCAATTGCAACATTGGTACTTGCCTCCAACAGACAAGAGTTCTGTTTCCCACCCTGGACCTTCCACAGATATATAAACCCCAACAGTCCTCACAACCTCTGAGAATGCCTGCCAGAGGTGGGGGTGAAACGTCAGGAGGGAATGCTTCTGGAACATGGCAATACAGTCCGGAAAACCCTCAGCAACCCAGTGTTTCCGGCCTTCGACAGCACGTTTCAGGAGATTGCCTTCTAGTTAGCCGCGCATGCGTCAAACCAGCCTGGATGTAACGGCGTCAGGTCCCGAGCTGTCAGACGTTGACGAAGGTGTTATTGGTGACCTCGGCAATATGCTCGCCGCCTTATTTTTTTGGAGTATGATTGTTTGCATTTTCTGGGGCGAAGGGATGGGAAGGGTGCCAACTTCAATAGCTAAAGGGGCCAAAAGCCCCTCCCCTTCCCCCGCCCTCCTTTAATTCTCCAGGAAACGACTTGGCTTCTTTCTGGGGGTACCCTGTATTTGAAAAAATATATAAATTAAATCATGCTTCATTTGCTCCTTAGCCTGATCGGCTGCATTAATCAGTTCTCTTCCCATTGACAGCGCAAACCTCGTCTGCAGTGTTCCCGGTACAAAGACTTTTTTGTGGAAGTGCAAATCAGTTTAGGCAATTATCATACCGGGAATATGAAGGGGGAAAAGAGGAGCCTTTGCCCAGTGGCCTCTCTTTAATCTCTTAATCCGTGGATCCAAGGGCGGGAAGGGGGGCCAGTTGGACATAATTTAGGACAATCCGACGACCCTTTTACACTGCGATAAGGCCAAGGGACAATGCCACGCCAAAATACGAGCTTTGTTTAACAACCTGCCTGGTTTTTATATTATTATTATTATTAGTGTTATTAGTAGTATTAGTATTATTAATTGTCCTAGAGACTTGGGAAATATCCGAGGTGTGATCCAATACAACAGCCAGTATAGTGATCTTGTTTTCTGTGTACTCATCTTGTTGTGTATCAAACAGTAATTATTATTATTATTATTAGTAGTAGTAGTAATATTAAGTGTCCTAGACACTTGGGTAGTGTCCGACGTGTGATCCAATACAACAGCCAGCATAGTCATCTTTTTGCTGTGAACTCATCTTGTTGTGTATCAAACAGTAATTATTACTATTATTATTATTTTTATTATTACTAGTAATATTAAGTGTCCTAGACACTTGGGAAGTGTCTGACGTGTGATCCAATACAACAGCCAGCATAGTCATCTTTTTGCTGTGAACTCATCTTGTTGTGTATCAAACAGTAATTATTACTATTATTATTATTTTTATTATTACTAGTAATATTAAGTGTCCTAGACACTTGGGAAGTGTCTGACGTGTGATCCAATACAACAGCCAGCAAGGTGATCTTGTTTTCTGTGTACTCATCTTGTTGTGTCTCAAACAGTAATTATTATTATTATTATTTTTATTATTACTAGTAATATTAATTGTCCTAGACACTTGGGAAGTGTCTGACGTGTGATCCAATACAACAGCCGGCATAGTGATCTTGTTTGCTGTGTATTCATCTTGTTGTGTATCAAACAGTAATTTATTATTATTATTTTTATTATTACTAGTAATATTAAGTGTCCTAGACACTTGGGAAGTGTCCGACGTGTGATCCAATACAACAGCCAGCATAGTCATCTTTTTGCTGTGTGCTCATCTTGTTGTGTATCAAACAGTAATTATTACTATTATTATTATGTTTATTATTAGTAGTAATATTAAGTATCCTTGGATACTTAATACTTGGGAAGTGTTCGAGGTGTGATCCAATACAACAGCCAGCATCATCATCTTGATTGCTTTGTCCTAATCTTGTTGTGTATCAAACATTAATAGTAATAATAATAGCAATAATAATAGTTGAAACATTCACACCTATCTCAGACAAGAGTTCTTTCTCCCACTCTGGACATTCCACTTGACTAGTTTCCATCATGCTTCACAATCTCTGTGGATGCCTGCCATAGATGCTAACACCTCCCAACGAAGGAGTCCTCCAGGCAGGAAGCAGCCAGGCTTTGAAGCTGCAAGGCTTTTCAGAGCTAATCAACGTGGCCAACTGCAACACTCACATTTGCCTCAAGCAGACAAGAGTTCTTTCTCCCACCCTGGACCTTACACAGATATATATAAACCCCATTTCCTTAGTTTCCAGCAGACCTCACAACCTCTGAGGATGCCTTCCCTTCTTTTTCTCTTGTCTCTCTCTTCTTTACTTACTTTTAATGCATCCTTTTAAAGTAAAACTAGGCAAACCGACTAGTTTTATAACCTTTTAGCGCCTCCAGCCCTGGTTTAAAATGAAGACATAAAACACACACAGACATTATCCTTTTTTTGGCTTCCTTCCTCGAAGTGGCTTCCTATTTTGATATTTTTAAATTATGATTATTATCAAATTTAGCACCTTAACGCTACTCACAGCTCTGCTAGAAAGTAAAAACATTACAAGACATACACATTACTCTTTGCTTTCCTTCCTGATCATCACCATCATCATCATCACCATCATCATCACCATAATCATCTTAGCACCTCCAAACGCCCCCCCTCCAGCCCTACTTTTAAAATAATTACATAAAATACACACGTGACCGTTTTCCTAGCTGGTTTCCTATTTTGAGACCATCATCATCTTGATCATCATCATCATCATCATCATCAAATTTAGCACCTTTTAGCGACCCACAACCCTGCTTGAAAATAAATACAAAAAACACACATAGAACTCTTTCCCTGGATTCCTCATTCGAAATGATTTCCTATCTTGATATTATTATTATTATTATTATTATTATTATTATTATTATTATTATTATTATTATTATTATTAATGGCTTATGTCTGCAAAACACAGGAACTAGGTTTTAAGCTTTCCTGTGTGTGTGTGTGTGTGTGTGTGTGTGTGTATCTCACCAGGGACTGAATAAATAAATATAACTATGTGTGTGTGTTTATAGTCACACTCATATACACACAGTCATATATATATATACACACACACACATTAATATATATTTATACACTCATATATACACTCACATATATGTACATTCATATATAATATGTACACACATATTATACTCATATATACATATACATACACATTAATATATATACACACACTGATACACACATATACTCATATATATACACCCACACACACATATATATATACACACACACATTCATATATATACACACTCATATATAATATACATCCTCATACACACACACACACACATTCATATATATATATACACATACTCATATTTATACACATTCATATATAATATACACACACAATCATATATATACAAACATCTTCTCATATATATACGCACACTAAGATATATATACACATACACACACACTCATATATATATACTCATATACATATGCACACATTCATATATACTCATATACACACACCCTCATATATACACAAACATATTCTCATATATATACACACATTAATATATATATATATATATATATATACACACACATACATACACACACACTCACATATATATTATACTCATATACATGCATGTACACATTCATATATGCTCATATACACACATACACACATTCATATATACTCATATACACACCCTCTCATATATACAAACATATTCTCATATATACACACACTAATATATATATATACACACACACACACACACTCATATATATATATATTCTCATATATATACATGCACACATTCATATATCCAACACTCGCTTATCCAACGTTCTGGATTATCCAACACATTTTTTTAGTCAATGTTTTCAATACATCATAATATTTTGGTGCTAAATTGATACAGTAATTACTACATAGCATTACTGCGTATTGAACTACCTTTTTCTCTCAAATTTGTTGTATAACATGATGTTTTGGTGCTTAATTTGTAAAATCATAACCTAATTTGATGTTTAATAGGTTTTTCCTTAATCCCTCCTTATTATCCAACATATTCACTTATCCAACATTCTGCCGGCCCGTTTATGTTGGATAAGTGAGACTCTACTGTACTCATATACACATATACACACATTCATATATAGTCATATACACACACCCTCATATATATATATATATATATATATATATATATATATATATATACACACACACACACACACACACACACATACATACAAACATATTCTCATATATACACACACTAATATATATGTATATATGTATACACACACACTAACATATATGCCGTTATATATACATGCACACATTCATATATACTCATACACACACACACTCATATATATATCCTAATATATACACACTCATATACGCACACTCATATATACATATACACTCATATATATACACATTCATATATAATATATATATACACACACACACATATGTATAAAATACTGTGATCTCCTCCCCACCTCTTCCCTTAAACTGCAAAAAGGGGGAACAGGAAAGCAGGAGAGGTGGGGGGAAGAGGGAGGGGGGGAAGAGAGAGAGAATTAAGCGTCCTATGTAGCGTAACAGCAATAAAATCTTCAGAGAATGCTATTAGCTTTGGGGTGGGGGGAGGAACCCCCCTAAAAGCTTTATTACAAACCGGGCTTTGAAAATCGGGGGGATTAGGAGCCTGAAAGAGTCCCACAATGGCTGGAAGAAAAGGTTTCATGCTAATGAGGTTAATGCCCTTTGTATCGGAGGACTCCACAACTTCATTACCCGCTATCTCAGGCTCCACCGAGCGGCTCAGAGCCCCGCCGCCCACTCCAGCGGGCCCCTTCCCCGCCGAAAGAAGGATTTGATAGCAGCTCTGTTCAAACTAGATAATTATATCTTTTCAAGTCGGAATTAAGATAAAGAAAGTGAAGCAAAAGGCGGCTCGCCTTGATCCACGGCAAACAATTTGGGCGCACTTTCTCTCTCTCTCTCTCTCTTTCTCCCTCCCTCTCCCTTCTTCCCCCAAAATGCCCAAGAAAC
Source organism: Anolis carolinensis (assembly GCF_035594765.1). Classification (NCBI taxonomy): domain Eukaryota; kingdom Metazoa; phylum Chordata; class Lepidosauria; order Squamata; family Anolidae; genus Anolis; species Anolis carolinensis. The sequence continues at coordinate 159,023,550 of NC_085843.1, read as the reverse complement.
AGGACGCTCGGAATTATTATTAAGTCCTCATTTGCTTTATTAATTCATCTCTTTCAAAGTGCCGGCGTTGGGAAAGAGGGCCGTCCGCGGTGAATTCTCACCCGGGATCAACCCGAATTGGGGGAAACCGGGAAGAAGATATTTTTGAGAGGTGGGTGAGGAAAAGGAAGAAGAGACGTTTGCAAAAATCGTGTTCCTCTTTCTCTTTCTTGTTTTCTCGCTTCTAGAAAATGTCTATTATGTCTTTAATCTCTCCATAGGAAGCAACTGTAGAGTTTAGTCATAACAAAATCCTTTCCATTGAGTTACGCTCGAACTCTGTGGGTGCATCTACACTGTAGAATGAATACAGTTTGATACCGCTTTAACTGCCTCGGCTCCACGGTAAGAAGTCCTGGGTGTTGTCAGTTTTTAGCCTCTTCTATCAATATTGGGAATTACTACACCCAGTCTCTGGGGCAATAACCTTTTGGAAATAAATGACAATTATAACCTTATTGAAAAGGAAAATATGATGTTACATCCGTTTGGTAAATGTGATTCCCATAAACATGTGGAGACCGACCACCTTTTGAAAACCACTAGTCAAGAAAAGCGTGACAAGCGTAACCTTGTTAGAAATGCAAGTGATATTCACAAGCATACATGTAATGGCACAGAGGTAACTCAGTTGTTAGATTGAAGAATCATGTCTCTGGACTGCCAAGGACAAAGACATGGCACAACAAATATATATATATTTGGTTAGCAGAGGATGGTTATATCTTTGACCTTATTCGATGTCAACTCTTTGAACAAGTGATATTCACAAGCATTCGTGTAATGGCACACAGGTAACTCAGTTGTTAGACTGAAGAATCATATCTCTGGGCTGCCAAGGCCAAAGACATGGCACTATATATATATGGTTAGCAGAGGATGGTTGTTTCTTTGACCTTGTTAGAAGTCAACTCTTTGAACAAGTAATATCAACAAGCAGGACCATAGCCAAAAAAAAAATTGGGGGGGGGGGGGGGGCGAGATTGAAACTTTTTTTTTTAAAAAAAGAAAATCATGAAGAGTAGTTCCATAACGCAAAATAATTGTGATTTTTTTGGTACTAAATTCGTAAACTACATACCTAGCATTACTGTGTATTGAACTACATGCAGAAGCCAAGGTGGTGCCTGTAAGTTGGAAATGCACTCAGCTAGCCTGCAAAGCTAGGCAAAACTTTCACCCTTTTTACACCATACAGACCTCCCTCCACGTGTGCTTTTTTTTTTTTTAACGATTGCAGGTTTGATTATTGAAAGATTTAATGAAAAATATTCTCTATGTTGGAGGACCTGCTGATTTCTCCAGACAAGGCCTCTCTAGGTCCTCCAACATGACTCCTATGGCTTCCTACAAAAATTGGCTACAGAGTCTTGCTAGAAGACTGTATGGTCCTTCCACACAGTCATATAACCCAGAATATCAAGGCAGGAAATCCCACAATATCTGCTTTGAACTGGGTTCAGCTTTCCTCTGAGGCTGAGAGACTGTGACTTAACCAAAGTCGCCCAGCAGGCTTTTGAACGGGACTGTCCAGGATCAATTGATTTTTTTATTGTTTGATTTCCTTCTCTTGCTAATATTATATAATGTGGTCAAATAGTGTAATGTAATGGCCAGTTCCATCTATTGCTGTTTCTATTGAATAAGGTGCCATTGTTGAAGCAAGTCTCTTTCCCTATTCGGAGTGGGACCTGCAATATAGTTGGGATCTGGAGCAATATGTCTCCTTGGGCAAACGTTTACAAGAGGTGGATCTCAAAGTTATTTCTAGAAAGTGGCTTGTAAACAGAGGAATTAGTCCATTTGCTGTTTGTTTGGTGAATTTCAGGCCCCTTCCACAAAGCTGAATAAAATCCCACATTATCTGCTTTGAAATGGGATATATGTCAGTGTGGGCTCAGATATTCCAGTTCAAAGCAGATACTTTGGGTTATTTTGCCTTGATATTCTGGGTTATATGGCTGTGTGGAAGGGCCCTCAGTTTGCCGGAGGCAGTTTTGAGCCTCTTTTGTAGCATGGGTGCAGCTTGTTGTCACTTTAACCCCAAGGATCAATGCTATGGCATCCTGGAATTGTTGTTTGGTGAGGCATGAGCCCTCTTTTTGGCACAGAAAGCTAAAGACTTTGGAAATGATAACTTTTGCAGTTCAAGTGAGGTCAAACTGCACTAATTCTACAGTGTATAGATGCACCTGTGGGTGCCCTTTCCCATTTCGATGGTCACAGCCCGGGCTGGATGTTAGAGTCTATAAAACATTGCAGTGGATGGGAGAAACTCCCAGGTGGATGAGTTGCATCTCCATAGTAGAATAAATGCAGTTTGAGGCCACTTTGACTGCCTAGCTTAATGCTATGGAATGATGGGAGTTACAGTGTAGTAAAGCACGAGCACTCTTTGACTGTTGGAAACAGCAACCTCTCAAGCCGCTCACTATTTGTTTATTAATGTATTTGCTAACCTGTATTCTATGTGTATGTTGATTTGCCACTTTGACTGTACCTCTTTGGTGTGGGAGGGGTTACAGACAAGTGATTGTACTGAGCATGTTCAGACTCAGGACTCCATTTTGTTTTCTGTTTTGTGTTCAGACCTCAGTGGAGGTGGATGCATGTACACTTTTGCAGTGGTTCTCAACCTGTGGATCACCAGATGCTTTGGCCTTCAACTTCCATAAAGCAAGCCAGTTTACCAGATATTAGGATTTCTGGGCTTTGAAGGCCAAAACATCTGGGGACCCACAGGTTGAGAACCATTGCTCTAAGGCAGTGATTCCCAAAGTGGGTGCTACCGCCCCCGGTGGGTGCTGCAGCAATCCAGAGGGGCAGTGATGGCACCCATTAGGCCATGGGGGTGGGGCCAGGGGAGGGGCGGGGCCTCTTCCTAAGTGCAGGAGACAGGGCTGAGCCTCTATACCTCTCCTGAGAGGTCTTTTAGGACTAAAGGGTGGGGCTAGGGAAGGGAGCGGGACCTCCTTCCAAAAGCCTGAGACAGGGCTGAGCCTCTATACTTCTAAGAGGCCTTTTAGGACTAAAGGGCGGGGCAGGGGTGGGTGCCTCTTCCCAAGAGCAGGAGACAGAGCTGAGCCTTTGCATACCTCCCTTGAGGCGCTAGTTAGAACACGGGGGCGGGATATAGAGGTTCAGCCCAATCAGGCACTTGGGAAGAGGCCCCACCCCCTCCTCTAGCCCCACCCCGTGTCCTGACAGGCGCTGCAGGACAGGGATAGAAGCTCAGTCCTGCCTCAGAGCTCCTAACTCCGCACATCCCAGTCCTGGCTGCCCATTTGTGACTCCGCCCACCTCCTCCTTCCAGCCTTGCATCTTGGACTAGGGGAGAGGCTCAGCCCTGCCCTCTTGAGCAGGAGCTATGCCCACCCCTTTAAGCCACGCCCCCTTTCCAGGGGGTGCTGAGTAATATTTTTTTCTGGAAAGGAGGTGGTAGGCCAAATAAGTTTGGGAACCACTGCTCTAAGGCCTCATCTACACTGTCATTTATGCAGTTTGCTGGCTTGAATTGGATTTTATGGTCAATGTAGACTTATATAATGTAAACTGAATTTCATTTAACTGTACTATATGAGTCTACACTGCTATAAAATCCAGTTCAGTGCAGTTAATCTATATTCTGAAACTGCATTATCTGAAAATGTAGGTCGAGCCTCATATAATGCAGCTTGAACATTGAGTGTGTCCTGGTTGACCTGAAGGCGGAAACAGCCGCGTCTGTTCACGTGTTCCCTGACCTGCGATGATGGGATGGGCCCATCCAACTCAGTAGCCCCAAGCCAACTCCGCCGCCTCCTCCTCTCCTTCCCAGCCAGACACCTTGAAACAGGTGCGGGATGGTAAATCATCGCTTATGCAAACCGCATCAAGGAGGCCTGCTCTTGTTGGGACCCGCAATTGGCTTTAGGCCGGTGATATGTACCTGGAAGTAACAGAGGCTGTTGCAATAAACCCGAACACGTGTCGGCGGAGAGCCTTTGTCCCCTCACCTACCCTTCCTGGCTACGGGCGTGCAGAGACAGCAAAGGAGATACTGGAGTTTTTCAACGCCTTTTTTTTTGAGGTTGGAGCTTTCTCCATACTCCATAATCCCCCTTAGTTTTCATTCAAGATTAATCCCAAGGATGCTGTTTTTTGGATGTTTGCGAGGGTTTTCTGACTCCCAGCATCTGAAGAGCAGTGACCACGAAAGGTGGGTTGAAGGCATCTTGAAAACAACGCATGCGCCTAGGAGACTGATGTTTGTGGAGTGTTGTCATCTAAGCACTAAGCTGCCTTCAAGCTGCACCAAGAGCACATCTACACTGCCCTTTTAATGCAGCTTCTAATTAGTATTGACCTTGAAGGAGCTGAGAGTGGCGATGGCCGACAGGAAGCTCTGGGCTGGTCCATGAGGTCCTGAAGAGTCGGAAGCGACTGAACGAATAAATAACAACAATTAGTATTGAAAATAGTGGATAAGGAAATCCTGGAGGAAGTCTGAGGCCCGGATGGTGATTCCACAAACCACAAAGTGAAGCTCATTGAGGGCTTTCTTTTGCACACTGTTGTGGGAGTTGGCTGTCCGGCTGCTGCAGTTTAAATTGCATTAGATGGGGCTTTAAGTGGCCAGTGTCAATTAAATAATACACCAGGTCGGAGCTGGACCTCTCCAGCGGGGATAAGTTCCGTTTCCATCCTGCATTAACATGCTCTGTGTAGACCAGTGTTTCTCAACCTGGGGGTCGGGACCCCTGGGGAGGGGCCGCGAGGGGGGTTTCAACGGGTTGCCAAATTGTGGCAGGTTTACTAGTTCCATCACCAGTTTGGTACACAGTGCTCTCTGAGTGTTGGTGAACTACAACTCATAGAATTCAAAAACACCCCCAACCCCACCAGTACTCAATGTTGGCCATGTAGGTAGTGTGCCATGTTGGGTGCAGAGTGCTCTTTGATTATAGGTTAACTATAAATCCCTGCAACTACAACTCCCAAGTGATGAAATCAATACCCCACCCAACCCCACTAGTATTCAAATGTCGGCGTATTTGTGCCAAATTTGGTCCAGATCCATCGTCGTTTGGGTTCACAGTGCTCTCTACTGATATAGGTAAACTACATTTCCTATAAATCACTGTCAATTTTCTCCCAAATCCCTCAGTTTTTTTTTTGTTGGTCGTAGGAGTTCTGTATGGGATTCTATCATTGGTGGGGTTCAAGGGGCTCTTTGATCCTAGGTGAACTATAAATCCCAGCAACTACAAGTTCTATTTTCCCCAAACTCCACCAGTATTCAAATTTGGGCATATGGGGGTTTTGTGCTAAATTTGCTCCAGTGAATGAAAATACATCCTCCATATCAGATATTTACTTTACAATTCATAACAATCGCAAAATTAGTTATGAAGTAGCGACGGCCGACAGGGTGTTCTTGCGTGGGCTGGTCCATGAGGTCACGAAGATTCGGAAGCGACTGGACGAATGAAAATAATGTTATGGTTGGGGGGCCACCACAATATGAGGAACTGTAGTAAAGGGTCAGGGCATTAGGAAGGTTGAGAACCTTTGGCGTAGACGTTCCCTGACTTAGGCTGTCCATCAAGCCTCCGGCCAAAGTTGACGGAGAGGAAGGACGCTTTTCCGGGCAGCCAGAGGGAAACCCTGGAGGTTTGAGGTTAGGAGATGAGAGGGGAGAAGTTCAAGGCTCCCTCTGGCTCCTTCCAGATCTATTGATCTGGCCGCTCTTGCGAGTTTATGGCGCTCTCTCCATCTCCCTCCTCTTCCTTCCTCTTGCGGCTTGGTAACGATCTACTTACAGCTCATAATATGGCCATTGATCGCCTCCTCCAAACCGCCCCCGCTGCGCCGTGGCCCTCGGAGTTGAGAGAAGGCGCTGACCCTTAGCAGCAACTTTGCAGAAGTTGAAGAAGGAGAAGCAGCAGCCCTGGGATGGGTCTGCGGCGCTTGTCCTTTTTTGTGAAGGCAAAGGGGCAGGAAGGTGACCTTGGGACCCCTCCCCTCTCGGACTGCCTTACTCCGGCAGCGTAGATGGGGCCCTGGAAACTTCTAACCCCGAGCGTGCCTGCCACCGAGGCGGCTGTCATTTGACGCCTCGCCTGAATTCAATCCGCCGGCAGGTGCCTCGCTGACCTCGGGAGCTCACAAAAGGCTTTTTCTTTTCGAAATCGACACGGCTGTCTTCGTCTGAGACGGAAAAGTCTTCTGCCTGGGATCTGAGTTGGTTTTGCAACAGGGGCAGATGCAGCCACTGCTTCTAGCAGCCCCTTCTCATGTAGATAAAAAAACCCTATCGAGAGTAATGGATGGGCTGTCTATATGCAGACAAAGCAGGCAGCAGGAGTTTAGCTGCCCATGTAGTTGCCAGACGGCAAACTTGAAGGGGCTACTGTACTTTAATTGCTGTTCAATAGAAGGAATGCTACCATTAAAGGTACAGGAGCCCCTCAACATTTCAATCTGGTTTTGCCTGAATTGATCGTATGCTTTCTCCCTCAAAAGCATAGTGACTAAGGGCCCATCTACACTGCTATGTTATCCAGAAGCCTTGCTTACCCAGAGTCCCGGCATCGAGCTGCTAAACTTGCAGACCGCAGACCGAAAGGTCCCAGGTTCAAATCCTGGGAGTGGAATGAGCGCCCGCTGTTAGCCCCAGCTCTTGCCAACCTAGCAGTTCGAAAACATGCTAATGTGAGTGGATCAATAGGTACCGCTCCAGCGGGAAGGTAAGGGAGCTCCATGCAGTCATGCCTGCTACATGACCTTGGAGGTGTCTACGGACAACGTTGGCTCTTTGGCTTAGAAATGGAGATGAGCACCAACCCCCAGAGTCAGACATGACTGGACTTAACATCAGGGGAAAACCTTTACCTTTTATCTGCTTCTGTCTAGGAAGGTACTGTTTTTATTGGTAATAACTACACCAAGTCAAAAGCTGATAAGGAGAAGACCTGGCTGTGGCTCACGAGCTTTAAGCTCTAATCACCCTCTTTATGAGGTAAATTCCAATTAAAATAGCAGAGTAAAAATTGCAGCAGTGGTGAGACTTATGCGGGCGTGAGTTTTGGAAGGCCTCTGTGTCATCAGGAAGGCAAAGGGATGCAAAGTTAGTTTTAAAGTTTAAAAGCATTTATTGAGGTAAAAAGAAATCCATTGATGGATAGAAAAGGTTTGGAGCTAACTATCTAATCTAATCTAATCCTGTTCTAATACACATAGACGGATCAAAATAACAAAGGTCTAGATCAGGGGTCCCCAAACTTTTTAAGTGGAGGGCCGGTTCATGGCCCCTCAGACTGTTGAGGGGCCGAATTATCATTTGAAAAAAAAAATACAAACAAATTCCTATGCACACTGCCCGTGTCTTATTTGTAGTGCAACCCCCCCCCCAAAAAAAACAATTATTTATTTATTCATTTATTTATTTACTACATTGATACCCCACCCTCTCTCACCCCGAAGGGGACTAAGAGTGGCTTACAAGTTGTATGTACATATAATATATTATATTATTAGCATAGCACAATATTAGCATTATATATTACTATATTGTACTTTACCACTGTACTGTAATATTATTAGTAATATTACATCTATATATATAAAAGAGTGATGGCATCACGGCAGTGGACAAAACAACAAAAGTAAATACCCCACAACCTCGAAAATTGACATCACAACCCCTCATCCATGCCTCTAGGTTGATACAACAAAAAGAAAAGAAAAATAAAGTCCTAATTAGAGGGAGAGGAATAATTGCTTTTATTCAATTGCTGCCAGTTAGGCTAAGCTCTTGGTCTCCTAGCAACCCACTCAGCCCAGGGGACCCTTGACCTTAACTACCACCAATTCCTCAATACTTTATTTCCCATACCACCATGCTTCGCCACAGCAACGCGTGGCCGGGCACAGCTAATTTAATATATAATATGCAATTAATATTATTATATTACACAATATTATTATATTGTATTATTATTATTAGCCACCCTGAGTCTCCTATTGGGTGAGAAGGGAGGGGTAGAAATAATGTAATAAATAAATAAATAAATATTATATTATATTATATTGTATTATATTATAACATTATTATCAATATTATATGTATACACAATATATTATATTATTTGGATTGCACAGTATTATTAAACTAAAGAACAATACAATATTTAAAAATAAAAACAATTTTAACCAACATACTGTGTAAAATCATGATTTCAATGGGAAGTGTGGGCCTGCTTCTGGCCAATGAGATAGTCTAAGTAGGATTGTTGTTGTTGTGTCTTCAAGTCATTTTGGACTTTGGGTGAGCCTAAGTCTAAAACTGAGGGCGGGGGCCAGGTCAATGACCTTGGAGGGCCGCATCCGGCCCCCGGGCCTTAGTTTGGGGACCCCTGGTCTAGATAGCTACATCTTGGAAAATAGGAGCGGACAGAGTACGTCCTCTCTCTGGAACAAAGCAGGAAGCAGGAATGGTGACCAAGCCTCATGGGTTGCTTCTTCTCTAGGGCCATAAACATTCCAAAGGCCAAATTAGGGGAAGTTACGTCAAAGCCCTAGGAGAGATCACATTTCTAAAGCATCAAAGGGTGGGGTTGACCTGAACAGGACATGAGGGAGGAAACAATAGTAAAGCCTAATCAAAGCATGCATGGAACTGGGGAAGGTGTCCCTAACTCTTTTTTGAGGCTTCCTATCTAACCATAGAGACTTAAGCAGTGAAGGATGACATTTTTCCAACAAGAGTAACAAAAAACACAGACGTCTATGGGTTTATGTGAGCAGAGGTGAGAAAGAGCAATATAGCCAGCCTCCCTTTCCCTTTAAAGAGTCATGCGCATAAAATAAGCATCAGAGACATCAAAAGTAAAAATATGTTTACTCACAATCTTGTATGACGATGGTCATACAGGTAAAAATATCTTAGTTCCAAAAGAATGCAGTTTAGGATACTACATATCTTTTAACAAGAAGTAACATCAGGCAGCATGGCTGAATGAAGGAGGAGGAAGAGGCAGGAAGAGAAATAACAAAAGAAAGTCTCCCCTTTTATGCCCCAAATTCTAAAGGCATATGTAACTTCCTGCATGTCTCCAGGAAGTATACTGCCAGTTCCCATATTACATGCAAAACCCTTAAAATGGTGCCATCAACTCTGGAATGCAGCTTTGGTTTCAGGTTACTAAGCAACAAACAAAACTAACTACATAAACCATCTCATATTGAAAATGCATGCATGATTGCTAGATAACCCAACACTTTCTCCCCCAAAAGCATAGTGACTAATGGCCCTTCTACACTGCTATGTAATCCAGAAGCCTTGCTTCTGTCTAGGAAGGTATTGTTTTTATTGGTAATAACTACACCAAGTCTCTGGGCACATGTCCCTTTGGAAATAATAATAATCATAATCATAATCATCTGCAAGGACTCTGGCAGAAACCAGTACAGGTGGTCCCGGTTGTAATTGGCACACTGGATGCCAGTGCCAAAAGATCTCAGCCAGCATTTGGAAACAATAAACATTGACAAAATTACGATCTGACAACTGCAAAAGGCCACCTTACTGGGGTCTGCATGCATCATCCGAAAATACATCACACAGTCCTAGACACTTGGGAAGTGTTCGACTTGTGATTTTGTGATGCGAAATCCAGCATATCTATCTTGTTTGCTGTGTCATACTATGTTGTTGTGTCAATAATAATAATAATAACTTTATTTTTGTATCCCGCCTCCATCTCGGGCCGGCTCACATGGGGAAAGCCCAGCAGCACAAATTAAATCACAGATCAATCAATTAAAAACATAACTACATAAAACAATAAAACACATCAACAGAATTAATAAATGGCAATCGTAACCTTATTGAAAAGGTAAACATGATGTCACATCCGTTTGGCATATGTGAATTTTCATGAACACATGGAGACCACCTTTTGGAAACCACTAGTCAAGGAAAGCATGACCTTGTTCGAAGTCAACCCTTTGAACAAGTGATATCCATAAGCATTTATGTAATGGCACACAAGTAACTCAGTTGTTAGACTGAAGAATCATGTTTCTGGACTGCCAAGGATAATGATATGCCACTACAAAATATATATTTGGTTAGCAGGTGATGGTTGTTTCTTTGATGTTGAAATGGCAGTTGTTCAAAAGATGTACACGTCTTTGAAACTGTCCTTGAAGATGGCCAATTCTCTCACATCAGAAGCAACTTGCAGTTTCACAAGTCGCTCCTGACATGGGAAAAAATGCACTCAGAGATAAAACCAAAGTCTTGTTTGAAAAATAACGCATCTTGTTTACTCACAAACATCTTGTATTAATTCACCATACAGGTATATTTCTTATTAAAGTTCAGGTATAGATAGGATGTAGTTCTTTGTGTGTTGAGTACACAGGGTAGCATTCTTAATCAATAGTCCATAATCCTTAAGTATAGTTGCACTCACTGAAGTCCATAAGTCATACTTCTCTACTAAAGCCCTAACAGCAGCATACATCCACCTCCACTAAGCAAAGGATGGCTGTTTATTTGAAGTTGAAATTTCACTTGTAATTGTAATTGCTCAAAAATATATAAACTCTCTTGAAACCTCTTAGTTTAAAATAAAAACTCATAGATAAAAAAAACAAACCCTTCTTTGAAAAATAACATATCTTGTTTACTCAAAAATATCTTGCATTAATTCACTATACAGGCACATTTCTTATTAAAGTTTAGTTATAGATATTGATGTAGTTCTCTCTGTGTTTTGAGAAGACAGGGTATCATTCTTAATCAATAGTCACTGAATCATAAAGTTGGAAGAGAATCATGATTCTATTATTATTGAGAAAGAATGATACCCTGTGTATTCAACACAAACTACATCCTATCTGTAACTGAACTTTAACAAGAAATGCCTGTATGGTGAGTTAATTCAAGATGTTTGTGAGTAAATAAGATACCATAGTCTTTGGTATAGTTGTAATCACTGAAGTCCATAAACATACATGCATCCACTGAAGTTTCTAAAAGTAGTGGTTCTCAACCTGTGGGTCCCCAGATGTTTTGGCCTTCAACTTCCAGAAATCCTAACAGCTGGTAAACTGGCTGGGATTTCTGGGTGTTGAAGGCCAAAACATCTGGGGACTCAGAGGTTGAGAACTATTGCAAAAGCATATATGCATCCACCTCCATTGAGGGCTGGACACAAAACGGAATACAAAATGGAGTCCTGAGTCTGAACATGCTCAGTACAATCACATGCCTATAACTCCTCCCACAACAGAGAGGTACAATCAAAGTGGCAAATCAACATACACATAGAATAAAGGAAAAGGTAAATGTTTCCCCTTGACATTAAGTCTAGTCGTGTCTGACTCTGAGAATTGATGCTCATCTCAATTTCCAAGCAGAAGAGCCAGCGTTGTTCATAGACACCTCCAAGGTCCCTTGACATTAAGTCTAGTCGTGTCTGACTCTGAGTGTTGGTGCTCACCTTCATTTCTAAGACAAAGAGCCAGTGTTGTCCATAGACACCTCCAAGGTCATGTGGCTGGCATGACTGCATGGAGTGCCGTTACCTTCCCTCCCAAGCAGTACCTATTGATCTACTCACATTTGTATTTTTTCAAACTGCTAGGTTGGCAAAAAACACATAGAATACAGGTTAGCAAATATATACATTAACGAGTAAATGATGAGAGGCTTGGATGGTTGCTATTTCCAATAGTTGTAGTCCAAGAAATCACTTTCCCTGGACTTTCCACAGACAGTGAGTTGTTATCAAGGCACACACCTCACTCACTCACCCTGCCTGCCTGGAATCTCTCCTTCTTGGCCTAAGATGGAGAAGTCTAAGCCTCCATCTTTACAAAATCCATCCTCTGGATCCGTGGCAACTCCTTCCATGAATCCATATCTCTCTTTAAAGAGAGATCCCCTTCCTTTTAGTTATTTTTTTCTGGCCTCCCCTCTGCAGATGCCAAACCCAGCTAATATTTATAGCTGGGCTCTTCATTGCACTGAGCTGGACTTGACGTCAAGAGAGAGAGAGAGAGAGCAAAACAACTCCCCACACTTGATCCAGCCTGCTTCTGAAACTGATCTTGAAATGAGAGAACAGACTCTACACAATTCCCATGGCCTTGACATAAGGTACAGCGATAAATATACACCACTAATGAGCAATTACCATATAATCACCTTCCAATTAGTTCGCATAATGATGAATTAAACATTCTAGCCGGCTGGATTAGGTTCCTTACTTTGTATATTATTGACGAGGGCGAGCTAGCTTCTGCCTCAGCCCCAAATAGATCCAAGGAGAGAGGCATTCCCTGCTGGGAGGGGGAGGCATTCCTAGCGCATCCTTCTTTGGTCTTACAAAAATACTTGTTTGTTGTTTGCTGATCCTGTCAATAACTAGGTTAGGGAAGTTGGGGTCGGCAGATAACCCTCAACCCAGCCGTTACTTCTTTTATTTTCGGGGCTTGGCCTCTGAGAACAGAGAAGGTTGCTGGCCAAGAGCTGTTGCGCCTTAAAGGGACAAATACCTTTTTGTCTCTGAGCCTGTCCGTCGGTCCGTCCCCCAGGCTGTGTTCCTTTCTATTCTATTCGACTTCAAAGGCTGATAGAGGTACAAGAAGCCCTGGAATGGCTGCGGCGGCCCCCTCCCGAGTATAATGAAAGATCAACCGAGCCCCTTTGAAATGGGAAGGGATCAAGAGACTCTAAACGTCCACCAGAGAGGCCTTAATGGGCTTTGCGGGGACCCAAATGGCCCCAGGTGCCGAAGGCTTGGGATTCAGGTGGGAAGACTCCAGTGGCCGGCGATCATTTGGGAAACCGAGCGAGAGAGAAAGAAAAGGAAGGAAAGAAAGAGAAATACAAAAAAGACCGCCCGACCAATCATATCCCTTCTCTTCTTCATCTCTTTAGGTAATTAAAATGTGTTGTCGAAGTCTTTCATGGCCAGAATCACTGGGCTGCTGTGAGTTTTCCGGACTGTATGGCCATATTCCAGAAGCATTCTTTCCTGGTGTTTCACCTGCATCTATGGCAGGCATCCTCAGAGGTTGTGAGGTCTGTTGGAAACTAGGCAATTGGGGTTTATATATCTGTAAGGTAAAGGTAAAGGTTTCTCCTGGACTCTGAGGGTTGGTGCTCATTGTGAAGGAGATTTTTATTAATTATATATATAACCGCAGCCACCAATGTAAAGATGTTTATTTACACTGCCACCAATTAGTAAAGTTTTTATAATGCTGCCACCAGGGCCGTAGCCAGAAAAAAAATTCGGGAGGGGTTTTGAAAATTTCGGGGGGGAGGGGGGTAGAACCCCTAGCACACACCTCTCCCCGCTACAAACCTGTCAATATCTGCTTGAGATAGTGCCTGGAGGGACTCTTAATGTTTTGCGTCTCATAGACTTAGCATGGGGATTTGGTTAACCAGTTAAAATTCATGAGTAAACCAGGGTTTTTTTATAACCTGAAAAATTTCGGGGGGGGGGGGGGTAGAACCCCTAGCACACACCTCTCCCCGCTACAAACCTGTCAATATCTGCTTGAGATAGTGCCTGGAGGGACTCTTAATGTTTTGCGTCTCATAGACTTAGCATGGGGATTTGGTTAACCAGTTAAAATTCATGAGTAAACCAGGGTTTTTTTATAACCTGAAAAATTTCGGGGGGGGGGGGGTTGAACCCCTAAAACCACCTCCTCGCTACAGGCCTGGCTGCCACCAAATGTAAAGGGGATTATTAACATTTGACACCACTTTGGGAAGATGCAGCCACCAACTGTCTCAGAGAAGAGACCTTTTAAATTTTGTTTTTCTTCTTCTTGTTTACTCTTGATGGTAATATATGTGAGAGAGGCTGAGATGTTTGAAGAACAATAACAAGTTTATTCAGGCACAGAGCTTAGTGGTTACAATAACATTTCTCCTTAGAGGCACTTTGATTAACAGTTGCAAAGCTAGAATGAGGTGTTTCAAACTCCTTAAAATGTCACTTCTTTCTCTACTGCTTTTAAACCACAATCACCCTGTGAATTACAATCACAGATTATCTGTTCCTTATCAGGAGACAGACTACCTTAAAATAAGTCACCAAACTTATTTTAAACTGACTCAAAAATAAGCAATTGAGTCTCCCTGATCCCTTCAACTGAGGATCAGTCTTCACTGTACCTCATCAGGGCACAGACTAACTGCTTCTTTTTTTAAACCTGCACTTCTCCAACAAACCGGCAGTTGGCTCCACCCATTTCTCCATGGCAACCAACTCCTGAGTGCAGAGATGCAATAACTGAAATATTGACCCTTTTAAAACACAATTAAACATGACATCTGTAAACCAAAAAATTCACACTTCATTACACTCATCTCCATTTTTAAACCAAAGAGCCCGCGTTGTCCGTAGACACCTCCTAGGTCGTGTGGCCAGCATGACTGCATAGAATCATAGAATCATCATAGAATCGTAGAGTTGGAAGAGACCTCACGGACCATCCAGTCCAACCCCCTGCAAGAAGCAGGAAAATCTTATTCAAAGCACCCCTGACAGATGGCCATCCAGCCTCTGCTTAAAAGCCTTCAAAGAAGGAGCCTCCACCACAGTCCCGGGGAGAGAGTTCCACTGGCAAACAGCTCTCACAATGAGGAAGTTCTTCCTAATGTTCAGGTGGAATCTCCTTTCCTGTAATTTGAAGCCATGGTTCCATGTCCTAGTCTGCAGGGCAGCAGCAAACAAGCCCCCTCCCTCCTCCCTATGACTTCACCTCACGTATTTGTACATGGCTATCATGTCTCCTCTCAGCCTTCTCTTCTGCAGGCTAAACATGCCCAGCTCTTTAAGCCTCTCCTGATAGGGCTTGTTCTCCAGACCCTTAATCATTTTAGTCACCCTCCCCTGGATGCTTTCCAGCTTGTCAACATCTCCCTTCAATTGTGGTGCCCAGAATTGGACACTGTATTCCATTAACTTTCCACAGAAGCAGTAGCTATTGATCTACTAACATTTGCATGTTTTGGAACTGCTAAGTTGGCAGAAGCTGGGGCTAATAGCGAGACTTCACTCCACTCCCCGGATTCGAACCCGCCGACCTTTCGGTCAGCAAGTTCAGCAGCTCAACAGTTTAACCCACCACCGGGGACTCCTATATATTTGTAGCTATTGGAAATACCACCCTCCCAAGCCTTTCATTGTTCATTTGTTAATGTACTTATCGTGGGGGTTAGGTTCCAGGACCACCCGCAATAAGTGAAAATCCGCGAAGTAGGGGCACTATATTTATTTTAATATTTATACATTATTTTAGTAGTTATACACTATTTTAAGTCTTTATCAACCAATTGTGTGTTGATAAATCGCTTCCTCCTCCTCCTGTTGCTGCTTGGGTTCTCTTTCTCTCCCTTCGGCTTCTCCTTCCTCCCTTCCTTAGGCTGTAAATTGTAATTTTTTATGATTTATAACATTCTTTTAGAGTTTATTGAAAAACCGCAAAACAGAAAATCTGCGAAAAGTGAACCGCGAAATAGTGAGGGAACACTGTACTTGCTAAGCTGTATTCTGTGTGTATGTTGATTTGCCAGTTTGACTGTATTTCTTTGTTGTGGGGTAGGTTATAGACATGTGATTGTACTAAGCATGTTCAGACTCAGGACTCCATTTTGTATTCAGTATCTGTTAACACCTCAGTGGAGGTGGATGTGTATCTGATATCTCCTCAGTGGAGGTGGATGCATGTTGCTGTTAGGACTTCAGTAGAGAAGCATGACTTATGGACTTCAATGAGTGCAATTATACTTAAGGACTGTAGACTATTGATTAAAATGATACTCTGTGTATCTCAACACAAGATGCTACATTCTATTTATAATTGAACTTTAATAAGAAATGTGCATGTATGGTGAATTAATACAAGATGTTTGTGAGTTAACAAGATATGTTATTTTTCAAAGAAGACTTTGTTTTATCTCTGAGTGCATATTCTAAACTAAGAGGTTTCAAGGAAGTGTACATCTTCTGGGCAACTGCAATTTCAACTTCAAAGAAACAACCACCCTCTGCTAACCTAATATATATTTTGTAGTGGCATGTCTTTATCCTTGGTGGTTTAAAGATATTATTTTTCAGTTTAACAGCTGAGTTACCTATGTGCCATTATATGAATTCTTGTGAATAGCACTTGTTCAAAGGATTGACTTCGAACAAGGTCATGCTTTTCTTGACTAGTGGTTTTCAAAAGGTGGTCTCCATGTTTTCATGGGGATTCACATTTGCCAAATGGATATGACATCGTTTTTCCTTTTCAATAAGGTTATGATTGCCATTTCTTTCCAAAAAGGATATGTGCCCAGAGACTGGGTGCAGTTATTTCCAATAGAGACCACCTTCTGAAAACCACTAGTCAAGAAGAGGCATAACCTTGTTAGAAGTCAACCCTTTGAACAAGTGATATTCACAAGCATACAGGTAATGGCACACAGGTAACTCAGCTGTTAAGCTGAAGAACAATGTCAAGGATAAAGACATGCCACTACAAAAATATACTTGGTTAGCAGGGTTTTAAAGGTGTTTCTTTAAAGTTGAAATTGCAGTTGTAGTAGTCCAAAACATATACATTCCCTTGAAACCTCTTAGTCTGAAATATGAACTCAGAGAAAAAAAAGTCTTCTTTGAAAAATAACGTGTTTTGTTTACTCACAAACTTCTTGTATAAATTGACCATATAGACACATTTCTCATTAAAGTTCTGTTATAGATAGGATTTAGTTCTCTCTGTGTTGAGTACACAGAGTTTCTTTCTTTAACAATAGTCCATAATTCTTAAATATAGTTGTACTCACTAAAGTCCATAAGCATACATGTATCCACCTCCACTGATGTCTAAAGCAAACTGATTCCACTGAATTCCATAATCATACTTCTCTACTGAAGTCCAAACAGCAACTGAACATAAAATGGAGTCTTGAGTCTGAACATGCTCAGTACAATCATATCTCTGTAACGGCTCCCACATCAAAGAGGTCATTCAAACTGGCAAATCAACACACACATAGAATAAAGATTAGCAAATACATCAATAAACAAATAGTGAGAGGCTTAGAAGGTTGCTATTTCCACCATTTAGTATTGAATAGCCTTTCACCTTCAAGGTCTGGCTGCTTACTGCCTGGGGGAATCCTTTTTTGGTAGGTGTTAGTTGGAACTGATTAATTCATGTCTGGAATTCCCCTGTTTTCTGAGTGGCGTTCTTTATTTACTGAACTGATTTTAGAGTTTTTCAATACTGGCAGCCAGATTTTGGTCCCATCTATACTGCCATATAAAATCCAGATTATTTTCTGTGAACTGGATTATATGGCAGTGTGGACTAAGATAATCCAGTTTGAAGCAGATAATGTGGATTATCTGTTTTCATAATCTGGATTATATGGCAGTGTAGAAGGGGCCTCTGTTATTCTTTGAAATAAACCAGAACCCCCTTGAGATGATAGAGAGGGCCACTAGGGCCCCTTCCATACAGCTGAATAAAATCCCACATTATCTGCTTTGAACTGGAATATGTGGCAGATATTGTTGGATTTTCTGCCTTAATATTCTGAGATATTGGGCTGTTTGGAAGGTTTCTATAATAGCTATAGAAGGCACCCTTCCATAGCCACTCTGGGGGTTGTGGGCTGGAATTCCAGCCAAGAAGGTTGTAAAAGCATCAGTACATTGTGGGGAATATACAGAGGCCCCTTCTACACTGCTATATAAAATCCAGATTATCTGGATTATATGGCAGTGCAGACTCATCTAATTCAGTTCAAAGCAGATAATGTGGATTATCTGTGTTGATAATCTGGATTATATGGCAGTGTAGAAGGGCCTGATCGTCAAGGTGCCTTCCATTGTTGGTGGAAGGAATAGGCAGGAGTGGGAGAAAGCAAAGTGTTTTATCTGCTTTCTCCTCAATTCTATTTCTTTGGAAGACCTTCATCACAGAATTCTGTCTATTTGCACAGAAGCAAAATTGCTTGTATTCCAGAATAAACATGCACTCAATTCCTGGAATTGATTGTATTTTCAGAGAGCTTTGCACTTATGGTGCTGGGGGACAAAATGAGCTCCTTAACCTTCCGAATAAGAATTCTGACCCTCTCAATGACATTTTCCTTGCCTTACCCAATTTCTACCATCAAAGTAATTTCAAGTTTTCATTGAGCATTTAAAAATACGGTTCATGCATGCCAACAAAAGGGGCAAGCAAAGGTTTCAAGGGAAGGTGAACAACACACTAACACAGCAAATAGAAGAGTTCTGAGTGTGGCTACTTTGCAGTGTTTCATTTTTTGCAATGCTAGAAAGCTGGGGACTGGAATGAAAATGTCATGGGGAGGATGCATTCATTTGCCCTTTCCTGTAGCTATAAGCCTGAGCCAAGCAAAGAAGATGGGGAGAAAAAAAAAACCTGTTTTCCTTCTAAACTCTCAAGTTTTCTGCATTTTAATGGTCTTGCACTGCTGTCTCAATGAAGGAATAAGAAGTAGATTGTGAAGGAAGTTCTGGGCAATATGAGACACTAGCAACATCTATGGCAGGCACCCTCAGAGGTTGTGAGGTCTGTTGGAAACTGTATGACCATGTTCCAGAAGCATTTTCCTGACATTTTGCCCACATCTATGGAAGGCATCCTCAGAGGTTGTGAGGTCTGTTGGAAACTAGGCAACTGGGGTTTATATATCTGTGAAAAGTCCAGGTTGGGAGAAAGAACTTTTTATATGTTGGAGGCAGGTGTGAATGTTACAATTAGCATTGAATGGTCTTGCAGCTTCAAAGCTTGGTTGCTTATTGCCTGGGGGAAATCTAGTTACCAGTATTAAAAAACATCTAAAATCAAGACAGTAAATAAAGAACAACACTCAAAACCAGGGGAATTCCAGACAAGGATCAATCAGGGCCAGCAAATCACCTCTCAACAAAGAATTCCCCCAGGCAGAAAGCAGCCAAGCTTTGAAGCTGCAAGGTTTTTCAATGCTTATCAAGGTGACAATTTGAAAAGTTCATACCTGACTCAGACAAGTGTTCTTACTCCCACCTTGGACATTATACGGATATACAAACGCCACTTGACTAGTATCCAACAGACCTCACAACCTCTGAGGATGCCTGCTATAGATGCTAATACCTCCCAACAAAGGATCCCCCCTGGCAGGAAGCAGACAAGCTTTGAAGCTGCAAGGCTATTCAATGCTAATCAAGGCAATCAATTGCAACATTCACACGCCTCCAACAGAGAAGAGTTCTTTCTCCCACCCTGGACCTTCCACAGATATATAAACCACACTTGCCTAGTTTCCAACAAACCTCACAACCTCTGAAGATGCCTGCCATAGATGTGGGTGAAATGTCAGAAGAGAATGCTTCTGGAATATGGCCATACAGTTTCCAACAGACTTCACAGCCTCTGAGGATGCCTGCCATAGATGTGCGTGAAACGTCAGGAGAGAATGCTTCTGGAACATAGCCATACAGCTTCCAACAGACCTCACAACCTCTGAGGATGTCTGCCATAGATGTGGGCGAAAAGTCAGGAGAAAATGCTTCTGGAACATAGTCATATGAATGGAAAACTCAAAGCAACCCAGTGATTCCAGCCATGAAAGCCTTCAACAACACTACTTGAACTGCTACATCTCCATACTATGGAGTCCTAGGAATTGTAGTTTGGTGAGATACTAGCATTTGGATTTATAATGTTATGTGTGTTTTTAATAACATTGTTTTGGTTGTTTATTATGTTTACTGTGTTCAACTTTGGTGATTTTTGACAATTTAATGTTTTTTATGTTTTTAATGTTCATGTTGGAAACCGCCCTGAGTCCTCTCAAGGAGACTGAGCGGTATATAAATAAAGTTTTATTATATTATTATTGCAAGAGCTTTAGCCTTCTCTGCCAAAGAATGCTAGTGTCTCACCAAACTACAACTCCCAGGGTTCCATAGCATTCATCCAGGGCAGCTAAAGCGGTGTCCAACTGTCTTAATTCTATGAGGGTTGAATGGAAAGTAATGCCTCCACCTTCATAACTCCTCAACAGATGGAAAAGGTTAAATATGTTGGAATAATCAAACATTCGATTATGATTTTAAACATCTTTCAATTACGCAAATTGGGTTTTTTATAGCTATCCATACTGGTGTATGTAAAACAGTCATAAAGCTCAAAACACAGAAAATATTTTATTGCCTGTTCTCATTCTTATGGGTTTTTTTTTACTAATGTGATGTCATGATGTGTTTAGACATTCAGTAGAGTCTCACTTATCCAACATTCATTTATCCAACCTTCTCGATTATCCAACGCAGTCTGCCTTTTAGTAGTCAATGTTTTTGTAGTCAATGTTTTCAATACATTGTGATGTTTTGGTACTAAATTCATAAATACAGTAATTACTAGGTAGCATTACTGCATATTGAACTACTTTTTCTGTCAGATTTGTTGCTAAGCATTATGTTTTGGTGCTTAATTTGTAAAATCATAACCTAATTTGATGTTTAATAGGCTTTTCCTTAATTCCTCCTTATTATCCAACATATTCGCTTATCCAACATTCTGCTAGCCCGTTTATGTTGGATAAGTGAGACTCTACTGTACTTTGAAATTCTCTTGATCATGAAGATATATTCCCTGCCTTGCAAGGAGTCTCTTTTTTGTTTTAAACCAGGATTTCTGTATATAATAGGGAGGGGGGGGGGGGAGAAGTAGCTGGTGGATTTTGCTTTGAAAATGTTTTGAATTAGAGTGAACAGCAAAAAATGTTATATTTATTTTGCCTAAGTGGTCATTTGAATACAGATCTAGACACGTTTCATTATTTTTGAATGTATCTTTTCTGATAGTATATTAGACTATTTGTGCCAAATAATTAATTTAATTAATAAATAATTTGTGTGTAAAGAATACACACAAAGGGTCAGAAAAATTCTCAAAAGCAAGCTCAATGGAGGCAACACTATCAAGGCCATAAACACCTGGGCCATACCTGTCATAAGATATACTGCTGTCATCATAAACTGGACACAGGTGGAACTGGACAATTTGGACAGAAAAACAAGAAAACTCATGACCATTCATCATTCACTTCACCTCCGCAGTGATGTTATAATAATAATAATAATAATAATAATAATAATAAAACTTTATTTATACCCCGCCACCATCTCCCCAATGGGGACTCGGGGCGGCTTACATGGGGCCACGCCCAAAACAATACAATATAAACAGCATATAAAAGAACAGCACAACACAATACAATAAACAATACAGTAAATAATATCCATTACAAAATAAAACAAGGAGACAATAAAAACAAGGGCAGACCACAGGAACATTAAGTTAAAACTCGGGGTGAGAAAGACATAAAAATAAAAACCACAGCAAACAGGGTCATAAGGGAGTGGGGTACTCTGGAGGATAGATATTAGGGGGAGCAACGGAAAAGAAATATAAAATGGTTACTCTCCAAAAGCGCAGCGAAAGAGCCATGTTTTCAAGTCTTTCTTGAAGGCTGCTAGTGTGGGGGCTTGCCTAATCTCCGCGGGCAGAGAATTCCACAATTGGGGGGCCACAGCAGAAAAGGCCCTCTCCCTTGTTCCCACAAGGCGGGTCTGGGATATCGGGAGTGGGGACAGGAGAGCTTCCCCTGGCTATATATATCTGCCTAGAAGATCTGGTGGCAGAGGACTCTTACAAGTAAAACAAGCAGTCAAAGAAGAAGAACATGCCCTGGCAGAATATGTAAAGCAAAATGAAGAACATCCTTTGATTGAAGTCAGAAATCAGAAACTCCTCAAAAAACAGCAGACAAAGAATCAGTACAAGAAAACCGCACAACAAACTAGAGCTGACAGCTGGCACAACAAAACATTGCATGGAAAGTTCCTTGACAAAATTGAAGGAAAAGCTGATAAGGAGAAGACCTGGCTATGGCTCACAAATGGGTCCCTGAAGAAAGAGACAGAAGGCCTGATCCTTGCAGCCCAGGAGCAAGCCATCAGAACACATGCAATTAAGGCCAAGATCGAAAAATCAGCTGATGACCCATATGCAGACTGTGCAAGGAAGCCGATGAAACCATTGATCATATCCTCAGCTGCTGTAAGAAAATCACACAGACAGACTACAAACAGAGGCACAACTATGTGGCCCAAATGATTCATTGGAACTTATGCCTCAAGTACCACCTCCCTGCAGTAAAGAACTGGTGGGATCACAAACCTGCAAAAGTATTGGAGAATGAGCACGCAAAGATACTGTGGGACTTCCGAATCCAGACTGACAAAGTTCTGGAACACAACACACCAGACATCACAGTTGTGGAAAAGAAAAAGGTTTGGATCATTGATGTTGCCATCCCAGGTGACAGTTGCATTGACGAAAAACAACAGGAAAAACTCAGCCGCTATCAGGACCTCAAGATTGAACTTCAAAGACTCTGGCAGAAACCAGTGCAGGTGGTCCCGGTGGTGATCGGCACATTGGGTGCCGTGCCAAAAGATCTCAGCCGGCATTTGGAAACAATAGACATTGACAAAATTACGATCTGCCAACTGCAAAAGGCCACCCTACTGGGATCTGCATGAATCATCTGAAAATAAATCACACAGTCCTAGACACTTGGGAAGTGTTCGACTTGTGATTTTGTGATACGAAATCCAGCATATCTATCTTGTTTGCTGTGTCATAATAAAATAATAATAATAATGAAACAACACAACCGTTCAATGCTAAGGCTTCCCGCCAAATGGAACTGCAGAGGAGAGTCTACTGAACAAGTCAGTACCTGCTGCGTACCAGTACTGCCATCTATTGAGGAGTTATGAAGGTGGAGGCATTACTTTTCATTCAACCCTCGTACTAGAAGTCCGGATTTGTTTTGGAGCGTATGCTCGCATTTCCTGGCTCGGAAAAGGCTTTCCAAATGGGCTTTCCAGTCTGGATTTCATTCAGAGCCCCGAACATTATTTGAACAAACTTTTTCGGGCGGGGAGTTGTGTTTAGAAAGCGAAACCGCAAAGGGCTTGCCTTTCTTCCTCGAGAGCGGGGAGCCAGGGAAAAGGGATACGGCTCCGCTTATTATTCTTGCTCGCATTTGATGGCGACGAGGCCGGAGAAAGTGGAGGAGAGCATTCCTCAGGACTCCGACGAGCCAGAGAGAGATTCCCAGATAAAAAGGGGAAATAATAATGAAAAAAAGGAAAGAAAGTCAAAGCCCTCCCAAGCGAGTTTCATTCATAATCTCGCCTAATCGCTGTTATTTTCCTTGGCAGAGGGGTGTTCCTGACTCTGGCGGCCGAAATCCAACCCAAACGGTAAACTTTCCCCGAAAAAGGTTGTTTTGGTCATATCCGGTGATGAAAATATCCTACTCTTGCCTCCCCTTGAGGAAAAGGTTGAACTAAAGGGCTGGATGAGAAATATGGACTGTTTATTGCACTGTCTTTGTCTTTGGATGTTTGATGTTATCAACACGGCCAAGGAACTCAGGGCCCTTTCACACAACCCAGAATATCAAGGCAGAAAATGCCACAATATTGGCTTTGAACTAGATTATCTGAATCCACACTAAGATAATGCTGGATTTTCTGCCTTGATATTCTGTGTGGAAGGGCCCTGGGTTGCTGTGAGTTTTTCGGGCTGTATGGCCATGTTCCAGAAGCATTCCCTCCTGACATTTCGCCCAGGCATCCTCAGAAGTTGTGAGGTCTGTTGGAAACTACGCAAGTGGGGTTTATATATCTGTGGAATGTCCAGGGTGGGAGAAAGAACTCTCTCTGTTTGAAGCAGGTGTGAATGTTGCAATTGGCCACCTGGATTAGCATTGAATAGTCTTTCAGCTATTCATGTTCCAGAAGCATTCCCTCCTGACATTTCGCCCAGGCATCCTCAGAGGTTGTGAGGTCTGTTGGAAACTACGCAAGTGGGGTTTATATATCTGTGGAATGTCCAGGGTGGGAGAAAGAACTCTCTCTGTTTGAGGCAGGTGTGAATGTTGCAATTGGCCACTTTGATTAGCATTGAATAGTCTTTCATCTGCTTACTGCCTGAGGGAATTCTTTGTTGGGAGGTGTTAGTCGGCCCTGATTGATTCATGTCTGGAATTCTCCCGTTTTTTGAGTGGTGTTCTTTATTTACTGTCCTCATTTTTGAGTTTTTTAAAAAATACCGTTAGCCAGATTTTATTCATTTTTCTGGTTTCCTCATTTCTGTTGAAATTGTCCACATGCTTGTGGATTTCAATGGCTTCGCTGTCTAGTCTGATATAGGATTCCCCCAAGCAATAAGCAGCCAGACCTTGAACCTGAAAGGCTATTCAATTCTAATCAAGGTGGCCAATTGAAACATTCACACCTGCCTCCAACAGACAAGAGTTTTTTTTCTCCTACCCAGAACATTTCACAGATATATAAACCCCATGTAACTAGTTTCCAACATTCCTCACAACCTCTGAAGATGCCTGCCATAGATGTGGACAAAACGCCAGAAGAGAATGCTTCTGGGACATGGCCATACAGCCCGGAAAACTCACAGCAACTCAGTTTGAACTGCATTATATGGCCAGTGCAGACCCATATAATGCAGTTCACACTGTATTAGATGGTTCTACACTGAGCATATAATGCATTATTGGACAGTGTAGATCTAGCCTTTGAGTTTCAAATCATATGTCAATCACACAGTTATGTCATTCACACCTGCCTCCAACAGACAAGAGTTTTTTTTTCTCCTACCCAGAACATTTCACAGATATATAAACCCTACTTAACTAGTTTCCAACATTCCTCACAACCTCTGAAGATGCCTACCGTAGATGTGGGTGAAACATCAGGAGAGAATGCTTCTGGATCATGGCCATACAGCCTGGAAAACTCACATATCCCTTTGGAAATAAATGGCAGTCATAATCTTATTGATAAGGAAAAAATAATGTCACATCCATTTGGCAAATGTGAATCTCTATGAATACGTGACCACTTTTTGAAAACCACTAGTCAAGAAAAGGCATGATCTTGTTAGAAGTCAACTCTTTGAACAAGTGATATTCACAAGAATTCATGTAGTGGCAGACAGCTAACTCAGCTGTTAAACTGAAGAACCATGTTTTTGAACCGTCAAGGACAAAGACATGCCACTACAAAAATATATTTGGTTAGCAGGGAATGGTTGTTTCTTTGAAGCTGAATTGCAGTTGCAATTGCCCAAAAGATATACACTCCCTTGAAACCTCTTAGTTTAAAATAGGCACTCAGAGATAAAAAAAAGTCTTCTTTGAAAAACAACATATCTTGTTTACTCACAAACATTTGGTATTAATTCACCATACAGGCACATTTCTTATTTAAATTTAGTAATAGATAGGCTGTAGTTCTCTGTGTGTTGAGTAGACAAGGTATCATTCTCAATCAGTAGTTTGTAGTCTTTACGTATATTTGTACTAACTGAAGTCCAGAAGTCATATTTCTCTACTGAAGTCCAAACAGCAACATGCATCCACTTCCACTGAGATGGAGAGTAGACTGAATACAAATGAAGTCCTGAGTCTGACCATGCTCAGTACAATCACATTATAACCCCCCCCCCCCCACACACACACACAAACATACGTCAGAGAGGTACCGTCAAACTGGCAAATAAGCATACTCATAGAATACAGGTTAGCAAATATATCCATTAACAAATAAATAGTGAAAGGCTTGGGAGTTTGCTATTTCCAACATGGCCTGCTCAAGGTCACCCATTTGTCCCAGCAGAAATTTGCCCCCAGGTCTCTCAGGTCCTATACCCCAGAATCTGATTTCAGATTATTTTGTTATCCCATATTATCTGGCAGTGGAGACCATATAATCCAGTTCAAAGCAGATAATATGGGATCAGATCCTGGGATATAGGACATTGTAGAAGAGGCCTTAGAATCCTAGTCCCCTTCTACACTGCCATATTAAATCCAGTTTATCTGCTTATATGGCAATGTAGACATATAATCAAATTCAAAACTGATAATATGGATTATCTGATTTGATAATCTGGATTATATGGCAGCATAGAAGGAGCCCTAGTTGGACACTCAAACCATGACACCACTCTGAGTCTCCTGTAGCTGAATGCCAACATGATGCAATTTATGGGAATCAATTGCCAAGGTGGATGATTGCCAACCCATTGGGCAACTGCAATGCAATGAGTCACAAGCTCTTCGATATACTTTAATGAACTGCGGTGCCCTCAGTAGTAAGCATGCAAATTAAGGAGACAGTTATCAAACTTGTTATCTAATCCTTATCTTTAACCCTAGCTCCTTTATATCCACAAACCTGTTGGATTAGTGAGGGGGAAGGAAGGTGATTCTTGGCATGCGTGCATTAAGAAAGATAGATCCCAATTCACTTTCTAAGGTAGTGAATTTTTGTGGACTTATTCAGGCCCTATCTACATCCAATTATCTTCTTTGAACTGAATTATATAGCAGTGTAATCCAATATAATATAATCCAATTCAAATCAGAGACTGTGGATTATCTGCTTTGATAATCTGGATTATATGGCACTGTAGAAGGGGCCTAAGAGTGCATGAATGCAGTTGGATACTATTTTAACTGCCAGGATCCAATGCCATAGAATCATGGGAGTTGCGGTTTAAGAAGGATTATCTCTACACTGCCATATAATCCAGTTCAAAGCAGATAATACGGATTTTTTACCGCTGTGTAGAAGGGGCCTTGGTGTTCTACCTACATTAACATGGTGTCCTCCACTTCCGTCAATTACACGATGCACAGATTTATCTAAGTGTGAGATTTTGGAGTGGGGTCATTTCATCAGGATTGTATAAAATAGATGGAGCTCCAGACCTGAAATAGAGAGTATCCCTTATAATAAGAGACATCTACCAGCCTTATTTAAGTGCATGTTGCCGGTCAGCTTGAAGTTGCTTGTTAACAAATGGCAACCCTATGAATTTCTTTGGGTTTTCTTACGCAAGTAATACTCAAAAGAGGTTTGCCATTGCTTTTCTCTTCTACACAGCTGAATAAAGTCCACATTGAACTGGATTATATGGCAGTGTGGACTCAAATAATCCAGTTCAAAACATGTATTGTGGAGGACCTGCTTTGGTATTCTGGTTATATGGCTGTGTGGAAGGGTCCTTACAACCTGTACCATTCCTTGACAATCATCCATCCAAATATTAATCTGGACTCACAGAAAACTGCCAAAGACACATCTGAAGGTCTGGATGCTCTGCCTCATTCAGAAAGAACTTTAGGGAGGAGCATTTAATACTCTCAATGAGACAGCTTTAGTGCCTCCAGAAACTACAAATCCTAGGATCCCGTAGGATGCATCTATAGCTGTTAAAGCAGGATCATAGCAGTGTAACTATGTAATGTGAAAGGCTCATCAGCAACATCAGAACATGCAGCATTAACAGCATCTTGAAAGTGTCATGAATGCCTCCTCCTGATTTCTAAATGATCATAATTATTGTTAACTACTGTCTACTTCCACTTATGACAACTCTTGAACTGCCATGGCTCAATGCTATGGAATCTTGGAAATTGTATCTTGGTGAGGCATCAGCACTCTTTGGCAGGGAACGCTAAAGATTTCATAAAAGTGCAGCTCCAATGATTCCATATCATTGAGCCATAGTAGTTAAAGTGGTGCCAAACTGCATGAATTCTACACTGTAGATATACCCTTAGACTTAGGTAATCTGATAATCGACACTACCATATAAAATCCAGATTATTTGCTTTCCACTGGATTATATGGCAGTGATTTATAATCCAGTACAAAGCAGATAATGTGAATTATATGGCAGTGTAGATCCAAACCTAGCCCCCTTATCAGAGTTGAAAGAGACTAGAGGGTCCTTCCTAAACTCTATGCCATGCAAACAATGGTAGCTTAAATTCTCAAACAGAGAGACCTCTTGGAAAGTTGGTCTGCATCTTTAGAGGCCAGACACAGAAACTGAGTGACCTTGGGCAAGTCATACTCTCTTAGCCTCAGAGGAGGGCAAAAGCAATTTATGTAGGGGGGCCATAAGTTGGAAATGACCTGAAAGTACACAATTTCTGGAGGGGAGCATGATCCCCACTCTTTTCCATAGGATATTCCATCCTGGACATATTATCCTTTACCTACACCTCATCTAAATTTCCTAGAAAACTAGGATTGATTGTCAGCAAGAGAACATCCTTCAGATCTCAGCAAACTATGACTGGATCTACACTGCCCTATAGCCTAGAATCTGATCGCACATTATCTGAGTATCCCAGATTATCTGGCAGTGTAGACCCATATACTGTATATACTCGAGTATAAGCCTAGTTTTTCAGCCCTTTTTTTAAGACCGAAAAAGCCCCCCTCGGCTTATACTCTGGTGAGGGTCCTGGTTGACTTATATTTGGGCCAGCTTATACTCGAGAATATATGGTACATTTATTATTTTTCTCTATTATTATTGGTATTATTACATTTATTATTTTTCTCTATTATTTTTGCTACTAATACATTTACAGTATTTTACTCTATTTTTATTTTTATTATTAATACATTTATTATTTCACTCTGATCTTATTATTATTATTGCATTTATTATTTTACTCTATTATTACATGTATTATTTTCCTGTATTTATTATTATTATTACATGTATTATTTTATTATTACATTATATTATTATTAAAAGGCTACATAAGCACATTTACATTGAAGAAGATGAGAATAATGATTCAATCAGAGATGAACAGTCTTTTCTTAAATTTGAGCTTTATGTAAATATTTAAAAACATTTAACCTACTGATGCCTCCATTAATGTAATTTTATTGGCATCTATTTTTATTTCTGAAATGTATCACCCTTGGCTTATACTGGAGTCAATGTTTTCCCAGTTTTTTGTGGTAAAATTACGTGCCTCGGCTTATATTCGGGTTGGCTTATACTCGAGTATATACGCTAATTTAGTTCAAAGCACCCAGTTTCTGTGGCTGAGGATCCAAAGTCTGGTGTCCAAAGATGTAGACCAACTTTCTCAGATGTCTCTCTGTGTGAGAATATAGGCTACTATTGCTCACACAGCAGGAGGTTTAGGAAGGCCCCTCTGGTCTCTTTCAACTCTGATTTTATGATTTCTTAATGGATGTGCTTGTGTGATGTGCTTGCATACCAGCAATAGTGCATATTACACCCTATATCCAGAGAGAGAGAGAGAGAGAGAGTAGTTAAATATCATATAAGACTCTAAAGTGAGCTGCGATTGAAGCAATCCTCCAAATGTTATTCCATAACCGCAGTTCCACTATTGATATTCTTGTTGGACTGTCCAACAAAATCTTTTCCCAGTCTTGCCACAAATTACAATACTTTCATGTTGCAAAATGTCTTGGGGCTACAGTCTGCAATTGCAATGGCATATGCTGAAGATATTCCGTACATGCTCCAAGTTACCTCTAAAGTAATGTAAGAGTATTGAAGTCACTTGTCCAGGACTAGGGATACTCAGCCTCCTTCTACACTGCCATATAAAATCCTGATTATCTGCTGAGAGGGCGGGTTATAAATAAAGTTTTATTATTTATTATGAATTACCTATTACAGTAGAGTCTCACTTATCCAAGCCTCGCTTATCCAAGCCTCTGGATAATCCAAGCCATTTTTGTAGTCAATGTTTTCAATACATCGTGATATTTTGGTGCTAAATTTGTAAACGCAGTAATTACTACATAGCATTACTGCGTATTGAACTACTTTTTCTGTCAAATTTGTTGTATAACATGATGTTTTGGTGCTTAATTTGTAAAATCATAACCTAATTTGATGTTTAATAGACTTTTCCTTGATCCCTCCTTATTATCCAAGATATTCACTTATCCAAGCTTCTGCCGGCCCATTTAGCTTGGATAAGTGAGACTCTACTGTATTATTATTTAAACTGGATTATATGGCAGTGTAGACTCAGATAGTCCAGTTCAAAGCAGAAAATGTGGTAATCTGATAATCTGAATTATATGGCAGTGTAGAAGGGGCCTCCAAGGTAGTTTGCTATTGCTTTTCCTGAAGGTAATCTGGTATTCCTTGACAGTTCCCCACCCATACAATATCCAGGCCTATCACTGCTCGACTTCCAAGATCAGACAAGATCTGGTGCCTTCAGGGTATTTAGGTAGGCATCCTTCTTTAATATAACAATAAGGTAAAGGTAAAGGTTTCCCCTGACGTTAAGTCCAGTTGTGTCCGACTCTGGGGGTTGGTGCTCATCTCCATTTCTAAGCTGAAGAGTCGGCGTTGTCCATAGACACCTCCAAGGTCATGTGTCCAGCATGACTGCATGGAACACCGTTACTTTCTTGCTAGAGCGGTACCTATTGATCTACTCACATTTGCATGTTTTTGAACTGCTAGGTTGGCAGAAGCTGGAGCTGACAGCGGGTGCTCACTCCGCTCCTCGGATTTGAACCTGGGACCTTTTGGTCTGCAAGTTTAGCAGCTCAGCGCTTTAACACACTGAGCCACCGGAGGCTCCAATATAATAATATTTTTGCTTAACTCTGGGGCTATTTAACATAAACTGGTTTCAGCACAGCAGCTACACATCTAAGCTCTCACCTTCAGTGTGTTTTAAAATTATCTTGAAATTGTCACTAGTCCTTTCACCATCATTGGGTTGTTCCTCCAAATTGCTGCTAATGTTGTCATTCCTTCTTCCTGGAGGATGCTTTGTCTCCAACAAAGCAAAATAGATGTCAGCCTAGATCCCAGGAAACATCAGAACAAAAAACAGAGCTTTATGGAGGTGAAGATTCTGGATGGGAAATCAGCCAATCATATTTTGAGGAGAGATCTATTTTCATCCTATTGTCCCCAGAATCCCTTATCCACTTTGGTGGAAGCTGGGAGCTGTAGTCCAAACCTTACTTTTCCTCTCTCAGGCCCCATCTACACTGCCATATAAAATCCAGATTACAGCAGCTGACAGCAGTTTATGATACTGTCAATCATTGCCTCCTCCTGAAAAAAAAAGTATAATATCACAAAGGATTACCACCTCGCCCTCTTCATAGGACATCTTCTAAGAAACAGGAGCTTTTTTGTTGTGTTCCAGGGTTAGAGAAGCAAATGGGAAAAACAGAACAGCCTGCCTCATTGGAGCATGCTTGCTCCATCAGTGTTTAACATTTACACAAATGATCAGCCACTGGAGCCTCTGGTGGCCTAGGGGATAAAAGCCTTGTGACTTGAAGGTTGGGTTTGCTGACCTGAAGGCTGCCAGGTTCGAATCCCACCCGGGGAGAGCGCAGATGAGCTCCCTCTATCAGCTCCAGCTCCATGTGGGGACATGAGAGAAGCCTCCCACAAAGATGGTAAAAACATCAAAACATCCGGGCATCCCCTGGGCAACGTCCTTGCAGACAGCCAATTCTCTCACTCCAGAAGCAACTCCGGTTGCTCCTGACATGAAAAAACAAAACAAAAACCAGCCAATGCCACAAGGGACATCTATGCTGATGATCATGCCATCACTGCTCAAGCAGGGAGCTTTGAAATGGTTTAATAGAAGCTCTCAGAAGCTTTAGGTGCTCTTACTGCCTATTACAGGGAAAACAGTTGATTCCTAATACATCTAAAACTCAGATGTGTGCTTTTCATCTTAAGAACAGACAACCATCCCGAGCTCTGAGCATTACCTGGGAAGGAATATTGCAGCACACCAAAATACCTGGGAGTTACTCTGGACCGTGCTCTGACTTATAACAAGCACTGCTTGAATAGCAAGCAAAAAGGAAGTGCTAGACACAATATCATATGAAAACTGACTGTAATAACCTGGGGATCACAACCAGATACAGTGAAGACATCTGCCCTTGTGCTTTGCTACTTTGGTACATCTCACCATGTTAAAACAGTGGATGTGTCTCTTGATGAAACATGTTGCATTATCACAGGATGTCTATGCCCTACATCACTGGAGAAATTATACTGGTATTGCACCACCTAACAACTGTTGTGAAGTAGCAGCCTGTAATGAAAGGACCAAGGCATTGACATCTCTGATCCATCCTCTGTTTGGATATCAGCCAGCAAGCAATGCCTTAAATCAAGAAATAGCTTCCTAATATCTACAGAGATACCCACAGGAACACCTCAGCAAGCGAGAGTCCAAAAGTGGCAGGTTAAAACCCAGAACCTCAATCAGTGGCTGACAGCAGATGAGAAACTCGCCCCTGGGCACACAGAAGACTGGGCAACTTGGAAGGTGATGAACAGACTGTACTTTGGCACCACAAGATGCAGAGCCAGTCTTAAGGCACAAGGCTACAGAGTGGAGTCCATGACATACAAATGGGGAGAAGAGCAAACCTCAGACCACTTACTACAATGCAGTCTGAGCCCTGCCACATGCACAATGGAGGATCTTCTTACACCAGAGGCACTCAAAGTGGCCAGCTTTTGGTCAAAGGAAATTTAGTATAATGCCAAGTTTTTAACTTTGTTTGTGGTTTTTCTATACATTATAACTGTATTATCAATTTGCTTCTGACATGATAAATAAATAAATAAATAAATCTGATCTGAACTGGATTATATGGCAGTGTAGACTCAGTGTAGACCAGCGGAGCCCCTGGTGGTGCAGTGGCTTAAACTGCTGAGCTGCTCAACTTGTTGACTCAAAGGTCACCAGTTCGAATCCAGGGAGTGGAGTGAGCTCCCTCTGTTAGCCCCAGCTTCTGCCAAATCTGTTAGTTCGAAAACATGCAAATGTGAGTAGATAAATAAGTACCGCTCTGGTGGGAGGGTAACAGCACTCTTTGAAGTCATACCGGCCACATGACCTTGGAGACGTCTATGGACAACACCGGCTCTTTGGCTTAGAAATGGAGATGAACACCAACCCCCAGAGTTGGACATGACTATACTTAATGTCAGGGGGAAACCTTTACCTTTACTTATAATCCAGTTCAAAGCAGATAACATGGATTATCTGCTTTGATAATCTGGATTATATGGTAGTGTAGAAGGGGTCTGAGAGTAGGCATGCCTGTGTGCCCCATCTGCTGTGGCTTCTCTGCCTCTCCTCGCCCCCCAATCAGTCCATTCCTCCTCCGGTTTGGTAAATGACTGTAATTATATGTTTCTATGGAAGGAGGGTTTTAAAAAAAAGCCCAGCACAAAAAGTGGCGTCAAATAATTTAAAGCAGTTCAAGTAGAAGGTCTGTCAATTCTTTAATTGTGTTTATTCAGATGTTTCTCCCCATAATTGTTGTCTGGAGGGAAAAGCTCACAGGCTAAACCCTAGTCAGTCTCTGAGGCTTAGGAGGAGACGATGATTTGGGACTGATTTATTGAAACAGGGTGAAGACGAGGGAGAAAGGGAGGTGTCTTTCATTTCAATGGGGTTTAGGCAATACACAAGGCCCTTTGCCAAAAGGGAAGGGGAGAGGGAGTGAGCGAGGGATCTGCAGCCCTCTAGAACTGGCTCCAAAACTGATCTGCCACAGATTCATTGTTTGAACAGGTTGAAAGTCTGATAATGAGGTTTTGATGAATCCTGAACAAATAGACTTCCTTCAAGCCTCATTATACCATGTGGAGAATGAGGGGGGAAATTCAGAAGAGGGGATACAGGAGACCAGAACTGGTCCCCCCCCCCCCAAAAAAAAAGATTAATATTATGTTTACATACATGTGGGGCTGAGAAAACTTCAGGCTTGCAGGATTTACTTTCTTCTTCTGGAACTCTGAGATCTTGGTGAAAATACTTTGTTTTATTTTATTTTATTTCTTAGTAAACGTCCAAAGGCAGCTTTGACTACCCAAACAGCAACATTCAGCCTTGACAAACTAAAAACCACTTTAAATTTAATCACTTTCATTTTTTAAAAAAACCCAGTTCAAATTTTTTAAAAAGCATATAATATAATCAAATGCAATGCACACCATAAGCCTTAGGATACACAATTTGAATCGAAGAACTCGGAACTCAGGAATTTGTTTTGCGTTCCAGACGGGATAGTATTGTACACACATGATCTCATTCTTAATCTACAGCCTTTTTTCCTAATCTAGGAGAGGATGTTTAATTGTTGGAAAGGGAGGAAAAAAGCCATTGTTCACCAAAATTAAGCCAATGCTATTTTAAGCCACTTACGTGTAGAAGGTGAACCAAGATGTTTCGCTACCTAATAATAATAATAATAATAATAATAATAATAATAGTTATGATCTGCCAACTGCAAAAGGCCACCCTACTGGGATCTGCGCGCATCATCCGAAAATACACCACACAGTCCTAGACACTTGGGAAGTGTTTGACTTGTGATTTTGTAAAACGAAATCCAGCATATCTTTCTTGCTTGCTGTGTCATATAAATAATAATAATAATAATAATAATAATAATAATAATAATAATAATAATATCCCAGGGGACAGCAGGATTGAAGAAAAACAACTGGAAAAGCTGACACGATATGAGGATTTAAAGATCGAATTGCAAAGACTCTGGCACAAACCAGTCAAGGTGGTCCCATTGGTGATCGGCACACTGGGTGCAGTGCCTAAAGACCTTGGTCTGCACTTAAACACAATCAGCGCTGACAAAATTACCACCTGCCGGCTGCAGAAGGCCACCTTACTGGGATCTGCACGCATTATTTGCCGATACATCACACAGTCCTAGACACTTGGGAAGTGTCCAGCGTGTGATCCAGTACAACAGCCAGCAGAGTGTCTGCAGTGGACTCAACTTGTTCTGTTTCAAATAATAATAATAATAATAATAATAATAATAATAATAATAATAAATAATAACAATAATTAATAAGGGGACTCAGGGTGGCTTACATGGGGCCAAGCCCAGATAATTGCAATCAGCAGAAAAATAAAAAAAACACATCACATACATTATAAAAATACACATAAAACATTTAAAACACAGTAATCAACTAAACATAATCTAAAAACCTGAGCAAAAATTCTAAAAATGGACTGGGTCAAAGTGCGTGGAGTAGATGATGTAAACAAGAGAATGGAGTAGGAAGCCAAAGTGCTAAAGTTAATAGGAGTCTTGGGATGAGGTAAACAAAGGCCAGGATGATATTTCTCCATACAGAAGCTCACTAAAACAGGCAATTCTGTTTTTAATTCTGTGGTCAGTTTGTACTGGAAGCTGATCAGAGAATCCCACTGTAGAACCAAGGACATCTCTCTAGGAATATTTCGGTCCTTCCATGTGACTCTATGATCAACCTCCAAAGAAAGTTGCACTGAAGGACCTAGAGATTCCTAATCAAATGCATGAATAATCTATTCCACAAAAGTCAAACTTCCAATGTGGAAGACTGACAGTGTTTCCAAACATTCTACTCACCATTCTCTCAGTATGGCATGCAGGTTTTAAATTATTGCAATGGTAGACATTTGGAAACTGCAAGAAAATTTCATTTGGTAGACAGAGTTCTTATGGAGAGGGCAACATTCTCATTTTGCCTTTCCATAGCTGCATCCATAATGTGTGTATATGTGTAGGGTAAAACAAGGGCAGAGAGCCTGCAGCATCAATGTAACTAAGGCCCCTTCCACACAGCTGAAAAAAATCCTATGTTATTTGCTTTGAACTGGAATATATGGCAGTGTGGACTCAGATAACCCAGTCCAAAGCAGATATTGTGGGATTGTCTGTCTTGATATTCTGGGTTATATGACTGTGTGGAAGGGCCCTATGAAGATGGAGTTCCGAATTACTCCAGACCAGAGTGCTGAAGAATGAATCCGTATCGCTGTCCTGGTAGTGGGGCACATTGGGAATAGACAGCTGGAGGGACTTTGCCACAACTGCTCATTTCAGTGCAAGCTAATCTTTCTCAGATAATTAAGGTCTCATTTTCAGAAGTTTTATGTAATACATACCCCACATCCATACAGATCAACATAGTAATTGTGGATTCTACTCGAGGATGTGGTAAGGACGAAAAAGTCTTTTCGGTGTCCACATTTCTCCATGGAAGTATCCATTTCGCACCTAGCAACTGGTAACAGTCTTAATTGCATCTTGGCTCAAAACTTCATACTTTTCTGAGGTTCCATATGCATTTTGGCAAAGAAAAAAAATGTGCCTCACTATAATATATTTGAAAGAAAATGTACAAACACATGCTTTAGAAAATGGAAAAAGTCATACAATTGTATAGATATGGTAAAAAATACTATACATGTATTTTCATGTGAGGATAGGATGTCTCATGACTGGATACAGAACTGTGATGGGACAAAAACACCAGTGATATTTCTAGAAATGGAAAGAAAGGAAATGGATAAATTTTCAATTCATATTAGTTTATGGAAACCAATAGATTACACTACTGCACATTAACATATTCTACAGCATTGCTGCCTGTATTAGGACAACATTAACTAAGTTAAGTTAAAGCTTTCAAGGTCTTCAGGGGTTTTTTTTTTTTCATGTCAGGAGCGGCTTGAGAAACTGCAATTCGCTTCTGGTGTGAGAGAACTGGCCATCTGCAAGGACGTTGCCCAGGGGATGCCCAGGTGTTTTGATGTTTTTACCATCCTTGTGGGAGGCTTCTCTCATGTCCCCGCATGGAGCTGGAGCTGATAGAGGGAGCTCATCCGTGCTCTCCCCAGGTTGGATTCGAACTGGCAACCTTCAGGTCAGCAGTTCTGCCAGTACAAGGTTTAACCCACTGGGGGCTCCTCAGGTAAGATGTTACAAAAAGTAGTTGGGGAGTGAAGGAGAGTGAGTGAGCTTACTTGAAGTTTTCATGGTTGGAGTGCTACAATGACAAGTTGCTGACTTTCAGACTAACATCTGCCAAGTATTGTCATAGCTTGAAATTGAAACCACGATGGTCCTTTCTGGGAAGATGCAACAAGCAAATAATGACTGGTTCTCCATCTTAGAAAATAAAAAAAAAATATTAAGCAGTTACTCGGAATAATTTCTACAAACACAGATCCCCTGATCTATGGAAAATAGAAGTACAAGGCCAACCTATTTTAACAAAGGTAGAGACAATTTCCAATGTGTAATAGATTTTTTAAAATTAAAACAGACAATAGAAAAATTGGGGAACGGTATCTTGTAACCGTACCTTGTAAGTGTAGGTAATGAGTTTTCAAAGAACAAATTCTCAACTTTTGGAGATATAATTTGTTCTTTGAATGTATGATCTTATTGCTGAATGGCTCAATTTGAGATTCTTCAAATACAGTATGAATTCAATATCCAGAGTTTCTCTTCCCCATTCTCCAAAATAATATTACTTTCCCAGTGTTTTTGGGCCTAGTCCTCCAGTGCTATGTTATGCTATGCTTTCAGTCTAAGAGCCAAATATAGAGTTTGCTAGTGGAGTTGTGTGCAGATCTGTTTTCTTTTGGTACCTTTGGGAGCACGTAATGGTAAGGGCCCTCCCGGTACAAAAACCCACCTGCAATGAAAGCAAGCAGGAGCCAATCTCGGCTTCTCCTCCCCTATCCGGCCTCACAGTTGAATCTTTTTGATTTTCCTTTATTTTCTTGATTCTTTTTATTTAGTGGGACTAAATGGGAGTTGGTGACCTGAGGCATGGTGGTTGGGGTGTGCTCGCGTGCATGTGTTTCGGAGCTTTCACCCTTTTAGCTTTTTTTCTCCTACCCTTCCTCTCCTTAAGAAAATACTTCTATAAGATAATTAATAATTATTATAAACAATTGTAATCTCAGCAAACAAAAAGAAAAGCCTGCCTCTCCTCTAGGGTAGAAAGTAGAAACACTGGGAGAAAAACCTCAAGCAGAAAGGAGATTTCAGGCAAGAGAGAAGGTTTTTAAGGTAGTCTAGGGAGGATAGCTCCACTGAGCTCGAGGTCATTGTTCTTCCTTCCCTGGACCTCCTTAAAATGCCTTGGAAAGCTAAATGGCATGCTGCTGGTGCTGGTCTGGGAGAGAAAGCATGCACCTGTCTCTCCTCAAGAGTAATAATAATAAATAATAATACTTTATTTTTATATCCCGCTGCCATCTCCCCCAGGGGGACTCGGGGCAGCTCACATGGGGAACAAGCCCAATGTCACATACAATAAACAGTCATACATTAAAACCAATATAAACAATATAAAAAATAAAACCATATACAGTAGAGTCTCACTTATCAAAGACTTGCTTATCCAAGGTCCTGGATTATCCAAGGCATTTTTGTAGTCAATATTTTCAGTATACCATGATATTTTGGTGCTAAATTCATAAATACAGTAATTACAACATAACATTACTGCATATTGAACTACTTTTTCTGTCAAATTTGTTGTATAACATGATGTTTTGGTGCTTAATTTGTAAAATCATAACCTAATCTGATGTTTAATAGGCTTTTCCTTAATCCCTCATTATCCAAGATATTCGCTTATCCAAGGTTCTGACGGCCTGTTTAGCTTGGATAAGTGAGACTCTATTGTAACAGCATAAAACAAGATAAAACAGGATAAAAGAGTAGAACAGTTTTAAAAAGCATTAAACAGTTTTCAGGAGGTGCTGGTAAATGGATATGGAGGGCTTTCGGTACCAGGCAAACAAACTGATAGCGATTCACCCAAAATGCACAAGCCTATTTGCTAGTATCCATTATTTCAGACATCCCTGTGGGGTCTTGGAATTTATCCCTCATGGATACACGGATCATACTATAGGGTTGCAGTGTCAGTCCTACAAGTGATATATAATGAGAAATGGTTATTATTATGTGCCTTCAAATTGATTCTAATTTATGGATACTGCCCCACCCATTTTGCCATAACTGTACAGTTATACCATTTTGGCCTTCTCACAAGACCTTCCTTTGCTTTGCAATATTAACACTATTGAGAAAGTAAACTATTGCACAAGAAATTGTGGTAGAGCAGAAACAATATTAGATTTGCTGATGAGTTTTTTCCATCAATGAAAAGAGGCAATACAATCACAATTCAAAAGCAATGCAACTGTTCCTCTGGCAATTTAACAGTTTCATGTGAACAAGTCCCAAGATTATCCCTGAAACTACTACTCAACACTGGCTTTTTATGCAAACGTGTTTCATTTGACATATTAAAATATGCTTTTTGCCACTGAACCTCAGCCAATTCAGACTGTTGTGTGGATCTGTAGTTGATATATGGGTTTGTAGCTGCATTACATTCTTGTGTGTCTTCAAGTAATTACTGATTTATGATGACCCTACAGCAAACCTGTTAGTGGTTTCCTTGTTTGTTTGCTTTTTAAATTTATAGCCTACCTTTTCCCCAGTACAGGAACCAAAATGGCATAAACATCTTCAAAACACACAATTAAAAACTCTCAAAGCAAAAGTTACGATACAATTAAACTCACTATCATTTTAAACACAACTTATACAATTATTAACAAGTATTTAAGCAAATAAACAGGAAATCTCTAGTTTCCAGACCTTTATAAAGTTGTCTGGCATCAAATATAATGTTTTCACTTGCCACTGGAAAAAGAGCAGGAAGGGGGCCAACTAGATCTCCCATGGAAGGAAGTTCCACAGATCAGCCATGGAGAATGCTTTTCTGGCAAGATTTATTCATAGGGGGGTTGCCTTTCTCTGAGGCTGAGAAAGTGTGACTTGCCCAAGGTCACCCACTGGCTGAGGAGAAATTCAGACCCTGGTATCCAGAGTCATATAGTCCAATCTGCAAACCTCATAACAGACTAGCTCTCTAGGTACATTACAGTGTCTTAAAGCTGGTCAGAAGTAATATAAAAGGTAAAGGTAAAGATTTTCTCTTGACATTAAGTCTAGTCTGGGGGTTGGTGCTCATCTCAATTTCTACGCTGAAGAGCTGGCGTTGTCCATAGATGCCTGCAAGGTCATGTGGCCGGCATGGCTGCATGGAGCGCCATTAGATTACAAAGACAAAAGTTATGGATTGAGTGACAAGGTTTATACAATGCTTGAATCCCTCACATCTTCAGTATTAACATTTATGTAAGGTACAAAACAAACAGAGCTTGGCACACTGTTTAAAAAAAGGAAAGAAAAGAAAATCACCACTAGAAGACTACTTCCCACTTAAAAAGAGAACAATTTATTGGGATACGGAACCAATCAGAGGCAATATAAACTACTATTACAACTTATTTGAACACATCTTATTCTGATAGGATAAAATAAGCTAAGTAAAGTCAGCGCTGGTTAGTATTTGTATGGGAGACTGCTAACAAGTACCAGGTGCTGTAGGCTCTATATCAGAGGGAAAAAAGTGGTAAAACCATTTGCTTGCCTAAGAAAATCTTATGAAATGCATTGGGTCACTTTAAGTCAACAGGCAACATACATGTACACAAAAGATCAAGTGGGATCTAAAAGACATAAATACAATTTACTTAGGAGTCCCGGTGGTTCGGTGGTTAAACCACTGAGCTGTTGAACTTGTTGACTGAAAGTGGTTCAAATCTGGGGAGCAGGGTGAGCTCCCACTGTTAGCCCCAGCTTCTGCCAACCTAGCATTTTGAAAACAGCCAAATGTATTTTTTTTTCCGTGTCAGGAGCAACCGGAGTTGCTTCTGGAGTGAGAGAATTTGCCATCTGCAAGGACGTTGCCTAGGGGACGCCCGGATGTTTTGATGTTTTTACCATCCTTGTGGGAGGCTTCTCTCATGTCCCCGCATGGAGCTGGAGCTGATAGAGGGAGCTCATCCACGCTCTCCCCGGGTGGGATTCGAACCTGGCAGCCTTCAGGTCAGCAACCCAACCTTCAAGTCACGAGGCTTTTATCCCCTAGGCTACCGGAGGCCTACTCAAATGTGAGTAGATAAATAGGTACTGCTCCAGTGGGAATGTAATGGCAATCCCTGCAGTCATGCTGGCCACATGACTTTGGAGGTGTGTATGGACAATGCCGGCTCTTTGGCTTAGAAATGGAGATGAGCACCAACCCCCAGAGTCGGACACGACTAGACTTAATGTCAGGGGAAAACCTTTACCTTTACCTTAACCTTACAATCTACTTTCTATTCAACCAAAATAGATGGAAACATGAGTATTACAATGCTGGCTTATATTCACTATATTCCAATCTTTGCTTGTTTTTGTGTTTTGGGGCATATAGTTATGAAATATTATAAATGATAGCAACTGAAAAGGAACATCAAATCCTCAAAAACTCTCAAGTTTCTGGTGGGCATAAATGCTCCAAAGCCTGTATCTTACTTACATAAACGATATCTATCTATGTATCATTTCCCCCTTTTTTCTTCCTTGTCTGCATCTTCCAAGGGATCAGGGTTCCTCAATGCTGCACTCCCCAGATATCTAGGTGCACAACCCCCATCATTCAGCTAGCATATGTATGTGGTGATATGACATTATGTCCAAGCACATGTTCTTACAACTGTAGTGTAATAAGGAATCTCAGCACTGGAAATGCCTAGAGATTAAGTCCCATTCCACGCTGCTTCTATATCCCAGGATCTGATCCCAAGTTATCTTCTTATCCCAGATTCTTTGGCAATGGAGACTCATATTATCCAGTTTAAAGCAGATTATCAGGGATCAGACCCTGGCTTATAGGGCAGGGTAGAAGGGGCCTGAGATGTGGTAGGAAACATGGGGCACTTCTGGTATCTTTGATCATCAAATCCCATGGCCCTCATATGCTGGCTAGGACTGCATAGGACATCATTTGGAGGACAAGTTGTCCATCTCAAGGTAGGTAATGGGTCCTAAAAAAACCCAATCCTTTTCTAGCTCATTTTTACCTGATCTTGGAGGATGAGACACAGATGGAACCTGAGACAAATGCTATTCCTATATCTGTAGGTGTTTGGAGACCATAACTGTTGTTGTAGGAGGCAACATTTAGTGTTGGATAAGACATGTTATGTTTGCTGCTAGTGAAATTACATTTCGTATTTCAGTTGGAAGCCCTACTGTGAATTATGAGTGGATTGTTTAGTGAGCTAAATCTAAATGTTAGTCTGAACAAGAGCAAACTCTTCAAATCAATAACAGTTACATAAATATTAAGTGGTCATGTCCCCATTGATTCCTTGGGTCTACTCTGCTTGGATGTAACAAGTGAGTTTAGACCACTGTGTTTCATTATTTCCTTTTTAATGATCAGTGTTGGTGAGTCATCTTGAAATGTTATATTTACTGTATCAGGTTCTTCTGATGTGAGCTACTTCTAGTATGGTTGACAGTGGAAAAGTGGTACATACACGAACAGATGGCAAGTATCAACATCAAGCATTTCTGAGAGTAAAATCCTCACAGTGATTTGATCTTCTGTTTCTCCCTTGGAAGAATACATGCACCATGGAGCAAAAACAAGCCTGCCTTACTCTTCCAGATGACAGTATACGAGGGATTTAATAGTAGCTATTTTTATATTTTGCCTCCAAGGAGTTCATTCTTTCTCTCTTTCCCTGACTCAAGAGGGAATGCTTCTCAGCAGGCTTCTTTGAATCGAAGGCCAAATTCACAAACAAATTGTACATATGGGTTTCATTGTTTACATATTTGTTGAAGAGCAGTTATATTATGCTTATTGGGGTGGAAGGGATACAATTAGAGTTAACACTGGGAAAGACAAGTCAGAATTTCCACGCCGAAAAAACAACAACTTGTAAGTGCTAAATCATGGGTAGAATGGCAGTGATCTCTAGATATCTCATTTTTCTCGATGTTACTTGGAACACACAAAAAAGAAGAAAATATACAGATTACTTGAATGAAAACTCCTGAAATTTAGCAGACTTCATTCACTCAGAAGGGGCAATTTTAGGGTTGTTCATTTGGGGTAAACCTTGACCCGTTTCATGACCCCGCTTTCAGTGTGGGCCCTGATCCGTTTTTTTTTGGGAGCCTCCCGAAAGGTATCTGTTTTTGATCTGGAGTGTTGAAAGATCCGTTTTCTATCATCCCATTATTGGGGGGGGGGGGCTCCCCTGGCTCTACAGTGTATAGCTGGCTGCTATGGTGTAGCCCAGGAGAGAAAGTGTGGGCACCTGCCAGTACTGCCTGCAGCTGAACACTTCCTCTATAGTAAGAATTTCTTACTCTAAAGGAGGCGCTCGGCTGCAGGCACTGGCAGGCGCATGTGCTTTCTGGGCCTGCATATCACACATGCACTTTCCTTGGAAAGAGAGTGCGTGTGTGGCATGCAGGACCAGAAAGCAGCACACATGCCTTCCAGTCCCTGCAGCTGAGCGCCTCCTTACTTTGGAGGAAGCATTCAGCTGCAGGTGATACTGACAGGTGCCCATGCTTTCTCTCCCGGGCTACACCATGCCATCCAGCCATGCACTTTTTCCATTCCAAGGCATATTAAGGAGGCTTCCCACTTAGAGATAAAGAGAACCGGTGACCTCCTGTAAGAGGAGAATAGTTTTCAGGGAATGAGGGTGTACTTTTTGTTTGCTGGGGGATTGATAAAAAAGTATAAACTGTGATGCTGAAAAGCAAGTTTGGAACCAGAATCGACTCCTGCTTCCTTTTGTGCTGAGCTGAGAGAGGGGTTCCCGTTATGTGCTCCCAAAGTATTGAAATAAATGAAGAAAACAGGAGAAACGGATTTCACGTACAACTCTACAATTTAGCTTGCTCATTTCATCCAATTCTCTCAACAAAAGACAGTGATTTACTGATTTATCTGTGAAAGTCAATGAGGAGCTTCACATTTCCTGAACTAAAGTTCTGATTCAGATTTTGAATAGAGCAGGTTGCTTAATAATGGACTCCAAGGTGGTGGGATTCAAGCCAGTTGAGTTGAATCATGCCTTCATTTCATATCTCTACTAAAAATTAAACTGTCTTTATCAGATGAAAGTCTTTTTACCCAGTGCCCTGTTACACACCTTGATTAAAAGTGAAACTGAGGTTATCAGATTACATTCTTTACCTAGTGCCCTGTTCTGCCATCCTGTGGTGCATGAGGAAAATCATAAAGTGCAAACAGTTTTGGCCAAAGTTTAAAAGGTATAGGTGAATGAACCTGGAGTAGAATAATCAAATACATGTATAATAATTAGCTACATCTGGAAACTCGATCTTCCTGACTCATTGGTTTCTGAGCCTTGAGCAGTTATTTCCTGAAGGCGTTTTTCAGCAGACTTGAAGGCTAGAAACCTTCACTGAAATAATTAAAAGGTACAATTACGTTCTAAAGTTCCTGAGTAATTTGCACCGTACTGTTGCTTTCCAGTAGAGAGAGATCCAGCATCCATCAAATGTTGACAGATTCATACTTTCACCTGCTTTATAGAGGTGTGATGTTAAAGCATCCACCCAGCTGAAAATGGTGGTATTACAACATAAATATTATGAAAAATATTGCCATGGGCTGTGGATTCATAATAAAAAGGGAAGTTTTAGTTCCAGTTAAACATGTTTGATTTTAGACCTGGATTTTTTCCCAGGGCAAACTGTGGCACATGTCTCTGGTCTATCCCCTTTTCATCATCCTGAAGAATCAGACTGGATCCCTTCCTTCTATATAAATACCTTTCATATGTTGGTATATTTCTTTCATGTAAAAAAAAGAAAAAGCACTTTTTGATTATCCTCCATCCTGTGGTTAAGCAAACTGTAAAGGTAAAGGTTTTCCCCTCACATTAAGTCTAGTCATTATGTCTCTGGGGGTTGGTGCTCATCTCCATTTCTAAGATGAAGAGCGGCGTTGTCCGTAGACACCTCCAAGTTCATGTGGCCAGTATGACTGCATGGAACGCCATTACCTTCCCGCCGGAGCAGTACCTATTGATCTACTCACATTTGCATGTTTTGAACTGCTAGGTTGGCAGAAGCTGGGGC
This sequence comes from Anolis carolinensis, assembly GCF_035594765.1. Lineage (NCBI taxonomy): Eukaryota > Metazoa > Chordata > Lepidosauria > Squamata > Anolidae > Anolis > Anolis carolinensis. The sequence goes on along the minus strand of NC_085843.1, from coordinate 158,978,653 downwards.
TAACAGAGGGAGCTCACCCCGCTCCCCAGATTTGAACCATCGATCTTTAAGTCAGCAAGTTCAGCAGCTCAGCGGTTTAACCCAATGCTTTTCATATGTTGGCATATTTCTTTCTTTCCTCCAACCACAAGATGGAGGATATTCAAAAAGTGCTTACCTTTTTCTTTTTCTACATGAAATACTTTTCATATGTTGGTATATTTCTTTCATGTAGAAAAAGAAAAAGTAAGCACTTTTTGAGTATCCTCTATGGTTAAACAAACTGTAGCTCTCCAGATATTATTGGATTGCAGCTTCCAGCATTTCTTATCATCGGCTGTACTTTGAGAGTGGTGACGTGATAGAATTAAAATTTGACTTTTTTGATGTGAATTTTCTAGAGGTAGGCTCAATGACTATATTCCAATTAGATCTTGCTGAATAAAAACAGAAAGATTTCTTATGTTCCAGCCATTTGAACCAGGGTCAGATCTTTGTACTTCAGTGATAAAAAAAGTTCATTTTGGAGATGTGGCATGCATAGTCCAACATTTTTTCCCCACCATGTGCTTAACAATGCATTTTTCTTCAGCTGTCATCACAAATGTTTCATTTACAAACAGTGACCAAGTAGACATGGTAGCTATGAGTAAAAAGACAGGAAAAGCAGTTCCCAAAGCATCACCTTGGGATCTCCTCCAATTCTATGATTCTATCTAAAGAGTTGGAAAAGACCCCCAAGGACAATCTAGTCCAGTGGTTCTCAACTTGTGGGTCCCCAGATGTTTTGGCCTTCAACTCCTAGAAATTCTAGCAGCTGGTAAACTGACTGGGATTTCTGGGAATTGCAGGCCAAAACACCTGGGACCCACAGGTTGAGACCCAGCGATCTAGTCTAATCCTTTGCCATGCATGGACACATAACCAAAGGACCCATGAACGATTTCAATCCAGCCTCTATTTTCAAACCTTCAGAGAAAGAGACTCCAAGGCAGCATAATCAACTGTCAAACAGCAATTGCCATCATATGATATTTAGGTAGAATTTAGGTAGTAAGAATCTCTTTTCATGTAATTTGAATCCATTGCTCCATGTCCTAGAGGGCACTTCTACACTGACCATATAGTATGAAGTGCTGGTGGGACAATTAGGAAACACTTGAGGGACAATTAGGAAACACTTGAGCATCTGTAAACATGGTGGTACCACCTCAGTTCCGGCTGCTTGGTCATGCCAGCCACACAGACTGTGCTGGCACTAAAAAGAGAAATAAACTGGGAATGGATTTGCTTGTAATTACAAACATATTACAATTTTTATTTAGTTATTAAAATATTTACATCCATCCTTGTTTCCAGAAATCTCAGGCCAGAGTACAGGCAATAAAAATAACTTAGAACAATTCCAAAACAGTCTAAACATTTTAAAACAATTCTACATAATTGAGCAGTATAAAAATAAATGTTGGCACCTTAAAATCAGGGCTTGCTATACAGATGGGAATAGCGAACAGGCTAGATTTGTAATATGGAATAGCTAATAGCTAATTATAAGTTTCAGCAGCACCACCAGAATATTTTAATCTGCCTGTGATGCTTGTCTGGAAAGTGTGACTCATTCCCTTCTGGAAAACTTTGAATTGCTGACTTAAGGCTTGTCTACACTGATTAAAAAACCCAGTTTGCACCACATTTTCCTAGTCTTCCTAACCCACAAGAACTGTGCATCGCTACACACACATTACGCACACCATAGTGAGATTTTCCCCTGGCAAACTATCCTCAATGTAAAGGGATGACCAACAATCTCCAAACCTTTGCATTAATTTTGGCCACATGGTTGTAGCTGCTCTGCTTCCTCCCATCATGTATTTAAATATATGCATTTCCTGTAAAGCAGGGCAAATGAGATTAATCACGGGTTTGTAGCTGCTGCCTAATTATCTGTCTACTTGCTCCACTCCTTTTGTTGGCCCTCTGCTTGTCCTCCCATGTCCTGCCAAAAGCACTAGCCCTTCACCATTTACCATGTTCCCATCCTGAACTTTCTCCTGCTGGCAGATTTTAAACATCTTTCCCAATAATTAACACCATCCTCTTATTCCTTTTGTTGTCAGATTTTAAATCACTTTCCCAATGATCCCTGTCACCCCCACTCTTCAAAGAATCACATGTGACTCAGGTCACCTCCCACTAGCCCGTTCCTCCCATTATAAACTCCTTCCTGCAACTTCAGAGCAATACAATAAAGCTTTGAAGGGCTGGCCAATATGCCAGAAAATCTGGATTTTCTGGAAATCAGTGAAGTAAAAGGCAGTTTTAAAAAAACTATTAAAGCCTAAAAAACCAGATTCCTAGTGAATTGTCAGGAACGTCATATATCTGGATAACAGAGTCTATGAAATGAGTGCTGAGCTGAATTTCTGATTCAGTGAGTAACATATAAATTGGATCTATGTTGTGCAGTTACAGCACTCAATTACATTTTGGTACAGCAGAGTCTCGCTTATCCAACATAAATGGGCCGGCAGAACATTGGCTATGCAAACATGTTGGATTTTTTTTTCGTGTCAGGAGCAACCGGAGTTGCTTCTGGAGTGAGAGAATTGGCCATCTGCAAGGACATTGCCCAGGGGACGCCCAGATGTTTTGATGTTTTTACCATCCTTGTGGGAGGCTTCTCTCATGTCCCCGCATGGAGCTGGAGCTGATAGAGGGAGCTCATCTGCGCTCTGCCCGGGTGGGATTCGAACCTGGCAGCCTTCAGGTCAGCAACCCAACCTTCAAGTCACAAGGCTTTTATCCCCTAGGCCACCGGAGGCTCCAACATGTTGGATAATAAGGAGGGATTAAGGAAAAGACTATTAAACATCAAATTACATTATGATTTTACAAATTAAGCACCAAAACATCATGTTTTACAACAAATGGAAAGAAAAAAGCAGTTCAATACACAGAAACATTATGTAGTAATAATTACAGTATTTATGAATTTAGCACCAAAATATCGCAATGTATTCAAAACATTGACTACAAATAAAGATAGAATTGCTGCCTAGAGAAACAGCTGTTGATCCGGGTGGGAGGCAGACTGCGTTGGATAATGCAAACGTTGGATAAGCGAAGGTTGGATAGGTGAGACTCTACTGTACTTTGAATTGTCTCTGGGAAAGTGCTCTAGTACTTTCATTCCATTATCATAGACCACTACAACTCATTAGCAAGGAATTCTAAGCACCAAATTACAAATCCTAGGATTATAAAGAGCCATGATAGAGCTGGATAAGCCTGTTGCAAGATATCCTTGTAGATTCATCAGCCATCAAAATATTACCATATACAGTAGAGTCTCACTTATCCAAGCTAAATGGGCTGGCAGAAGCTTGGATAAGCGAATATCTTGGATAACAAGGAGGGATTAAGGAAAAGCCTATTAAACATCAAGTTAGGTTATGATTTTACAAATTAAGCACCAAAACATCATGTTATACAACAAATTTGACAGAAAAAGTAGTTCAATACACGGTAATGTTATGTTGTAATTACTGTATTTACGAATTTAGCACCAAAATATCATGATATATTGAAAACATTGACTACAAAAATGGCTTGGATCACCCAGAAGCTTGGATAAGCGAGGCTTGGATAAGTGAGACTCTACTGTATTTGTGGATTGTTTTTGTTTATTCGTTCAGTCACTTCCAACTCTTCATGACCTCATGGATAAGCCCACACCCAGAAATCCCTGGGCCATGGCCACCCCCAGCTCCTTCAAGGTCAAGCCAGTCACTTCAAGGATACCATCCATCCATCTTGCCCTTGGTCAGCCCCTCTTCCTTTTTTCTTCCATTTTCCCCAACATCAAGATCTTCTCCAAGCTTTCCTGTCTTTTCATTATGTGGCCAAAGTACTTTATCTTTGCCTCTAATATCCTTCCTTCCAGTGAGCAGTCAGGAATTATTTCCTGGAGTATGGACAGGTTGGATCTTCTTGCGCTCCAAGGCACTCTCAGAATTTTCCTCCAACACCACAGTTTAAAATCGTCTACCTTCCTTCGCTCAGCCTTCCTTATGGCCCAGCTCTCGCATCCATAGGTTACTACGTGGAATACCACTGCTTTAACAATGTGGACCTACTTTGCCAATGTGATGTCTCAACTCTTCACTATTTTCTCGAGATTGGTCATTGCTCTCCTCCGAAGAAGTTAACATCTTCTGATTTCCTGGCTGCAGTCTGCGTTTGCAGTCATCCTCGTGCCTAGAAATATAAAGTCTGTCACTGCCTCCATGTTTTCTCCCCCCCATTTGCCAGTTATCAATCAGTCTGGTTGCCATCATCTTGGTTTTCTTTATATTTAACTGCAACCCAGCTTTTGCACTTTCTTCTTGTGGATAAGAAGAAATATTTGTGGATATGTCAATATTTTTGACAAAAAGTTGTTCCTCCAGCATTGACTAATACAGCATCATGGAAGTGACAAGAAACAGAGGCAAGAATTTCTTCCATTCAATTACTTCTCCCTTGTCGAAACTAGAAAAGGAAAGGTAGTCAACTCCTATTTTGGCCAAAGTAGTGTTCATCAACATTTTGGGGGCTTGAGATGGAATTGAATGGTGGTTCCCTTTTTAATAAGGACTTCTTATATAAGCTTCTCTGTAGAGAGATGCGGCAGCCATTTTTAATAGGGTCTCTTTAGTTCTTCCTAAGTATGTTTTAAAGATGAGGGAAATATTTGTTTTGCTGCATACACCGAGTTTACCCTCAACTTACTCAAACAAGCAAAATCCATAATTTTCGTCCTAAAACCTGCCCCTGACTTATACATGAGGCCGAATTACACAGAAGTACACAGGTAGTTCCTGATGGTTTCACTTTGTCATCCTTTTGGCAACATGATTATGTCACTTGCCTCTTCCAGACATGTGTTGACTACAATTAGGCAAAATGAGACGTCTGTCTCAGGCAGAAATTTTAGAGTGCCATGAAAATCTTAGTTGCTTATTTCATTATTTGACTGCCAAGGATGACAAGAGCACTTGAGTGTTTTCTGTCTCATGTGTCAAAATAATATGACTGGATTTGAGTATTATGCACCTTGACCTGACTGAGTGGGACCAGTTTCTGCATTGACTCAGGCAGCCAAATATCAGGAGCTTCCAGAGAACCTTGAACATTTCTGGTAGCTCTAGTTATCATTCAAGAGTTCTTCTCTGAACATTACAAAAAGATTTCTAGCAAGGAAAACATAGACAATATTAAAGTAAATAGATTTTTTTTTGTGTCAGGAGCGATTTGAGAAACTGCAAGTCACTTCTGGTGTGAGAGAATTGGCTGCCTGCAAAGACGTTGCCCAGGGGATGCCCAGATTTTTTTTTTTGCTAGAATATCAATCTAATATAACAAGCAAAAAGAAATGTTTTATTTATAAATTTGTCAGAAGAATGGTTCCATTTGCTAGGACACTCAGTTTAATTAGCATTCTTTGTGTGATTGTGGTTAATATAAGCAACTGTTTTTTTTTTAAGTACAGATGTTGTATTCTTAAAGCCATGCATTACAAGAAAGCAGACAATTACCTTCAATTGCTCCTTTTTTAATTATGTCAACTGACAGTCCACTTGTAGGTTATCTCTGGGTCTTGTTTGCAGACTTCCAGTAACTCCACAAATACATTATGATAAAGTTGAATTCTAACCATGGTTAAACAATAATTCCTCAATTTTGGCTTTGTATAATCATCCCCAAGTAGGTTGTACAAGTTAAGACTGCGTGGAGCACAACAGATTTCAACCTTGCCCATAGCTCTAATGTTGCGGTTCCTCAGTGAGCATGTCCAGATGTTTGGAGGATTGGGTTACACAACAGGACAATATTGAGGTGTACAACACATCAACCTAGTACAAAAACTGCTGACGGCTGCCAGGGAGAACACCTCAGTGCCACAGTTGCACATCGGCCCTTTTTGTGGGTATACATTTCACTGATTTAAGCTCGCCAAGAGTTAATGTGTAACTTGCGCTGCTTTACATATCACCTATACGTCTGACCTTTCTGTTGCTTATGTATGTGTACTGAAAGCACTCTACCTGTTGTGCATTCAGAAGAGAAAGAGATACTGAAAATGGAGATCCTGGAACTGGTTTTGCTCCTCATGGAAAGGTTACAGAGCCCAGAGGCAACAATGGAAGCTGTAAGGGATTATGTTCCTGCTATTGAGTCTGTGAGGGAGAACTGGCTGGGGTTTGCCTTAAAAGAATCTCATCAGCCATTCAGTGTATGGCACTATATAGCAAAGTCTGAAAAACCTGCATCTTGAGCATTCGTCAATTCCCAAAGGTTTCCTGGAAGACTTTGTTGGAGTAATGTGACACAATTTGGCATTGGTGAACACATGCTGCCTGCAAGAAAACACACCAGTAACAAGCTGAGGCTATTCCTGGGTTTGCATTGCAGCAGAGTTTGGGCTTTCCCTTTTTTGAACTGCAGCATCCAACATTGCCAGCCAATAAGGCCAGCTCTGCCTCTCAGACATCTAGATGATAGCAGCATTCTCTGGTTGAGGTCCATGCTGGATAAGAATTATGAGACTTGCAATTCAGGCACCCTGGAGGGCTCTAGGTTGAGGATGCTTGATGTGAGGATTTTGAGTCCCATGCAAAGGGCAAACGAATGCACAGAGTAGGAAGTTTTAGAAACCAAGAAGTAAAGGGTGTTGGCTGTCTTCAAGACTCTATGTCAGGGGTCCCCAAACTTTTTAAACAGGGGGCCAGTTCACGATCCTTTGGACCGTTGGAGGGCCGGACTATAGTTGGCCACCGAGCAATAATAATAATTAATAATAATAATAAAAACAATAATAAAGAGGATTGGAAGAGACCCCTTGGGCCATTGAGTCCAATCCCCTTCTGCCTCTGTGCACCGAAAGAACAAGCAAAGCACCCCTGACAGATGGCCTCCCAGACTCAATGTTAATAATAATAATAATAATAATAATAATAATAATAATAATAATACCCTTGGGCCATTGAGTCCAACCCCCTTCTGCCTTTGTGCACCAAAAGCACAAGCAAAGCACCCCTGACGGATGGCCTCCCAGCCTCAATGTCAATAATAATAATACTCTTGGGCCATTGAGTCCAACCCCCTTCTGCCTCTGTGCACCAAAAGCACAAGCAAAGCACCCCTAACAGATGGCCTCCCAGCCTCAATATTATTATTATTATTAATAATAATAATAATAATAATAATAATAATAATAATAATAATAATGGTTGTAAGAGAAGAAGAGACCCCTTGGGTCATTTAGCCCAACCCCCTTCTGCCCTTGTGCAATGGGGGCTGGATTAATGGCTTCAATGGGCCGCATCCAGCCCCTGAGCCTTAGTTTGGGGACCCCTGCTCTATGTACTTGGAGCCCCCGGTGGCACAGTGGGTCAAACCTCTGTACTGTTGAACTTGCTGACTCAAAGGTCGGTGGTTCGAATCCAGGGAGTGGAATGAGCTCCCACTGTTAGCCCCAGCTTCTGCCAATCTTACAGTTCAAAAACATACAAATGTGAGTAGATCAATAGGTACCACTCCGGCAGGAAGGTAATGGTGCTCCATGCAGTCATTCCGGCCACATGACTTTGGAGACATCTACAGACAGCGTCGGCTCTTCAGCTTTGAAATGGAAATGAGCACCAACCCCCAGAGTCGGACACGATTAGACTTAATGTCAGGGGAAAACCTTTACCTTTACCTCTGCCTACTTACTTGGATGCGTGTGTGTATGTGTGCGTATGTGCCGTCAAGATGTCTGTCAATGTATCATGAATTTTGTAAGGTTTTCTTAGGCAAGGAATATAATGACAATATTTATTACGGCCCATAGACCCATCAGTAAACGAACAGTCATTTTGAATTCTCCCATCTCAGGAGAAGTTCACTGTACAAAATACATCCACATGATTTCAAGTGATATCCCTATCAGAGGTTAAAGGTAAAGGTAAAGGTTTCCCCTGACGTTAAGTCCAGTCATGTCTGACTCTGGGGGTTGGTGCTCATCTCCATTTCTAAGCCGAAGAGCCGGTGTTGTCCGTAGACACCTCCAAGGTCATGTGGCCAGCATGACTACATGGAATGCCGTTACCTTCCCGCCAGAGCGGTACCTATTGATCTACTCACATTGGCATGTTTTTGAACTGCTAGGTTGGCAGAAGCTGGAGCTAACAGCGGGCGCTCACTCCGCTCCCGGGATTTTGAACCTGGGACCTTTCGGTCTGTAAGTTCAGCAGCTCAGTGCTTTAACACACTTCGCCACTGGGGTTCCACCTATCAGAGGTTAGGCAAGGAATATTCAATTTTCTGGTTCCTTCTTCTGCAGTATAGCCTAGTAAAGGTCATTACATTAATTTGGTTTTAGTTCTGGGTTTGTAAATATAGAACTGCCCTCCAAAAGTAGCATTATTTCTCCAAAAGCCAATCATACCCTCCACAAATCTTTCCAGAATCTATAGTATTAGGTCTCTTGTCTCTTTCTGGGGCACAACTAAAAACTACAGTATGTATTGTTCAATTGCTTTTTTGTAGCCTCAACAAAAGCAGGTGAAATATGAGCTTTTGCTAGTAATGTCATCAATGTTTCATTAAACAAGTAGCTTCGAAAGCTGAGGTAGAATCTTTAGCTATTTCCTAAACAAATACCTGAAGAAAATTCTGTGTATATACACCACCAGATATAGCCTCAGCAATAGCTATCACAATCCAGAGTAATATATTTATATATTATATATTATTGTTGAGATCACGTTTACTCCCTCTTCTATTGCAACACAAACATTTGCTGTTTATTGTGATGTTAATTCAGTAAAATGAAACACGATAAAACTAACAGTTATTTTGTATTGTTCCCTAAAGATTTTCAGAGTTATGAGATTATGATATCTCTGAAACAGAGCTGCAGAAAGAGAAAGAAACAAAAGGATGAGGCGGGAGGGGAATGAGAGAGAGATGGGTAATTTGATCGTTTTAAATTGTGCCATTATTTTTCATTTTATTCCCATTCTATTAACAACATGGCTCTTGCTTGTTTGAAGTCACACCCAAACTGTAGGGATCGGCTCAAAGTATTTTGTTTTGTTTTGCTATGAAATGCATAAACATAATATTAATAGGGCCCAGAAGGCAAAGGATGGCAGCCATGTCTGAGATGAACGTGTTTCTTCCAGTACGAAAACCCAGTTTAAAATGTGTTCATATGCTCATGTGTAAAATATTTTAAAAACCTTGTCAAAACATTGAGTCATCATCTTTATGATGTTGTTGTTTATGGCTGTTTGAAAACAGAGCCAGCTTTTCCCTTAGTGGAACATAGCCAGGCTTAAGAGTAAATGCTAGGAAAACTATCTGCTACATGTCTTGAAAAAACTTGGCTTTGCAATTGGGATGCAAATCAGATTCTCTAAATCAAACATCTTGAAAAAGAATTTTGTATTTTGATATTTAGAATATAGGAGTTATTGATTTCCTTCTGAAAACAAACTATGGCTGAATTCTGCACATACTTATCTAGGGTTGAGATCTACTGAACTTAAAAGATTTTATTTATGAGTTGATATGCATAGCATTAATAGGAGATAAATTAAAATGTCATCTCTTTCAAGATATCTAAAATATCTGAGCAAATGCCTGCACATGTCATGGCTAATCCTAAAAGTAATCCTTTTCAAGTGGTTGTTGGCTATTGATATGTTTGTTTGTTTGAGGAAAGATAACATTGTTTTTGTTATATATCTTCCAGTTGCTTCCAATTTATGGTCACTCTTTGGTGTCACTAAGGGCTGGATGCATTATCTCATGGTGTTGTCGTCATGGACTGCTTCCTGTACCATACCTTACCACAATATTGTAGCTAAAATATCAGAAAATTTGACTAAATCATTGATTAAAAACCCAGCAGCAACTAAAACAATAGTGTGCACTTGTAGCAAACAAAACCATGTTAATCAAAAGCATCATCATCATTTGGTAATAATTTTTTCATGTAACTCTAAAATACAAACATAGACACATACCATATACACTCAAGTATAATCTGAGTTTTCAGCCCTTTATAGGGCTGAAAAAGCCACCCTCAGCTTATACTCAAATGAGGGTCCTGGCTGGCTGATACTCAGATCGGCTTATACTCAAGTATATGTGGTAATCAGAATTGGACAGTTTTATCTTAAATTACAGTTTTATTTAAACATTCAAAAACATTTAACCTACCGAACCCGCAATTAATGTAATTTTATTGCTATTTATTTTTATTTTTGAAATTTACCAGTAGCTGCTGCATTTCCCACCCTCGTCTTATACTCGAGTCAATAAATTTTCCCATTTTTTGTGGAAAATTAGGTGCCTTGGCTTATATTTGGGTTGACTTATACTCGGGTATATATGGGTACATTAGTTTTAAAACAGGATTTCCTACTTACCCTTTGTTAGTTTCTCTATCATTTAACATTTTTTCTTCCACCTTATATCCAGCAAGTTGTTTACTTTTGCGTGCTTTAACATTAACAAATGGATCTTCCAACCATTTATATCTCTAAACCCATTAAAAACCCAGACTATAAAGTCTTTCCTTTTTCCTCAGATATATATTGATAAAAAACCTCCTAAATATGTGTCCAGTGATTTATCCTTCAACAAAATTGTTAACCGTCCATTTCTGTTAGTTCCCACACCTTCACTGTCTAGTCTTCTATAGTTGGTGTTTCTGTCTTTTCCCATTAGTGAGCATTGCTGTCACTGTTAACATGTACTGCAGTATTATCTCGTGCTACTTTTTTATTTGATCATTCAACAGCCCTAGTCGTATGAGTTCTGGTTTGAAGCTGATTCTTGTTTTGAGAATTTCTTGGATTACCCTGTGAATTTATCTCCAGTATTTCTTTGCCCTTTGCACAGGTCGACCAATCATAATTTGGTAATAATGACAGGTCTGGTACAGAAGTAAATTGGCATAGTGTTAGTCTTGCAGGTATATTAGATACAGTACATATAATTGTGTTTATGAAAAAATTTTTTGTGGACATTGTAGAAAAGCAATAAATTTCAGGTGAAACAGCATGGTTTGCACCCCATAGCAATGCCATGATGGCAAACTTATAATAGTTATTAATTGTAATGTAAATATCTGATATGCAGGATGTATTTTCACTCACTGGACTAAATTTGGCACAAATACTCGATATGCCCAAATTTGAATACTGGAAAGTATGGGAGGGATTTGGGAGAAAATGACAGTGATTTAGGGGAGATGTAATTCACCTACATCTGGAGAGCACTGTAAACCCAAACAATGATGGACCTGGACCAAATTTAGCACAAATACCTGATACTCCAAAATTTGAATACTGGTGGGGTTGGGAAACCTCAGAAGTTGGGAGTTATAGTTCATCTACATCGACAGAGCTCCTACCCTGCTGGGATTCAGAAGGGCCGTGAAAACATGGTTATGTGCCCAAGCTTTTGATGAGTAAATGACAAAGTTGACATGGCCTGATTTAAGGATGAAGTATGAGGATCTCGGATGAATGGAATTAATTATATATACGTTTTTAAGGTTTTTATAATGTGTTTGAACAATGTTATTAACAGATCTGTTTATATTGTTTGGTTTTTATGATTGCAATTTGGGCATTAAATTTTGCCAATTTTTGTAAGCCGCCCTGAGTCCCCTCGGGTGAGAAGGGCGGGGTATAAATGTTGTAAATAAATAAATAAATAACTATGCACCCAACTAATGGATCTTCACCAAACCTGGCAGAAATACCTAATATGACAACTTTGAAAACTAGTGGGGTTTGTGTGGGACGACTGACCCAACATAATCATGATGATGATAATGATGATGATGATGATGATGATGATGATAATAATAATAATAATAATAATAATAATAATAATAATAATAATAATAATATATTTATAACCTGCCCTGTCTCCCCGAAGGGACTCAAGGTAGTTTACAGAAATAACAAAAATGGCAAACATTCAATGCCAAGAAACACATAAACACATCCTTCCAAAAAGGAAGTGGACAGGTGGAGAGATCTTTAGTCTCCTCTGCCAAAAGGGTTCCTAAGACCAACATAAATGTGTATTTTCTGATGGTCTTTGGTGACCCCTCTGACACCTTCCCTGTGACCCCCCCAGGGGTCCCACCCCAGGTTGAGAAAAGCTTTCTTAGTCAAATATCAAACCACTGTGCTGCAATGGCTCTTGGGCATATCGCTATTCTCTATTATTTCATTCTCTTCTTTAGTGCAGATGTGCTGAAGAAAGTGGAGATTGGCTTCACATGGTTACACACTTTCAGGGTTTCCATCACCTATCCAGAGTTAAGTTTCCTTGGAAGAAAGGGCACATGAGGGTTTTTTTTTCCTGTTATAGGTTAAGTGTAAAATGGAGATTCATTGCACTAACACTTTCTAGGAGAAACCATTGTGTCGTAAGATTTCTGGCAGGACTTCCCTGTCTGTCCTCACCTTCCTTTTCCAATTCAGTTCCAGTGCAGACTATCATACACAATGCCTAACTTCCTTCTACTGTTCTTCCTCTAAGATTACATTCCATTGGAGGGGAGAACTAGGTGAGTCTTCCCTCCCTGTCATCATCTATACCCATTTAGCTCACTTCAGTTCCCACTGAAACACATCATCAAAATGTTATCAGCCATCACTCATCCATTGTCAGGTCTTGAGAGGTGTTGCCTCTGGCATCTACAGAGATATCTCAATTTACTGAAATCTTTGAGCCAAGAGTTATGGAGTTGAACAGGATCCTGCAGTAAGAGGCACCAAAAGGTCATTCAGAGCAATCCCAGCCTCACCATTTCTTCTTGCCCTACAAGCATGCTAGAAAAAGGTGTGATACTAATATTGCACTGGTCTCAGAATTTGATGAGCTTTTCAATCTCATTGTGGGGCAAAGCACCTCAGAAGGGAAGAATGAAAACAGGCACAAATCTATAACTGCAACAACTATTGCTCCAGGGAGGGATGGCAATACTTTCCCCTCTTAATATCAAAATCTGGTTGGAAAAGTCTAGACATGGCTTCAGAAGAGAAAATATCATTTAAAGTAAAAGGTAAAGGTTTTCCCCTGACATTAAGTCCAGTCATGTCTGACTCTGGGAGTTGGTGCGCATCTCCATTTCTAAGCCGAAGAGCCGGCGTTGTCCGTAGACACCTCCAAGGTCATGTGGCCGGCATGACTGTATGGAGCGCCGTTACCTTCCCGCCGGAGCGGTACCTATTGATCTACTCACATTGGCATGTTTTTGAACTGCTAGGTTGGCAGAAGCTGGAGCTAACAGCGGCCGCTCACGCCGCTCCCGGGTGTAAAAGGAGAGAAAAATTGAAAAATACTTTTTCATATGATCTCTCTACCTTGATTTATTTAAACAATCATGGTTTTCTATTAATTTCCCCCCACTACAACTAGTCTGACATCTTACCTCTCTTCTCCCACTTTCCTTCTTTGCATCCCAACTGTTTTGTTACTTGTTTGTTTGCCTCCTTGTTTACATGAGGTTCAGTGAAGCTGAGTTTTTGTTGTTGTATGTGTTCAAAGTCACCTGTCAACTTAATGTCAATGACATGAATTTCGTAAGGTTTTCTTAGGCAAGGAATATTCAGAGGTGGTTTTGCCAGTTCCTTCCTCTGAAATGTAGTCTACAGCACCTGTTATTTATTAGTGGTTTCCCATTCAAATATGAACCAGGGCCAACCCTCTTTAGCTTACATGATCAAACAGGATATATGAGGTTGAGTAGGTTTGGTTTTATTGGAAGTACAAAAAGAGAGATAGAGGGAGGGTTCTTGGTTGGGTACTGTTATTATTATGTTTAATACTCACATCAATCACCACAACCACTACCATCACCAACATCTGAATTATTATATAATAACTTTATTATTATTATCATCATCAGTTTCACAGGGTGCCACGGAATACTGACTGGAGTTTCACACCATCAGTAATTCAGATTCCATCCAAGAATCAAAGAATCAATGAGGTTTCATTACTGGCATAGGAGCCCCCAGTGGCGCAATGGTTAAACCCTTGTGCCGGCAGAACTGAAAGGTGGGCAGTTCGAATCTGGGGAGCGAGGTGAGCTCCCATCTGTTGGCTCTAGCTTCCCATGTGGGGGCATGAGAGAAGCCTCCCACAGGATGGTAAAACATCAAACATGTAGGCATCCCCTTGGCAACGTCCTTGCAGACGGCTAATTCTCTCACACCAGAAGCGATTTGCCATTTGTCAAGCCACTCCTGACACGAAAAAAAAATTACTGGCATGTTCCAACCACTGTCACTATTTGTAATTGTGCTTTTATGATCCTCTCTAATTGGAAATTCATTCAAATGTTTTATTAGTCTATTTGGAATTGCTCCCAAGGTAGCTAAAATACAGGATATGTTATGTTCCTAGAGGTGTCAAATCGCAGTTGCAAGTCTCACTATTTCATAATTTTCCCTGTCTTTGTTTTGATGCTATTTGTTTGAAACAGCATCCTCTTCTCCTGTTGTTCTTGTTCCTGATTAGCTGACGAAGGGAATATTGAGATAGGCTACAGAAGGAGTGGAAAATATTTTCTATCATCACTTGCAACATCAGTTCATATACCTTCACACACACAACCAAACATCCTTCTGTACTTATACACACTCCCATTTGTTGTGTGCTGTGATCTCCACAAACATCACTCCCCTTCTGCATGGCGATTAAGCTTGGGAGATGTCTTGTACTGACACCAAAGGAACCTATTTCAAGTCTAATTGCCACACATGGGAGTGGGCTGGGCGTCTGGGATGGAATCTATGAAGAATGATATTGGGGAGAAAAGGGTGAAGCCGTTTTTCACACCTCTTTCCCAAGAAGCTGCTCTAGCTTTTTCCCAGCCTACTTGCCCTCTGGGAAGGTATGAGTGGGTATGAATGGATATGACAGACAGTCAAAGAGAATGTAATGGCTGCCTCTTTCAGACATTTAGCTATGTTGGAATGCAGCCTCACCCTTGGAGTGACTAATGTCTTCATGGTAAAGGTAACACCAGAGTTTGGATTATGGGGAAAAAAGATGGGGATGGACTACTCCTTTATCCTTCTTGCCAGCCTCTTTAGTTGTTCTTTAGGCTACAGATAGGGGACATTAGTTAGGTGTTATTCTCATATCTCCCAAGTAATTTGAGTCTCCATGATAGGGTCTATCATCTTCTTGAAAGATGAAACCTGAAAGTGAATCCTCTGTCACATAGCACCTGATATCCCATCTCCTAAAGGAAAAGAAACTATCACATGTACTCAGCCTCAGCAGCCAACAAACAAGTCCACATTCATTCATATATATATATATATATATATATATATATATATATATATATATATATATAATCTGTCTATCTATCTATCTATCTATCTATCTATCTATCTATCTATCTATCTATCTATCTATCTATCTATCTATCTATCTATCTCTGCTCCAAAGTTTATTAAGATAGAAAGGATATGCAGCTTCATGCTTGCTTAGAGTACAAATCAAATGATTTGGACTGTGATTCCAAAGTGTAGAAGAAAAAAATATGTAAATTAAGGGTGGGAGAACTTTGGCAGATTTAAAATTTTGTCCTGGGGCCTTTCTGGGGGCCATATGTTTGAAAAAGAAAATGATGTTTTAAAATGTTAAAATGAACGTTGGCTCCTGATCAGAGCCGGCTGTAGGTATTTTTTGAAGTGTAGGCGAACAGAATTTTGGCACCCCCCCCCCCCCCTCCCGCCGAAACCAATCACTGAAAAATAAAAGCATTGGATAAGCGTAAATGTTGGATAATAAGGAGGGATTAAGGAAAAGCCTATTAAACATCAAATTACATTAAGATTTTACAAATTAAGCACCAAAACATCATGTTTTACAAGAAATCAACAGAAAAAACAGTCTCAATTGCGCCCCCATATGTTTTGCGCCCGAAGTGACTGCTTAATTCACCTCAATGCTGGACCGGCCCTGCTCCTGATGCAAATCCAGATTGCTGGATGCACTTCTCTTGGAAGACCAAAATGGATATAACTTCTCTGTTCTTTCACATGTTTGGAGGAAACTATGGAGGCATGGCAGACTCTAAAGCAGTGGTCCGCAACCTTTTTTTGACCAGGGACCACTTTGACCAGGGACCAGTCTCCAACAATAGTACCAAAAGGGTTATGAATCACTTTTTGGTCAACTTTAGATTTGGTTTGGTTATTTGGACTGCTGATTCAGAACATTGCATTGGATAGATCACATGAGCTCTAGTTTCTGATACAGAACATATGCCATCCAGTATTCGCCATCTACTCACCCACAGAAAACCATATTTAATAATCTAGAGCTGATGTGGTCTATCCAATGCAATTTTCTGAATCAGCACCCCAAATAACCCCAGGAACAGCCTAAAAACGAAGCTTCCAGGTGCCACATGGAATGGCCCTGCTCAACAGGAGGGTGGAGGAGGAGAAGCAGCAGCCAGGAGACTTGTTGTCGTGCCTTTCATGGGTAGTCAGCCTCTCATCTCCCAATATCCCCATTGTGTCGGCTCTACAAGAGGGTGACACGAGACCAATCGCTCTCATTGCAATGGTGTAGTAATGATGAGGTTGCAGACTATATTTTAGTTCTTGGCGACCACTGGTGGTCAATGGACCACAGGTTGGGAACAACTGCTCTAAAAAGAAAATAAACATTGCCAAATTGCAGTCAGAGATTTTCATGTTGGTGAGCTTTAAATTTCTGTTTTCAAAGTCTATTTCTGAATAAAAACAATTGAACAAATGTGTTGGGTTTTCTGTATCTATGCTTAGGGTGTATTCTACTTTAGCCGCTCTATCTTTCTTTCTACTTTAGCCACTCTGTCCCTAGGATCTTAGGGATATTTACAGAATGAAAACATAGCCAGGTACTCTTCTGATCACCCCCTTAGCAGCATAAAATGGTAATAAGGGGACCTATCACAACACAACAACTTTTGGGAGTGGTGATGGGATAACCACTGTGAAGACCCGACAGATGGAACTCCCAGTCTATGTTCATCCATGTAAGTGTATTTGAAATCCTTACACTATACTCAACTACACACATTTCCTTCACTCCTTAAGTTATATTTATGCAAAGGAATCTTGTAGCACATTAAGAAACGGAGAGGATGAAGTTAGGAGCATATGCTTTTGTAGACCAAGTATATAGAGATACCTGTAAGCTTACATTACCAACTTTGTTCTCTCAATTAATCTCTAAGGCGTTACAAGATCCCTTGGCATACTGATATTCCAGACTAATATGGCTATGTCTTTAAATCAGTGGTTCCCAACATTTTTTTCTAGTTTCTGATACAGAACAGATATTATCCAGTAGTCACCATTTGCTCGCCCACAGAAAACCATATTTAATAATCTAGAGCTGATGTGGTCTATCCAGTGTAATGGTCAGCTCTGCGGAAAGAAGCAGAAATAAAATAAATAAAATAAAATAAATAAATAAAGAGGAAGTAGGTTCGCGGACCGGATTTTCATTCTCATGGCCCAGTGCTGGACTGCGGCCGACTGGTTGAGAACCACTACTTTAGATCATTAAATTATAGTTCCTTTCAGTAAAAAAATAAATAAAAAATAGTTACTTGGTTTTACCAAAATTTAGACCTAAGAAGAATGTGAAAAAAGCTCTGTCCTATCTCACAAAAACAAGCATATGCAGAATGTAGCTCCAGAATGGTTAGTTAAATTAAGTTAAGAAAAATGAGAAAAATCTTGTAAACATAGCCATGCATGCACGCACATGCAAAAGCTGCTCCAGAAGGGAAGAAAAGAGAAAACATCCCTCAACTTCTGTAGTTAATAACAACAACATACACATATCTCTCAACAATTTTCTTGAATTCATTTCCCTTTAGCCTTTTTAAACCAAGCTCCAAGCAATGTATCAAAAAAAAAAATCATGACATGGGTATGGATGCGTGTGCATCTTCTGTGACATTGCAAACAAATCTTACAATAGATACATTTTTAAGTATTGGCAACCTGTTGTTGAATGCTTAAGAGATCATGGTACTAAATAATCATTTGCTGAATTTCAAGAATAGTAGTTGTTATTATCAGTAGATGTAAGCTTATGTTATCTATTTGAAGGATAAATAATAGGGCAATAATTTTTGTATTAAAAGAAGTTGATTAAGAGAACACATATTATCATCATTGGGTGGTTGGAAGCTCTTATTTCCCTCTCCTTTGTCTTTTGTCTTTTAGTATTATTGGATAGTTAGCAATTTTTAGTTATTTTGTGTTTTCCTGTATGTGTGTTTTATACAGTATATTTTGTGTGACTAATAAAAATATTTGCAAAAGACCAAATTTTCTACAAATACTGTGATTGGAGCTGTCAGAAAATACCAGGGAAATTAGATTTATAATGCCAATTCAGCCCCAACCACTTTGCCTCATAGCACAATATAAAGCACTTAGTTTTTCTTGAACCCATTTGGCTCCATGGGTTGGACCAAATCAGCTAGTCTTCTCCAGAATTGTAACTTTGGCCAAACTGCGTGCACACAGCTCTGCTCCAAATGTCTGAAGAACATTTTCCTTCCTGTTTGTGATTGAATCTCTTTATGTCTCCTTCCAAGACAACTAAATGTAATATTGACACCAGTCTCTCAACTCTGAGCCAAACGTTGCTGTAATGATGAGTCTGATTGAAGCAGCAGTCATGGATGTTAAGTGTGTGGATGAGGTGTGTCAAGTGTGTGTGTAAATCTGTATTAAATCATGTAAATGTTTCTGTGGTGACTGCAAATAAATATTTGAGAAATTAAGCAATATGCCCTTCTCTCTTAAGAAGCTAATTATGCCAGGAGCAGGTTTGTTCCTGGAGTACTTGTACTGCGGCAAAAGGTACACAAATAGCTTCTGTAAATTCACATGCAACAGGTCACAGGAGATTGAGAACATTAACTCATCTACACAATAATAACAAAAAACTAGTGCCTTCCAGGGATGTTTGTCAGTAATACTGGCAGGAGAATGATGAGTATTTGTTTCAGACCATCTGGAGGCAACCAGGTAATGTTAAACTTAGACAGAACAAGATTCTTAACCTTTTCTTGTTGAACGTGCAATCTACCATATGACATAGAATTTGACTTTATTTTGATTGATTTATTCAACTTTAAAGTTTTAATGTAATGCTGAAATGAATCAAATCTTACTTTCAAGAGTAATGTGCAGATTAGAACATCATCATTCTTTAGATTTTGAAGTTTTTTGAATTTTGGGATGCGTTTCTCCTGATATGCATATGAATTCTGCATTTTGAGAAAAAAAGTATACAGTACAGACTCCTTAGCAGCTATTTCATTTACTCCCATTTGAAAAAATATGTCTCCTCTAGGCAGAGCCGTCCCTAGGTATTTTTCAAGTGTAGGCGAACAGAATTTTGGCGCCCCCCAAACCAATCACTGAAAAATAAAAGCATTGGATAAGTGAAAATGTTTGATAATAAGGAGGGATTAAGGAAAAGCCTATTCAACATCAAATTACATTAAGATTTTACAAATTAAGTACTAAAACATCATGTTTTACAACAAATCAACAGAAAAAGCAGTTCAATACCTTGCGGAGGCAGGCCGCAGGAGACAGGAATTGCCTTAATGGCACCCCCAACAAGATGGCACCACAGGCAACTGCCTAGTTGGCCTGGTGGTTGAACCGCCTCTGCCTCTAGGAATTTTCTGGATCCTCCAGGTGTTTCTATAGCATGGTTCCACTGCAAGGTGACCATAGAGTCAGGCCTAAAAATGTGTCTTCTGAAGTTATTTCCTAGGCCCTCCAGCATGACCCTATGGAATGCTTCCACTGGAAATAATTTGTTCAATAGGGTTTGCTATTACCTGCAGTTTCACGTATTCTCTTGAGGTCCTGGAATGTGGAAATTGAGTCCATTTCTGTTTGCCATAATTCAAGGATATTGACAAATTAGAACATGCCTAGAGAAGGAAGATCAAAGCGATCCAAGGTTTGCAAGCCAAGCTGTATAAGAAACGGTTTAGGGCAGGGGTCCCCAAACTAAGTCCCGTGGATCTGATGCGGCCCTCCAAGGTCATTTACCTGGCCCCCGCCCTCAGTTTTAGGCTTAGGCTTGCCCCAAGTCTGAAATGACTTGAAGGCACACAACAACAACAATTCTAATTAACTTGACTATCTCATTGGCTAGAAGCAGGCCCACACTTCCCATTGAAATCCTGATAGGTTTATGTTGGTTAAAATTGTTTTTATTTTAAAATATTGTATTGTTCTTTCATTGTTGTTGGGTTTTGTTGCACTACAAATAAGACATGTGCAGTGTGCATAGGAATTTGTTCGTATTTTTTTTTCAAATGATAATTCGGCACCTCAACAATCTGAAGGATTGTGGACCGGCCCTCTGCTTAAAAAGATTGAGTACCCCTGGTTTAGTGAGCTGGACTTGTTTAACCTGGAGAAAAGAAGGCTGAGAGGGGACATGATAGCCATGTTTAAATATTTGAGGAGGGTCCAGCTTGTTTTCTGCTGCTCTGGAAGCTAGAACATGGAGCAATGGATTCAAATTGTAGAGAAAAGATTCCAGAAAAGCATTAGGAAGAACTTCCTCATGGTAAGAGTTGTCTGCCAATAGAATATGCTGCTTCAAAGTGTGCTGGTATCTCCAAGGTTTTTAAACAGAGGCTGGATGGGATGACCCTTGTGGATTTTGCCAACTCTATTATTCTATAATCATTGCAGATACAGAGTCATACTGCATTTTGAGATTTTTTTAAAAAAAGTAAATTTATTTAGAATATCATTGTATGAGGACATATATTTAAAGCATGTCAAGCATTCAGATAATAATATCTATGTGAAAATTAGTTTTGAAATGGTATTGATGTGAAAATGACATGTTTTGGACATACACTGATCTGTCCACCCCAGCACTTGGTACACATCTTTCCCTTTCGCTATCTTTGGTGATCAGATAACAACACTCACTGTGTAGTCAAATTGCGTCAAAGATGGGATTTTGGCAAGTGTTACAGGACTGACAGAAGGGGCATGTGTTGAAATGTCATCTACTTTAATCCAATTAATTAATTAAGGGGAAATTATCTTTCTTTTATCTGCACAGTCATCAAAGGCAAAGAGACATTATCTTCTACTTTTCAGGGTGAGAATTCTTGCTTTTGTTGATTAGTCCTCATTGTCTTTTGTTTTCTTCTTTGCTTTCCACAGCCAAGACAAAAAGGTGGTAATGTCAATGGAGTTAATATCATTAATTTGATAATGATAGCCCAGTTGAAGATTGATGGCCTAAATTATATTTTTAACTAACCAGCCAAAGACTGGAAAATGCAGGACAGCCCAAAGAGCATAGATGCTAAGGAATATTGATATATTTCACAGCCCACATTTACAAAAGTGGCTTGCAATTCACAAAAGCACATGCTGTAATAAAGCTTAGTTATACAGATGCATCACAAATCTTTATATTTGTGAAAAGCAATTTGTTGATGTAACCTCTTAAAAAGATCCTGAAAATAATTGATTACTATCATCAGCCCAATTAAAAATAACTCCTTTTGTTATTTATGGTACTGTTTTTGTAATTTAAAGAAGGGGACTTTAGAACTGATGACAGAATGAAATTTTTTGAAAAAAACTCCAACAATTTAAAGGGTTTCTATTAATTCCCGTAAAATAACTATGAAGAAAATAGAAATGTTATTTTCTACTCTTAACATTGTTTTTCACTCTTTACATTACAGTACAATCCTTGTATCCTCAGGGATACATTCCCAATTTTTGTACGGTTACATGAAACTGCAGATAACAGCCAACTCTTGAGTGAATGACTACAGCCCAGGAATACCATAGAGCAGGGGTCCTCAAACTTTTTAAGTGGAGGGCTGATTGACAGCCCCTCAGACTGCTGGGGGGCCGGACTAGGATTAAATAGTGCAAAGTTAGGATTGTTGTTGTTGTGTGCTTTCAAGTCATTTCAGACTTAGGTCTACCCTCAGTCTAAAGTTTAGGGCCTTAGTTTGGGGACCCCTGATCTAGACGTTCTCATAAGACCATAGGTAAGCAAAGAGACCTCCGAAGACCATCTAGATGGTCTCACAAGACCATCAGTAAAGAAAGGGAACCTCAAAGACAATCTAGATGGTTTCATAAGGCCATAGGTAATGAAAGGGCCCCCAAAAGGCCATCTAGATGGTCTGATAAGGCCGTAGCTAAGCAAAGAGACCTTCAAAGGCTATCTAGATGATCTCATAAGACCATAGGCAAGCAAAGAGACCTCCAAAGACCATCTAGATCAGAGGTCCTCAAACTTTTTAAGCCGAGGGCTGGTCCACAATCCTTCAGACTGTTGAGGGGCCGGATTATCATTTGAAAAAAAATACAAACAAATTCCGATGCACACTGCATATGTCTTATTTGTAGTGCAAAAACAACAACAACAATGAAAGAACAATACAATATTTAAAAATGAAACCAATTGTAACCAACATAAACCTATCAGGATTTCAATGGGAAGTGTGGGCCTGCTTCTAGCCAATGAGATAGTCAAGTTCATTAGGATTGTTGTTGTTGTTATGTGCCTTCAAGTCATGTCAGAATTTGGGTGAGCCTAAGTCTAAAATTAATTATTTATTTACTTATTACATTTATTTACTACATTTATATCCCACCCTTCTTACCCCGAAGGGGACTCAGAGCAGCTGTATGTAGATACAATATATTATATTATTAGCATAGCACAATATTAGCATTATACGTTACTATATTGAACTATACCACTATACTGTAATACTATATGTAATATATAACATATAATTAATATTATTGTATGGTATTATTATTAGTATTATATTGTATAACATAATATTTTTATCAATATTATATGTATATACAATATATTATATTATTAAAACTGATATAAAAATATATTATAAAACTGAGGGCGGGGGCCAGGTAAATGACCTTGGAGGGCCGCATCCGGCCCCCGGGCCTTAGTTTGGGGAACCCTGCCATAGAGTCATGCTGGAGAACCTAGAAGATACCTAGAGATGGCATATTTTGTTAGGTATGGATAAATGCAATTGCAGATATTGAGGTTGTACTGTACTTTTCAAACATACCGTATGTACTCGAGTATAAACCAACCTGAAGATAAGCCAAGGCATCTAATTTTACCCAAAAAAATTGGGAAAACTTATTGACTTGAGTATAAGATGAGGGTGGGAAATGCAACAGCTACTGGTAAATTTCAAAAATAAAAATAGATACCAATAAAATTACATTAATTGAGTTATCAGTAGGTTAAACATTTTTGAATATTTACATAAAATTGTAATTTAAGATAATAATAAGACTTTATAAGATAAGACTGTTCTATTCTGATTACCTATACAGTGTTCCCTCACTTATCGCTGGGGTTAGGTTCCAGGACCACCCACAATAAGTGAAAATCCGCGAAGTAGGGACACTATATTTATATTAATATTTATACATTATTTTAGTAGTTATACATTATTTTAACTCTTTATCAACAAATTGTGTGTTGATAAATCACCTCCTTCTCCTCCCGTTGCCGCTTGGGCTCCTTTTCTTTCCCTTTGGCTTCTCCTTCCTCCCTTCCTTAGGCTGTAAGTTGTAATTTTTTATGATTTATAATAGTCTTTTAGAGTTTATTGAAAAACCGTGAAACAGCGAATCCGCGAAAAGTGAACTGCGAAGTAGTGAGAGAACATTGTACACTTGAGTATAAGCCAACCTGAATATAAGCCTAACAGGACCCTCACTCGAGTATAAGCTGAAGGGGGCTTTTTCAGCTCTAAAAATAATTGAAAAACTCAGCTTATACTTGAGTATATGCAGCATATACTTTCAATGTGACCTTGTAATATTAAATCCAATAAGTTCAAAATAGCAGAGTTGCTAACTATAGTATTTAGGGTATTATTTCCAGGTTTTGGGCCAGGAGGATCTGTTATTTTTGACAGCTTTGTGCCTTTGGAGCTAACTCACAGTTACAAGGGTTATGATCTATGCGGACAGTTTTTCTGAACTCAACCAATTAATACAGGTTTGTTTAAGGTATAATGCTATGCGCTGTAAATCATGTGTGGAAATAACACATTTTCTTCTTTGGGGTTGACAAGAAATTGTGTTTGGCAGCAAATTCCAAATAAATAGTTATTCAATGAAAGGCCAGTCCAAATGCCATTCATGAATAATGGTATATTATCTATTCATATTTACTTGTTTAAATTATATTAATGAGTCACCCATTGTCCAAGGAGTGTAAGAAAGTGCCTTACTCCACATCTGGATTTTAGGTCTCCTGATTTAACAAAGATAATTTTGGGGCAATTTCTTGAGGCCCTCCAGATGTTGATGGATTACTATTGTTATTGTACTTCACCCTAGACTAAGTTGAAGAACTCATGGGAAATAGAGTGTAGAGACAATTGGAAAGCCATAGCTTTCCCAGCCTTGCTGAATCATGGCTGGCAGAAGCCCACAAGAGATTTGTTGTTGTTTATTCATTCAGTCGCTTCCAACTCTTCATGATGTCATGGACCAGCCCACGCCAGAGCTCCTTGTTGGCCGTCGCTACCTCCAACTCCTTCAAGGTCAAGCCAGTCACTTCAAGGATAGCATCCATCCATCTTCTCCTTGGTTGGCCCTTCTTCCTTTTCCCTTCCAGTTTCCCAAACATCATGATCTTTTCCAAGCTTTTCTGTCTTCTCATTATGTGGCCAAAGTACTTCATCTTTGCCTCTACTATCCTTCCCTCCAGTGAACAGTCAGGCTTTATTTCCTGGAGTATGTACTGGTTGGATCTTCTTGCAGTCCAAGGCACTCTCAGGATTTTCCTCCAACACCACAGTGTTGGAGGAAAGCGTCTGTCTTTCTTTGCTCAGCCTTCCTTATGGCCCAGCTCTTGCATCCATAGGTTACTAAGGGGAATACCATTGCTTTAACTATGTGGACCTTCGTTGTCAGGGTGATGTCTCTACTCTTCACTATTTTATCAAGATTGGTCATTGCTCTCCTTCAAGAAGTAAACATCTTCTGATTTCCTGGCGGCAGTCTGCATTTGCAGTCATCTTTGTGCCTAGAAATACAAAGTCTGTCACTGCCTCCACATTTTCTCCTTCTATTTGCCAGCTATCAATCAGACTAGTTGCTATAATTTTGGTTGTTTTTAATGTTTAACTGCAACTCAGCTTTTTCACTTTCTTCTTTCACTTTGGTTATAAGGCTCCTCAACTTCTCCTCACTTTCAGCATCAAAGTGGTATCATCTTCATATATAAGGTTGTTAATGTTTTTTCCAGCAATTTTAACTCCAACTTTGGATTCATCAAGCCCTGCGCATCGCATGATGTGTTCTGCATGCAGGTTTAATAGGTAGGGTGAGAATATATAACCCTGCCGTACTCCTTTCCCAATCTTGAACCAGTCTGTTGTTCCGTGGTCTGTTCTTACTGTTGTTACTTGGTCGTTATACAGATTCCTCAAGAGACAAAGTGACTTAGTATCCCCACATTTTAGACAGAGGTATTTCAGAAGCTTCTATAGTGGCTTGAACATTGAACTATGTCTTTGAGAACCAGGGTTTAAATTTCTGCTCAGCCACAAAATCCACTTGATGAACTTGGGCAAGTCATGCTCTCTTAGCCCCAGGCTGGATCTACACTGTCCTATGTCCCAGGATGTGATCCCAGATTGTCTTCTTATCCCAGAGTATCTGGCAATGTAGATTTATATAATGCAGTTTAAAGCAGATAATCTGGGATCAGATCCTGGGATACAGGGCAGTGTAGATCCAGAATCAGAGGAAGACAATATCAAATCTCTGGACAAGTTTTGCCAAGAAAACATTGTGTTACGACTGTTGTGTGTAGCTGTAGTTTTACAAGGTCTTTAACGGTGTCTTCCAAATAATGCCTTACCAAACTACAAACCCCAGGATTCCATTGCATTGAGCCAGCACAGTTAAAGGGGTTTCAAACTGCATTAATTTTAAAGTGTGGCTGCACCCTCAGTTAGGAGTTAAAGGTCAATGCTTCTTGATTATGGTGGAAATGGGGAAATTGACTATAGTTTTCTTTTTATGGATAAAATGCTATATGTGAAGAACTCTTTCATATGCAAGAAAGTTGTATATTTGGCACAAGGTTGTTCTATGATAAACTCTAACTGAACAACTGTGAATTTATTTTTATAAAAGACAAAGTAATGGAATAGTAAGTGCTAGTTTTGAGAGCACATGAGCATTTTATTAATTTTCAAGCACAGAATCTCACCAACCTCACTGTAAGGATGTGAAATAAAAACTCAATTGTTTATTATGCCATTTCAGAGGTGGTTAAATCAAATGAACTTTTCATTATCTGTTGATTTATGGCAACCAAATGAATGCAGTAAAGAGCTTCTAAGATCCTTTTCATGTGTGTTATTGACAAAAACACCCGCCAAAAGAAATGTGAAAATCTGCCTTTGTATACTCTAATCCTTGGTTTTGGCATCTGTTTTGAATTTAGCAATTCAGCTGAAATGAATGTAAGTACAGAAACTCAAAAACTCAAATGTGTATATTTCATTACACAAAAATATTCATTTCATCGCTCAATCGTAATCATCCATGATTTATACAATCTGATTTTTTGTGTCTGGCTTTATATTATTGCAGTGCTCAAGAAGATGTGTCTGTGTGGGA
This sequence comes from Anolis carolinensis, assembly GCF_035594765.1. Taxonomy (NCBI): domain Eukaryota; kingdom Metazoa; phylum Chordata; class Lepidosauria; order Squamata; family Anolidae; genus Anolis; species Anolis carolinensis. The sequence continues at coordinate 158,951,870 of NC_085843.1, read as the reverse complement.
GAACAGGGATGCCAAACAAAAAATTCCTTTTGCTGAAGAATCATTTGAAAGCAACCAGATGCAAAGGAAAATTAACCAGGGTTTGGGAAAGTTTCTTTTTTTTTGAACTTCTGAATAGTGGCTGCATTAGCTGGGTGATCCTGACAGCTGTGGTATGAAACATTAACCTTTCCAAGATTTGGAATAAGTGATATTGTGAAAATGAATCTTGTCCCTCAATGTCTCAACAAAGAAGACATCTACCATATGAACAGAAATGTTCTCGAGACCATCTGGCATGTATGTACCAGATATATACAGTGTTCCCTCACTTATCGTGGGGGTGATGTTCCAGGACCACCCGCAATAAGTGAAAATCCGCAAAGTAGGGGCACTATATTTATTTTAATATTTATACATTATTTTAGTAGTTATACACTATTTTTATCAACCAATTATGTGTTGATAAATCGCCTTCTTCTCCTCCCGTTGCCGCTTGGGCTCTTTTTCTCTCCCGTCAGCTTCTCCTTACTCTCTTCATTAGGCTGTAAATTGTAATTTTGTATTATTTATAATAGTCTTTTAGAGTTTATTGAAAAACCGCAAAATAGCGAATCTGCGAAAAGCAAACTGAGAAGTAGTGAGGGAACATTGTACAGGCTGGCATCTTGTTAGTGAAATATGAAAGCATACACCCACATAATACCTGTGTATGTTTTTTGGGGGGAGTCATGCAGGTTGATATTCTCTTCCACCTTTTCCAATGAATAAAAGTAACCCTTGCAAATATATTCTTTAATCACTGCAGCTTTGCACACAATTGTTCCATGGTTGGTTGAGAGTAAGGAGGTCAGAGATACTGAGAATATAGAAGATTGTAGTGGATCTCTCAAACAAAACAGTTGAGGCAACCTTTTTTTGACCAGGGCCAACTTGACCAGGGTCCACTCTCCAACATTAGTACCAAAAGGGTTATAAATAAGTTTTTGGTCAACTTTAGATTTGGTTTGGTTATTTGGGGTGCTGATTCAGAAACTTGCATTGGATAGACCACATCAGCTCTAGTTTCTGATAGAGAACATATTCCATCCAGTAGTTGTCATCTGCTTGCCCACAGAAAACTATATTTAATAATCTAGAGCTGATGTGGTCTATCCATTGCAATGGTCAGCTCTGCAGAAAAGAGTGGAAATAAAATAAATAAAATAAACAAAGAGGAAGGAGGTTTGCAGACCCAATTTTCGTTCCCTACAGCCCACTGGTTGAGAACCACTGCACTAGACAGTCTGAATAGCTTGACCAGCCAGCTCCACCCCACCAACTTGCAGAGAAGAAATTACACTTACATCATAGAATTAATGCAGTTTAATATCACTTTAACTGCCATGGCTCAATACTATGGAATCCTGGGATTTGTAATTTGGTGACGCACCAGCACTCTGGCAAAAGAGGCTAAAGTCCTTGTAAAACTACGGCTCCCATGATTCCATAGCATTGAGAAATGGAAGATAAAATGGGGTCAAACTGCTTCATTCTATAGGATAGATACACCCTTAATTATCTTTAAAAGTATACAAAAGTAGTGTACTCACAAATACATGTGCACGGACAACACAGGCTCACTTTCTTGAGGTAAGTAAGAAAAAAGTAAAGTTAGACCATCTCACACAGAGAAAGCTTTTCTTTAGGGCAGGGCGAGAGAGATGAGCAAATGCAATTCACACCACTGCTTTTTGAACTGTGGGTCCCGACTCCAAATGGGATACTCTTAGCTCAGTGGTGCTCAAAAGGGTTACGAAAAATTTCCTGAACATCAGGAATTTTTTTAGACATTTACATGAATATGTTGTACAGTGTTTACAGTGAAGTCTGCAGAAGAGGCTTCAGCTATACATCATTGAAAGAAAAATCAGCCTGTTTAGCAAGCCCTGCAAATGCTGATTTTTATCAATATATCTTTAAGTTTTATACCTATTGCATATATCCAGGGTCCTATAACATTTTCTTGGGCCAAAAGGGGTCCCAAGTGGAAAAGTTTAAGAAGCCCTAGAGAACAAAGGCAAAGCATACAGGATGCAGAACGTGAATGTGTGTCAACAAATTTACAAACACACAAATAAACAGGAAGTGATCATAAATATGCTGTGCCCCAAACTCCCTAGAGCAGTGGTTCTCAACCTGGGGTCTCCAGATGTTTTTGGCCTACAACTCCCAGAAATCCTAGCCAGTTTACCAGTTGTTAGAATTTCTGGGAGTTGAAGGCTGATTTGCATGTGCCCTAGAAAGTCACATGCAAATCAATTGCCACTTAATATAGGCATGAAAAAAATTGCTAGATCCAACAACAGTAGTGTCTTGCTGTGTTCCTGTAGACAGATGTGGAATGATTATATCATCTGCTGAAATAGATCTTAGTGGATTATGCAGTCTTTCTGTACCTGGCCATGAGCTTCTCCATCTCCTTTGCTCTTCAACATCCTTAAAGTGGCCATTGGAGCAATGCAGTAGCTAAATAGTAATTGCATGATGTGGAGAGGACCTATAGAGCATAGTTCAATATGTAAAACTATTACACTATATGGCACAAAGTCATTGAAACAACAATGAATGATTTCCAAGCTCTGTTTTAAAGCTATAGAGAAATTTGCTTATGAATCCACTTTCTATCAGTGTTAAAATGCCTTCTCTTTTCTTTTCAGTTACCTTTCTAAAGATATTTGCTGTATAATGTATATTGTTCAGTTTCACTGTGATATTATCATATAGATTCATCTGTATGCATTTGTATGCATTTTAGTGATTTTATCGTATTCATTGTTTAATCTCTCAATAAGTGGATTCCAGAAATGAAGAAGACCCAGTGACTAGTAAAAACAATGAAACTAACAAGGATTTTGTGTGTGTGTGTGTGTGTGTGTGTATGGGAGGTAAGTATCTGCAAGTTTTGTACTTTTCTATACTCTATCCAAGGTATTTCACTCCACAATAGCTAGTTTTCTTTCAGAAAGTAGAATATTAAGTGAATTCCTATATAATAATAATAATAATAATAATAATAATAATAATAATAATAATAATAATTGTGTGGTTTTCTGGCACTGTATATTTCTGCCGCTTCTGTGACTGTTCGTTTGTATTTTGATTCTGTAGCCCACTTGTCGATGGATGTCCAGAATCAGCAGCATCCACCGCGGTCCTTTTTATCCTGGGCGACGACTGAGCCAGTATAGACTTCGTTTTGGTTTGATTCTCCATAATGCTAATGGGTTAGGTGCTCTTAGTTCTGCTCCTCAGCTGAGGCCTCTCTGGCTTGGTTGGGCCTGCCAGTAGTTACACTACCACCAGCACAGCCCTCAGTCATCATTGGAGCAGTTAAGCTCCCCCACCACATCAAGGTGGCACCTGCTGTAAGAAAATTGCACAGACAGACTACAAACAGAGGCACAACTATGTGGCCCAAATGATTCATTGGAACTTATGCCTCAAGTACCACCTTCCAGCAGCAAAGAACTGGTGGGATCACAAACCTGCAAAAGTATTGGAAAATGAACATGCAAAGATACTTTGGGACTTCCGAATCCAGACTGACAAAGTTCTGGAACACAACACACCAGATATCACAGTTGTGGGAAAAAAAGTTTGGATCATTGATGTTGCCATCCCAGGTGACAGTCGCATTGACGAAAAACAACAGGAAAAACTCAGCCGCTATCAGGACCTCAACATTGAACTTCAAAGACTCTGGCAGAAACCAGTGCAGGTGGTCCCAGTGGTGATCGTCACACTGGGTGCCGTGCCAAAAGATCTCAGCTAGCATTTGGAAACAATAGACATTGACAAAATCACGATCTGCCAACTGCAAAAGGCCACCCTACTGGGATCTGCACGCATCATCCGAAAATACATCACATAGTCCTAGACACTTGGGAAGTGTTCGACTTGTGATTTTGTGATACAAAATCCAGCATATCTATCTTGTTTGCTGTGTCATAATATAATAATAATAATAATAATAATAATAATAATAATAATAATAATAATAATAATTTATTTTTGTATCCTGCCTCCATCTCCCTAAAGAGACTTGAGGCGGCTTACATGGGGAAAATCCCCATAAAATAGTGAAAATGTGACACATTAAAATTCATAAACAACATCATTAAACAATATAAAACAACACAATATGACACAGTATAAAAACAGTCATCAACAACAACTAGTGAACTTGGAATAGTAAACAACTTGTGGGCTCGGGCGAGTGGGCTAATGCTACTCAATTGTGAGGGCAGGGCTGATGGATAAAGTGCAGATGTCAGATGGGAAAATTTAGGGATAGAGGGCATACAAAGTAGAGCACATTAATATATGAACAGGTATAGTTGTGAAATTATCATTGCTCCATTAAATAAAGCCAGAGATTATATAAGTAGTCATTTTCACCTTGATTTTCAAAGAAGAGTTTGATTTCCACATTGATTTTCAGTGCACTGTGTTTAAATATAAACACTCTGATCCATAAATCCTGAGCACGAAGCACCCATATTCAGCCCATGTTTCTTTGCAGTTTACAAGTCGGAAAATCTCTCCGTTCTCCAATAGCTGCCTGGAAGCTTTTCACTCTGTCCCCCAATTTCAATTGTGGTGGTTGATCCATGCAGAGACAGCTGATGGATCTGTCACTGCAGGAGTGGTAAATGCTCTCTTGATTTTATGCCTGCTTTTTCCATGCCTGCTCTCAGTTGACCAGGAACTTTGTTGAGACCAAACCTCTGATGGGATAACATCTATTTTAGCTCTGAGCAGCTGAGGCAAGAGCAGTGGTAAAATCAAGTGTGGATTTTGTTTCCCCTAATGCACTAATACAAGGCAGTCATCAGTTGCACATGTGATATACTTCTCTATCATAAGAATTATCTACTGGAAACCAGCACACATAATTGACACTGAGGACATAGATGGTTGAAGAGGGTCTGGTGCTGTGCATGCCTTAATTTTATTCCCCTACAACAACAACAACAACAACAACAACAACAATTTTATTTTTTACTCCGGCACCATCTCCCAGAAGTACTCGGGGCAGCTTACATATGGGACAGAAAGTCTAACCTACCTAAAAGCAACAATCCATTAAAACAAAACTACCAGTAAAACAAAATAAGAACATCATAAAATAAAACAATCTGTATAAAACACAATTAACAAAGAAAGACAGCAGCATTGAGGCTCCATCAGGCTGTTTTCAATAAAAACCAATGACTATGATTATAAAATGGGTGTGACCAAGGCATAAAAGGGTCAGCATGGAATAGTGCAAAACAACATACGATAGTGCCGGGGAATTGGATAAGGTACAGAGAACAGAGTACTATCTGGCGACTAGGGACTGGGCATTTATATCTAGGGAGGGACTAATTGTTATTAAATGCTTGTTTTATTTATTTATTATTTATTTCTCACATTTATATGAAGGGATTCAGGGCGGCTTACAATAATGACAGCAATTCGATGTCCATACAAATCAATATAAAACAGTGCATAAAACAGTTAAAACTATTAAAATACATTATAAATTACAAAATAGAAATTTCAAACATAAAATCAAATCCGTTCATCCTCATGCTTTATCCATAGTTCAGTCCTTATCATCTTCGCCATTTATTGATTAAAAGCCTGGGCACACAGCCATGTTTTTAGGGCTTTTCTGAAGCCCAACAAAGTTGGAATTTGTCGCATCTCTCTTGGGAGGGTGTTCTACAGCCGGGGAACCACCACCGAGAAGGCCCTGTCCCTCGTTTCCACCAGCCGCGCCTCCGTGGCAGGCGGGACCGAGAGCAGGGCCTCTCCAGATGATCTCAGGGATCTTGCTGGCTCATAGTTGTTAGAACAACTAGGAACATACCAGCCCATTATGTGTATGCAGATGCCTTCAAGTCACCAGTTGACTTATGGCAACCCTATGATTTTCATAGGTTTTTTCTTAGGCATGGGATACTCAGGGGTGGCTTTGCCCATTCCTTCCTATGAAATACCGCCTATAGTACTTGGTATTAATTGGCAGTCTTCCATCCAAGTACTAACCAGAGCTTACCTTGCTCAGCTTTCAAGATCCCCCTATCAAATGAGAAGAAGCTAACTACCATTTTGCAGAAACCCTACCACCATTCCTCTTGTGCTGAAGATCTCTTGTACAAGAGGAGACAGCTGCTTTTTGGGTGACAGGGAAACAGATGCCCATCAATTGCAGCAGCTACTGAGTGGGAATTGGAGGACTCTCACAGTTGCTATGTAGCCCCAAAAGCAGGCACTACATAGGGATTATGAACATGTAACAATCATGAGTGTGGGACTCTCAGTTATGCATTTGTAACTGGCATAGAGGATTCTGACTGGGAGTCTGCCCAGCTGGCAATTGCAGGGATATATTTTTACCTCCTGTCACCAGCAAGTGAGGCTACATCAAAGAATTGTGACTAGCGTCCTATCTCTGATTGCCGCAGCTGCCCTCTCTGGTAGAAGGGGGCTGGAAACATGTTCCTCCTTGCACTTTTTTCACCTGTTGAACAGACCTTCATCTCTTGCTGGAGCTGCTGCCTAGTAAAGTAGGTTTGGGAGGACATTTATGATCATTGCATTAATCATGACTACATATTACTAGTAAATAAGGAGAAGAACTGCAATACACAATGCCAGTCAACACTATGAAAGCCTATTTCTCAAATTTTATCAAATGGCTCCTTTATCACTTTACCTTTAGGAAGGGAAATTCACTCCTGAAAGAGTTATCATGGGGAATACACACACACACACACACACACACACACACACACACACACGTACTGTTCACTTGTAGGACCGAGTTAACAACAGAACCACTGGACCAAATGCGACCAAATTTGGCCACAATATACTAACACATCCAAGGTATGTCCTTCAATTAAACCTCCAACCCCAAAACCGGATTGGCCTATATCTAGTTTTAACTTTTTCCTCCTCCCTTTTCGGCCTGAAGGGTATGCTGAACAGCACTGAACAGCCTTGCACCTTCAAAGCCAGGCTGCTTCCTAACCAGAGGGATCCTAACCACCAGACTACGCCACAGCAATGCATGGCTGGGCACAGCTTTTGTGTGTGTGTGTGTGTGTGTGTGTGTGTGTGTGTGTGTGTGTGTGTGTTTATGTATGTATATATAGTGTTATACTTTAAAATGTATCCATTCTGACTTACATACAAATTCAACTTAAGAACAAACACCTTGTTCATGACTTGAGGACTGCCTGTATATTTAATATTGTAGACAATAAATTGGCACAAAAATCAAGGTCGTTGTTGGGAAAGAAATGTAAACCAGTACATTTCCAGGTGTTGAATGCATAGGGATAATAGTTATTGTTGCTCCTGTTGTTTTTGCTGCTCAAATTGTAATTTATGGTTTTGCTCTGAAATAAAAAAAGAACAAGAAGTGAATTCTATTAGTTTGTGGCATAAACAACAGGGCCTTATTTATGAATTAATTTATTTGATGTATATCCTGCCTTTCCCAAATATATGTCCCAAAGTGGCTTACAATATAAGTTGAATGAGCTAATGTTAAAAAATAAATAAATAATCAATCCAATTAAATCATGAGTTAAAAACAATTAAAAACCACATTAAATGCATATTATACATCTAAACATATATCTATTTTGCATTCTTCTATTCCAACCAGTTACAGCCTGAAGGCCTGTTTAAATAACAAGATCTTGGCTGCCGGTGAAAAGAGAGCAGTTAGAGGACCACCCAAAATATTCTGCCAATTGCGACTGTTTGTGCATTTCAGGAAATGTGCAGAGCAACTGTATACATGGTAAACATGTGTTTGCTCCTTTCCAAATTTGGAAGTAACTATTTATTTCCTCCCACACACTTTTTTTTGCACTACAGTTTGGAGAATCCCTCAGGCAGCATGGCCACTGTCCAATCTTTAAGGTATAACTTTATGGCAGCAATCGCATGGCAATCCCACACATGGAACTACATTACACTCAGCAATGTACCTGCTCCCAGTCTTATCTTATGTATTAATCAGGTTAGCTTCTTGACCATGCAGTAGGACCTCCACCCAGGATTTCTATTTCTAGACAGGTTTATGTGGGAAGAACTGGTCTTTCAGTATCCAGGCCTCAAGTTATTTAGGGAACAATAAGAAGGTGACGAAATGTGAGAGGGAATCACCCTCAGAAAATACTCCTTCCTATAAGCATCAGCTCTTGAAAAGCCAATTTTCTGTCTACCCATGGCAGTCTGAGATTGTCACAACACACAGTCATGCCCTCCACCCCAAAAGAAAAAAAAAAGAATATTTCACTCTAGAAACTAAAGTAGTCCGTCAAAGGCCAGAAGAGCCAGTGATTACAAATGGAGAGAAGCCACCTGTAGCTGGAGCTCAACAGAAATAAGGCAAGCCACTCAAACTGAGCTCCAACCCTAGTATTTAGAGCTCAGTGTAGGATTTTTGCTTGCTGAAACAACATAAGGATGGCAGTGGTGCAGGGATGGAGAAACTTTGGCTCTCCTGATCTTTTGGACCACTGTTCTCAAAATCCCTTGTGCTCCTGCCTACAATGCCTGGGGCTTGTGGGAACTAAAATCCAAACATCTGGATGGCCAAAGCTTCCTTATCTGTATTCCAATCCGAATACTAGTTGGAACTGTTCAGAGTCTTGTTTTGAAGTCCTTGTTGGGCTTTACCTGCTCTCTAGCTATGAATGCCACCTGGAACAGAGACAGAGAAAAAGATTAATAATAATAATAATAATAATAATAATAATAATAATAATAATAATAATAATAAAAATAATAAAAATAATAATAAAAATAAAACTTTATTTATACCCCGCCACCATCTCCCTGTGGGGACTCGGGGCGGCTTACATGGGGCAGAGGCCCAAACAACATAAGGACAAAATATAAGCACCATAATACAATCACAATATAAAACAGATAAAACAGTAATGTAATATATCAATTAAAACAACAATACAGGATAAAAAATTACATTAAAAACACATAAAAGGTAAGACCGTAATAAATACAGGATAGATTATTAAAAACCCTCTGGCATGATATTTGGGGAGGGCGGTAGGTAGATGTGGTGCTACCAGAGAAAATCACGAAGTGATACAACCATGACTGCAGATACTACATGGATAGATGCAGTAAAAAGAAAATGGAAATGCAAGATTTAAGAATGAAAGCAAAACAAGAAAAAGATCAGTAATGAAGCAACTGTTCTTTGTACCAATAGGTAATGAAATGGCTCGGTTCTTTCCTAATGAAAATAATACAGAACACTGAAACAATTTCCTTCATACTCTTTCCTATCAACTATTGATATTCAGAACAGTGGGATACCTTCACAATTCCTCCTCTCACAAGTTCCAGATGGCTACACCTTCTGTTACTTACAGTGATGGCTCTTTTCTGCACATCTTTCCATAGAGATGGGCAATAATCCACTCTTAGTTTTGCCTCTGCCCAGAAGAAGTCATTTCCCAGTGCTCCAGTTTGCAGCTCTGAGAAACTTGATGCTGCCTGGTTGGAAGAGTAGGTTTTGGGGTTGCAATAATGAGTGTAAATGTAAATTCCCAGCAACAGTGAGATTGCAAGTCTAATTTATCCTACATAGTTAAAGCAATGGTATTCCCCATAGTAACCTATGGATGCGAGAGCGGGACCATAAGGAATGCTGAGCGAAGGAAGATAGATGCTTTTGATCTGTGGCATTGGAGAAAAATTCTGAGAGTGCCAGGGACTGCAAGGAGATCAAATCAGTCCATAATCCAGGAAATAATGCCCGACTGCTCACTGGAGGGAAGGATATTAGAGGCAAAGATGAAGTACTTTGACCACATAATGGTCAAAGGTGGTCAAAGGTACTTCATCTTTGACCACATAATGGAGCCTCCGGTGGCCTAGGGGATAAAAGCCTTGTGACTTGAAGGTTGGGTTGCTGACCTGAAGGCTGCCAGGTTCGAATCCCACCCGGGGAGAGCGTGGATGAGCTCCCTCTATCAGCTCCAGCTCCATGCGGGGACATGAGAGAAGCCTCCCACAAGGATGGTAAAAACATCAAAACATCCGGGCCTCCCCTGGGCAACGTCCTTGCAGACGACCAATTTTCTCACTCCAGAAGCAACTCCGGTTGCTCCTGACACGAAAAAAAAAACCCCCCAAAAACCCCCACATAATGAGAAGACAGGAAAACTTGGAGAAGAGAATGATGCTGGGGAAACTGGAAGGAATAAGAAAGAGAAGTCGACCAAGGGCAAGCTGAATGGATGGTATCCTTGAAGTGACTGGCTTGACCTTGAACGGGCTGGGGGTGGCCACGGCCGACAGGGAGCTCTGGCGTGGTTTGGTCTATGAGATCATGAAAAGTCGGAAGCGACTGAATGAATAAACAACAGCAAATCTATTGAACAGGATGATAGCTGCCTGAGATTTTGCTGTAGATTTTGCTACCTGGACACAGGTCAAGATGATATTAATCATAGAATCATAGAATCGGAGAGTTGGAAGAAACCTCACTGGCCATCCAGTCCACACCCCTGCAAGAAGCAGGAAAATCTCATTCAAAGCACCCCTGACAGATATTAATTAATATTATTAATGCCCCCTTTCCTCCCTGGCCTGTGCCCAGCATTAGCACCCAAATGGTTCTGTTCCAACAAAGAAACAGGTTTTTTTTCTACCTGCAGCAGTTGTTGTAAAACACCAAAGCCCTGGTTGTCCCCCCCCCCCCCCAATCCCCCTGGCAGTGAGAGTACAAACCTGTAGTACTTACGTAATCATTCATGTAACAAAAAGCCATTTTTCAATCGCAAGGTGTTTCACGGCAACAGCTTTCTTCTAGTTGGAATGACACAGGTATTTATTGCAGGAAATCCCTTGCAAGAAATATCTGCCTATTACAGACAGCAATAAAGTCACATTTTGCCTTCAGCATAATTCTTCCTAAGGCAGATCCGCAAATGTCTGAGAAACAGAAACATGAAAATGCCTGCTAAGTGGCAAGAATTTTCTGCAATGGCAGTGATGTTTATAATAACACATAGTTACGAAAATACTGACAAAAGATTTATAGAGGACAGTTCAAGAGACATAATGGAAATAGCTCTTAGGTCATTAATGGACTACTGTGCCGGTGGGAAAGGAATTCTGTGACATATATTAGGTGATTTATTTTCTTTAGGTTGTAATCCTACCCACACATGTATCTAGGAGTAAGTCTCATCAAAATGAGTGTGGTTTATCCTTGAGTAGACATGCACAGAGTTGCACAGTTAAAGTTTTCTGTTTTGCAAGAAGCACTTGTTTCATATGTATTCATTTTTCTTTGCCTTGAGTCTATAGATATCTAGCAGGTGTAATAATTATTTCTGATATATGCGTGTCTAGGATTGCAGACCAAAGAAAATAAATCACTTAGTATATGTCACCAAATTCCTTTCCCACCGGCATAGTACTCCATTAATTAGGCAACCTCCCTATTACTTGACTACACAGTGAGGAAGGTATATGGCTTTACAGAGTTTGACTTTCTCTTCAAACAAAATGGAAAAATGCTTTTTAGTTGTTCGGTGATCTGAAAACATATGTTGTTGTGTATTTTTTTGTGATTTTTCTGAAAGAAGAATAATGTTACAGTGCTTTACTGTTGATTTAAAAATGTTTTGAAGACATGGATATGTATTTCAATCCACATGTAGATTAAAATATCTCAAATAATTTACCATGCATCTGGGGCAAAACATCCCATGAGCAGTGTCCCTCTACAATACACTTGGTGATCAAAGAAATAACCTAATAAATTAAATAACGAATTTGTTGCCTATTTCTTGTGTCTGAGATGACCACAACTGAGATGTTGTGGTTGTTACTTTCCATCAAATCGACTTCAACCTATGTCAACCCTATTGTATTAGCATTATGGTGGAAAAATATTGTTCAAAGTGAATTTAGATGACCAATGTCAGTTGTTTTAGCATACTGGCTACTTTGTCTGCTTTCTCCCAGAACTCCATACGCCAGTGGTTCTCAACCTGTGGGTTCCCAGATGTTTTGGCTGTCAACTCCCAGAAATCCTAACAGTTGGTAAACTGTCTGGGATTTCTGGGAGTTGTAGGTCAAAACACCTGGGGATTCACAGGCTGAGAACCACTGCTATACACCATTTCTTTGGCTAACGGTAAGCATATGTAATCTTGGTTCTTAATTATGTTTATCTGTGAGATATGACTGGTATGGCTTTTCAGAGAAGATACTGAAACCTCCCTTATTTGTTGCAATTCATCATGGTCTAGTTAAAGGTAAACACAAGATCTCAGTCATTAGGGCATCTACCATTAATTAGTTTCTTAAAATTTATCAAATATATGCAGGTGCAAGTTACTGAAGGCATTTGTTGCTGTCTGCCTTACCTATGGTTATGCTACCCCTCTGTTCTGCCTTGGTCAGACCACACCTGGAATAAAAAGGGAAAGGTTTTCCCCTGACGTTAAGTCCAGTCGTGACCGACTCTGGGGGTTGGTGCTCATCTCCATTTCTAAGCGGAAGAGCCGGCATTGTCCGTAGACACCTCCAAGGTCATGTGGCCGGCATGACTGCATGGAGCGCAGTTACCTTCCTGCTGGAGTGGTACCTATTTATCTACTCACATTTGCATGTTTTTGAACTGCTAGGTTGGCAGGAGCTGGAGCTAACAGCGGGCGCTCATTCTGCTCCCAGGATTTGAACCTGGGACCTTTCGGTCTGCAAGTTCAGCAGCTCAGCGCTTTAACACACTGCGCCACCACCTGGAATACTGAGTCCAATTCTGGGCACCGCAGTTGAAGGGAGATGTTGACAAGCTGGAAAGTGTCCAGAGGAGGGAAACTAAAATGATTAAGGGTCTGGAGAACAAGCCCTATGAGGAGCGGCTTAAAGAACTGGGCATGTTTAGCCTGCAGAAGAGAAGGCTGAGAGGAGACATGATAGCCATGTACAAATACGTGAAGGGAAGTCATAGGGAGGAGGGAGCAAGCTTGTTTTCTGCTGCCCTGCAGACTAGGACGCGGAGCAATGGCTTCAAACTACAGGAAAGGAGATTCCACCTGAACATCAGGAAGAACTTCCTCACTGTGAGGGCTGTTCGACGGTGGAACTCTCTCCCCCGGACTGTGGTAGAGGCTCCTTCTTTGGAGGCTTTTAAGCAGAGGCTGGATGGCCATCTGTCGGGGGTGCTTTGAATGAGTTTCCTGCTTCTTGGCAGAGGGTTGGACTGGATGGCCCATGAGGTCTCTTCCAACTCTACTATTCTATGATTCTACATGAAGTGTGTGAGTAAACTAACTATGTTACTTTTAAAGAGGTCTGCTTATTTTTGTCTCTTGAGAACATGATTTAAAGGCATATATATATTTTAAGGGAGAGTAGATGTTTTGGGCAACTGAAAGAAACACTTCTGTAACTGCTATGTATGTGTGTGTTTTGTGCATTGGCATAACTTTGTCCCCAACAGTTCAAAGAGATACCAAGGTACATCAGTTTAAGGGGTGAGAAATCTAACTGCCTTGCATGAATGCCATTTTTCAAAAGGTTTTGACTTCTAACAAGGTCATGAATTTCCAAAGATCATAAAATCTCCAAAAGATTATGGAGATTTCCATTTTCCAAAATTTTCTATGCTATACATTTTAGTATAGTAGATCAGTACTCAGAATGACTGCAGAGCATTACCTGGCTTGTTCCAGACTTTCTGGTGAGTTTTTTTTTTGACATGATGACTTGATGCACACTGGGGGTGTATGTTTTGTGGATATCCCATGTTCAGTCTGGTTTTGAATTGCATTATAGTGTTTGTGTGGAACCATCCATAGCCACATTAGTCTGGATCAGTGTGCAGAGATCTCATATCATCCTTGAATCTGATAGTCCCAAAGGTGTTGCAAGATCATTTTGCATACAAACTTTAGTAATTATATTTGACATGTAGCAATACAATTTCTGCGACTGCAGAGCTTTCATAACCTTCATTATGATTTTGCGTGATTCTTTCTTAGATATGACACTTGATTAAATCAATGTCATCATTGTTTTGCTATTTATGTATATGCTTCAAGATAGGAGCATTGCAACATATATCTCCTCAAGAAGGCAGGATCATTGTCTAGGGGGGCTTACAGTTGGAAGAAAAATGCAAATCATGTTTGTCAGTTCATATTTGAATGTGGCCATGGGTTTTGATATATGTAGTGACTAAACTTAATTTTATACTAGCCCACTTTCCCAATGCCATAGTTCAGCTTCAAAAGTCCCAGTTATTTCTGAAGAAGCTTCTTGCCAAACCCATTCTCATTCCCACAGATGCTTAAGGCATCAGCACCTTTATCATCATCTCAGCATAATGGCAGAAAATAATCACTCGAAATAAGGGAAATGCAATAATTACATCCCACACTCAATGATATTTGTAGTGTCTCTCAGCAATATCTTTAGATGGCAAACCAACAAATAATCGGACTGATGCAAAACAGATGACTGGATGGTATCCTGCATAAGTTTATCAAATACCATGTGATTGCCTGAATAAAATAAATGTTTACAGCTGTAGTTCCTATGTACACTTCCACATATATATTTTTGCATTATTTGCAGTTGTGTAGCATAGTAAATTGTCTATTATGGGTATCTTTACTTGTGTACATATCTAGATAACAGATTTGAACCAAGATTCCATATCATAGATGTGCTTTCTGAGTAATGGATTCAAAGTGTAGGAAAATAGATTCCTCCTAAACTTTAGAAAGACCTTCCTGATGGTGAGGGCTGTTTGATAGTGGAATATGCTGCCTTGGAGTGTGGTGGAGTTTTTTTATCTGGAAGTTTTTAAACAGAGGCTAGATGGCCAGCTGTCAGGAGTGCATTGATTATGTGTTCCTGCACAGTAGGAGGTTGGGCTGGATGGCCCTTTTGGTCACTTCCAACTATGATTCTATGTGTAACTAACTATATAATATCTCTTAATCAACTCCCAAAAGAGACAACAGCTGAACTGATTGACTGAGATCTGTTCTCTTAATAACCGGGTGCTGCAGAATAACAGTTTCAGCTTCCTCCTACCACTGAGCTATGCTGAGACAATCAGAAGCAGGATCTTCATCATAAATTCTTGTTGCATTGGGCTGTCATTTGCAATTGTGGTAGTTCAGGTTGAGCATCCCTTATCTGGAAATCTGAAATCTCCAAAAGCTGGAATTGCCCACCTGGGTGACTGAAATGGTGACACCTTTGCTTTTTGATGGGTCAGTGTAGCTGTGATGAACCATGGGCCTTGTAGTCCTGCTCAGGACATTGTAATCCCTGATGAAGATGAAAACTTGGGTTTTTTACCTTCCCAGTCTGAACTGGATTCCTCTCAGCCAGATCCTTCCCAGGCAGATCTGGAAACCTTGCACCTGCAAGAAAGTTGTGCCCCAGAAGTATGTCAAACAACCCCAGAGCCTACTTCTCCCGTGTTCTTGCGCCGGGAGTTTTGTAAACAACAGAGAAGTTTGGATTCAGCTTCGCGCAGGAGTGCGAGGATAGCAGCTAAGAATGTTGCCAATTAACATTGGTTCTCGTGAGAATCTTTAAGGAGTTTAACATCTGGTCTCAGAGTTTAGCTTTCGTTTCTGATTCCCAGAGAACCGCTTTGGTGAGAAAGTTGGACTCTATATAGGTGTTTTGCCCGCGTAGCAACTTCGCGGAGTCAATTCGTCAGCCTACGGAGCGAGTTGTGTCTGGACAGCGCGCTCCGATTCAAGCCTCGCTTCAGCTCAAGCCTTGCCTTGCTATCCAGCCTTCGCCTTGCTTCCCAGCCTTTGTTTACCTACGGACTTTGCCTTGTTTCCCAGGACTAATCCTTGCCTTGTTTCACGGATTTTACCAAGTTATTCCACGGACCTTGTTCTTGTTCTTAGTTACCTTGTTCCACGTTCAAGCCTTGTTTCAAGTATCAAGTTATTTCCTAGCCACGCTCAAGTTTTATGGACTAAGGACCTTGTCATCTCCCCTCACTTTGCTTGGCAAAGTGAGTGTTTCGGTTATTGGATTACAACTTTGGACCTTAATATTTCTTATTGGACATTGCTTTTTTGGACTAATTCTGACCTTTCCTGAAGGGTCTAATTCTGGACTATTTTCTATACTTGTTTTTATTAACTTTATATATTCCTTCAATAAAGATATTAGTTAGATTCTGGCCTCTGTGTATGGTTATTGGTGCCTCTGCCGCCTGGGTCGTGACAGTTTGACTCCGCCACCCATAAGCACCAACTAACCGAGGCCAGGATGTCTACCGGAGCCGCGCCGGCTGGACAGCCGCTCAGCTACACCATCAGCAAGGACGAAGTGGACCGCATCCGTGACAGACTCAACGCGCAGGATGGAGAAATAAAAGGGTTGAGGGAGCGCGGAGTTCGCCTCCCGGCCATGGCGTTGCCTACCAAGTTTTCTGGAGAAGCTGCTAAGGTTCATGTTTTCCGCCGCCAATGTCAAGCTTATCTAGAGGCCCGTGATGCCGAGTTTCCCCAAGAAGACATCAAGGTGGCGTGGGTCTACAGTCTTCTAGACGGACCAGCGGCTAGCTGGGCGACGGCCCTGTTTGATCAAGCCTCCCCCCACCTAAGTTCAGCACAACGCTTCTTGGATCACCTTAAGGAGACCTGGGGAATCGAGGACAATTTGGAGGCAGCCGGTCACAAACTCCGGCGCCTCCTTCAAGGAGACAGACCCATGTCTCAGTACATAGCCGAGTTCCGCGTGCTGGCCCACAACACCGGCTGGAACGATGTAGCCCTCAGAGGACAATTTCGGGAGGGTCTCAACATTGAAATGCTGGAAGAAATCTCCAAGGTGGATCCTCCCCAGACCCTCGAGGCACTCATTGATCAATGTTTACGGGCTGAAGTCATGATTGCCAACAGGAAACAATGGGTTCGAGGCCAGGGCGGTAGAGCCGGGGCAAAACCCCCCGCTCCCGCCAGTGTTCAGCCACGTCCGGTGTGGAGACCCCCGCCGCCAACCCCATACCCCAGAGGAGGCGAGGAGGTGCCGATGCAGTTGGGCAATGTGCGTCCCAGACTAGATGCCGCCGAGAAGGCCCGTCGTCAACGCTTGAACCTCTGCTGGTACTGCGGGAACGGGGGCCACTTCGCCAGAGAGTGCCCAGCCAAAGGGAAGCCTGCCGCCCGTCTTGCGGCGGCGTCCTCCACGGAGTCGAAGGCGTCTGAGCCGACTGGCACACAGCCGGCGGGGGAAGCCAACGACCGGGTGTAGAGAGGCTCGCCAACCCGGTCAAAAAATTCATCCAAGAGCCGCCAACCGGGGTCCTGTTCCTTCTCGTGGTCACATTATGGTCAGCAAAAAGGGGACCCGTCATGATCCACGCCATGATAGACTCTGGAGCTACCAACAATTTCATCGATAGAGAGTATGCCGACTCTCTGGGATTACAATATCATGATTTCAAGAATGCCCGTGTGGTGCAAGCCATAGACGGCCGTCCCCTCAAGACGGGCCCCGTAAGCCAGTGGTCGGAACCCACCAGGATGTGGATAAGGGAACATATGGAAGAGATTTCCTTCTTTGTTACCGAGGTTCCCCATTTCCCTGTGATTTTGGGAATTCCATGGCTGACACTCCACGACCCTAACATCTCCTGGTCCAACAGAGAACTGCAGTTTGCTTCACCGTACTGCCAAAACCATTGCCTCGTAGCCAAGGTATGCCATGCCACAGACTCCGAGCCCATCATCACCTTGCCAAAGAAGTACTCCGAGTATTGGGATGTATTCAATGAGAAAGAAGCCGAAAAATTACCCCCACATAGACCTTATGACTGTGCCATTGACTTGGTGGAGGGGGCCCCGATCCCGCGAGGGCATCTCTACTCCCTGACTGAACCAGAGCAAGAAGCTCTCAGGGAATTCTTAGAGACAAACCTTCGCAAGGGGTTCATCAGACCCTCTCAATCCCCAGCCGCCTCTCCAGTGATGTTTGTGAAGAAGAAGTCAGGGGAATTACGCTTGGTGGTGGACTACAGAGCATTGAACAACATCACCAAGCGGAACAGCTATCCCCTGCCCTTAATCTCGGATCTACTGGACCGACTTCGAGGAGCCAAGGTCTACACCAAGCTGGATCTTCGGGGGGCTTATAATCTAGTTCGCATCAGAGAAGGGGACGAGTGGAAGACCGCCTTCCAGACTAAATTCGGATTATTCGAGTCCCGAGTTATGAATTTCGGTTTATGCGGAGCTCCCGCAACGTTCCAGCATTTTGTCAACGATATTTTTCAGGACTATCTAGACAGATTCTTGATAATCTACCTGGACGATTTTTTGGTGTTTTCCAGATCACAATCAGAACATGAGAACCACGTCAAAATGGTGTTGCAACGACTGCGGGATCATGGACTTTATGCCAAGCTAGAAAAATGCGCTTTTGATCTACAAGAGGTAGATTTCCTTGGCTACCGCATCTCGCCTCTAGGGCTTTCCATGGATCCAGCCAAAGTTTCAGCAGTATTGGAATGGCGGGCGCCAACTAACAAGAAAGAGGTGCAGCGTTTCTTGGGGTTCGCGAACTACTACCGCAAGTTCATTCCAGATTTTGCCCGCTGGTCCGACCCCATCACTAGCTGCATCCGTGGAAAGCAGCCTTTCCGCTGGACTGATCAAGCAGAGAAAGGGTTCCAGCAACTGAAGAAACTATTCACCTCCCAGCCAATTCTACAGCACCCAAATCCTGGAACCCCTTTTGTGGTGCAAGCGGACGCCTCTGATGTGGCAATTGGGGCTGTACTCTTACAACCGGTGGGAGATCACCTCCACCCCTGTGCCTTTTATTCTCGTCAACTAACCACACCAGAGAGGAATTACACCATTTGGGAAAAAGAACTACTGGCCATAAAGGCAGCCTTTGAAACTTGGAGACATTGGCTAGAAGGGGCCAAATTCCCCATTGAAGTCCACACTGATCATCGTAATCTAGAACATCTAAGAACTGCCCGCAAACTAAATCAGAGGCAGCAACGTTGGGCTTTATTCTTTGAACGTTTCAACTTCCAGATCCATTATGTGACCCCAGCTCAAACCAAGCAAGCAGACGCCCTGTCACGTAAACCGGAATACGCTGCAGGACGCAAGGAGACCTTTGAATCCCAACTGCTACAACCTGAGAACTTTGCCACGCTCACAGTGGGGAACACCAAATCCAGTCCCATTGGTTCAACTTCCCCTACTCCAGGACCCATCTGTGCTCAAGAAATCAGGGCTAGTCAGCAAGCAGATGCCTGGGCGCAGGACCAACTTCGCCAAGGTCTGCATTTTCCCTTTTCGCTTAAAGATGGGCTGCTCTGCTATAGAAATCATGTTTATATCCCACCCGGACCGGGCAGGGAAAAAGCGCTTCGTCTGTGTCATGACTGCAAACCAGCAGGACACTTCGGACTATTTAAAACCATGCATTTGATCCTAAGAGATTTTTGGTGGCCCAAGATCCGCAAGGATGTGGAAAAATATGTCAACACCTGCCCAGTATGCCAGCGCTCCAAGATACGAAGGGAGAAGCCCTCAGGGCTTTTGCACCCCCTTCCTACCCCATCTCGCCCATGGGAAATAATTTCCGCGGATTTCATCACTGACCTACCACCTTCCTGTGGATTCACCACGATCTTAGTGGTGGTGGACCTATTCACCAAGTTAGCCCATTTCATTCCCTGCGAAGGCCTCCCCACGGCCAAAGAAACTGCGGATCTATTTCTTCAGCATGTTTTCAGACTACATGGATTGCCCAAGAGTTTAGTCACAGACCGTGGATCTCAATTCACCTCTCGTTTTTGGAAGGCACTACAAAAACTACTGGGCATAGACTCTCGCTTATCTTCAGCTCATCATCCCCAAACAGATGGGCAAACGGAGCGCACCAATGCCACTTTGGAGCAGTATCTTCGCTGTTATGTAAACTACCAACAGGACAATTGGGCTTCTCTGTTACCACTGTCTGAGTTTGCCTACAATAATGGAGTTCAAGCTTCTACAAAAGAAACGCCGTTCTTTGCAAACTACGGTTTCCATCCACGTTTTTTTCCCCCTGTCATTGAAACTTCAGAAGTTCCCGCAGCAGAGGATTGGCTGCAGGAACTCACAGCGGTGCAACAACTTTTGCTCCAGCAACTGGACCAAGCCAAGGAGGACTATAAACGCCACGCTGACAAACACCGCCAGCCGGGCCCCGAAATCAAGGTAGGAGATCGGGTTTTTCTGTCCACTCGCTTTCTGCCCTCCCACCGCCCATGCCGGAAGTTAGATGCCCGCTTCATTGGCCCCTATCCAGTGGTGGCGCAATTAAACCCCGTGACTTTCAAACTCCAACTTCCGCGTTCAATGCGCATTCACCCAGTGTTTCACCGTTCCCTGCTCCTTCCGGCGGATGGTGTGCGTCCTGATACAGACCAACCGGCCCCCCCTCCTGTTTTGATGAATGGGGAGGAGGAGTTCGAGGTTGAGGACATTTTGGATTCTCGCTTTCATCGCCGCCGCCTACAATATCTCATTGACTGGGTGGGTTTCGGGCCTGAGGAACGCTCTTGGGAAGACGCCTCCACAGTCCATGCTCCTGATCTAACCCGTCGCTTCCATCTGACCTATCCCACCAAACCGCGACCTCGCGCCTCGGGGAGAGGACCCCAGTTTGGGAGGGGCCCTGAGGAGGGGGATAGTGTGATGAACCATGGGCCTTGTAGTCCTGCTCAGGACATTGTAATCCCTGATGAAGATGAAAACTTGGGTTTTTTACCTTCCCAGTCTGAACTGGATTCCTCTCAGCCAGATCCTTCCCAGGCAGATCTGGAAACCTTGCACCTGCAAGAAAGTTGTGCCCCAGAAGTATGTCAAACAACCCCAGAGCCTACTTCTCCCGTGTTCTTGCGCCGGGAGTTTTGTAAACAACAGAGAAGTTTGGATTCAGCTTCGCGCAGGAGTGCGAGGATAGCAGCTAAGAATGTTGCCAATTAACATTGGTTCTCGTGAGAATCTTTAAGGAGTTTAACATCTGGTCTCAGAGTTTAGCTTTCGTTTCTGATTCCCAGAGAACCGCTTTGGTGAGAAAGTTGGACTCTATATAGGTGTTTTGCCCGCGTAGCAACTTCGCGGAGTCAATTCGTCAGCCTACGGAGCGAGTTGTGTCTGGACAGCGCGCTCCGATTCAAGCCTCGCTTCAGCTCAAGCCTTGCCTTGCTATCCAGCCTTCGCCTTGCTTCCCAGCCTTTGTTTACCTACGGACTTTGCCTTGTTTCCCAGGACTAATCCTTGCCTTGTTTCACGGATTTTACCAAGTTATTCCACGGACCTTGTTCTTGTTCTTAGTTACCTTGTTCCACGTTCAAGCCTTGTTTCAAGTATCAAGTTATTTCCTAGCCACGCTCAAGTTTTATGGACTAAGGACCTTGTCATCTCCCCTCACTTTGCTTGGCAAAGTGAGTGTTTCGGTTATTGGATTACAACTTTGGACCTTAATATTTCTTATTGGACATTGCTTTTTTGGACTAATTCTGACCTTTCCTGAAGGGTCTAATTCTGGACTATTTTCTATACTTGTTTTTATTAACTTTATATATTCCTTCAATAAAGATATTAGTTAGATTCTGGCCTCTGTGTATGGTTATTGGTGCCTCTGCCGCCTGGGTCGTGACAGTAGCAAGAACTTAGTTTAATGTACAAGATTATACAATATATTATGTATAAAACTACCTTCAGGCTATGTGTATAAGATATATATGAAACATCAATGAATTTTTAGTTTAGACTTGGCTCCCTTTTCTACAATCTATATATATAAAAGGGTAATGAAATTTCGGCCTAGGACAAAACAACAAAACTGCACATCCCAAAAACACTAAACTTGGCAGCACAACCCCTCATCCATGCCTCTACATTCATACAACAAAAAGAGAAGAAAAATAAAGTCCTAATTAGAAGGAGAGGAATAATTGTTTTTATCCAATTGCTGCCAGTTAGAAGGCTAAGCTCCACCCACTGGGTCTCCTAGCAAACCACTCAGCCAGAGTGGTTTGGACAGGCAGAATTAGGCCTCACTTAGGCCTCTTCCACACTGCCTATAAAATACAGGATTATATGGCAATGTAAACTCAAGGCCCTTCCACACAGCTATATAACCCATTTATAACGGACTTAATGTCAGGGAAAACCTTGACCCTTTACCTTAACTACCACCAATTCCTCAATACTTTATTTCCCATACCACCATACTTCGCCACAGCAACGCGTGGCCGGGCAAAGCTAGTATTCATTATATAAGCATGTGCAAACACAGGTAGTTCAAACTCTGAAATCTAAAACACTTCTGGTCCCAAGCATTTCATTTAAGGGATACTCAACCATAATGTCACATTTATAAACATGAATTCTGAAGGGTTATTTATTTATTTACGACATTTTTACTCCGCCTATCTCACCTGAAGGGACTCAAGGTGGCTTACAACACCTGGCAAAATTCAATGTCAAGCAAATCAATAAGAATTAACAACACATTTAAAACCATTAACAATAATCAATAAAAATACATTATACAAGAATTAAAAACATATAAATTACATAATTCTATTCTTCCAAGAACCTTGCATTTATGTTGAAATCAACAGGTTGTAGTCATTTCTCTATGGTCATTTGGACGATGGAAATGTGGTGTATGCATCACCAACCAATAGTGTTCTCTGGGAGGATCACCAAAAAAATTTGTAGCAAGAATTCATAACACTTCCAGTCACTGAACATTAAAATGAGAAATTAAATTGTGATAATATTGTAGAAAGTTTAATTTCACATTGCTGACACATGAGGGTATACAGGAGAAAAGAAAGCATTATATTTTTGATCCTCTCATCAGATCCTCTATTTTGAAAGGCTGATGTCTTGGATAAATCAACAAGATCAAAATCATTAGCATAGCTGCTCGTATCCTACACCTCTCTTGCCTTTGTCCACGCTAATACACATGTAGATTTTGGCTCACAACTCTTTTCTGTAGGCTTCAGGAAAGAGAACTGGTCATTTTGTGTGGCTTTTGAAAAATAATGAGACAGAAGCTTGGCATTTGGCCACATTTAAAGGAATTTCCACCTGAACAAACTGGCCCCTGACATAGTAGAATACTGACATATTCAAGGCAAATGGCCAAATGGTTGTTTTTGTTTTCTTGGCAAGTTGAACAAGAAACTGGATTCTTTGTTTGGTAGTCACACAGACTGCAGCTTGTGCCTAGTGACCTCCCCAAAAGTTGCATATTGAACTGCTACAGATGTGTCAGTAATTCCTGCAAGCTTGCAATGAGTGAAAATATCTCTTCCCTAAATGTCTTTTGTAAAGAAAAAAGTGGTAACACAGAAGCTATATCACTTTGTTAAAGAAAGGCAGGCAGGTTTGACACCCAGGCTCCATCACGCCAATGGTCCACCCAACCCAATATAGGTTGGGTATTCCTTATCGGGAATTCAGAAATCTAAAACTATACACATGGGGATGGGGGCTGAGATAGTAACATTTATGATTTCTCATGGTTCAATGTACATGATTCAATGGTTTCATGTATAAAATTATTTTAAAAAGTGTATATAATTATCTTAAGGCTATGTGTCTTTTATTTCTAAGTTAGCTTTAAGGCCATGTGGTATAAACACCAAGAACTCACACATTATAATACCAACAGTCTACTTTTTACCTTACCCAGTCTACTTTTTTCAACCTCTCCGTTTTAATCCATGTTTTTATTAGTTCTTGTCATTTGTTTTTATTGGCTAATGTTTACATTTTTATAATTGTGCATGTTTTTTGTCTATTGTTGTGTTTTATATTGCTATTGTTTTTATTCGGGCATGGCCGAATATACATTGAATTGTAATGTATATTATCATTTATTGTATTGTTTAATGTGTTATGATTTGTTGCTCTTTTTATATTCTGTCAAATTGTATTGTTCTGGGCATGGCCCCATGTAAGCCGCCCCGATTCCCCGTTGGGGAGATGGTGGCGGGGTATAAATAAAGATTATTATTATTATTATTATTATTATTATTATTATTATTATTATGGCCCCATGTAAGCTGCCCTGAGTCCCCTTTGGGGAGATAGAGGCGGGGTATAAAAATAAAGTTATTATTATTATTATTATTATTATTATTATTATTATTACAGTGCTATGGATTTCGAAGAGGCATGAAAGGGCAAAATATGTCAAGATAAAAAAAATATCCTTGTAATGACCACCTTCTGTTTGGAAATCTATGTCTTCAGTGTGAAAGACTATATGACTTCAGAATAGGTCTTCACATTTACGGATCCACTGTCAAGACAATCACACTCGGCCATGAGTGAGCGCCCATGATGATAAGGTCAATGAATTTTGTGTTTAGACTTGGATCTTGTCTTCAAGATATTTCATTATGTGCCATATGCAAATATCTGGAAAATATATGCAAAAATAGAGTGGGCGGTTTTTTTTTTCTTTTCCAAATTTAGAACATTTCTTGTCTTAAATATTTTGGATAAGGCATACTAAACCTGTCTCTTATTTCCCACAGTTGCCAAGATGAAATGAGATGTCTCTGGGAAACCCACAGACAGATTATGAAATTTCATTCGCCTTTGTTTAATGGTAGAGTTAGAGGAGAAAGAAAATTCTCTTCACTATAAAAATCTTAACTGTGTACATAATATTGGAACTATTTCTTAGAATTCTGCAAGTCCATCTACTGAATCCTGCATTGTAAAGACAGAACCTCCCAGCTCTGCCATCCATCCCCAGAGACAGTACTAATTGGTAGCCCTGTTGGCAGCTCCTATTAGCCAGAGAGACAGAGGATTTTTAATGGGAAAAGAAAATGAATTATCCCCTCATGGCTTGATGTAATCTCTGTAGATATGCACCGAGACATCATGGGTGGAGTGCTGAGAGCACAGGGCACAGTGTTGTAAGTGTCCCTGTAGTTGATAAGCTAAGCACTGGCTTCAAAATCTGATGATCCATACAGATAATAAATGCATAAAGAGCAGCCAAGGAGAGGCATACAAAACAAATGATGCACATACTGAACTCATCAGAATTTGTAATTTGCTTGCCAAGTTACACATCCAACAGTACACATTGGGATGAGATTTCTCCATAATATACACATGTTTAAATCATATTTACATTTTTGTGGCATCAAATGGCATGTTCAATATGGACCTCTTTCTTATCTATTATCTTATTATTGATTGCATTGTATGCTGTCCTTAGATCTCTGGACAGAGAAATTTTTTAATGTTGTGAACTGTTTTGCATCTTATTTGAGATAAAAGTGGAATGATAATGATGACAATAACAACGAAGTCGGTGACTTTCTAGAGGTCAAGGGTTTACACCTGTCTCCAGGAACCAGAGGGCTTTGACCCTATCACCCCCAAAATTTGATCTTGTTTGTCCTTAAACGGCCAATCTTGGGAGCACAGTTACTTATTTTGTTGAATTCTCTCAAGCTTGTTTTAAGCCCATGGTGGACTTTTCATTTCAAAATTTGAGAGCACATTAGATATATAGAAATAGTTGGGAAAGATGGGACCAAATTGTCAGTTCCTTTACGTTTAGATGGCTCTTTGGGGGAGAGTCAGTGGGTCAGATATTTGGGGAGGGTATCTCAAAGGTGACCTGGGAAGGGCATACAGCTCACTTCATCCACTTGTGCTATGTGGCAGAGATAAATCTGTTCTGATTGGCCCTTATTACATTTGGAATTGTTCATCCCCTGTGGTAATCTGTGTATGTAAATATTCAATTATCTCATCCTAGGAAATAATGTTCAGTTCTTTTCCTGTTGTGGAGAAAGAAACAATTCTGTACAGCTCTCACTTGGTACAGTAGAGTCTCACTTATCCAACACTCGCTTATCCAACGTTCTGGATTATCCAACGCATTTTTGTAGTTAATGTTTTCAATATATCGTGATATTTTGGTGCTAAATTCATAAATACAGTAATTACTACATAGCTTTACTGTGTATTGAACTACTTTTTCTGCCAAATTTGTTGTCTAACATGATGTTTTGGTGCTTCATTTGTAAAATCATAACCTAATTTGATGTTTAATAGGCTTTTTCTTAATGCTTCCTTATTATCCAACATATTCACTTATCCAACATTCTGCCAGTCCGTTTATGTTGGATAAGTGAGACTCTACTGTATTCACACATCCCAAAGTTCTTTGGAAAATTATCCAACAAAGGAATACATGTATTTTTTCTATAAGAGTACAGTGTTCCCTCACTACTTTGCAGTTCACTATTCGCGGATTCCCTGTTTCGCGATTTTTCAATAAACTCTAAAAGACTATTATAAATAAATTTTTTTTACAATTTATAGCCTAAGGAAATGAGGAAGGAGAAGCCAAAGTGAAAGAAAAGAAGCCCAAGTGGCAACGGGAGAAGAAGGAGGTGATTTATCAACACATAATTGGTTGATAAAGACTTAAAATAGTGTATAACTACTAAAATAATGTATAAATATTAAAATAAATATAGCATCCCTACTTCACAGATTTTCACTTATTGCAGGTGGTTCTGGAATCTAACCCCAGTGATAAGTGAGGAAACACTGTACATTTGTTTTTTCTTTCATCCTTTGTGTGTGAAAAACACTGTTTCCAGACAGCTAGGTGTGGTTTTGTGTTAGATGGCTGTGTTTCTACACAAAGTACAACATCTGTACAGCAAAACTTTTACACAAAATATATTGCACCATGGAAAAGACAGAAATATTGAACAAGAAAAATTATGGATATTTCCACCCACACAAATGTTCCTTCTGTGTAATATTTTTCTGTAATATTTTGTTGTGCAAGATCGCAGCTTTTTTATGTCTTGCATAAAAAAGCACCCATAGGTTGTTAGGAAATGGTGGCTGTATAACGAGTGGATTGAATGAAATTCTATGATTGGAATATGATTGAGGCCTACATAAGGCTGAAGACACCATTCTGAGAATGAAACCTGAAAAATTGCAAATGGGGGTGAAGGAGACATGGACTGATAAAAAGTCACTGATGAGACCTGCTGACAATGCTGACTTGTTTATCCCATGTGGGATTTATGGATACGTAAACATGATAGTCATGGTGCTATCCAGGGAATTGCACCCGGATTTTCCCCAATATCCACTTACCAAGAGCCAACTACTGTGATTGACAGGGGTATGTACCCCTGTCAATCAGGAAGAAGTTGGCTTAATCTAAGTTATCTTCGGTATGACAGGCAGAAGCTGGTTCCCTGTTGTAATTCTCCCTCATTTTGGAGATCACTCATACGTTGATGGATGGGAGAAGTAGTTGGTTGTTTTCTGATCAATAGGGAACAGACCGCTGTCAATCACAGAGGCTGCCTTCTGATAAGTGTGATTGGAGGGTTTTCACAGCCCTTATGTAGCTCCTAAACTATGCGCTTAATAGGGATTGTTAAATACATAATAGTGACAAGTGTGTAATGACAATGTAGGCATTTGCAACTGACATTTTAGTAAAGGATCACCCTCTTGGACACAGCTCACATTAGCATAAACACAGTATAAAATTCTCAATGTATAACTAATGCTAGCCATGTTTATGAACATTTTGAATTACAACGTTACCAGATATGACTTAGGAGCCAACTCATTTTGAGTTTTATTGGCATTGCACTTAAAAACTTAAAATAAAGACATTGCCTTTGATTTTACCACTGACAACACAAATATTTTAAGAATTGTACTTCATACAAACATGACTTAAAAATACCAGATTACAATTAATCCATAATATAACTTTAATACATTATTTTGGGGAGGAATGAGAAGGTCACAGTAGCCTCTTTCCAAATAGCCAGACAGTATTTTCTCCCAAAAAAAAAAAAAAACATTTGGGGAAAGAGTATGTACTAGACATGTGCAAAAAAATCAGAAAGCATTGTAAGTTGGATCAGTTTTGTATGATTCATTCTTACGACGTGATATCCGAGGTGCACGCACGCTCTACACCAATTAAGAAATTGATACTTAACCCATATTTTTTCATTTTAGTTTTGTAGATCTCAGAAGGCTCCCAAAGTCAGCTTTATATTCAGTGCAAGGAAGCAAGCTCAAAAAGCAAAGCCAAAAAGGCTGCCTTAGTGCCTGCCTTGCCTTTATTCTGTAAATTAATGGCCCCTTGCCATCAGGAGAGGAGAACAGAGGGAACAGTGTTTTTGGGAACAGCACAGAACTCTGGGAAATGTAGTTTGGGAAGGGAAGAGTTCTATGCCACAGAATTCAAATGGCCCTCCCTTAAACTACATTTCCCAGAATGCATCAGCATCAGAAAGCACCAATCAGGGTAGCAAAGAAAGGTCCTTTGCTAACAGCAGCCAGTGAAAGTTCCAATGAATGGTTGAATCTGCAAAGAGGAGGACTGATACTTCTAGTAAGTAAATCTTTGTGCTGGGCTGGGTAGAAATCCTTAAATGAATGGCCCTCATACTATAGGGGAACCATATTAATTAATTTAGGCTGGATGGCCATCTGTCAGTAGAGTTTTGATGGTGCCCTTCTGCCTGGAAGAAGGGGGTTGTAGTAGATGTAGAATTAGTTAATATTGGTTTCTATTGGTTTATATGGGAGACATTCTATGAGATAGCTGTTGTAGCTTTTTAGAAAAATGTTTTTGACAAAACCTTTTTAAAAATTCCTAAAATCAGTAGATGTATGAATATTTCTGAAGGTTGGGGAAAATGATCCCCTGTTATTTCCTGTCATTGTATAGAAAATTCAAGAAAATAACTTTTGTAGTTCTTTTTTAAAAATGTTGTTTAGAAAAACTTTGAAATTTCCCCAAAACTACATGGGCAAGTGAAATGTTCTGAAATTTGGTTGGCTAACAGTGGTAAATGTGTTCTACAATTGTCGCAAGTTACATCCCAATAGCTTTAAAAACAAGGGAGAAAGGAGTCCCTGAAGTTTACTCAATTTATGCACAATTATTTTGTTATAAAATATTAACAAAATTTTGTTACTCTTGTAATGAATTTTTCAGTAAGTATAGTTTAGAAAGAGAATGTAATGACTTTTGAACCATTTTCAATTGGTCACACATTTCTAGTACAGTAGAGTCTCACTTATCCAACACTCGTTTATCAAACGTTCTGGATTATCCAACACATTTTTGTAGTCAATGTTTTCAATATATCGTGATATTTTGGTGGTAAATTCGTAAATACAGTAATTACTACATAGCATCACCATGCATTGAACTACCTTTTCTGTCCAATTTGTTGTATAACATGATGTTTTGGTGCTTAATTTGTAAAATCATAACCTAATTTGATGTTTAATTGGCTTTTCCTTAATCTCTCCTTATTATCCAACATATTTGCTTATCCAATGTTCTGCTGGCCCGTTTATGTTGGATAAGCGAGACTCTACTGTATGTACCAATAATATGATTACTTTCTCATAAATCTGATTTTTGGATGTTAAAATGTTTATTTGTGATACTTTTGAGGGCATTCCCCCATCAAATTTTAGATCATATTCTTTCATTTGTAGATGTGTGTGTGCATGTGTGTGTGTTTTTAAAGAGACCAGTGGAAAAGAAAATGAGTGATGGAAGGAGCAATGAAAGAAATGATTAATGCTTGTTTCATAAAGCTAACAGCAGCAAAGTTTTAGGAGCACAAAGACTTTATGATGAGTTTAATAATGTACGAAAATTTAGAAGTAACTTTCCAAGTTTTGGATATGAATGGTAATTCTTTCATTTGAAACCACCCTGATGATTTTGGAAAGAGAATTGCTGCTTTTTTAAAAAGTCATGTGCCATTAACTAAATTAGTGTTAATTTTATACCTAGAATCCCAATTTTCCTGTTAATTCAGACTTTTTTGTGGTCATTTGGTTTTTTGCCAAGTGGCAGAGTGAGGAGAAATAGGGTTGAATTTCCAAGTGAAAAGAGCTCAAGTGTTATGTTCAGAATGAAGGAGATTGTTCATCAGGGGGTAATTTTACTCCTCTCTGTCCGCCTGCCAGTCAGGTGAATCTCGAGTACACTCTGTGTTTATAGCAAACACTGAACACATATTTTTAAGGGATAATATGAGGAATTAATATGCGCATGGGACATGCAAATCAGCCAAATAGCTCTTTCATTCATGCTCTATGGCTCACTCAATGGACAGCTCTAACAGGAACAGGATGCTGTTGAGCATATTGCATGAGTGTCAAGCGTACCCAAACATCCACATATTTATGACTATTCATAGTGGGTTGACCAGCATTTTCCTGTGCTGTCAGAGGAAACAAAGCCAAGAAACCTATTTAAGGATTTGGAAAAAAAAAAGGTCATTTGATTGATTTCCTGTTTAACAAAAGGGCTCGCATCTGTCTCCGAAATACGCATTAACACTCCTCTTGAAAAGCCATCAATGCAATAATATTTATGATTATTTCTTGGTACACATCCAAATCCTGGTAATATTCAAAATTTGAGGGGTGGGGGATTCTTGGAAGCTGAATCCCATTGATAGAATATATACAATTTCATTATGTTAGAGAACTTCCTGAAGGCTGTGGAATGAATTTGTATCTATAATCAAAATAGAAAGCAATATTGTGTCTAGGTAACTAGGATCAAGGTTGCAAGGGAACCAATGCCTGAGGGATAAAAAACCAGGAATTTTTGACTGACAGCAAATACTCTGCCTAATCATATAAGCTAGGCAGGGCCAGCCCTGGCTTGTATGTGGATGAGAGACCAACAATGATAACTAGATGCTGTAGGCTATCTTTCAGAGAAAGGAAATGGCAAATTGTCTCTGAGTATTTTTACTATAAGAAAACCCTTTGAAATCCATGGGGTCACTATAAGTTGACAGGCAACCTGAAGACATGCACATATACAATGAGGATGCCCTTTGAAACTTTAAATGACATATCCATGTTAGAAAACAATATGCAACCCTGAATTAATGTCACATGATAAACTAATAATTTCCCAGTGCTGTTCTATGGTAGAGTATGCAAATGCTTCAATTTGCAGAGTTTTTTTTTCAGGTGAATGCAACTGTCAATTCTATTTTTTTGTGTCAGGAGGGACTTGAGAAACTGCAAGTCGCTTCTGGTGTGAGAGAATTGGCTATCTGCAAGGGCATTGCCCAGGGGATGCCCAGATGTTTTTGATATTTTACCATCCTTTTGGAAGGCCTATGTTCCCACATGGACCTGGAGCTGGAGCTGATAGAGGGAGCTCATCTGCACTCTCCCTGGGTTGGATTTGAACCGGCAACCTTCAGTTCAGCAACCCAACCTTCAAGTCATTAGTCCTGCCAGCACAAGGGTTTAGCCCACTGTACCACTGGGGGCTCCGTCAATTCTACTAAAAATAACTAAAACTGAAAATAACTAAAACTAAAAGGTATCTCCTTGAATTTCCGCACAATGAGACAATATAAGCAGGGAATGACTCCTGCAAAATTTCAAAAAGATTTGTTTATCTAATGATTTTCAGGAATTTTTTAAAGTTGTTTCAATTAAAAATTATTTTTTTAAAACTACAAGAGATATCTCCTTAAATTGTAGCACAGTGAGACAACATGAGCAGAGCAGCAAGCCTGCCAAGTTTCAGAACAATCAGTCTATCCACTGATTTTAAAGATTTTTTAAAATTTACCCTAACCCCTTTATTACACTGGGGCTTTAATGCAGGCAGCCTCATTTTTCTGGCATGAGCAGAATTCAAAATGTCATTTAGGGTGAGGCCTTTTGAATACTCTGCTACAGAAGTCCTTGCCTGCCCAAACTACATCTCTCAGAATTCTACTTGCGCCAGAAGAACGAGTGATTGATATGTGATTACTTTCATATCAATGAGACTTATAAGCAATACGCATACACAGAAAGCTGTTAAAAGATAGATTTAGGGGAAAGTAAGAGCTGTGGAGGGAGTATAGCTAGCTAGCTATGGAAATTTGGAAAATATAAGTTTGGGGTTGCATAATTCCAATAGAGGAAGGTTATAGACTGGATATGAAGGGACTGAAACTAACAGAATTATCGAAAAGCTAAGTTTAAGTTTTACCAAACACATGGAATGAGCAAACATCTTCCTCTCTCTTCTTATACTCCACAAAGAATTAAAAACCTAGATCCTGGGGCAGTGGTTCTTAACCTGTGGGTCCCCAGGTGTTTTGGCCTACAACTCCCAGAAATCCCAATCAGTTTACCAGCTATTAGGATTTCTGGGGGTTGACAGCCCAAATATCTGGGGACCCACAGGTTGAGAACCACTGAGCTGGGGAAAGGAAACCACCAGTTTTGCAGAACGCCTTCTTTTGATTGGGCGACAAGGGAAAAAAACAATAGCTGCCATTGTCAGTCACATCACCCTCTCGCCCCACCCCAGACAATTATGAAATATGTATGTTACATTGAAAGAAATCCACACCAAAACAACAAATCTTTACTAATCTCTCCGAAATGTTTTTATTCTTAATGCTTTGGAGGGAACCCTTTCCAATTAGTAATTCCAATTAATGAATCATTCAAATCTCAGAGTTACGAAACAAAGCTCCGAAGCTTTGCACAGCCCTAGTTGATACATATCACATTGGTGATAGGGAAGATCATGATGCATGTCTGAATATCAAAATCTACTACTATGTCACTAAACAGAAGAGAAAGCTTGGAAATTTGCATTTTGGACAACTTGTAGAATCTCCCACAAAGTGTCATTCTAAGATTCTTGAATAGACATGAACAAGTACAGTAGAGTCTCACTTATCCAACACTCGCTTATCCAACGTTCTGGATTATCCAACGCATTTTTGTAGTCAATGTTTTCAGTATATCATGATATTTTGGTGCTAAGTTCATAAATACAGTAATTTCAACAGTACAGTACTTTTTCTGTCAAATTTGTTGTATAACATGATGTTTTGGTGCTTAATTTGTAAAATCATAACCTAATTTGATGTTTAATAGGCTTTTCCTTAGTCTCTCCTTATTATCCAACATATTTGCTTATCCAACGTTCTGCCGGCCCGTTTACGTTGGATAAGTGAGACTCTACTGTAGTGAATATTTGTCATCTGGAGTTAGAGATGACCTGTTCAATAGTATGACTCAGGCAGCTTTGGGGGATTTGATTATATTAACCAATTGGGAACCAACTAATATGAGTAAGTACGGTATATAGTGTCATAGGATATTATCGCAGGGCTTAGCCAAGCTATTTGGCAATACTTTAGGGAAAGTAGACTCCATAGGGTGATGGGCTAGTCCCTGTTACTAATTGCAGTAACTTGCAGGGTTTTTTTTTTTAAAACAAAAGGGTTGTGACATTTCTTATATGCTTAAGTCTATGATTCATTAGATTAGTTAATGTTAACCACTTGCCCATTAGTCATTTGTCTCTGTGTGTGCTTAATGCCCCAAACAATTTGTTTTAAGATCCACAGTGAAAGACAAGACATCGCCTAATCGTCTGGCTATAATATATGTAAAATATTTCACTTCTGGAGCTCATTAGCAAACACATAGATGCTGTTTAGTAATCCGTAAGGTGATACTGGATAATGAACAGTGCAAATGATTTCACTAACTACCTTAAGATTAATAATAGATATGTCTCTTCCAACAAACAAGTCTCCTGTCCCTGGAGGGAGGAGTGGAGAAAGTGGATTGTAATTAGGATGAGAGCATATCAGAACTGCACTTTTGCCAATGGTTGTATCCCTGTTTTTTGTCTACAGCTGGTCTGTTTTGTGGGAAATGACTATTTATAGATTATGAGTATTCCTTTCTTTTGCACTTTTCCTCAAATGGGTCCAAGGTGGCATACATAGCTCAATGTTGTGATGCAGGTGAAGCTAAATATCTTGGCTAAATGGAGATTTCTACTCGGTTTCCTGAGTCCCAGTCCAACATTCTGACCATTAGATCATACTAAAATATAAAGTTGAACAAGTGACCCCCTGGCACTATTGTTTTCTAATATTGGATTAGAGAACTATGCTTTGACAGTCTTAATTCTCAGCTATGCCTTAGTTTCTAACTGTTTAATGTCTGCTCTTTGAAATCGTTACACTCTCAAATGTTGCCCTCAATTACCCTAGGACAAGACTGTACTTATTTTTGTAAGCTTTTGAGTTAATTCTAAATCTAGATCAAATAACTGATTTTCCCTTGTAAACACTGCTCTATTCGTAGAGATGTTATGTACTCCTTGAATCTCATTCATCAATGAGTCTTGAGTACACCTTAGGGATGTATTATACTGACTCCAAAAATGCAGTTAATATTTTCTTCAATTTGGAAGCTTTGCGCTGGAATCAATCTTAATCACACTTATAGCAGACTAGTTGAAATGAATGAGTGTTAAATCTAGAGTTATAATATAGGCTTTTAGCAACCTGAAGAACTGGCTGTCTTCCAGTATGTGTGAGTGCTGTTCCTTGCTTTGGTAAACACAGTCACTAAATGTTAAAGAAATATAATTGAGGAAAGGCTGTAACCAAGCAGAAAAGCATTTATTTTACATCAATGCAATCCCAGGTTAAACTCCAAGCATACCTGTTTAAAGGCTCTTCAGAAACATTCAAACCCTTGAGATTGACTGCTTGATCTGAGACAGATACATTGTTGAACCGATTAAACAGCTTCTCCTCATAGCGTTTCTTGATATGTTTTCAAGGAAGTATCCATGTTAGTCTCTGGTTTTCACACATCAGCACTAACTGGCCATTGTTAAGCTCTGAAAAGCTCTGAAAAATCTATATCATCTCATTCTCCATTGGACTGTGGTCAAGAACCAGATATGAGCACTGCCTCTGGAACCGGAAATGAAAGGAGAAGCCTTTGCCTTTGTCTATGTATCTGTGTCTCATTGTAACAAGGCATTGAAGGTTTGCCTGTGTTTGTTTATGTACTGTAATCCGCTCTGAGTCCCTTTGGGGAGAAGGGCAGAATATAAATAAAGTGCTATTATTATTATTATTATTATTATTATTATTATTATTATTATTATTATTTGAAATACAACAAGATGAGTCCACAGCAGACAGTCTGCTGACTGTTGTATTGGATCACACGCCGGACACTTCCCAAGTGTCTAGGATTGTGTGATGTATCAGCGAATAATGCGCGCAGATCCCTGTAAGGTGGCCTTCTGCAGCTGACAGGTGGTAATTTTGTCAGTGGCGATCGTGTTTAAGTGCAGGCCAAGGTCTTTAGGCACTGCACCCAGTGTGCTGATCACCACTGGGACCACCTTGACTGGCTTGTGCCAGAGTCTTTGTAATTCCATCTTTAAATCCTCATATTGTGTCAGATTATTATTATTATTATTATTATTATTATTATTATTATTATTATTATTATTATTATGTTATGTATTCTATAGTCCTTCAATCATAGTACAGAGCCAAATTATGGACATATTTTGTACAGACTTCAAAATACAAGAGAGCAGAGTTAGTCCAAGATATTGTATTGCCTAAACTTGACTTCTAAAGGTACTTACCTCGATGATGAAATTCATGATTGTGATGATTTACAGTGCCCTTCTTTCAGTGTATTCAAGGTGGTGTACAAGACTCTCCCTATTCTCACATCAACCAACAATGGGAGGCCAGCTAGGATCATCTAGTAATTTATAACTCAGGAAGAATGATATAATTTTTCCATCCTGAGTCCTAGAGTGCATCTCCATGTAGAATTAATGATATCTGACATTACTTAAATTGCCATGGTTCAATACTATGGAATCCTGGGAGTTGTAGTTTTGCCAGTATTTTTGAGCGTCCTCTGCCAAAGAGTGCTGGTGTCTCACTAAACTACAAATCCTAGCATACCATAGCACTGAACCGTGGCAGTTAAAGTGGTGTTAAGTGGCCGTAATTTAATAGTGGAGGTATAGGACTTCATCAGACAGGCCGGGGGAAAGCAGAGGGAACCATCTTACCCCATTCCCTATAATCTTTTCCTCGTCTTCTGGGATGGCTAGTCATCCCATGTCCTTTCTGCACCTTTCGCCATCTTCTCTCCACTTCCTTCTGCTTTTTCCAGTTTGGAATTGTGACACCTCAGGCAGCGTGAGCACTGGGAATCAGACACGAAGGCCAATAGACAGTCTAATATCTTTATTAAGGAAATAAAGGAGACAACTAAAAATAAGCAAAGTATATAGTCCAGCAGTAGACCTTGAAAGTAGATGTCCAGTATTAGAGTTCAAAGTTTTAAATCCAATAACCGAAACACACTCAAACCTTAGGCTGTTTGAGTGGGGATTAAGGCAAGATCTGTCAAGAGTTCCAGGGCTCAATCCAAGGCTAGGATGCAAGGCAAGGCAAAGTTAGTCGTGGTAAAGCTGAATTGCTGTCCAGGCTTGACAGGGAGACGAGACGCAACGCCGGTCTACTTGAGAGTAGCACGCTGCATAACTAGAGTCGATGTGAATTCCTCAACTGACACGTTGAACACCGCGAAATCTATCTGGTGCCCAGAACTTTTATGGGACTTTGCTATCCTCCTCAGCCAGGTGTCTGAACTCTTTCCCAAGGGAAAATGACCAAAGTCAACAACTTTGCCAGATGCAGTCCTCCCTGAAAACTCTCAAGGGAACCAGCTTAATTAACGCTTGCTTTCTCTGCTAAACGAGTGCTCCTTCTGGAAATCTGCTTTTCCGCGCGCGAAGCCTCCCAAAACAATCTGCGGTCAAAACTAACATTCTCTGGAGAACCGGGCTGAGAGCCAAGGCCCTTTTTTATGAACTGTGGGCTAGAACTGTCAACAGGGGACATCTGGAAAGGAACGGAATCAGGCGGAAATGGCAAAAACCTCATCTCTTCTTCGGTCTGCTCCATAATGACGACGGGGTCATGACTCGGGGGTCTCTGAGACACTACAGGAATTAAGTAACACTTGACTCCTGAAGGATGGTTTTTGGGAAACAGAGCCCGAAGAACATCCCAAATCCAACAAGCTGACCATATAGACTGGCAAGGTGTTTTGGTGGTTAGACAGAAAGTCCAGCCCCCCCAAACCCAGTCTAGTAGTGAAAAAAAGTATGAAATAGCACATTTCTGCCCTTTAAATCACCATATACAAAAATCTGTTTCTCTCCTCCTAATATTAAGGTGCATCTTTTCAACATGTACTTAGTGTTTCATGAAAGTCCATAATTTATTTCAGAATAACAACTTTGACAACATTTCTTCCCTTCCTAACCCTCCTGTCTTTTCTCTCCCTCCATTCCTCTTCTTCCTCTTCTGTCTGCAAGTAGCAGTGGTTCTGGTTGTATATTAACACAAAAAAAACATTCCACTGAATTAATGGCAATAATTATCACGAATTGCTACATGCTTACATTAATTATATCTCTTCAAAAAAAAAGGCTGATGATATAACCTCACAGAGTTGACACATTAACCTAATGAGAACAGATTACCGCCCCATCTTCATTAGACAACAGTGTGTAAAATAGATACCTATTCCACATTAAACCCTAAATTATATGCTGAAGGTGTCACACTCTTCAAAGTGATAGATCCATTTGAAACAGTGTTTTTTAAGATGAGCTATTACTAATCTAGTCGTCACCTGTGCAATTACATGTTTGTTATTCCATAATGAATCAGACAGAATGATCCCATTTTTCTTCAACAAAACTGTTTCTTTGGCTTGTAGCATAGCCAAGTTGTATGTATCTATTCACTAAAATGAACTCTTCCTAAGTCAATGAATGACCAGTTTTTCATCCATTCTGAAAGCATTATATAAACAGTGAAAAATATATATAAAAAACTTTAGCTACTTTTTGCTACTTGCGAGACTCAGGCGTTTTTATTATCTACTACCTTTTCTAGAACTACACACTTACTTTCTATTTCTGATTCATAGAGTAGAGACATCACACTGGCAACGAAGGCCCACATTGTTAAAGCAATGGTATTCCCCGTAGTAACCTATGGATGTGAGAGCTGGACTATGAGGAAGGCTGAGTGAAGGAAGATAGACGCTTTTGAACTTTGGTGTTGGAGGAAAATCCTGAGAGTGCCTTGAACCACAAGAAGATCCAACCAGTCCATCTTCCAGGAAATAATGCCCGACTGCTCACTGGAAGGAAGGATATTCGAGGCAAAGATGAAGCACTTTGGTCAAAATAATGAGAAGACAGGAAAGCTTGGAGAAGATAATGATGCTGGGGGAAATGGAAGGAAAAAGGAAGAGGGGTTGACCAAGGGCAAGATGGATGGATGGTATTCTTGAAGTGACTGGCTTGATCTTGAAGGAGCTGGGGGTGGCCACGGCTGACAGGGAGCTCTGATGTGGTTTGGTATATAAGGTCATGAAGAGTTGGAAGTGACTGAACGAATAAACAACAAGATGGGAAAATTTGCCTAAAGAAAGCACAAGTAAGCTTCCTACCCAATTAGTTCATGCAAGTGGGATAAACAAATCAATGCTCTCCATAACTGTATTCAATCTGCTTATTCCCAAAAGTTGAAATAATTTCACTACTAGGAGAAAATAGCAAAGACTTAGAATGACTGAAGAAAATCAAGGAAGAAAATCACAAAGCCAGATTTACAGCTGAATATTAAGAAAACAAAAATAATGACAATCAGAGTCTTCCTGCACTTTGGGGCTTCCCTTGAAAATGACACAAAAGTTGCACTTAATACAAAACAGATGACCTGAACACCATACAATACCATGTAACTCTTTTTTAAATTTTTAATATCAGAATATGCAGTTAACAATTTTTCCAAAAATGTGTCAATAAAGAACGAATATCTATGACAGGAAAGTAGATGGTATTTTGAAAAAGACATATACATACAGTATAGTTAACTTCTTAATGCAACTTATACATATTGTCGTTAAACATATTAGCATTTTGCATACCCTAATCTAAAATAACAATGAACATAAAAATAACCTGCTTCCCATATAGTTTTCTATTTTCCCATCTTTAAACATATTATACTTATAGTTCCATTGCAATTTTCTATCCATTTACCTATGTTGTTGTTTATTCGTTCAGTCATTTTCGACTCTTTGTGACCTCATGGACATATTCTATTTTATTGTTATTCCCATTCATGGCTTTTTGCTGGAGATTTGGGAGCCAGTTGATTTAATCTAAATTTGCATGTGCGCTTGCTTTTAATTTATCTTACACTGTTTTAACTGGGTTGTACACACTGAGTTGCTTTAGCTTGTTAGGTTATATATGTACTTATACTAGATAAGTCTTAATGTTTTAAGTTGCTGTTGATATACTACCCTGAGATCCTTGTACATAGGGAGGAATATAATTACTTTAAGACATAAATAACATACTTTAAGGATCTCCCTTTTAATACATTTTAATCTTGGCTATGTTTAAAATTTTATATAATGTGATTTTATTTTGTAGTGGTATCTGTTTTTATATTAATTGTTTTGTACACTGTTTTTAGGCATTGAATTTTTGCCTATTATATGAAATACCAAAAATGTCCATATATCTGCTTTAGCAAAGGGAGGAATGATATTAAGTGATATTAAGTCTAATCCCGTCCATATCTTCTTCCAGTATTATCTCACGATCTTCTAGGCCTCTTCTACACTGCCATATAATGTAGATTTTCAAAGCAGACATTTCACATTATCTGCTTTGAACTGGATTAT
Organism: Anolis carolinensis; assembly: GCF_035594765.1. Classification (NCBI taxonomy): domain Eukaryota; kingdom Metazoa; phylum Chordata; class Lepidosauria; order Squamata; family Anolidae; genus Anolis; species Anolis carolinensis. Next base: position 158,912,109 of record NC_085843.1, on the reverse strand, counting down.
ATGAGTCTACACTGCCAGATAACCCAGTTCAAAGCAAATTAATAATAATAATAATAATAATAATAATAATAATAATAATAATAATGACAGTCGCATTGACGAAAAACAACAGGAAAAACTCAGCCGCTATCAGGACCTCAAGATTGAACTTCAAAGACTCTGGCAGAAACCAGTGCAGGTGGTCCCAGTGGTGATCGGCACATTGGGTGTCGTGCCAAAAGATCTCAGCCGGCATTTTGAAACAATAGACATTGACAAAATTACAATCTGCCAACTGCAAAAGGCCACCCTACTGGGATCTGCGCACATCATCCGAAAATACATCACACAGTCCTAGACACTTGGGAAGTGTTCAACTTGGGATTTTGTGAAATGAAATCAGCATATCTATCTTGTTTGCTGTGTCATAATAAAATAATAATATAATTTTATTCTTATATCCTGCCACCATTTCCCTGAAGGGACTCGGGCGGCTTACAGACTGCCCAAAGTGCCTAAAAACAAATATAAAAGTGAACACAATACAAAATATAATAAAAGAAAACACATGTAACATATAAAACATCAATTCAGACTCACTCAAGCTGTGATCTTCTAAGCATGGTGGTAAATTACTGGCACCATGGCCAGGTTGTAAACATTGGAATAAAATAAGTGCTAGCTGCCGTAATGGAGAGAGGGCATGGGATAAAGTCTAGGAAGTGTGATTACTATGTAGGACAACTAGGGGCTAAATATTCTCAAGGCCTGATTGGAGAGCCACGTCTTCAAGTTCCTACAAAAGGAGGACAGTGTGTGGGCCTGTCTAATCTCCTTGGGGAGGGAGTGCCAAAGCTGAGGGGCCACCACTGAGAAAGCCCTCTCCTTCCTCCCCACCAAGCGCTTGTGAAGGTGGCAGGACCGCAAAGAGGGCCTCCCAGGTAGATCTTAGAGCCCGAGTTGCTTCATAGGGGGAAATGTGGTCACAAAGATAGGCAGGACCCGAGCTTTTTAGGGCTTTAGAAGTGATAATTGGCACTTTGAATTGGGACCGGAAACTTATTGGCAGCCAACAGATCTTCTTTAATAGGAGCATCGTGTGCTCCCTATTGCTGGTTCCAGTTAGTAGATAATCTGGATTTTATATGGCAGTGTAGAAGGGGATCTAATCTCTTCTTCCACTTCCTCTTCATTACACGTTTATTTTCATTATTATTATAAAACAAAATACAGCTTTATATTTGTTTAAGTAGAATTCAATACCAGTCTATTAAATTTATCTCTAATAATTATATTTTATATGCATGAAATTATTTTAAATCCTTTATCTAATTTTAATAATTACATAATTAATAAATAAATTGCATCTTTTAAAGTCATCTCAGCATTTTGCTACTTTTTTTTCAGTGTCAGGAGCGATTTGAGAAACTACAAGTCACTTCTGGCGTGAGAGAATTGGCCGTCTGCAAGGACGTTGCCCAGTGGACGCCTGGATGTTTTAATGTTTTTACCATCCTTGTGGGAGGCTTCTCTCATGTCCCTGCGTGGAGCTGGAACTGATAGAGGGAGTTCATCTGCCCTCTCTCCGGGTTGGATTTGAACCGGCAACCTTCAGGTCAGCAACCCAACCTTTAAGTCAGCAGTCCTGCTGGCACAAGGGTTTAATCCACTGCGCCGGAAAAAGATGCAACAGGTGGACACATGGGGCGAGTCTTTTTCTGAAAAAGATGCAATGGGTAGCCCTCCAAAATGGGACAGGCCCCATTTCCAAAATCTTTCGTATGAGAACTTCACATAGGTTAAAACTGCTAAACTTCTAGGAAAATTAAATCTGGTAGGCAGTGCCTTTGTTCATTTTTAAAATGTTGTCCAGCCTTAAGTAACTCAATGTTTTAATTCGTTGCAAGTCACCGCAGGCTAAAAGGGTATATTATTATTAGATAAACGTATAAAACCAGTCACCTTCAAATATCTTTGCAGTGGATTGTAAAGTTGCAGGTAGATCACTGTTTAATATTTGTCTCATTTCCTGCTTCATATGAAACGAGAGAACCAGGCAGGTATTGACAAAATCAGAATCCGTCGCATCCCTGTTCCCTAATTATGTAGGTGACAGGAGAAGACAAAGAATATACATGAGATGTGAGCAAGGTGTTAAATCATAATAACATGTGTTCTCGCGTATGCCCCTTTTCCTATAAGTAATATAAAAAAGTCCCACTAATTAAGGTTACTTTGTCAGGCTGATTGGTAATTACTAGAGCCAACCTCCTAACCTTCTGGCCCTGACAGTAAAAGGTCAAAAATAATGGTGTTATCTTTTGGTGATTAATGATGCCTGGTTGGGAAAGGCAAAATAAAACATGGCAACCTAAGACGGAGGCATGTGGAAGTTTTTCTCCAGGCTCTGTGTAATGCGCCTTAAACGGCGCTGCTTAGATTCCCGATCCATTCACCTTGGAAGCCATTCTGCCTTCAATCTCTCTGCCTTGGATGCTTTCAACTAAGTGTCACTGAAGTTAAATAAGATAAGAGCTTCATTGTGGCCTCTCTGCTTGAGAGGTCAATGGAAAGTTTCTCTGGATGCATCGTTCAAAAATAATAGATATCTTTACATGATAGATTAGGTAAGGAAGCTGATTTCTCCGCTCTTCTGGATGGCTTAAAGACCTATTTGAGATTCAGATATGGCAAAAGACTGGCATGGTGGATATTTCTCAGGCAGTGCATGAATGCTTTGAAAAATTGTTCCAGCATGGAGCATACTTCCCTAACGCAAGCCTCTTCTTTTTGATGATTCAACATGAAATAAGCATTTAAAGCAACTGCCATGGAAAATTAATGATACACACCATTTAGCACACCATCAATTTAACAATATAGTTTAAATTCTCTTAAGTGTTGTGTGTGTCTGTCTGTCTGCACATGCACTCCCTCTCACACCTGCACATACTGAATAATATTGGTTTATTCCAACTTGCATTAATAACATGGACTTCTGCCAAGGGTAGGCAGGCACATTTAAATCCACCAGACTTGCCTTGTTAAATTCAGTTATTAAATGAACCATCACTTTATGAAAAAAATAATTCTCAAAATATGATGACTTTAAACAAGAACCTTCTTGACATATACTGCTTGCAAGCTGTGTTGCTCATGGATCAATATGTATGGGAACTGTATCCTCATCGCATGTGTACACAAAAAGCTCTGCACAAAGACCTATCTAATTCACAATAATGTTTTGTACAATGGCATTGCACAAGGCAATGATTCTGTTTTGCTGTTGTTCTACAGTAGGTGGTCTTCAAACATATGCTGCTTCTGACCTCATAGTAATATAGCTATCAAAACCTCTAGACCAGGCATGGGCAAACTAAGGCCTGGCGGCCAGATTCAGCCCCCTGGGTGCTTACCTCAGGCCCTCCTCATTTTCCCAGTCCTCTTGGCAGAAGGACATGGTGTCCTGCTATGTCCTTATACCAAAAAGATGGGGGAGGAAGGCTGAGAGCAGCTGAGAGCCCTCTGTAGTGCTCTCAGCCATTGTGTGTCTCTCTCTTCTCCTGGCATAAGGATGGTTCAAGGAAGGCATGTGGCAGCTGATAGCCCCCTGGATCACTCTCAGCCACCTCCTGTCTCACTCTCCTCCGGGCACAATGTCAAGAGAACCATCTGAGGATCCGGGGAAGAGGATCGGGGCAGTCGTTGTGTGTCCCGCCTTCCTCTCAGCATAATAATGGGGTGAGCAGCCCCATCCTTATGCAGGGAGGACAACCTGAGGATGATCTGGGCCCTGCTGTGCCCTGCCCCCTCCTGGCCCCACCCTCTTCTGGACACTCACCCTCCTGGGCCCACCCTACCCAGCGTGTGCCTGGTCCCCCTCCCTCCTGGCCTGGCCCTCCTGGCCAGGCCTGCAATGCGGCCCCAAGATTAAAAGGTTTGCCCATACCTCCTCTCCCAAGGAGTACTGATGCAGCATCATACTACAACTCCCACATCAAGTAGTACAATGGGCGGCAGCCAGATTAATAACTGGGGTGGCATACAGGGAGTGTACCACCCACCTGCTAAGCCAGCTCCACTGGCTGCCGATATGCTACCGAGCCCAATTCAAAGTGCTGGTTTTGACCTACAAAGCCCTAAACGGTTCTGGTCCAACTTACCTGTCCAAACGTATCTCCTCCTATGAACCATCAAGAACACTAAGATCGTCTGGAGAGGCCCTGCTCTCGGTCCTACCTGCTTCACAGGCACGGCTGGTGGGAACGAGAGACAGGGCCTTCTCGGTGGTGGCTCCCCGGCTGTGGAACTCCCTCCCCAGTAACATCCGGCAGGCCCTAACTCTCCTGGGCTTCAGGAAGAACGTTAAGACATGGCTTTGTGCGCAAGCATTTAATGAATAAGCAATATATTGACATGGTCTGAATTTAGGTTTATGTGCAATGGTTCTGTGGAAAAGTGGTTTTAAGTAACTATATGTTTTAGCTGACTAATGTATTTTATGTATTTTATGTGTTGTATTTTATGAATAGTTGTTAATGGTTTTAAATGTGTTGCTGTTTTATTGATCTGTTTGGCATTGAATTTTGCCGGTTGTTGTAAACCGCCCTGAGTCCCCTCAGGTGAGAAGGGCGGGGTAGAAATGTTGTAAATAAATAAATAAATAAATAAATAATAGTGCCAAACTCACTGATTCTATAGTGCAGATCTATTTTTGGTTGTTCTCAGTACTTGTGTTCTCAATTGCTTAAGTTTTTACTTTGTGAAGAAGTATTATGAGGGAGGGGAAAGAATAAGAATAATAAATAAATAAAAAATTTATTTATATACTGCCCTATATCAAGGGACTCAGGGCGGTTTCCAACATAGCAAGGAAACCATACAACATACAACTTAAAACTATACAACAACTAAAAGATAACACAATAATGAACGTAAGTATAAAAGACATAGGTAAAGGTAAAGATTTCCCCTGACTTTAAGTCCAGTCGTGACCGACTCTGTGGGTTGGTGCTCATCTCCATTTCTAAGCCGAAGAGCCAGCGTTGTCCATAGACATCTCCAGGTCATGTGGCTGGCATGACTACATGGAGCGCCATTACCTTCCTGCTGGAGCGGTACCTATTGATCTACTCACATTTGCATGTTTTCGAACTGCTAGGTTGGCAGGAGCTAGGGCTAACTGTGGGCACTCATTCCGCTCCTGGGATTTGAACCTGGGACCTTTTGGTCCACAAGTTCAACAGCTTAGCGCTTTAACACACTGTGCCATCAGCCACAAATCAATTAATCACTGAATTAAAAACTAGTACAAAATACTCCATCAATAGGCCAAGATACAGTGACCAAGGGGTTCAACTTGGGGTGGCCAACTATAAGGTGCTAGGTAGGTTAAGTGCAACAGTATGGCATGGGGCCAGGAAATAGATAAAGAGCTGAGCGAGGTCATAACTGGGAGAGCCAAGGACTAGCCCTGCTCAAAAATCTGCAGGAACCATCAGGCTTTCAGATCCTTGCAGAAAGAAGACAGAGAAGGGGCTTGCATAAAGAACCTCTACTCATTTTTACCTGTTTTATGAAGGAGAAAAAACTTCCTTCACACAGTGGATTTTTTTTTTTTAGCTATGGTTTCATAGTATATGAAATCTCATGCGTGTTTCATTGCTTGGTCTGTGGTAATCACTTAGTATATCACAAAACAGTTTTTAATTCTATGGATGCAATATTTATCACAGGAATATCATATGAGAGGCTCCACATTTGATAACTGCTACCTTAATTGGTTGTATAATTTGGTCTGTAAGGAAAATGGAAAACCACTATAGGAGATAGGTGTATTTTGGGCACTTCCTATGTCAGGTCAAATGCTGAATTATCAATTTTTTGTAACTAGTTATTGCTCTTTCTACAACTCAAGGGATTAAAAATATTTCATACCTCTGTTCACAAATTATCCAGTTCAGTTATAAATCCTAATAACAGAGAAAGTTGTACAACTGTGGCTTAAATATTGCAGCATTTTTTGATAGTGGCACATAAAATTGTATATAAGACATTTTTTGTCATCCAGTATGCTAGTAAAGGTAAAGGTTTTCCTCTGACATTAAGTCTAGTCGTGTCCAACTCTGGGGGTTGGTGCTCATCTCCATTTCTAAGCTGAAGAGCCAGCATTGTCCGTAGACATCCCCAAGGTAATGTGGCCGGCATAACTGCATGGAGATCTATTACCTTCCCGCCAGAGTGGTACCTACTGACCTACTCACATTTACATGTTTTCAAACTGCTAGGTTGGCAGAAGCTGGGGCTAATAGCGAGAGCTCACTCCGCTCTCCAGATTCGAACCAGCGACCTTTCGGGCAGCAAGTTCAGCAGTTCAATGGTTTAATCTGCTGTGCCACTAGGTGCTCCAGTGGTCTACACTGAGTCTACACTTCCATATTATCCAGTTCAGATCAGATTTATTTATTTACTTATTATGTCAGAAGGAATTGAGAATACAATTATAATGTACAGAAAAACAACAAACAAAGTTAATAGTGGGAGCTCACCCTGCTCCCTGAATTCGTACTGCTGACCTTTCAGTCAGCAAATTCAGCAGCTCAGCAGTTTAACCTGCTGTGCTACCGGGGGCATCCAGTATGCTATATCCAGTTCTAAATCTCTATGCTTGCAGGCACCAATTGCTACTAATCAAATGGATGATGGAACATATCTTTTGGGACAAGCTATATAAATTGAGATCATTAGTACTCTACTTTCATTTTGAATTCATGGAATATTTACAAAATCATTTCCATCACATTCTTTCATCAAAAAATAATCAAAATGATCATGTGCTGAGTTCAAAGTGAAAAGTTAATATTCTGGAATACAAAATTTATAGGCTTTGCTTTTTGAACATTTTGCATGAGTAACCAACATTAGTCCAGGAACCCCATCCATTATACTTATACATTCTTAACTCCCTTGGTCAATTAGTCTAAACATGGTTTCACTTTCCCCATTCTCCTGATTCACAGCCTTGAGGCCCAAGACATTTCTCCCACCAAGCTTATAACTAAGTTCCCTTTTCCATCCAGGTGCCTCATTACTGTGAAAAGCTGTACCAATGTTGCAGTTGGTAGTTATCTAACCCTATTCTAATTCATCGGACAGCACCCTGCATCCCCTCTTTACCATCCCACGCAGAACCTCGTCTGTCCCCGGCTTGATCTCACACTATCTTCGGATTACTTTATGAGTACACGGGTAGTCACCCGATTTCTCAGGAATGCTGCTTAGCACACTGCCAAGATGCAAGATGCATGGAAGTATCCCTGTGTCATGTGTTGGCCTGTGGCGGGCTCTATCCTGACTGTGTTTCAGCAGCGTCCTAGGATGGGGCTTAAAATCCATGTGATGAAGTGCAAAATCTCAAACATTGCAGATCCTAAATGTAAGATCCTGACAAGTATATATCAACATGTCTTGGTAACACCTTCCCTGCAAGAAGAATATGAACCTAGAACAGATGAAGAAATGGAGGCAGAACTATGTCTAAATTAACCTTCGGTTCTACATATCACTTCAAAAACACAACCATTTGAGCCGAATGATAGCCACATATTCTTCATACAGGCTTAATAAAATATATCGACCATCATGCTGAATTTCAGTCTTGGAAAAAGTGATCTACTATGTTGATTTAATTCAACATGTGGTGGTAATTATTACCTGAGTCCATATCAAAAATGAAAATTGTTATTGTTATGTGGGGTGAGATCCTGGCTTATGAAAAGCAGTAGAAATATTGCTACCACAGATAGAATTTCATAGACAAAGAACATGAAAAAGAAATGTGTGGTGTGATATAGCTTGCATTAAAAACCTTACATAAAATCACAGTACCAACAGCTCAATAGGTCAACCCTCTCCATTCAGTATCATCAAACAGCAAAATGTCTATTTGATACCGACAACCTTTCCCTTTAAAGTATATCTGAGACATATTGTTTCCCAGTTGAGCATATCCACAAAGATTAATTCTGTAGACAAGTTCCAATTCTGCTTGATGCTGAATGGCAGCTTATTAGAAAGAATTTGCCAAGTGGTTTCAAAGCTTATTAAAATTGCTGGGAGTTCAGGTGCTCAGTAACCTTCAGAGGTGATTGGCTTCTTGCATGGCCAAATCCTAAAACAAGATATCCAGTTACAGCCTAAAATAAATGCAGGCCTTTGAGTCATCTAAAAGTGCTGCTGAGAAACTCATCAGTACTGGTTAACAAGGTGGCAGTTGTATGTTTCATCTCCAGGTGACAGATGGCTAACCTGTCCAGAGGTTAGAGTTAAAAGGTTTCAGTAGCGTCTGAATATTACTCATTATGACAGAGGTCAGTGCTGTGAAAGAAAAGGATGGGATCTTTGCATGGTGATGTCTTTATCCTTTTGAGGGTTTTTGGGGAGGTTTAGTTTATGTTTGGACAGAGTAAATGGAACACAGAAGAGAGAAAGTGGCCAGGATGTTAATTCATATACAAATATTCATTTGTTTCTCATTATTTAGTGATACTATCAACTCTGTTAAAATATATTCTGTTGTCGAAGGCTTTCATGGCTAGAATCACTGGGTTGCTGTGAGTTTTCCTGGCTGAATAACAACAACAACAACAACAAATCCAGCATATCTATAATATGTCTTTGTGTCAATAATAATAATAATAATAATAATAATAATAATAATAATAATAATAAATAAAAGGGTTTGGATCATTGATGTTGCCATCCCAGGTGACAGTCGTATTGACAAAAAACAACAGGAAAAACTCAGCCGCTATCAGGACCTCAAGATTGAACTTCAAAGACTCTGGCAAAAACCAGTGCAGGTGGTCCCGGTGGTGATCGGCACACTGGGTGCCGTGCCAAAAGATCTCAGCCGGCATTTGGAAACAATAGACATTGACAAAATTACGATCTGCCAACTGCAAAAGGCTACCCTGCTGGGATCTGCGCACATCATCCGAAAATACATCACACAGTCCTAGACACTTGGGAAGTGTTCGACTTGTAATTTTGTGATATGAAATCCAGCATATCTATCTTGTTTGCTGTGTCATAATAAAATAATAATAATAATAATAATAATAATAATAATAATAATAATAATAATAATAATTTATTTGTACCTCACCACCATCTCCCTGATGGGACTTGGGGCAGCTCACAGAAGCATTGGTGGTCCCTATGAAGACTTGTCCACAGCTGCATGGTATGCGGTACACTCCTGTTTGGTAGACCACCAAATAATATATGATAATAATAAGAAAACTTTATTTATATACTGTCCTATCTCCTCAAGGAACTCAGAGTGGTTTCCAATACAACAGGAAATATACAATAAGTTAAAACCATACAGCAATTAAACATAATATCACATAAACATAAATACGTAAGACATATACGTCCAAACACAAATCAAGGAACATGAAAGACTAATTCAACTAGAGAAGTCAGCCATAGCAGAGCACTTGATGAACCTACCTGGACACAGCATATTATTTGTGAACACAGAAATGCTGGATCACTCTAACAACCACTATGTCAGACTACAAAGAGAAGCCATTGAAATCCACAAGCATGTGGACAATTTCAACAGAAAAGAGGAAACCATGACAATGAACAAAATCTGGCTACCAGTATTTAAAAACCCTACAATCAGAACAGTAAATAAACTCTACAATCAGAACAGTAAATAAAGAACAACACTCAGAAAACAGGAGGATTCCTGACAAGAAACAAGGGCAGCAAACACCTCCCAACAAAAGATTCCCCCAAGCAGTAGGCAGCCAGGCTTTGAAGCTGCAAGCCCATTCAATGCTAATCAAGCTGGCCAATTGCAACATTCACACTTTCCTCAAACAGACAAGAGTTCTTTATTCCACCCTGGACATTCCACAGATATATAAACCACATTGCCTAGTTTCCAACAGACCTCACAACCTCTGAGGATGCCTGCCATAGGTGTGGGCAAAACGTTAGGAGAGAATACTCCTGGAACATGGCCATACAGCCTGAAAAACTCACAGCAACTGAAAATATATTCCGTTAGAAGTAGTATCAGCAGATACAAAGGTTCTGATGATGACACTTTTTTATATATAGTCATGACATCACTTTCAATCGACAAATGACAAACTGCAATTTATGATTTCACTAAATATCAGTATTCATGTCAATGTTTCTTACCAATCATCAGAAACAGAGAAGTACATCATTGTTAGGATGTACTTCAAAAACAGCAGCATACGGCTCTGAAGTATAATTTTGTTTGATATGTAAAGTATTAGGCTGTGTTGATTCCTAAGGATGAGGACAAACACTGTGTATCCTGTGTATGCAGATATGAGGAAGAAATGCCTATCATACATTCCTCCCCTGTGTTAATCAAAATAAGTACCGTATGTGTACATAAACCTCTGGTGGGTGATATATTACAATAGGTAGGATGTTTTACAGCTATTTTGCAATAATGGCACCACCATATCACCTGTTATTCTATTCATGATGTTCTTTATTGTTGATGTTAAAACCCAATATCATATATTGGCTACTTAGTAATTAGTAACTTAATAACCCTTGGCCTGACCCACTTCCCCAAGACCGTCTTAACAGCCAGCAACTGTATTGAGTAGAATAGTGTCCTTTCAACTGTAGATAAAGTGAGTGGAATATTTTGTACGACTGCAGTTGATTCTTTATATCATATTAGCTAAACCCAGCCACGCTTAGCTGCGGCTCAGTATGATATGTAATTAATACGAAAGTAAATAAAAGTATTGCAGCGAACATAGATTCTGGGGAGAAAACACATCATTCATTTCAATACCCTACTTTGTGTTGCTGTGTCTATGTGGAATGTATGGAAAGGAAGGAAAAAGAGTTTTTTTTCCCAACAAATCTTTTTTGGAAATCTCTGTGCTAAGTTTGGTCCCGGTCCAGTGTCGGTGGGGGTCACAATTTCTCTGTATGCAGGTATACTATAGCTCCCATATATCAAGGCTAGTATCCACCAAACTTTTCCAGTATTCTCTTTTGGTCATGGGGTGTCTATGTACCTTGTTTTGTACATGTCTGTCATTTGTGTGGGTCTCTGTGGTCTGTTGATTTTGGAACTGAATCGAACTGCAAATCCATCCTCCTCCTGTCAGCATCATGATGTGAAATGGGTAATGGGGTGTCTGTGTGCCAAATATGGTCAATTTCTGTTGTTCGTTGGAGTTGCAGTGGTCTGATTCGAGTGAAGGTACTGCATATTCTTTCATCTGTGGTCTGTCCTCCCCTAACTGCACCAGGATGTAAAGTGGAGTATGGGTTGGTCTGTGTGCCAGGTTTGGTCCTGATCTGTCATTGGTGAAAGTCGCAGTGGTCTGTGGGAGGTGAAGTGATTGAAAGTACTGCATATCCCATCATCCGTGATTCTCCCTCCCTCAAACTCATTATTAAAACACACATGTATTGGTATGCAATGTTGTTTCAAAATTTCAAGTTGATGACCAACTACTTTTCAAGTTCTGCATGCACAAATATACGCAAGCTGTATTTTTATAAATAAAGATTTTATGGCATTTCCAAGGCCTACCTCCTATGACTTCACAGGTTTTGGTGCTGAAATCTGAGTCTGGGGTAGTTTTGACCTGGCAACTCTAAATGTAAGTTCTAGTTTTACTTGCAGGTCCTGATTTATCCTTGCTGCTACTGCTCAGTCGTTTAGTCGTCTCTGACTCTTTGTGACCTCATGGACCAGTCCACGCCAGAGCTCCCTGTCGGCCGTCACCACCCCCAGTTCCTTCAGGGTCAAGCCAGTCACTTCAAGGATACCGTCCATCCATCTTGCCCTTGGTCGGCCTCTCTTCCTTTTTCCTTCCATTTTCCCCAGCATCGTGATCTTTTCCAAGCTTTCCTGTCTTCTCATGATGTGGCCAAAATGCTTCAGCTTTGCCTCTAATATACTTCCTTCCAGTGAGCAGCCGGGCATTATTTCCTGGAGGATGGACTGGTTGGATCTTATTGCGGTCCAAGGCACTCTCAGGATTTTCCTCCAGCACCAGAGTTCAAAAGCGTCTATCTTCTTTTGCTCAGCCTTCCTTATGGTCCAGCTCTTGCATCCATAGGTTACTATGGGGAATACCATTGCTTTGACTATGCGGACCTTCGTTGCCAGTGTGATGTCTCTGCTCTTCACTATTTTGTCCAGGCAGAGCTGGCCCTAGGTATTTTTCAAGTGTAGGCAAACAGAATTTTGGCTCCCCCCCAAATAATCACTGAAAAATAAAAGCATTGGATAGGCGAAAATGTTGGATAATAAGGAGGGATTAAGGAAAAGCCTATTAAACATCAAATTACATTAAGATTTACAAATTAAGCACCAAAACATCATGTTTTACAACAAATCAACAGAAAAAGCAGTCTCGACTGTGCCCCGGTATGTTTGGCGCCTGAAGTGACCCCTTAATTCGCCTCATTGTTGGACTGGCTCTGTGTCCAGGTTGGCTATTGCTCTCCTCCCAAGAAGTAAACTGATTTCCTGGCTGCAGTCTGCATCTGCAGTGATCTTTGCGCCTAGAAATATAAAGTCTGTCACTGCCTCCACGTTTTCTCCCTCTATTTGCCAGTTATCAATAGGTGTAGTTGCCATGATCTTGGTTTTCTTGACGCTTAACTGCAACCCAGCTTTTGCACTTTCTTCTTTCACCTTGGTGATAAGGCTCCTCAGCTCTTCCTCGCTTTCGGCCATCGGAGTGGTATCATGTGCATATCTAAGGTTGTTAATGTTTCTTCCAGCAATTTTAACTCTGGCCTTGGATTCCTCAAGCCCGGGTGAAAGTATGTTGTTCCATGATCTGTTCTTACTTTGGCCACTTGATCTTTATACAGATTTCTCAGGAGACAGACAAGATGACTTATCCTTAAGTCTTTTGAAATGGACAAATGTGCACCCCATACCTTTGTACCTTCCATGCTATGGAAGGAGAAGAACAGGCAGATTTGTTGGAAGCAACAGTTTTGATGTCTCTTTCAGGCCATAATTAGGAGAGAGAACAGCTTCTTCCCTTTTGGTGCTGAAAGACCACTAGAGGTACCACCATGTTCCTTCTTTGCCCCTCTTCTTCTTTCCATGGAAGGGAATTGGATGACACTTCGGGTGGTTCTGACTTGCTGGAGGCCCAGCAGCCTGGTCCATCCCTATGGGTCCATATGGTTCAATATAAATAATATTTACCATATGGCTATTGGTAGCAGGGCACAGGAATGTGGTTGAGTAAATAGTATCTAGAAATCAAAGCAACTATTTTCTTTTTGAAAATCTCTCTTTTCCTGTGCTAATTTGTGAAGGCAAATATTCAAGCGAGGGGGGGGGGGGAAGATCCCCTGGTGCGTTGTAAAAATACCTGTACTTCATACAGGTTGGCAAGCATCCTAAATCTACTGGTACCTGAAATAGTGCCAACCTGTTCTGCACATGTATATTTAAAACTAATCTCTTATTTACAATCAAAGGATCTGCAAAGCCGCTGCTTCTAACACATCTTGTTATTCTGCATTAAATATTGTTGTTGAAATTTGCATTTTCAAGGGCCAATTAGTGTATTTATTTAATAGAAATTAGCCATGCTATTCAATTTCCGAATCAATGGAAAGCGGCACTTAAGAACATAAATACAGTTATTAGCCGCATTCTTCTTTCTGCAGTTTTAGAGAATTCATTATTTTTGCACAAATGCCAGACAGTATGTGTGGTGTGTGTGAAAAATTAACTTTGCTTGAAGACTTGCCCGTACTCTCTGCATCTGTGATGACATTTGGTTTGATTGCGAGTTAAGCCACATTTAAAAAAAAACATTATTTTTTGAGAACAGTGGTTAAATCTGATATGCCTACATTTATTTACATTTGCAATGTCTTTGCCATGTGTATAGTGATACAGTGAATAGCAGACTTGGAGAATGAATGAAAGTAATGTCATGCCTATGTTAAATGTCAGAAGAAATTGTAGCACTGATTAATAAGTAAAGAATACATAATTGGAAGAGGGTGAATGGAGCCATTAAAATTGCTTTGTGTGTGTGTGTGTGTGTGTGTGTGTGTGTATGTGTTACTTCTCATTCGGCCTTGAACAAAATTAACAGATTAAAATGAATGCAAGATAGAGCATGCAGGAAACCAGCTTGTTGGTTTTTTGATAGATTATTCATAGCTCACAATATCAAGACTGCTGACTTGAAGGTTGGGTTGCTGACCTGAAGGTTGCCAGTTTGAATCCAACCCAGGGAGAGTGCGGATGAGCTCCCTTTGTCAGGTCCAGCTCCAGCTACATACGGGGTCATAAGATAAGCCTTCCACAAGGATGGTAAAACATCAAAACCTCTGGGCATCCCATGGTCAATTTTCTCACACCAGAAGTGACTTGCAGTTTCTCAAGTTGCTCCTGACATGAAAAAAAATCAAGTTCTTAATATTTCACTCACAATGGACAGTAGATGAGCCCCGCATTACTCATTTTATTAGGATATGGGATACAAAATAATTCTGTTTTGCTTCAGCACTATCATCAGTGTGAATGAAATGACAGATTAGCCAACTTTTTATAGAGGTGTATCTGAGAGGTAGCAAAAGAAACACATTGTTCCCCATGAAAATTTTCCCCTCTCATTGAATTTTCCCTTCAGTTACTTAATTTCTAGCATTGCACTAACTTTAAACTTTGGGCATTTAAAAATACAGTTTAAGCATCCAAATTAAAGGTTTAGGCAAACCTGCTCTCCATATGCATGGATTCAGAATCCATGGAGTTAACATTCCACTGCTTTAAAATATCTTTAGAAAAATTCCCCAAAGCAAAGCTTGATTTTTTTCATTTTACATCAGGGGCACCATTTTAATATGACATTGTATAATCAGACATGAACATCCATGGATTTTGGTTTCAACAGGTTGATGGGCGGGGGTGCTATCCTGGAACTAAACCCAAGCAGACACCAAAGGCCTATCGTATGCGCAAAATACATTCTTTTCTGTGCACAATCTTGTTTTGCAAGAACCCAAGGGTTTCCCACCCATAAATGATTATGAGGGGGAATATTCTCAAATGTAGTAGTAGTTCGAATCCAGGGAGCGGAGTGAGTGCCCACAGTTAGCTCCAGCTTCTGCTAACCTAGCAGTTCGAAAACATGCAAATCTGAGTAGATCAATAGGTACCGCTCTGGCAGGAAGGTAACGGCGCTCCATGCAGTCATGGCGGCCATATGACCTTGGAGGTGTCTACGGACAATGCTCTTCAGCTTAGAAATGGAGATGAGCACCAACCCCCAGAGTCGGACACGATTGGACTTAATGTCAGGGGAAACCTTTATTTTTACCTTAGTAATACTCACAGCTGTTTATCATTTCAGCGTGTTAATACAACATTTCTTATTGAATCAGAAATTAATACAAAAAGATCTACTCTGTTTTCCTCTTCTGTATTTAGTATTTAGTTCTGACACTAAATAAAATACACAGCATGACTACCTTTTGTAAAAAGAAGTTTATAACTTTTCCAATTTCAAGAAGTTGTTTTTTTTTGGAATATTGAGCAGCCACCCAATGACTTTTGGCAATAACACATTTCACATTTGAGTGAATCATCACTCCATTAGATATGAAAGATATATTTATTTCTTATTAGTTAAGGCCATGAGTGCCTATGGATATTACAGTGAATGTGGCCATTTCCATGAGCAAGCTCTCGACTTCTGTACCCATTTTTAGAAAGCAGAGTGCCTAAGTATGTGTATCAAATGTGATTATGCTGTGGGCAATGTGGAATGACTGAAGGGGTGTGCACACTGGGCCAGTTTAACACATGAATGAACATTTGGAAAGACAAATGGTCTTTTGGAATTGGCATGCTGATTCCATCAAAGGCCAGTACCTGATCTCAGAGATTTAGAGAGGGCTGGAACAAAATAAAATAATACACATAGACCCCTTAATCCAGTAGGGCCAACTGATGTGCATTGGGGAGTCAAATTCCATTCTGGACCTTATAGTTATCTGTTGTCTTGCAGTTAAGAGCCTGATTATGAGAGTCCCCCTCCCGCCCACCCCATGTTCAGAAAATTCACTTTACAAATTGGCAAATCTGATGTGTGTTTTCATTCTTGGCTGCAAATTCCATAGACTGACTGATGCATGAAGCCATCATATGCTGTGTTTATTTCACAATAACACACCCTGTAGGAACTGTGTATTATTCTTACACTATAAATCAAAGAGTTAATTGCTCCAAATAGCAATGTTCAGAAGGCACAATCAGGTTGCATCAAAACTTTCATTACATTAAACATCTCAGTCAGCTTTTAGTCAAATTTCCCAACCAAATTTCTTGAGCTGATAGGTATAGGTTGGTTTTGCATCATTTTAACAATATGAAAAATAAAGTTGTAGGTCAGACATGCCTCCCAGGGGTAATGTAATATCACTGGTTATGGCCCAAACAAGTTCTAGCCATCCAAATAATGGATGCAGGAAAGGATTGGTAATGGGTTTTTGGTTTGAAAATGAACCAGAAGCTCAAGAGGAAGAGTGATGGGCTGATTGGGAGAGATTGAGGGCCCATCCAGACAGTACCTTTATCCCAGGAGCTCCCACTTCAAAATGGAGGATGGTCAAACAACATTCCCTGAAAACATGGAAGCAATCACTACAAAGGCCAAAAAACGCAAGATTTTCAGATGCAGGAATATCCCGGATCTGGACAGAAAATGTGGATATTCAAATTGTTAATGTGGGATTTGTGTATTGATAGTGTTTAAATGCAATTTATGCCATGCTTGTATTGCAACTGATTGCATCATCCATAATGTACCGTAATGTGGAAAGAGTTAATTGCCAAGAAGCTATGATGACCTTGATGTGTGGCTGGAACTAGGGAGTATCCAGACACAAGTGTTTGTGCATAACGATTGCATCAGTTCAGTTGAGTTCTGTCTGCCTAGAGTTCGAGTCAAGTTCTGTTGGAGAACAGAGCAGTCCTGTGTTTGTCTGTCATCTGCAAGTCTATTTGTGTTGATTATTGCTGCATACAGAAAAACTTTGTAAATAGTTTTACCAACATCTCTGAGTGTCTCTTTGTTCTGCGTTCCACTGCTTCCATCCAACTACTGCTGCGCTGCAAATACTCTGACACAAATCTCTTTATGTCCCTACTCTCAGAAAATACGGAATTTTTAAAATGTTGGTTTGTTCTTGAGTTACACATGTCAGTTCCTGATTGGTTGTATCCTAAAAACATGGCAACAGTTGACTAGAGAGCAAAGACTATCCTGGCAAGAAAAAATTAATCCTCCACACATTTAATGAAGTTTGTGACACACAAACAAAGGTTTTGCCATGTAATCAACTTTCCCCATGTTTTTTTATGATGAAGAACAGACGTATAACCCAGGAATAGCACCCTGTAGTTCCCAGAAACAAGTACACAGCCAAACTTGTCTACACAGGTGGCTATACAGCCTCTATAACCCAGGAACAGAACTTATTCATTGATTTCCATATTCGTATATTTGCATATTTGTATCTTGCTTTAAAAACAAACAAACAAACAAAACACCGACATTTCTGGTGGATGTCCCATATCAGCCATCTTGGGAGCTGCAAATTCCCATGACAAAGCAGCAAGTGTGGACGACAGAGGTAGATAATTCCCACTCTGCAATTATCCTGAGGAAAAATTATCTAAAAAAGATCAAGAATCAGAAGGAATGGGGTTGATGCACACAGATTTGGAATTCACTTGATGGAACTTTATTCTAATGTTTCCTCCTAGTCACTCTCTCTATTCTTCTCTGTTCCCACTTATTTTGACAATTGTCTCATATAACATTTAATTGCCCTGCATGAAATCAACAGCAAGGAATGGATCTTTCTATCTTTAATGCTCCAGTATGTCATTTTATTATATCATCCCCAAATTGTTACCTTTTTTTTCTTTTTCGGTTTCAGACCAAGTTGTTTTACAAGGCAATAATTTGTGGTATCAGAAAAATTGCTGCTACAAACCACATCCAGATGTCACTTTCAACCAGTGAATAAAATTCTTTGCAATAATAATTCCTGGAGATTTTACTTCTTTTTGAGTGGCATTAAAATGCTAAATTATACTTACTTTGTTTTGATGTGTATATCAGTAACATTTATAATAGACAACAGTGGTATTTGGGTGACCTTTTTAGACCCTGAGTGACTAGTGCAGCCCAAAGCAAGGCTGCATGTGATACTTTTAGTCATGCTTCAGTTTCAAATTAGTTCAGAGGGGGAAAAAAATCACTGGAACATTCACAAATTTGCTGTTTAGAAATGGGACAGTAAATTACAAAGAGGATGATAAATGCCTTCAGAAGCAGTTTCTTCCTAAGCCATCACTCCCAGATTTCCATACTCTTTGGAAGGAAAAATCAAGTGTCTAGCATTGGTAGGAACTGCAATGTGATGGGCATAGAATGCAACTACTTTCCTGCCCAATTATTTTATAAACAACTTTCTTGCTCCGACAGCATTTCAATATTTTCAGACAATGAAAAACTCATAGCAATGAAGAATGTCCCCACTGAGTGGATAACAAGTTGGAGGTACTCTTTCCTGCTAGGAAGGTGATATTTCGCCATCACAAGTGACCACATTTGCTCAATTCTAATGTGCCATTTTCAAAATCCTGAAACCAAAAAAGTATTTGTTGATGAATATCATGCACAGTGGCAAAAAGTGCACTCTTTGTAATTTGGCCAAAAAGGTGAGCCATGGTCCAATGCTGTGGAATGCTGGAGGCTGTAGTTTGACAATAATAATAATAATAATAATAATAATAATAATAATAATAATAATAATAATGCCAAACTGACAAAGTTCTGGAACACAACACACCAGACGTCACAGTCGTGGAAAAGAAAAAGGTTTGGATCATTGATGTCGCCATCCCAGGTGACAGTCGCATTGACGAAAAACAACAGGAAAAGCTCAGCCGCTGTCAGGACCTCAAGATTGAACTTCAAAGACTCTGGCAGAAACCAGTGCAGGTGGTCCCGGTGGTGATGGGCACATTGGGTGCCATGCCAAAAGATCTCAGCCGGAATTTGGAAACAATAGACATTGACAAAATTACGATCTGCCAGCTGCAAAAGGCCACCCTGCTGGGATCTGCGCGCATCATCTGAAAATACATCACACAGTCCTAGACACTTGGGAAGTGTTCGACTTGTGATTTTGTGATATGAAATCCAGCATATCTATCTTGTTTGCTGTGTCATAACAACAACAACAACAACAACAACAACAACAACAACAACAAAAACATGCAAAGATACTGGGGGACTTCCGAATCCAGACTGACAAAGTTCTGGAACACAACACACCAGACCTCAGAGTTGTGGAAAAGAAAAAGGTTTGGATTATTGATATCACCATCCGAGGTGACAGTCGCATTGACGAAAAACAACAGGAAAAACTCAGCCGCTATCAGGACCTCAAGATTGAACTTCAAAGACTCTGGCAGAAACCAGTACAGGTGGTCACGGTGGTGATCGGCACATTGGGTGCCGTGCCAAAAGATCTCAGCCCGCATTTGGAAACAATAGACATTGACAAAATTACCAACTGCAAAAGGCCACCCTACTGGGATCTGCACGCATCATCCGAAAATACATCACACACTTGGGAAGTGTTTGATTTGTGATTTTGTGATACGAAATCCAGCATATCTATCTTGTTTGCTATGTCAGACTATGTTGTTGTGTCAATAATAATAATAATAATAATAATAATAATAATAATAATAATTTAATTCTAATTACCCGCCTCCATCTCCCCAAAAGGACTTGGGGTGGTTTACATGAGGACCAAGCCCAGAAAACAAGTGTACAAGGTCTTGAGTCTTCTCAGCCAAAGAATACTGGTGCCTCACTAAACTATAAATCTCAGCATTGCATCGCATTGAGCCAGGGCCATTAAATAAGAGATGAGGTCTCTCAAAGAGGAGCTCCAGGTGCAGCTCCTGAAGCAGTTCCCCCTTTTGTTTTGGCTCAGCACTAAGATTACTGTATAATACGAATCTGATGCACACCCTGATTTTGGCAAGGTAATTTAACCAAAAAAGGTGGCCATTAGATTTTAGTAAATAGGGTAATACAAACATTCAGAAATGTTGTGTAGCTATAATTAAACAAGAAAGCCTACGCACACACACCCTGTAGTTTCCAACCTGTGGTCCATGGACCACCAGTGGTCCCTAAGATCTAAAATAATGTCTATGGTCTCATTGTTACTACACAGTTGCAACAAGAGCAACTGGTCTCACGAAGACCAAAATTTGCTTGAAGTCCCTAACATACAGACTTATCATTTGTCTTCTACTAGGCAGAGAGCCTTCTCGATTGTAGCCCCTCAAATATGGAATGCCTTGCCAGTTGAAACCCGAACCACCCGAGACCTACTTGCCTTTCGGAAAGCCTGCAAAACCTTGCTCTTCCAACAAGCTTTCAATGGGTGAAAAACTCGGGGCTATGTCTGTTTTTATTGTTGCTTTTATTGTTGTTTTTATTGTTTTTATTGTTATTTTAAAGCCAAGTGTATTGTTTTAATCTATTTCTGTAAACCGCTCCGAGGCAAACTGGGAGTAGCGGTATACAAGTTTAATAAATAAATAAATAAATAAATCCCTCTTATAGTGCCGAGGCAATGGGGATGTCGAAAGGGCATGACAACAAGCCTCCTGACTGCTGCTTCTCCTCCTCCTCCTTTCCCCTGAGTGGAGCCATTCCATGTGGTGCCCGGTAATGGGGGCGCCTTTGTGTCTTTGTTTTTAGGCCTGTTCCTGTGTGGATTGGGCACAGGGATCACATGATTGGGCCCAATCCACACAGGGCCTACACCTGGTAAGACCCGAATTTTACCTAAGATCCAAATTTTATCAAATTTTTAATTAATTCGGATTTATCTGAGGCATCATTTGGCTGCTCCCAATAAAACTGAGACAGGTCTCACTTTTAAGGTCTGTCTGGATGGGTCCCCAGTTGTAGAAAATTTGAATGGGAGAGAGGAGAACATGGATAGGCTTGATCGGGTTTTGATATTCTAGCAGTCTTGAGCTTCTCACTCACTTTTCACATTACTGTGAGACACCTCTGATATTTAAAACTTTTTTATTTTGCGTTGCTTGATCTTTGAAATGAATAAATATTTTTAGAACTGCACATTTGGATTTGAAAGTGTTAGACCTGAAGGTGTCAGAGAACTGTTCCAATGTTTCTGAGTGATCTGGCAGCTGAACTTAAGTGCTAGGCCTACCAAAATGGATAAACCTGGGTTTTGAGTAATTTATTTCCTAGGTTTGCTTTCTTTTCTTTTTTCAGTGTCTGACATGTAATTCCAATCATAGCTGAAACATTCCATTTTTTCCTGGTTTTCTTTAACCCTATCATGTCCCCTGGCCATGGTTAATAACTTAATTAATTAGCAAAGTGGGATTATCCACTCAGTTCTCTACTCTTAAAGCAAACCAGAGAAAACAAAGAAACATTCACAACAGGAAGCAAAGGTAGACATTTAGTTCAAAAGGAGGGAGAGATTCCATTCAAATCTTTGAGAGGAAAGAAAATTTACATCCTCTTTTCAAGCCACAAACACACACACATTGCAGGTTTTTATTCATTAACAAATGGCATCACTGCTACATTCAGCTCCATCATTCAATGAATTTCTCACAGAAACACAACATGCTGGAAATCTGGATAAGAATACTGGTCTCAACAGCAGGATGGACACAGAACTCTTTAACTCCTTGCTAAAGTAACAAGATTGAGATAGTTTGTAGAACTAACTTAAATCAGAGACTCTAGATTTAAGCATCATCTTCTGCAATACAGTAATGACGAACTAGTTCTAGAAGGCTAAAATGTTTATCATGTTTGGCAGGGAGGATAATTTTTTTTTACAAAGATTTGAATTAGACAAATCATAATAATCATCATTTATTCATGTCAGGAGGGTGTGAGGAGGAACATAATGGCAGCTGGGTAAGGGTTGTTTTTAAGGGTTGTGTAGGGGGGCTTCGGGGTGGCTGCATGCCATCTAGATTGTTATCGAGATGATATGTAGCCACCCTCCCCAGGAAAGCATGGGTTTTGCAGGGCTTTTGGGAACTTAAACCCATTTTGGAATGGGTTTTTAAAACCCGCTTCAGCACGGGTTTAAATCATGCCTGGAAGTGCCCTGGGTTAAGCAAGGTTTTGCATTTAAAAGAATCCTGATATTGTTTTGGAAAAAAAGAGTAATATGATAAATAATGTAATTAATTACTACTTTTAACACGAATAGCATGGAGTTTTATGACATGAACATATTAATAGATTAATTGAATATGCTTTACTGTACCTGTCTCAGGGATAGTTTCAGCAGAATTTGTAACCAGTTTGGATTGCTTATTTTTCTGACTGAGTTGATGTTTTTGCACAAGCAGTGCTGTCAACAGATCCATCTGCATTGTTGTGGATCATCAGCCTGACGACTAGAATCATAGAATCATAGAATCGTAGAGTTGGAAGAGACCTCATGGGCCATCCAGTCCAACCCCCTGCCAAGAAGCAGGAAATCGCATTCAAAGCACCCCCGACAGATGGCCATCCATCCTCTGCTTAAAAGCCTCCAAAGAAGGAGGCTCCACCACACTCCGGGGCAGAGAGTTCCACTGCCGAACAGTTCTCACAGTTAGGAAATTTTTCCTGATGTTCAGGTGAAATCTCCTTTCCTGTAGTTTGAAGCCATTGTTCCGCATCTGCAGGGCAGCAGAAAACAATCTTGCTCCCTCCTCCCTATGACTTCCCCTCACATATTTATATAGAGCTATCATGTCTCCTCTCAGCCTTCTCTTCTGCAGGCTAAACATGCCTAGTTCTTTAAGCCGCTCCTCATAGGGCTTGTTCTTCAGACCCTTGATCATTTTAGTTGCCCTCCTCTGGACACATTCCAGGTTGTCAACATCTCCCTTCAACTGCGGTGCCCAGAATTGGACACAGTATTCCAGGTGTGATCTGACCAAGGCAGATTAGACTCATGGTGGGAACTGATTTAATCCCCCCCTTTCTTTCACTCACCCTTCATCTTCTTTCCCCCCTTAGTGTCTTATACCTAAACACTTGGATCATAAATCTCTCCGAAGCTCAGCACGTCCCGCTGCTAATCTCTGCTCCAGGAAAAGTTTGTTTCCTCCGAAGACGAACTTTCCCCCTCAGCAGTCTAAACACGGCTTCTCGCAGCACACAGCTCTGGCTCTCTTCTCAGCTCCTGGATCTCTGGCTCCACTGAAGATCCTGCTCACTCTACAACCTGGGCATCTGGCTGGACACTGGGCCAGAACCTGTGCATCTGGGACCATAACCCAATATCAGAGCGGCTTTGCTAGGCACACACAGCAGAAAATGCTGACGAAGAAGCTCTGCATAAATAACGACGCTGCAGTCTTCGGTTATCTATCAAAATGTTTACTGCCAAATTTACAGCTCTATTATGAGGCATGCGCCCTAAAATGGGTCAAGGAATGGGTCACCCTGACGGATGAAAATATCTTAACCCTTGAGGGGTTCGATCTGCGCAGAGGATGGCATGCATACCTGTGGTATGGAAAACGGGCGGTAGAGAAAATTTTTGGAAATCATTTCATTAGAGCATCCTTAATCAAAATTTGGGAAAAATATAAGAATTTTTTATATAATAAAACCCCATTATGGATCTCGTCGCTGGAAGCGAATCAGAGAAATATACTAAGATGGAAGAATTGGCCCAAATATAAAGATCTTTTGAAGAAAAAGGAGGGTAAATATGAATTAAAACCTCAGGAAGAATTGAAAGATAGTTTTAAAAGTATTTCCTGGTTCCAGTATGCGCAAATTAAAGAGCAATTTATAAAGGATAAAATAGTAGGTTTCAGCGGAGAGGAGAGTACATGGGATAAAATCTTATCGACAAACAGGAAGGAAATCTCTAAGATTTATAATATGTTGCTAGGTTGGTCTACGGAAACTGAATCAGTGAAAAATTGTATGATTAGATGGGCAAAAAATATTGGCCGCCCAATAAGAATGGAAGAATGGGAACAAATTTGGAATAAGAAGTTAAAATATACCTATGCATGGGATTTAAAAGAAAATTGGCTAAAGATATTCCACAGATGGTACATGACCCCTAAAAAGTTAAATTCAATGTATAAAAATTACCAGAATAAGTGTTGGAAGTGTAAAAAGCAGGAAGGGACATTTTTTCATGTATGGTGGACATGTGAAAGGTTACAAAAATTTTGGAAAATGATCCACGTAGGTTCGCAAAAAATTTTGAATGTGAAATTCCCAATGAAACCTGAGCACTACTTATTAGGACTATCAGATATATCGCTGAAATTAGATACTAATGATGATAAACTATTTATGTACATATGCACTGCAGCAAGAATAATAATCGCAAAAAAATGGAAAACAGAAGAGATTCCACAACTGGAAAATTGGTTGGAAAAGGTAGAAGAAATCAAAGACATGGACAAATTAACTTTTTATTTGAAAACAAGTAGAGGAAAACTGATTAAAAGCACACATTGGGAAAAATTTGACTTATATATTAACGAAAGCTTAAAACAGTAAATTGAACCGGGACATAGTAACAATTACATATTAATGAATTTGTTTTTCGAAAAGGGGATAGAATGGAAGTCTTCACTGTACCCTCACCCCTTCCGTGTTGATCCTTATGTGTTTGTTCCCTGCCACTCCCTCCCATTCCCTTTATTCCCCTTCTTAGTTATCCCTCACTGTCATTTGTTTTTAAAATTGTGTCTATGTATTTCACTTACCCTTCAATAAAATTTTTTTTAAAAAAATGTTTACTTACAAACGGAATTCCACAAGACAATACACAGCTCTCACGCAGGCACACACGGGAAGGGACAGAGAGAGGAAGTAGGGGCTATTTATCTCATCCTCTGCTGTCTGATGCAATCCAAGCGTAACCCTTTACACACTGGTATAGTAAGCAGTATATGATGCAATCACAGTGTATGATGGAATCTCCAGTACACATTGCACACATGACTCAATTACATTTAAACAACTCTATATACAATCATTCCCACTTCAACACAATCCACCTGACTTTTATTGGTTCTCCACTTCCCTGAGATGCCATAAGCATTTCCCTGTTCCGATATCCCTGTTTATACCAGATATACAGGGTTAACATTTCCACTAACAGCTGGTGCTAAGATTATGACTGTTTGTGCCAAATGTCTTTTGGAAGAAGTCCATGAGAAAAACCAGCATTTAAGCAAAGGCAATAAAACAGTGGCTAGTCAAATATTCCGGAATTCCTCTATACTGGGAATTAATCAAACGGAGGGATACCCAGTTGTGCTCAGCTGAACTATATCTGCATTGACTGAAGTCCAGGTATGCCCTTAAATAACATATAATGGTCCAGAAAGAGTTGAGAATTTTTCACACAAGTTCTTAACGTTTTCTGGATCCTTGAAGAAATTAGAAAAGATTTATATACCTTTGACTCAACAACTTCCTTGTTGTGTGCCAGAAAGCCATTTCCAATGTATGATGTCACTATCATGGGTTGTCTTGGCAAGGTTTGTTGCCTTTTCCTGCTTCTGAGTCTGTGAGACAGTAACTTGCCCAAGGTCACCTAATAATAATAAGTTTATTTGTATCCCGCCTCCATGTGGGTTTCCATGGCTGGGTGAGGGTTCAAATCCTGGTCTGCAGCGTCATGATCCAAAATTCAAACCATTACACTATACTAGTTCTCATATGCAAGACGCAATTAACTACCTCAATTTCTATCTTAGCAGTCTTACTTACTTTTTGTGAATTTGCATCCAATTCTGCTTAGAGGCAGGTGTGCAGCTACCCAGAAATAAATGGAACAGTTACCTTTGGTACAGCCACAAAGAGGTAAAATGTAAAGCGTGTCCAATCCCTGAATGAAATCAGCATTTTAGGCATTTTTCAGTCCATTATATAAATTTGAATATTTGTAGATATAAAGGGTTGCAACCTATAAAGTGAGCAAAGGGAGAAAAAAGGGCTAAAACTATTAAGCATATGAGCTTCTCCAACTGGTACAGTAATTTTGCTTCAGATGTAAAAGGCCGATTACTTCGTGACAGCTGGTTTGTAAGTGTATTAAATGGACAGAGGCAAAGAGAGTGTCCTTCAAGATGAATTTCTTGTCATCTTTTCTTATGGAAAGAGGTTTATCCCATCCCTTCAAAATCTGTAGGGTATCCTATTTTTTTAATTTTTTGTAGACTCAAAAAAATATATTTGGTTTTCTTTGAAGATGAATAAAACTGGTATGCTATTATATTCTGTTCCCTACTTTGCAGCATCCAGAAATTCCTTTGCTATTAATACGCTCGAGAAACAGATTTCTTTGATTTTTTTTTCGTTTAGAAGATCAAAAGCTGTCAGAAATTGTTTCAAAAGAAAAATAAATCTTTGAGAAGTTGGATTTGAAATAATGAGTCTCCCGCGTGTTGCCTGTATGGTACGCAGAAGAACAGTTTAATGATAGTTGTTATAATTTGGTTGTTTTGCTTCCCGTCTCACTCACCTATATCAAATATTCAATCACTTTCATTCTCAGTCTCTTCCCCCTGGTAGGTATAATATCAGGAAACTGGATAGAAATTACATGCCAGATATTATTTTAAAGTACATTTTAATGCCTATTCTGCTCCCTGTTTCATGGATTTTTCTTCCAAACATCAGCATGGAATCTTAATTGTTCTCTTTTCAAAAAGCCCTTTTAATTTCCTCATTAACATCTGGATGATAAGGAAAGCATCACCCTGAACAAGAAAGCAATATCATTGTCTCCTTGCTGTTTTCCCCTTCTTATAGTTGACCCAAGCAAATAATTTAAGAGACAGTAATCTCTAAGCACAAATATCTTGTGCATTCAAACATTTGCCACAATCAGCCAAAATACACAGTTCCAAAAATACCATACGACTATCATTTTGTTTTGACGAGTAAGAACTTGAAGAAACAGTCAGAAGGTATTGGCTCCGCAACATGAAGGAAGCAATGATGGAAGAAACGAAGAATATGATGTGATAAAAAGTTGACATCCCACCCTGCTGGAAAGAGGCTTGAATTTCTATAGTTCGTACTACTGATGTTGAAGCTGCATTTGTGTGCAGGGATAAAGAGAAGAGTTTATTTTAAAAAGCGGCTATCCACAGATGAATAGAATTTTTAGAAGAGGATGGGGCCTTGGCTGTTTTCAGTATTTACTGACCTTAATCTGTTCTTGCATAAAAGATATAACTGGCCAGTTATCCATTATCTATGCTGATGATAAATCTTTATACCATCCGAATTTTGAAGAACATATTTAATTCTTTCCACATCTCTGCCATTTGTGGATGGGTCGAAACACTCTTGCCTAATCCTGGGAAAAAACTGCAATATCAAACTCTGTGGAAATGACAAAGGTACTGCTTTTTTCATGTCAGAAGTGACTTGAGAACATACTGCAAGTCGCTTCTGGTGTGAGAGAATTGGCTGTCTACAGAAACGTTGTCCAGGGGACTCTCGGATGCGTTACCATCCTGCTGGGAGGCTTCTCTCATGTCCCCGCAAGCTAGTGCTGACAGACGGGAGCTCATCCCATCTCGCATATTCGAATCGGCAACCTTCAGGTCATCAGTCCAGTCACCACAAGGGTTTAACCCATTGCAACACCATTGCTTCTTAAGGTACCGCTAAAAGGTGGTTGCAACCTCACACATTCGTGATAAAAAAAATACATTCTGTGATGAAACTCAGTAGGATATAATTTTGAACCAATATGTTTATAAATTCAAATTGGAAGTTCCATTGACTTCAGCAAGAATTATAGAGCAGCCCTTCATTTGCTGTCTTAAAAATTCAAGCAGTTATGGCCTGAAACATTTTTGTTTCCATGAAGCAGGGTAGGAACTGGAGTATCCTGAGTTTGGAAAATTTGGAAAATTTAACACTTTGGACATCAATTTCCTGAATCTACTGGCCATGCTGGCTGTAAGACTCTGGAAATTGTGCCTAAGGTTGCTACATGACATTAGCAAAAACTACTTTCTGGATTGCATGTACACCAGTGGTTCCTAACCTGTGGTCTGTGGACCACCAGTGGTCCGCAAAAACTAAAATATGGTCTGCAGCCTCAGCGTTACTACACCATTGCAACAAGAGCAACTGGTCTTGCGAAACCCCCTTATAATGCCAAGGCTTATTGAATATGGTTTTCTGTGGGCAAGCAGATGGTTACTACCGGATGGCATATGTTCTGTATCAGAAACGAAAGCTGATGTGGTCTATCCAATGCAATGTTCTGAATCAGCACCCCTTTTTGTACAAATGTTGGAAAGAGGTCTCTGGTCAAAGTGGTCCCTGGCCAAGTGGTCCCTGGTCAAAAAGAGGTTGGGAACCACCTATCTACACTGCAGAATTAATGCAGTTTGACACCACTTTAATTGCTATGACTCAATGCTATAGAATCCTTAGATCTGTAGTTTAGTGAGGCACCAGCATTCTTTGGGAAGGTTGAAGACTTCGTAAAATTACAACTCCCAGGATTCCATAACATTGAACTATGGCAGGCAAAATATTGTTAAACTACAATAATTCGACAGTGTTGATGCATTTCTGGTCTCAGGCTTTCACCTTGAAATCTAGAGAACGGGATCCTGCTGACATGGAAACTCTAGGTGAAGGTCCAAAAAATTAACATTTCTAATCTGTGCTGAATTTGTATCAAGGCTTGGCAGGGCAAAGCCAGCTAAGTTAATTTGGCAGAGGAGATAAATATCCATGAAACATCTCTCCACATTTCTAGCTGTCAAGAATATAAACAAATTAAATAATGATGGTCCGCTGTCCCGTTATGATACTCAGTATCTTCTGACAGTTGCCTCTTTCTGCCTACTGATATGACCAAGGCTGCTCTCATGTAGATTTATATGGCATTGAGTACAACTACCTTGATCTTAACTGGTATGGCAATTGGGTGGGATGGACAGGACCACCCCAAGACATCTTACTGCCTAGAGCAGTGGTTCTCAACTTGTGCGTCCCCAGATGTTTTGGCCTACAACTCTCAGAAATCTCAGCCAGTTTACCAGCTGTTAGGATTTCTGAGAGTTGAAGGCCAAAACATCTGGGGACCCACAGGTTGAGAACCACTGGCCTATAGACCAGGACATACCTGGCCAACAAAGTGGTTGTTGGCCCCTAAGGCTAAAAATCTGACAAACGCCTCTCCCTCCTCTCCAACAGTGGAAAGTACAATCATAATAAATTAAATGGCTAACAACATGATGCCCTTTCATGGCATGTGTGTGATAGCTGCCTTATTCTATTTAAAGGTGAAGCCAGCTCTGAATCCGAAGGCAATTCAGATCTTATAAGCATTATGCTATTTTTATACCTACTTCCATAGGAATAGAGAGTAATGTAGAATGACCTCTAAACAAAAGGATGTGTGTTTGTTATACCAGTAACAGTCAAATGTATTTTGTGTGTGTGCGTTGAATGGCTTCTCATCTCAATTTTAAAACATTTAGTGCTTCATAAAGCAGCTGCTATTTAAACTGCCAATAATGTTTAACATGAATTTGCACACCGCTACCTATCCTCATACTGTATAATTTATAACACTAAGCCCTTTCAATACTCCAAAATGCCAGATAAACTTTTCTCATTTGCTCTTAATTTGGTCACGCAGGATAATACCAACATCTGAAGGCTCTTTAAACTCCTTTTTAAAATGCATTCCTGAAAGCACCACCAATGCTACCTCTGCTCCTTGTCATTTTCCATAATTATTTCCAATCCAAAGCGGTCCTTAATGCGCTTATTAATCTGGCATTCTCCTCAGTGTGAAGCACATTCAGCTCTATTAATTTTTAAAAACCCCTTTTTTATGGGGGACTGCAGATGCTTGGCTATTACTGAAAAGCTATTAGAAGTTAACACCTTTCTCTCCCCAGAGACTGGCAGCATCCTATGCTTCCAAATGCCACCCTATTTTACATTATCAGCTGCTAAGACTAAGTATTAAAGACTTTTTTTAATATAAACTTCTGAACTGCTAATGCTATTATTAGCTAATGGCGGAATTCTGCATAGTATTTAGATACATATACTTGGTGCACGGAGACAGGCAAGGAGGTTTTTGTTTATCTCTTCCTGAACAATAATGTTGCTTCCACCATTGCCGCCCCTGTTTTCTTCTTCTTATGTGAATTATAGTAGGAGTCTCCCAGGACGTTTATGTCATTTATATTATATTCCCATGAGAAGTCATTTTGCAGGCCTCTCTTTAAACCTCTATATTTATTCTCCTCCTAATTCTAATTGAGCTCCATGTTCAAAGATTTTTGAAGGCATAACACAGTCACATAATGGATCAATTTATGCAAGGTGGGATCCAAACAACCCCCCTCCTCACATATGGGTGTGCACACTCATACGCATGTAGGTTTTCTATGCAGTGTGTGTGTGTAACCAAGTTTCATTTCCTGCTATAGCCAGCTTGCATTGACCAGACATTGCTTTCTGTGATTCTCCAACTGAGAATGTTCCTACACAGACACTATAATGCAGTTCAAAGCTGGCGCAAGAGAGGGGTGCCCACAAAACACACACCTGCCAATGTGTGCTGTAGCATACATCAAGCCAGAAACAATATATTAAAAAGCTCATTGGAAAATCCCAGAATAAGCCAAATAATGCACTGCAGCCAATCAAGCACAGCTCAAAACTGAGGCCAGAAAATGCAGAGTGCTTGTCAAGACACTACTAGTAATGAAGCTTTGCTAATAGTCTGGTTGGAAGGTAAACAATAACTTCCCTGTGAGAGGAAATCACATCATTTCCATGTGAACTCTCACTTTCTGCCTTTTTGTTCTTATTTCTCTACTAGTTTGGGAACCCGGCGATGCCCGGGTTATTTGAAAAAGGCATTATTTGTATTTTAATGTTAGGTATTCTCAGTTTGGAATGGGTGAACTATAATTCCCAGAATTGTGGGTCAATCCTGCCCAAACCCTGCCAGTATTCCAAGTTGGCAGTTTTGGGACTGTGTACCAAGTGTGGTCCAGATCTGTCGTTGTCTGGTCATTGCCTGGCTGCAGTGCTCTCTGGATGGGGGTGAACTACTACAACTCCCAGATTCCCGGGGCAATCGTCCTGAAACATCTGTCAGTATCCACAGCAGACAATGTTGAGTCTGTGTGCCAAGTTTGGTCCAGATCTGTCGTTGGCTGGGGTCAATGCTCTTTGGATGCAACTCCCAAAATCAAG
This sequence comes from Anolis carolinensis, assembly GCF_035594765.1. NCBI lineage: Eukaryota > Metazoa > Chordata > Lepidosauria > Squamata > Anolidae > Anolis > Anolis carolinensis. The sequence continues at coordinate 158,880,724 of NC_085843.1, read as the reverse complement.
GCCCATTCCCACAAACCCCTGCAGTATGTTGAGTTGGTCATGAGGCTTCTCTGTGCAAAGTTTGGTCCCAGTCCATTGTCAGTGGGGGTCACTGTTTTTCTGGATGCAGGTGAACTACAACAATAATAATAATTGAACTTCAAAGACTCTGGCAGAAACCAGTGCAGGTGGTCCCGGTGGTGATCGGCACATTAGGTGCCATGCCAAAAGATCTCAGCCAGCATTTGGAAACAATAGACATTGACAATATCATGATCTACCAACTGCAAAAGGCCACCCTGCTGGGATCTGCATGCATCATCTGAAAATACATCACACAGTCCTAGACACTTGGGAAGTGTTCGACTTGTGATTTTGTGATATGAAATCCAGCATATCTATCTTGTTTGCTGTGATATAATAATAATAATAATAATAATAATAATAATAATAATAATAATAATAATAATACACTTTATTTATATTCTGCCAGGAGAGACAGCTGCAGTTTGCTTGTGTCTGATCCTATTGGAAAGGACAGGAATATGCCTCTTCCCATTCTCCCCCTCCCCTTCTCAGTTATTTGAGTACAAATGGCTTTGTACACAAATATCATATTTACTTGAGTATACTGCACCATCAAATGTAATGCGCACCTCAATTTTGAAGGTCTGCATTACAAAAAAGGATTTTCTGTTGAATATAATGCGAGGCAGTGGTAGCCACAAAAAGGCTTGTGGAAAGCTGCATCTCTTTATCAGGCCTTGTAGGAAGCTGGTAGTGGCCACAAAAAAGGCTGATGGGAGGCCTGACCCCTACATCTGGCCTCCTCACCAGCCCTTTCATGGCCACCATTAGCTTCCCACCAACCTTTTTTCAGCTACCACTGCCTCTCCCTTCTCTATGCCCAGCTGGGATCTCTTGTCCAAGAGTGAAGACAGGTTTAGGAGGTGATTCTCATGTACCATCGAATCTAATGCGAACCTCAATTTTAGCGATATAATTTAGCCAAAACAAAGGTGAGCGTTTCACTCGAGCAAATATGGTAACTGAGTTTATTTTCACCAACTGAAGTAAGCTGGAGAAATAATGGGAATGTGGGAGAAAGGTAGAGAAACTGGAACATTTAAAAAGCAGCTGAAAGAATGAAACCAAAGATGATTAATTGGGATGGTTTTGGAACAAAACTTTTGCTGCCATGGAAAGGAGAGATGGAAAACTTTCTGTGTGCATGTACATGTCTATTTGACTCCTCTGCCTTGCAAAATCTTTTATTTTTTCACTGAAAGACCATCCACGTAAGATGTTGTGTAAAAGACATAAGAGCTTAAAACAATTTTAAGCCCAGTAATATGTTTGGAGGAGTATCAAAATCAAACAGAGTTCACAATCTTTTCCATCAAATATGGATTTGATTACCCTCAATCTTAGTAGTACAACTGAAGGGTGGTGGCAAAACAGAAAAAAATGGTCACAGTTATTCCCAAACAATTAATCTAATAACAACAACAACAACAACAACAACAACAAAACAGTTAAAATATAACCCTTCCTGGCCCCACTAACACCTGAATATCAAGCATCAATGCTGAGTCCAGGAGGAGCCCCCAGACTGCGGGCCTGTGTCCTCATGGGGAGTGTGATCCCATCGGGCACAGGTTGCCACTCTATACCCCGATCTGCCGAGCAAATGAACTGGAGGATCTCTGTCAGGATTAAGCTTCATCTTGTTAGCCCTCATCCAGCCCATCATAGTGGCCAGGCACTGGTCCAGGACCCGAGGGGCTTCCTTGGAATTTGGTGGAAAAGAGTAGAGTTGAGTGTCATCTGCGTAGAAATGGCACCGAACTCCAAAACTCCAGATGATCTCATCCAGTGGTTTTATATACATGTTAAAAAGCATGGGGGTGGAATAGAACCTTGCAGGTGCCCACAGGTCAAAGGCCAGGGGTCTGAGCAGGTATCCCCCAGCTTCACCGACTGTGAAGGAGCAGAGCCACTGCAGAGAAGTGCCCCCAATACACATTCCAGATAACTGCCCCAGAAGGATACCATGATCGATGGTATCAAAAGCCGCTGAGATGTCCAAGAGAATCAACAAGGACACACTGCCCCTGTCAAGTTCTCTGCGGAGGTCACCCACCAAGGAGACCAAAGCTGTCTCGGTACTGTGACCAGGCCTGAAACCAGACTGCGATGGGTCTAGAAAATCAGTTTTGTCCAAGAATCCCTGGAACTGAGAAGCAACCACTCATTCCAGAACCTTGCCCCAAAAGGGAAGATTTGAAATTGGCTGGTTGTTGTTGCTGTGTGCCTTGATGTCATTTCCAATTTATGGTGACCCTAAAGTGAACCTATAGTGTGGTTTTCTTGGCAAGATTTGTTCAGAGGAGTTTGCCTTTGATTTCACAGAAGCTGAGAGAATTTGACATGCCCAAGATCACCAGTGGCTTTCCATGGCTGAATGAAGATTCAAACCTCAATTTCCGGGAATGTAATTTATGATGTCTCCAGAAAAGAGATAGCCAAAACTACTTACAGTACAGTTTATAACCCTGAGAGCTAACAGAATATCCAGTCCAGATTGACCTTTAGTCCATGTTTGCTCTACTTATACCTAGTCAGCCTAAACATGAACAGCATAAGGAGTGGTTGGTGCAACGGATTGATTAGTGAGTTTGGCTGTGAGAGACAAGCATCCAATCTCCATTCCACCACAGGTACTCAGAAAGCCCCTTCATATGTTTGCAAAGCATTATGCATGCCTAACAGAGCTTTACTTTTTATCTATTTCCACAGAACAGCTTCCCTAAGCTGTTTTTGAAACTCTTCCTTGACTTCCCCAAGTGATTTGCACTGCATGGTGATGTGTGTTTGAGTTTGTGTATGGGTGGATGGCTACATCCTGCTATGCCCTAAAAATTCTAGTTGCATATGCAGATCTGGCACATATATGTTTTACGGTATTTTTAGCCATCTTATTTTGTCCTCCGATATGTGTTCACATCTCAAAGCCGGAAACACACATTCCTTATACATGGAAAAAGAAAAGCTATAGTGTAGCATAATTTGCATCTCAGGATCGAACTTTATTTAATTGTACATTTATTCAAAAAGCTTGGCCTTGTATAACCAATTTTTTTCTTCGTGTTGTCGAAGGCTTCCATGGCCGGGATCACAGGGTTGTTGTATGTCTTTCGGGCTGTGTGGCCATGTTCCAGAAGTATTCTCTCCTGACGTTTCACCCACATCTATGGCAGGCATTCTCAGAGGTTGTGAGGCATGGATAAACTGGGCAAGGAAGGAAAATATATATATATCTGTGGAGAGTCCAGGGTGTGACAAGTCCTTTGTCAGTTGGAAGGCAGCCTTAATGTTTCAGTTAATCATCCTAATTAGCATTGGAAAGGTTTGTCTCTTGCCTGAGGGGCATCCTTTGTTAAGAGTCATTAGCTGTCCTTGGGGCTCCTCTGCCCTCAGAGTGTTGCTTCCCATCTACTGTTTTGATTTTTGAGTTTTTTAATACTGGTAGCCAGATTTTGTTCATTTTCATGGTTTCCTCCTTTCTGTTGAAGTTGTCCACATGCTTGTGGATTTCAATGGCTTCTCTGTGTAGTCTGACATGATAGTTGTTGGAGTAGTCAAGCATTTCTGTGTTCTCAAATAATATACAGTGTCTAGGTTGGTTCCTCAAGTGCTCTGCTATGGCCGATTTCTCTGGTTGAATTAGTCTGCAGTGCCTTTCATGTTCTTTGACTCGTGTTTGTGCGCTGCCTTTGGTGGTCCCTATGTATACTTGTCCACAGCTGCATGGTATCCGGTAGACTCCTGCAGAGGAGAGAGGATCCCTTCTTTTCTATTAAAGGGACAGAAACGGACCATGTCCTGTGAGAGAAGGGATATTCAGCTCTTGGCCCACTGAAATCATGATCTAAAATCAATCCCATCTATACACACTATGCCTACAATTGCAAGTAGAGGAAAACTTCCACTGGCATGTTCAACTATATTGACTATTCATTTCAAGAATATTAAAAGGTAAAGGTTTTCCCCTGACGTTAAGTCCAGTCGTGACCGACTCTGGGGGTTGGTGCTCATCTCCATTTCTAAGCCGAAGAGCCGGCGTTGTCCGTAGACACCTCCAAGGTCATGTGGCCGGCATAACTGCATGGAGCACTGTTACCTTCCCGCCGGAGCGGTACCTATTGATCTACTCACATTTGCATATTTTCGAACTGCTAGGTTGGCAGGAGCTGGGGCTAATAGCGGGAGCTCATTCCGCTCCTGGGATTTGAACCTGGCACCTTTCGGTCTGCAAGTTCAGCAGCTCAGCGCTTTAACACACTGTGCCACCAGGGCTATTGACTATTCATTTCAAGAATATTACCAGCTATATATATACACAACTTCATGTGCACACTCACCTTGTGAAAACGGTGCATGCATAGACTATGATCGATATCTACTAGCATGGCATAAGTTTGCAACCACCATCTCCCAATACATCTACTGTTGTCCCCGTCCCCCCATGTGTGTAGAGCAGAAGACCTCCCAGCTCTGTTCTTGTTACTGGATGTACTGGCTGGTTTTCTGCCCTCCTCTCCACTTTCTGCTGGCAAGCCAATAGCCTTGTTAGAAGGGACGGTTGTGGCTGAAATTTGGCTTGGGAAGGAAGGGACCTTCAGCCCATTTCATAACGCTTGATGGTACTTCATCCTGCTGCAAGATCTGTTGAGGGTTACAGTTACACAAGCCCCATCTGGCATCCAGTCTGACAACACCAGCATATCTTTTCCCTGGAGCTTGGAAAAATTAGCTTTTTAGACTACTTCCCTATCCTTCTCAAACAACTCTGCTAAACTCTGTTCTTCCTCCAAGTCCACCACACCAAAGTACTTTATAGGACTGCTTTGTCCATTTCCAGAACTAATGCCTTTCCATTAAAAATGCAAAAATAGAAGCTGCTGCTATTGTTGTTGCATCGTGAATAAATAAAGAGGCAACAAGTGATTGTTTTCTGGGAAAGGGATTTTTATTTTACATATGGGTTGAGACTTTTACTCCATTCAAGCAGATACATTTCGTCAAGGATTGGAACTTAAAAGAATGTTTTTTAAATATATAGGAAAAAACTGAGCTAATAGTAACTGTAAGGAATGACTTTTTTTAAAAAAACAGCTTTATGTCTGGCCCTATTGATCTTTGAATCCCAGTGCTGTAAAGGAAATAGGGCAGTGTTCAATCAGAGAGATGAGCCGCTGTGTTCTCGGCCACTCTGCAGAGGACTTTAACACTTAATGCCACTTCACATATTAAGTTCAGAGTCAAATCTATTCCCTGCTTAAACCAGTGCTGTTTGCTCCCTCCTGCACACACTACAACTTTGGGGATCTGTATAAATGACTCAGAAGTGAATCCTCAAACATGCCAGCGCTGACTTAAATAAGACACCAACCATTGTATTTGTGGCAGTGGGATGCGGCTGATTATCAGAGCATATTCTTTGCATGCAGAAAGTCAAAGTGCATAGTTTCTTAACATAGAGGTGGTAAAAATACTGGCCTGAAATCTATGAGAGTTGCTGTCAATCAGTGTAGATATGGGTGGGAATTATGTGACATTACAGATATTGACCGACTACAACTGTTTGCAGCCCTGGCCAGGAGGTAAGGAATATTGGGAGGTTCAGTCCCACAAAACCTGATTAACTACATTATTCCCACCCCTGGTGTAGACCATACTAAGCTAGATAAACCAGGTAAAGGTAAAGGTTTTCCCCTGATATTAAGTCTAGTCATGTCCGACTCTGCAGGTTGTTGCTCATCTCCATTTCTAAGCCAAAGAGCCGGCATTGTCCATAGACTCCTCCAAGGTCATGTGGCCTGTATGGAGTGCTGTTACCTTTCCGCCAAAGGACCTATTTTAATTTTTTTATTAATTATTTGACACAAACAATTTAATATACAATCCAAAAAATTGATCTACTCCCATTTGCATGTTTTTGAACTGCTAGGTTGGCAGAAGGTGGGGCTAACAGTGGGAGCTCACCCTTATCCCCGGATTCAAACCACCAACCTTACAGTCAGCAAGTTCAGCAGCTCAGCGGTTAAACTCGCTGCACCGCCAGGAGCAAATGCCCCACAATTTTGGGTGTAAGCATTTTGGACAGAAGCCTACACCTATCCTAATCCAATATGAAGCTCATTGTTTATGTCTCTCTTCCTTCCATGATCTTCTATGGCAACTAGGCTTTATTAAAAATTCCTGACAACAGATGGGTTTTCAGCATGAGAATCTGGTGTTAGGGGCGCCTTCAAGACAGAGGCTAAAATGTCGTATTAGAAATAAAACATTTAATTTCAGAAGATGACCATGGCTTTGTGAAAGGTCTTCTGGAAAACTGTCATCCTAGCATGTTATTTTTCAAAAAGCCGTAGCCAGGATTACTTCTTCACACATCTAAATACAAAGGTGTTACATCCAGGATTTACTTAACATTCTAAAATAATAATGGGATAAATCGTTCCAAATGTACATTCACATAGCTATTCTAGAGGCCTATTGTAAGGTTGATTTCATGCATTAAACATGCAGTGCCATAAATCATGATGGGAAGCAGATAGCAGATGGAATAAAGCAAGATTTTCCAGATTGTTTTCCACCAGGTCATCACAACACATGCTTATTGCATGCTCAGTATGTACACAAAGCACCACAAAGGTTCCAAAAGAATCTTACAGGATAAACAACCATAGGACTACTTTTTAAATTGGTTGCTCCAAGTTAAAATGTCTTCAGTACTGTGCTGTCCAAAATGTGATTATTTTACCTTTCGAGCGGAAAGTCAGTATGGTTTTTCCCCGTATTGTAGACGAAAGAAGAAAGCAGTTACTACATTCCCTTCTACATTGCCATATAATAATATACTTTATTTATATTCTGCTCTATCTCCCCAAGGGGACTCAGAGCGGAATAAAGGCACATATATGACAAACATTCAATGCCATTTTTAAAATTGACAAAGCCAGACAGTACATAAACAGAGGCAAGGTTTCCCTCTTTTTCATCTCCGGCATCTGGAGGCTGTGCTCGACTCGGCATGGGGAGATGCTGTTGTTCCACGCCAAGGAGCCTGTTGTTCATGGACACCTTCCTGGTCACAGGCATATTTTTCAGGGGTGCCTTTTACCTCCCCCCCCCCCCGCAAAGTGGTACTTATTTATCTGCTCACATTGCTGTTTTTGAACTGCTAGGTAGGCAGAAGCTGGGCTGATTGTGGGAGCTCACCCAGCCTGCAGTTTGAACTGCCAAACTTCTGCCTGGCAAGATCTTCTGTAGCTGGTGGTTTAACCCGCTGTGCTAGCCGCAGCCCTAAGACACTGAATCAAGTTGTGTTTGTATGTTTAAGTTTCTGAAACATAGGAAACTCTGCTTTCGATTAAGCAGTTCACAAGATATTCGTCCCCCAACTATATCTACCAGCAGTTCATGCAGTTTATCCCTGTCTTTCCACCTATAGGTTTAGCGTTTTAAACTGACATTGCTGTTTTACTTCTAATTTATTATTGGCCCTTGCATTTTTGTCCACTTGCCCTGTTTGAAATTCTATCGTACAATTCCCTTCCCCCCAAATTTCAGTACCCATTACTGCTCAGACTATTGTCTGTTGATGATGCCGTTTTTATGTTATTGTCTTGTTGTAATGTTGTTGATACTATTGAGATACATTTTAATCTATATTTTGGTTTTAATTTTGTTGGATTGGGCTTGTCCCCATGTAAGCCGCTCTGAGTCCTTTGGGGAGATGGAGGTGAGATATAAAATTAAAGTTATTATTTTTTGAAACACAACAAGGTGAGTCCACAGCAGATACTCCGCTGGCTATTGTATTGGATCACACGTCGGACATTTCCCAAGTGTCTAGGACTGTGTGATGTATCGGCGAATAATGTGTGCAGTAAGGTGGCCTTTTGCAGCTGGCAGGTGGTAATTTTGTCAGTGCCAATTGTATTTAAGTGCAGGCCAAGGTTTTTATGCACTGCACCCAGTGTGCCGATCACCACTGGGACCACCTTGACTGCTTGTGCCAGAGTCTTTGTAATTCGATCTTTAAATCCTCATATCGTGTCAGCTTTTCCAGTTGTTTCTCCTCAATCCTGCTGCCACCTGGGATTGCAACAGCGACAATCCATACTTAATTTTTTTAGCATGGTTGTGAGGTCAGGAGTATTGTGCTCCAAAACTCTGTCTGTCTGAATTCGGAAGTCCCAGAATAGTTTGACATGTTCATTATCTGTAACTTTTTCCGGCTTGTGATCCCACCAGTTCCTTGTCGCAGGCAGATCCTTAGGGTTAGTTGTTGTTATTATTATTATTATTATTATTATTATTATTATTATTGACACAACAACATTGTATGACACAGCAAACAAGATAGATATGCTGGATTTCGTATCACAGAATCACAAGTCGAACACTTCCCAAGTATTTAGGACTGTGTGATGTATTTTTGGATGATGTGCGCAGATCCCAGTAGGGTGGCCTTTTGCATTTGACAGATCGTAACTTTGTCAATGGCTATTGTTTCCACCACCGGTCCTGATAATGGCTGACATTATTATTATTATTATTATTATTATTATTATTATTATTAATATTATTATTAAACTGCAAACAGCCAGCAGAACCCAATGCACAGGAAATCCAGATTATATTATCTGCTTTGAACTGGATTATCTGGCAGAGTTGACTCATATAATCTAGCTCAAAGCAGGTAATGTGGATTATCTGTTTTGATAATCTGGATTATATGACTGTGTAGAAAGGTCCTAAGTCTTCTCTAGGAGTTTTCTAGATTCTTTAGCAAGATTCTATGGTAGTTTCCCATTGAAGTCATTCATTTCAATAGAGTTCACTATTATTCATGGTTCCCTGTGCCCATGGTAAATTTAGGAACATATCCCCATGGCTATGGGGGTTGTACTTGTAACTTATTATTTCTATGTTCTGATATTCTCTCTCTCTCTCTCTCTCTTTTTTGTAAGACACTGAATCAAGTTGGACTTGTATGTTTAAATTGATAAAACATAGGAAACTGCAAACGGCCAGCAGGACCCAATGCAAATGAAAGAGAGTCTCAAGGATGTAGGAAATGATTATTGTTCTTTTAAAATCCCTATATGTTTTGGCAATAAAATATTTATGCAATGTCCTTCAGGGGCTGTTAGGAAGGGGCAATCTAAATACATTAATAAATACAGACATAACTAAATACTTTAATAAATACAGACCTAACTTATGTCCAATTATATAAATCCAAGCGCTGTGTCTAATTTAACTTATGTTTCTGAAATATTTCCTGGTCAAAATACATAGGGATTTTCCCAAATAAGAACAAAAGCCATTTGCTACATCCTGAAGACTTTGACTTTTCTATGCATTTCAAGCCTTGAGGCTCACATAGAGTCAAATCTATATCTAAAAAGTGAACTGTGAAAATAACAGATGCTTGATACTGTGCTTGATGGTTTATGGTGCAACCCTATACATAACTGTATGAGAATAATATGCTTCTGAGCAAACAGGAGTAAGATTGAAATTAAAGGTTTCAAATGTTGGCTGGAGAAATTGCCCATTACATCTAAAAAATACAGGCAACACATTTGTAGTAAAGAAAAACGCGGTAAAAAAAAACTAGGGCAGACTGACCTGAACATTTCAAAAGAAAGTAAAAGCTACACAGGCGCTTAAGTAATGATAAAGTCTTATTGTCAGCATGGAAAGCCTGATCTTGCATCTTTTGACACAAACAATTAAGCAATTCATGTTATTTTGATCTCCTCACCCTAACCCCTTTTCTATTCTGCTTAAAATTGGCCTTCTTTCTTTAGAAGCCGTGAAATCAGAGAGCAGAACAACTTGTTTGGAAACTTTCTCGCTTCTGCAATAAATAAGAACCTCTCCCTAACCCGGCCAATTCCCTTTCAACTAAACAAATATATTAATTGTTTAAAGAGAAGAATGACCCTTTCAAATGAAATGTAATTAGGTAATTATGTAATTAGCCTGTTTTCTAAAATGCATATTATGTGCTAAGTAGACCAGGCTTGCGCCTTGATTGACGTTTCAGCCTATTCTTCAATTATTCCATTGTTATAAGTGTTCCCTATGAAAAGACTGGACTACGGCTTTGGCCAGGAAAAACAAAAACAAAATGGTCCCATTTTGAGCTTCTGTCGATGGGAAATCACTTGGGTTTTGTTTTTTTTTTGCTCAAATTGGCATGATACCAGAACTCTACCTGATCAAGGTTCATCCAGAAATAATGAACTGTAACTTCCATCACCTCACTTTTGATTTCCAATTTTGGGAGAAAGGCAATAAATATCATCTCCCAACAAAGAAGTTTTGTTTCCTTTTTAAAAGTTCTATCAATATTGGGATTTCCTCCAGTCTGTTTATTAGGCTTGTGCAATTTGGCTGAACCTCAATCCGTTTGAGCTGGCCAGATACCGGTAGACTTCTTATCCATTTTCACGTGCCTCCCAAAAACGGATGGGTAGCCGGATAGCCGTTTTTGGTCCATAGCCGAAAAATGTGGCTGGATTCGGCCCACTGGAAGCAATGGGGAACTTATGAGGCTCCCCTTTCCATTCCTGGGACCCTTTTTTTCCCCTTTAAGGGAGCCTGGGTGTCAGCAACAGTGTTAAGAAAGCAATCTATCCAGTCCATAATGGGTGGGACTTCCCACAGGATCCTGTTCCATATCCTTCATTAAAATCTGGATTAAAAGCATCAGAGTTAGGATACCACTCTTTCTTCAATTCTTTCCCTTCTGTCTTTAGAGAAGACCAGGTTTAATGCTTCATTAAAGCTGTTTCTTTCTACTCTGCTGCAGGTGCACACGCACTCTCCCTGCTCACAGATTTCTAAGGCATTTAAGGAGGCTTTCCACTTCCCAGGGAAGAAAGAGTAATTGATCTGGAGCTATCTCCCTGGGCTTCCTTTAGAAAACCCTCCTTTTGCTCTTCTGCTGGCACTGTCTGGAGTGGGCATGCTTCAATCTCTGGGTTTAATGCTTCCTTAAAGCTATTTCTACTTTCTACTCTAGAAGAGAGATAACTAGGTGGTAGTAGTTTTCAGAGAATGAGGGTTTTCTTTTTGTTTGCTGGGATTAATAATAATTATTGTTATCTTTTAGAAGTATTTGAAGGAGAGGAAAGGAAGGAGAAAAAAAGCTAAAAGGGTGACTCTCCCTTTTATGCATGCTCACCCCACTCACTCGTCCCCACACGTCCCAACTCCCAGCTAGTCCCGCTAACTAAAAGGAATCAGGAAAATAAAAAAAATAAAACTATGATGCCGAATAGGGGAGGAGGAGCAGATATCGGCTGCAACTTTATAGACGGGAATCTGTGATGGCTGGCTCCATAATAATAATAATAATAATAATAATAATAATAATAATAATAATAATAATAATTTTATTTTTATATCCCACCTCCATCTCCCCGGAGAGACTAGGGGCATTTTACATGGGGACAAGCCCAATCCAACATAGATTAAAACCCATCATACATTAAAACATATCTCAATAAAATTAAACAACATTAAAACAAGATAATAACATAAAATCAACATCATCAACAATAGTAGTTTGGGCAGTAATAAATACTGGAAATTGGATGGTAGAAACTTGTGCAAGTTGCCATTACGGGCACCCGAACAAACCGAAGAAGCAGATTGGCCAAAGGAAATGCCAAAAAACGGATCTGGACTCAAGCCTATTGTTTATGCCTCCTTCCTTTATATGGTGCATCCCACTTTTTGCTACAAAATAATACAAGAATGAGATCACTATATTCATAATATGGGATGAAGAATTAATAATCATTTTAGAAACAGATTTTCCCCTTGGTCCTGTTTGTGGTAGAACCAGTTTGGTTTAGTGCAGTGGTGTCCAATCTTTGGTCCTCCAGGTGTTTTGGATTTTGTCTCCCAGAATTCCTGAGCTTTGGACAAAGTGGCCAAGATTTCTGGGAGTTAAGAGTCTCAAATACCTGGAGGACCAAAGGTTGGACAGCTCTGCAGTGGTTTGAATGCTGCACTACAACTCTGGAGACCTGGATTTGAATCTCCACTCAGTCATGAAACCCACTGGGTGACCTTGTGCAAATCACACCATCTCAGCCTTAAGAGGAAAGCTATGGAAAACTTCTGAACAAGTCTTGTCAAGAAAACTCTGATATAGGTTCACCTTGGTTGCTGAGGTCAGAAATAACTTGAAGACATGCAACAACAGCAGCAGCAGTCTGAGGCATTTCATAGGCAGATTCTTGTACACCTGTAGGATACACAACCTCTACAACTGGTCCTTAATTCAATCTGTATCTTTCATTTGTGAAATTACCTTTGAAGGCATCACTATGATAAGAAGGGATTTGTGAGTGCAGGGATACTTCTGAAAAGGGGCAGATGGAGTGTGGATGCAGGATATGTTTTACAACTGCAAGACTTCTTTTTTCCTCCCAGAACAGAAATTAAGTTCCATTTTTATCATTAACCCCAACAAAACTAGGATGGTGTTAAGCTGATTAAACTGTTTGCACAGCCCTCTTAGATGCTGGGGAGGGGAATGTAGTCAATTCAAATGTTAGTTATTTGCGCACTTAGTAAAGGCACATTTTCGCCTCGCCAAAAGTGTAATTCTTTTGCTCAAGATTTAGACCGCAGATATTGACAGAAGAATAGATAATAGATAATTGATGTCAAAGGCTGAATAAGAAAGTTGTCGATCAGCCAGGGTATATGTTATCTCTGTGTAAAGCAACATCAAGTAATGGCAAATTATTGCTTGAAAATTTGCTAGATTGAAAAATTCTCTGGGAAGTGTGGTGAATATAGATTTTTTGAAAAGGCCTATTTTCCTTCACTGCCACCCCTCCCCCCCACTTCCCAAGTGCTGCTGGTTCTAATTATGTGTACTTTGCAAAATTGAATTTTTAAAGAAAAGTTATAATGTTCAAACAGGCACAATGTATGTAGCATACTGCTCAACCCTTGGAAAGTAGAACAACCCATCTTCATCATCTAATTCAGAGACCTTCAATTCCAAGCAAGAAAATTACTTTTCAGGTCTATAATCCTAAATTAATAAAGAATTTAAGCATCCAGGCTGCATATCACTCAAAGTCCAAGTGAATACAGTAGGGCTTACTTCTGACTAAATATAAAAAGGTAAAGGTTTTTCCCCAACATTAATTCTAGTCATGTCTGACTCAAGGGGTTGGTGCTCATCTCCATTTCTAAACCAAAGAGCTGGCGTTGTCCATACACACCTCCAAAGTTATGTGGCCAGCATGACTGCATGGGGCGCCATTACCTTCCCGCAGAAGTGTTACCTACTCCCATTTGCATCTACTTCCATTTGCATGTTTTTGAACTTCTAGGTTGGCAGAAGCTGAAGCTAACAGCGGGAGCTCACCCCACTCCCTGGATTCAAACCACTGACCTTTCAGTCCGCAAATTCAGCAGCTCAGCAGTTTAACCCACTGCGCCATCAGGGGCTCCTTTACTAAATATATAGAGGATTATATAGTCCTGATTGGACTATCTATGTCCAATCAGGACAGTTAGAAAGTATGGACTTTCTCTATTTATTTTTCTGTATAATCCTCTGACTAAATATATAGAGAATTATAAAGAAAAAGACATAGAGTCCATACTTTCTAACTGTCCTGATTGAACAGAGATAGCCCCAATGAATCCTCTGTTTTTCCAATATTTGTCTGCTTTTCAAATGTCCCAGTTTCCTTCTCCTCCTTCTACTTCCATTTTTTTGTCTTCAGTTTACTTCAGTTAGTGCAAACTGAATCTGAGATGCAACAATTGTTTGGACACAATGAACTCAGCAGGGGAAAAAGGAGAGAAACAGGGCAGAATCTTCTGGTGTATTCTTCTGTGATCTTTCTGAAAGTACACTCCTTAAGATGTAAAATGCAATTTAAATTCTCAGCACAAAAATAAATAATTGTTGCAACAATAATTAATAATGAGTTAATATCGTTATAAGTTAAGGAGCCTTATAACCAAAGTGAAAGAAGAAAATGCAAAAGCTGAGTTGCAGTTAAACATAAAAAACCAAGATTATGGCAATCAGACTGATTGATAACTAGCAAATAGAGGGAGAAAATGTGGAGGCAGTGACAGACTTTGTATTTCTAAGCATGAAGATTATTGCAGATGCAGACTTCAGCCAAGAAATCAGAAGATTTTACTTCTTGGGAGGAGAACAATGACCAACCTCGATAAAATAGTGAAGAGTAGAGACATCACAATGGCAATGAAGGTACTCATAGTTAAAGCAATGGTATTCTCCATAATAACCTATGGATGCGAGAGCGGGACCATAAAGAAGGCTGAGCGAAGGAAGATAGACGGAGGAAAATTCTGAGCGTGCCTTGGACTGCAAGAAGATCCAACCAGTCCATACTCCAGGAAATAATGCTCGACTGCTCACTAGAGGGAAAGATATTAGAGGCAAAGATGAAATACTTTGGCCACGTAATGAGAAGACAGGAAAGCTTGGAGAAGGGAATGATACTGGGGAAAAAGGAAGGGAAAAGGAAGAAAGGCCGACTAAGGACAAGATGGATGGATGGTATCCTTGAAGTGACTGGCTTGACCTTGAAGGAGCTGGGGGTGGTGACGGCTGACAGGGAGCTTTGGTGTGGGCTGGTCCTGTGGTCACAAAGAGTTGGCAACTGAATGGATAAACAACTACAATCATTTTAGTTTTATATTTATGAGACCAACTAAATTAAATGGCCCTCCCAAGAAAAAAGGCCAGCAACATGTTGATTGTTGCTCAAGAAATTAGTATGATTGTTACTGAATGATCTAGAGAATTATTTCAAAAGTTTTTCTTGTTTGTTATCAAATAAGCAGTAACAAATTAATTTAAAAAAAATCTCCAAGCTCTGCTTTAAGCTCGAAACATGTAGGCAAGGATTGTGGTGTTTTAAATAATGTCCAGTGTTAATTTGCCAAGGAACTCCTGGGGTATTGAGCTGATTGTTCTAGCTCCTTATGTAGTAATATAATATACTGAAATATTTTTGATTCTCCCAGAATGTTGCATGTTTTGGAAGCAGAGCCCAAGGAATGAGAAAAAAAGTAATCCAGGCATGAGGACCAGGGGTAAGGGATTACTACAGGGATGCCTTGGTTGAAAAGTCATTGAACACACAGTGTCTTAGCCCTTACCAGCAAGAAATATGCTTATCTGAGAGTGAAAGCTGAGATTCTGAGAAAGTCTGATTCTGCCCCACATTCCAGATTCCATGCTGAGTGGTGCCTATGCAGAATATGCAAAGCTCTGGATTTCGACCCCATCACAGCTGTGTGTACATGTGTCAACTCGATATACATTTCTTCTTCTTGATTGAAAGCAGAAGTATTATGCAGAGAAGGTAAGGTGGGGGAAATAAATGTACAATGCTTTAATTCAGGCAATGTCTTTTGTACCATCTGCAGAAGTATACATGATAAAAGAACATCTCAGTATCCATTGGCAAATACCTTAGGAAACCCAAGAAGTTCTCCACTTTATTGGTTGGTCAGTGATTGGCTTCATTTCAGCATGTAGGTTGAGCATCCATTATCCAAAATGCTTGACTGGAAATGTTTTGGATTTTTTTGAGAAGTATCTGTATTTGCAATATCTGTATTTCCGACCAAACCTCAATGGATTGTCATCTTGTCGTGGTGAAGGGCTTGTGTGTTTCAATGTACCTGTGGATGTAGTCATCGGAGTCATGCACTCCGGGGGGGGGGGGGGGGCAGGGGTGGTTGCAGACTGGGCACAATCCAAAGACCTCAATGGCAGATCAGGTGGAAGATAACATGGTACATGTTACAATGACTGTGATGTTGGAAGAATGCTGCAACAGATTAAGAAGCCACCATTATCATGTTAATCTGGTTGGGACCCTCACTCTGTGAAGACTGTGTTAACCGGCTGTGCACCGACCTCCACACATTAAAAAAACTCACAGACAGGTGTCTTCCAAGAACTTGGAGGGCTAAGTACCGCTGGTACATAATACTGAAAAAATTAGGGATAATGTATAAAAATGTCCAAAATCACTGCTGGAAATGCAAGAAGCAGGAAGGAACCTTTTTACCATACATGGTGGACCTGCCGTGAAACATTAAAGTATTGAAAACAAAGACACGAGGAAACACAAAAAATATGGAGAAAAAAATCCCGATGAAGATCATGATGCTGGGGAAAATGGAAGGAAAAAGGAAGAGAGGCCGACCAAGGGCAAGATGGATGGACGGCATCTTTGAAGTGACTGGCATGAACTTGAAGGAACTGGGGTGGCGACGGCTGACAGGGAGCTCTGGTGTGGACTGGTCCATGAGGTCACTAAGAGTCGGAAATGACTATGCAAATGAAGAAGTGTTAATATTAATATTTGAAATATTTTCATATTTGTTGTGCCTTGTATTGTATTAAATTTAGATAATATTCTGTAAGAAAATATGATTGATGCTTAATCAAATCATCAGGGTCCACCATATACCCATCTCTAGGTCTAGCCCTGTTTTAGCCCTGAAATCTTCCAATCTAGGATTGGACACTACTACTATTACCTGATACTACTACCAGTTCATGATGCCTCTATTATGAGGCGGTATGCTTCTGAATATCAGTTACTGGGCAGCAAAAGATGTATGATATAATGGCTTTCATGCCCCACTGGTAGTCTTCCTATTTGGAAATGGTTGGCCAAAGTGGACCAGCTGGTACAAAAAATTTGTTATAAAAATGTGTGTTTTTTTTTTACAGCCCCAGCCAGATGTAGCTCTTTGGCTGCCTCATAGAAGCCATCTTTTGCATCAAACATGAATAGGCTGCCCATTTTCACCCGGCAGTTTAAACATCTCCCCTCAGGTTCATGGGATTCCAAACAAATGCTGTCATGCCATATTTTGATATTAATTAGGCTTCATTCCCCTGACATTAAGTCTAGTCATGTCCAACTCTGGGGATTGGTGCTCATCTCCATTTCGAAGGTAATGAGCCAGACTTGTCCGTAGACACTTCCAAGGTCATGTGGCCGGCATGACAGCATGGAGCACCATTATCTTCCCTCTAGAGCAGCATGTAGTGATCTACTCACTGCTGCTGCTGCTCAGTCGTTTAGTCGTCTCCGACTCTTTGTGACCTCATGGACCAGACCACACCAGAGCTCCCTATCGGCCATCACCGCCCCCAGTTCCTTCAAGGTCAAGCCAGTCACTTCAAGGATACCGTCCATCCATCTTGCCCTTGGTCAGCCTCTCTTCCTTTTTGCTTCCATTTTCCCCAGCATTGTGATCTTTTTCAAGCTTTCCTGTCTCCTCATGATGTGGCCAAAATACTTCAGCTTTGCCTCTAATATCCTTCCCTCCAGTGAGCAGCCGGGCATTATTTCCTGGAGGATGGACTGGTTGGATCTTCTTGCGGTCCAAGGCACTCTCAGAATTTTCCTCCAGCACCAGAGTTCAAAAGCGTCTACCTTCCTTCGCTCATCCTTCCTTATGGTCCAGGTCTCGCATCCATAGGTTACTATGGGGAATACCATTGCTTTGACTATGCGTACCTTCGTTGCCAGTGTGATGTCTCTGCTCTTCACTATTTTGTCAAGGTTGGCCATTGCTCTCCTCCCAAGAAGTAAACGTCTTCTGATTTCCTGGCTACAGTCTGCATCTGCAGTGATCTTCTCACCTAGAAATATAAAGTCTGTCACTGCCTTCACGTTTTCTCCTTCTATTTGCCAGTTATCAATAGGTATAGTTGCCATGATCTTGGTTTTCTTGATGTTTAACTGCAACCCAGCTTTTGCACTTTTTTCTTTCACCTTGGTGATAAGGCTCCTCAGCTCTTCCTCATTTCAGCCATCAGAGTGGTATCATCTGCATACCTAAGGTTGTTAATGTTTCTTCCAGCAATTTTAACTCCTACCTTGGATTCCTCAAGCTCCGCATGTCGCATGATGTGTTCTGCGTACAAGTTGAATAGGGAGGGTGAAAGTATACAGCCCTGCCGCACTCCTTTCCCAATCTTGAACCAGTCTGTTGTTCCGTGATCTGTTCTTACTGTGGCTACTTGGTCTTTATAAAGATTTCTCAGGAGACAGACAAGATGACTTGGCATCCCCATACCACCAAGAACATGCTCACATGTGAGTGAACATCTACTCATATTTGCATGCTTTTGAACTGCTAGGTTGGTAGAAGCTGGGGCTAAGAGCGGGAGCTCGCTCTTCTCCCTGGATTTGAACCGCTGACCTTCCAGTCAGCAAGTTCAGCAGCTCAGTGGTTTGACACTCTGTGCCACTGGGGGGGGGGGGGTCCCTTTAGCTGCCTGGTAGAAGCCACCTCTTGCATCAAACATGAACAGACTGACCATTTTCACCTGGCAGTTCAAACACCTCCTCTCTCAGATTCATGGATTCCAAACAAATGCTGTCATGCCGTATTTTAATATTAATGTTCCGTCCCCCAGGACGATGGTTTGCCTTACCTATTGGTCGTTTGTTTGTTTTCCCTCCTTTACATTTTGTTTGAGCCTCTGGCTGCAAAAGCCTAGGAAAAATGGCTTGGAATCTGCAAGAGCTGGCTGCAGTTTTCTTTGCAGTGATTGGTCAAAGAATGCAACATCTTAGGACCGCCCTTTTTACCAGGGTCTAGTCTCCATTTTGGAGCTTCATTCTGGCTATAGTCTTCCAACGTGCTGGAGCTGTGCAAGGCTAACTGGGACAAATCATCCTCAAAACCAGGCCAATCTAAGCCTATCCAAATTAGATAAGTATTGAATTATATTGATCTGGAATAGGAAATCTAGTTGGAGGAGCAGGGTTATTCTGTCGCTTCTAGAACTAATCTTTGCTGTAAAGATAGGGAAGGAAAGAGTTTCTCCTTCTAATATAGGCAGCGTGATTAGGGTATAGTGGTTTTATAATCACCTTTGCTTTCTGGAACCAGGGATAATTCTGTACCTAAAACCTATAGAAATTTGTTTCATTTTCTGCAACTTTAAGATCTGTGCCAGGTTTACAACCTTGTATGAATAAACATCCTTTTTTGAAGTTATCCAGACTCAGTCGTTCAATATCTATAGGACAGCTTATAGGGATTTGCAGTTCGCCCGGATAAAGGACAGCACGTTTCAGTTTTATAGTTTTTTATTGTCCGGCGGACGGCACAGTTTTGAGGTAGATCAGCGGTTTTTCCGCTTGAGCTAGCTTGCATGGCTTATAGTTTTTTATAGTTTAGGAAGTTTAGTTTAGGCCGCGGCTTTTCCGCCTGAGCTCAGTCTGCATACCTAAAGACTCTACCAGCGTCTGAGGCAGTGGAGCCCGCTCTCAGACCTGAAGGAGTCAAATAGTGGGGCTCTATTTCCTTGCTATTTGGCTCGCGTGTGCGCACGTGGCCCAGTGGCTTTCTGGGTTTGCACAGGCTGTGTAGTTCCCAGCAACGTCCAGGGCTCCCTCGGCGGTAGACCTCGAGCCGCGGAGCACCAGCGACAGTTCTTTGGCTGGCTCTGAGGCGTGAAGCCCACCAGAACCAGGCTAGAACCTGGACAGGCCTGGCAACGCTGCTGCGAGTTCGGCCGGAGCACTCGGCCGGCTTCGACCTGCCTCATTGTCCTGCGGTGGTGACCTGCCTCATCGTCCTGCGGTGGTGACCTGCATCATCGTCCTGCGGTGGTGACCTGCCTCATCGTCCTGCGGTGGTGACCTGCCTCATCGTCCTGCGGTGGTGACCTGCCTCATCGTCCTGCGGTGGTGACCTGCTTCATCGTCCTGCGGTGGTGACCTGTTTCATCGACCTGCGGTGGTGACCTCCCTTCACAGCGGGGAGGAGGCGTCTTTTCTCTCCTCCTTTCCAAAGCCAGCCTCGGTGCTCCTTCGGCGGCAGGCCTCGAGCCGCAGAGCACGAGGTGCTTGAAAATTTGGCGAAGTCGCCATTTTGTCAGTTTACGTCACTCGGGCAAGGGAGGTATCAAGTGGCAAGTTGCTGTCAGTTGGCATTTTGCAGCTTGCCCACTAAAATCTGGCGCCAAAGGTCACAATCTTTGTAAAGTATAGTTACTTAGTGATATATATTGCTATGGTTAAGTGTTGTGCATTGTATTATATATTGCATTTGCTTTTATTGTAAATTTACTTGCTGGTATGTTGTATTTGCTTTTGTTGTAAATTTACTTGCTATTAAGAATACATAATGTCTATGCAATTTCAAGATGATACAGATGGTATACCTCCTTCTGAGGCTGAAAGTAGGAATGAAAGGCCCCAAAGGATAAAGCACCCTTCAGCCAAGATGCTAGCCCATCTAATAGGTGAAAAGGAGCTCCTCCATGTGAGGTTAGGTTCGGCATGGGAGCGAATTGTAACATTGATGGACAGAATTGAGAGCTTGGGTATTACAAGGGTGCCATCCATATTACAGACCGACCTTGAAGAGACCTTCGGTATTTGGAGGGGTTTGGTGTCTAAGATAGTCCAGGTCCTCGAGCGCATTAACGCCAAGGATTCAGAGTTAGAAATAGTGAGTGTCTTAGCTGACACTAATGAGAAAGAAAATAAGGTGAGGGCAATTCTAGATGCCTTGGAATTTAGTTCTCCACCTGTTAATCTAAGGTCTGAGCCAAAAGGAAATCAGTCTTCCTTATGCAGCCATGAGACCAATCTTTTAAAATCACCTGCTGTGGCACTTAGTCTTAAGTCCAACCACTCTAGCCAGGTATCTAAGCTAAGGGAGTGTGCATCATCTAAACATAGCCACTCTAGCAAGTCTTCTGCTGCTGGGAGTGCCATCTCTTCCCTAGCTGCCTTGCACATTAAGGAGGCTGCGCGTCTGAAGCTAAAGAGCAAGGTAGCGGGGGCGGAGGCTGATGCTAAGGCAGCTGATCTCACCCTTCCCTTTAAAGAAGAAGAGCAACGACTGCAAATAGAACAGGCCCGTAGACAAAGCGAAATGCAAATAGAACAGGCCCGTAGACAAAGCGAAATGCAAATGGAACAGGCCCAAAGGCAAGGTGAAATAGAAATGCTTAGAATAAAGATGGATGCCGCAGCCGAAAGGGTAAGGGCTGAGACTTTGGCCAAAGCCCTAATTGAGCCACTCACAGAAGAAAATGTAAGCCAGTTACCAATACAGGATCCTTCTGCCAAAGTGTTTGCGCACCTTGGCAGCATGAACAGCCAGTTTTCGGATGAGGAACAGGAAGACTTCTCTCCTTACCCAGAGCAGGGCCCCAAAGTCACTTTTGAGTTTCCTGCAGAGCAGAGCGTCATAGCGGGGAGCTCACCCTTGCCCGAGCTACCTGTGCCTCCTGCTAAATCCCTAGGTCAGTCAATCAGGGCCTCAAGGCCAAGTGCTAGTTGGCCCTTACAGACAGCTGCACAGGGAGCCACCGATTCGTCAGTGGTCGATGTCATCCCTCCAAGAGGCCAAAGGTTGACGCAAGGTGCACGGTGGGAGTCCACTCCACAACAGCAAACTCCTCAATTGTTCCCTTCGACGCCAGAGTCCCAGCTTGTCTCCATCATCAGAAGCCCCAGAAGAGATCTTAAGGACAAGGGTGTCGAAAAGTTTTCGGACAAGCCTGAGGAATTTCTTCTCTGGAAGGCCACCTTCCAGAGAGCAATCAGAGACTTAAAGTTATTGCCTGAGGAAGAACTGACTCTTCTGGCTGCATGGTTGGGCCCAGCCTCATCCTCACAAGTTAAGAAGATCTACGCAGCCCACGTAGCCGATCCCGACAAAGCCCTGGAAAAGGCCTGGGCCAGGTTGCAGCAGAGGTATGGGGCCAGCACAGAGATTGAAGCATCTCTTATGGACAAGCTCCAAAGGTTCCCAGCTTTAAAACTCAAAGACTTCAAACTCTTGTGGGACCTCAGCGATCTCCTTGCGGAATTAGAGTCGGCCAAGGAGAATCCAGAACTGCCCGGTTTGAAGTGCCTCGATCAGCACCTGTCCCAGAGGCAGATCTTGACCAAGCTGCCCTTCACTTTGCAAGAACGCTGGGGACAGGAGGTCTTCAACTACAAGGAGGCCCACTCCCAGGCATACCCTCCATTTTCTCATTTGGTCCAGTTCATCACCAGGGCAGCCAGAGAAAGGAATGATCCACAGACGGGCCTCCCCACCTTATACCAAGGGACCCAGCCAGAGAAGGCACCTGAAGTGGACAAGAAACCACCTAGAGAGGCCAATAGACCTGTCAGCGTAAAGGCAGTCGAAACTCAACTCAAGACTGACGAACCCAGGTCGGAGGTAAAAGAGTTGCTTTGCCCTATTCACCAAAAGCCTCACAGCTTGGCCAACTGCAGGGAGTTTAGTAGAAAGTCATACAAAGAAAGGCAACAGCTAGTTCAAAAGCAGGGAATCTGCTTTAGATGCTGTGGAGCAACTCCACACTTTGCGTCCAACTGCAAAGAAAACGTCAAGTGTGAGAAATGCAACAGCCTCAAGCATTGCACCGCAATGCACAACTCCAGTGTCATCTCCCACCCCAAAGGGAACGTTTCACCAAAAGAAAAGTCAGCAGTCGAAGACACCGACAAGCCAGTCGTACCAGAGATGCAGGTGGAGGTTTCAGCAGTCGCCTGTACAGAGCTGTGTTCTGACTCGCACCAGTACAGAGTTTGTCATCCTATCTGCCTAGCGGATGTATATCCAGCCAAGAGCCCTTGGCTTAGAAAGAGACTCTATGTGGCCCTGGATTCACAGAGCGACGCCTCCCTGGCTACTCCAGAGTTCTTCCGCATGTTTGACCTTAAAACCAAGATGGTTGACTACACTATGACTACGTGTGCAGGAAAAAAGAAGTTGCAGGGTCGCATAGCATCTGGCTTTGTTGTCTCCTCTTGCGACCAGAAGAGGCAGTTCAAGTTGCCAGACCTGATTGAGTGTTCCTCCATCCCTCGGAACAAAAAACAAATTGTAACTAGAGAAGTTGTGGAGGCTCATCCACATTTGCGACGATTAAAGAATGCCATACCTGCTTTCCGTCCAGATGTGGACATTGCCCTTCTGCTTGGTGCGGACTGTCCGAACTTGTTCTATGTGAACGACCAAGTTAAGGGACCTCCAGGGGCGCCCATTGCTCAGCTGCTACCACTAGGCTGGACAGTTACAGGCCCAGTGTGCATAAACAAGATGCACCCACCATCGTCGTTGGACTCCAATCAAGCACAGGTGCTTAAAGGTGGACGTCCTACACTTGTGCGCAGTTGCCTAAGTCACATCTCAGTCTACTGCCAAGCAATAACTCCAGAGTATTCCTCCATCTTCAAAGTCTCTGAGAGAGACGAAGCCACAGCGCTCTCGAAAGATGAGCAAAGGTTTTCGGACATTATGAATGCTCAAGTCTCACGAAGTGCAGAGGTGAAAGCCTGCAAATCAACCACAGAAATCAAGATGGGCCAAAGATCTTGCCTGGAACCACACCGTTTTGAATGTTTTTCGGAGTGGCACAGTCTTCTTAGAGCAGTTGCTAGGCTTATACATCGTTTAGCTTGCAAAGATAGTGAGCCTTTACAGGTCCAGGATATGATAAAGGCTAAGAGCGTCATATTCAAGTCAGTACAGAGATCTGCTTTCAAGCAGGAAATAGCTAGGCTAGAGCAAGGGCTCAACATCCCTAATCAAAGTCTTCTAAATGAGTTAAACCCATTTCTAGACAAGGAGGGTATTTTGAGAGTTGGAGGAAGGTTAGCCAAAGCTAAACTCAAGGCGTGCATAAAAAACCCCATCATCATACCCCCTAATAGTCACACTGCATTGCTGCTCGTTCGGCATCACCATGAAAGGATCCATCATCAGGGTAGAACTCTAACTGAGGCAGCCCTTAGAAATGAAGGTCTGTGGGTAGTTAATGCCAAAAGGTTGGTCAACAGTTGTATTTTCAAATGTGTTAAATGCAGGCGCCTTAGGCGAAACTGTCAAAGTCAGTTGATGGCAGAACTACCTCAGGATAGGACTTTGACAGACCCACCCTTTTCCCATGTGGGAATCGATGTGTTTGGTCCTTGGGAGGTTGTCACTAGGAAAACCAGGGGTGGTGTTGTAAATAACAAGAGGTGGGCAGTTTTGTTTACTTGTTTAGTAATACGAGCTGTCCATATAGAAGTCATAGAAGGGATGGACACTTCATCATTTTTAAACGCATTAAAAAGGTTCATAGCCCTCAGAGGGCCAATTAAGTCAATTCGGTCGGACTGTGGCACCAATTTTGTAGGTGCGACCAAAGAACTCAATTGTGTGTCTAGGTTTGGGAGAGACCCAAAGGTTCAGAACTTTACGAATACTGAACAAATTATGTGGACTTTCAATGTTCCTCACGCCTCCCATATGGGTGGTGTTTGGGAGAGGATGATTGGTATTAGTCGCAAAATCCTTAATGCCATGTTTTTGAGTCATAGGTCATTGACGCATGATGTTTTGGTGACACTTATGGCGGAAGTTACCGCAATTATCAACAACCGGCCGCTGGTTCCCCTTACCAGTGACCCTGAGAACTTACAACCACTGACTCCTGCACTTATTTTGACACAAAAGGTGCCAGGATGGAAGGACGTCATGTTGCTAGTTCCGGACGGAACTCACCGTGCCCTGTGGAAACAGGTGCAGTCCTTGGCCAACCACTTTTGGAAAAGGTGGAAAGCTGAGTACTTAAGCCAGCTTCAAGCTAGAAGAATCTGGCAAAGCCCACAGGACAACATTGAGGTTAACAACGTTGTGTTGTTAAAGGACAAAGACTTGCCCCGCCATGCGTGGCCCATGGGCATTGTATTAAAGACCTTTCCTTGCCCGGACGGTAAGGTCAGGAAAGTTCAATTAAAGACTTGCAACAGAGGCAAAGTGTCCATTTTGGACAGACCAATTAGTGACCTCGTGTTGCTTATTGGAGATGTTTAAAGTTCTAGTGTTTGTATTGTTGTGTATACAAAGGTGTTTGTATGTTTTTGATTGGTAAATTCCCATATCCTGGGAATTTAGCGGGGAGTGTTCCGTCCCCCAGGACGATGGTTTGCCTTACCTATTGGTCGTTTGTTTGTTTTCCCTCCTTTACATTTTGTTTGAGCCTCTGGCTGCAAAAGCCTAGGAAAAATGGCTTGGAATCTGCAAGAGCTGGCTGCAGTTTTCTTTGCAGTGATTGGTCAAAGAATGCAACATCTTAGGACCGCCCTTTTTACCAGGGTCTAGTCTCCATTTTGGAGCTTCATTCTGGCTATAGTCTTCCAACGTGCTGGAGCTGTGCAAGGCTAACTGGGACAAATCATCCTCAAAACCAGGCCAATCTAAGCCTATCCAAATTAGATAAGTATTGAATTATATTGATCTGGAATAGGAAATCTAGTTGGAGGAGCAGGGTTATTCTGTCGCTTCTAGAACTAATCTTTGCTGTAAAGATAGGGAAGGAAAGAGTTTCTCCTTCTAATATAGGCAGCGTGATTAGGGTATAGTGGTTTTATAATCACCTTTGCTTTCTGGAACCAGGGATAATTCTGTACCTAAAACCTATAGAAATTTGTTTCATTTTCTGCAACTTTAAGATCTGTGCCAGGTTTACAACCTTGTATGAATAAACATCCTTTTTTGAAGTTATCCAGACTCAGTCGTTCAATATCTATAGGACAGCTTATAGGGATTTGCAGTTCGCCCGGATAAAGGACAGCACGTTTCAGTTTTATAGTTTTTTATTGTCCGGCGGACGGCACAATTAATTAGGCATCATCCACCAACTGTAGTTACCAACTCAAATATTAACAATACTCAAATCTTAAACATACCTTCAAAGATATTCAAAAGGCATCATTAGGTGTTTAACTCATTCAAAAGCATTAATTAGTTGTAGAATTCTATTAAAAGACAGTAGGAGTTAATCTGCTGTCCTATACATTTAATCAAGAAAAAGTGATGCTCTTTATAATGAACACACCCAAGAGCAGTGGATCAAAGGCAGAAACAGCTCACATTTTACCTCCTGTCAATCTGCTCCTGAGCCATAGGGCAGGCTACCGGCCAAGCTTTTAATGCAACCATCCTTCAAAACACCAGGTTCTTCCACCTCACACCAACTTGCAACAAAAATGAATGATGAAGCTCCCTGAAGCACTCCACACACCATGTAAACTTTGATCAAAAAGCTTCATAAAACAATGCTATTTCACACTGAGGCTCATGGGGCTGAATTTCCTAAAATAGTTTTTGCGATTTGCTGGTAATCAAATATGGCATGTCTCTCTAGTACAGCAGCTGTGGGGAAAATGCAACTTGTGGGCTACATTTAAGATTCTTCATTCTGTGCAAAATGTGCTTCTTAGGCTGCTTGCAACCCCAAGGTTTTTCCTGTGATCCCCAACTTTTCATGGACTTCCCACACCAATCCTGAATAAATAAAATAAAATAAAATAAAATAAAATAAAATAAAATAAAATAAAATAAAATAAAATAAAAGTAAAAGTAAATGTAAATGTAAATGTAAATGTAAATGTTCTTCTTCTGAAGTCATTCTAGTGGAGAAGTTTTGAAATAAGAGGTTTCAGCCTCTCTCACCCTCATAGCTCCAAAACCGAAATGGAATATGGACATCTAGACACTTATTTATTTATTTATTTACAGTATTTATATTCCACCCTTCTCACCCTGAAGGGGACTCAGGGCGAATCACATTACACATATAAGGCAAACATTCAATGCCTTTAACATAGAACAAAGACAAGACAAACATAGGCTCCGAGCTGGCCTCGAATTCATGACCTCTTGGTCAGAGTAATTTGTTACAGCTGACTGCAGCTGGCTGGCTGCTCACCAGCCTACGCCTTGCAGTTTTGACTTTTTATTTTTACTTAAAAAGTCTTCTCTTTAATTTTGAAAGGCTCACTGCAGTCTTTGGTCGATACCAACTCATGAAGATCTAGTCCCTAAGTCCATCAAATCTGTCTTACTCTGCTCTGGGAACAAATGCTTATCCATGTTCTTAACTTAGAAGAGGCAAAGCTGTTCTATTGATGGTCTACAGCATTTTGCATTTAAGGAGGAAGAGGAGAAGGGCTGGAGCCACTTTCCTTGCATGAGAGATGGAGGAGGAGGAGGAGGAGGAGGAGGAGAGGAAGGCACCTAGCCAAGGTGGCATCTCCAAGACAAATCATGCAATTGCCAAAAATGATAGGAAGGAGAGGAGAATCCCCCCATTGCCACCAGTTAAATAGTGGGGCTTTGTCACTGGACTGTTTGTGTAGTGTGTGGAGCATCTTTGACATCTGCTGCTGCTCCTGGAGAAGTTAGAGGGTGGGAGGGAAAGAAGGAATGTCTTTAAGGAGATTTTATTTATACAAAGAAAAAAAATCAGGGGATGACCCAAACCTTATAAAACTTGGTGAGCTAAAAGTGGTAGATTTGCCATTCATGTGTGGCGATTTTCATCCCTCTAACCCTAAAACTGAGAGAAAGGGGAGCCTGGGGAAGCTTGCCCTAAGTGGCCAATGGGTCGAAAATGTACATTTTTTCGGATGCAGAACAAAAACACCCATTCAGAAAGGCGCCCGTTTTCAGTAGGCACGTGAAAACGAAAACGGGGGGCTTATGAATGAAACAAACAGAATGGATAGCAATTTTATACAAATGCACAAGATTAGTCACTTGTCCTTATACTGACCTTAAAGCAAAAGGCTCACAAGTTCCTTCCATGCATTTCTCCCTTCCACCATTCTTTATCTATAAATTATGAACATTGGCACAGGTCAGATTAGAATCAGACATGCATGAACGAATCAACATGTAGTCTTTTTTCTGATGAGTTAACTTTTTAATTTCTAATGTGGTCCAAAGACTATATTACTCATCTAGAAAGATCTTGTTTGTTGAATGAGAATCTGGTTCTGGGTGTTTGTGCATTGTCTCTACCAAGCCAATCAAAGATATTTTGCTAATGCCTTTTCTTTTTCCCAGTGGTTTATCTGACAGTTCAGTTTTAACGGAAAGAGCCTCCCCGAAGATTGAGTAAGATTCAGTCGGGCGTCCCCTGGGCAACGTTTCTTGTAAGCGGCCAATCTTTCCACACCCAAAAGCATTGGATAAATGGATGACCTCTACGCTGGTACACTGGTATTGTGCAATGCACCTGAAGCATTAGACTTTACTAGAGATCTTTACCAGTTGTGTTTTAACTGTGATATTGAAATACACAGGGGTCATTGTTGTTTATTCATTCAGTCACTTCCAACTCACTGTGACCTCATGGACCAAGCCATGCCAGAGCTCCATCGGCCATCGCCACCCCCAGCTCCTTCAAGGTCAAGCCAGTCACTTCAAGGATACCATCCATCCATCTTGCCCTTGGTCATTACCTCTTTCTTTTTCCTTCCATTTTCCACAGCATCATTATCTTCTCCAAGCTATCCTGTCTTTTCATTATGTGGCCAAATTACTTCATCTTTTCCTCTAATATCCTTCCCTCCAGTGAGCAGCCAGGTATTATTTTCTGGAGTATGGACTCGTTGGATCTTCTTGCGGTCCAAGGCACTCTCAGAACTTTCCTCCAACACCATAGTTCAAAAGCATCTATCTTCCTTCACTCAGTCTTCCTTATGGTCCAGCTCTCACATCCATAGGTTACTATGGAGAATACCCATAGTAATTCCTCCAACACCACAGTTCAAAAGTGTCTATCTTCCTTTGCTCAGCCTTCTTTATGGTCCACTTCTTGCATCCATACGTTACTATGGGGAATACCATTGCTTTAACCATGTGGACCTTCATTGCCAGTGTGATTAGTCATTGCTCTCCTCCCAAGAAGTAAGGTAAAGGTTAGTAAAGGTTTTCCTCTGACGTTAAGTGCAGTCGTGACCGACTCTGGGGGTTGGTGCTCATCTCCATTTCTAAGCTGAAGGGCCGGCGTTGTCCGTAGACACCTCCAAGGTCATGTGGCTGGCATGGCTGCATGACTGATTTCCTGGCTGCAGTCTGCGTCTGCAATAATCTTCGCAACTAGAAATATAAAATCTGTCACTGTCTCCACTGGGTATAACATGGGTTATTTGCTATGTACAAAGAGAGGGACAATCTGCCTCCTTAGTAAATACATCAGCTTCTCTCCTAGGTAAATGTGTACCCACACCACAACTGGATAGCAATGCTGTCATTGCCTCAGGTTCAAATATTGTTATATTAGCTTATTTGCTAATAGTATCATTGAAAGGTGATGTTCATTATGGAAACAGCATTGCATAGGGCTTCATAACTCATTCTTCTTCCACTAATATCTGCCCCCCTTCCATCATCATCTTCTTCATCATCATCATCATCATCATCATTTAATAACTTATTAATCGCCCTCCATCCACGATGCTCTAGGCGATTTACAAGATAAAATTGTAAAGGATAAAAATACATACATAAAAATATTAATAAAATTAACATAGATTAAAAGCTCTAGTAAAGAGCCAGGTCTTGAGTGCGAGGGTAAAAGGCCCTAACTCACGCATGGCTCTCATATAGGGCGGCAAGGCATTCCATAAGGCAGGGGCAGAAAAAGAAAAAGCTCTGTGCCTGGTCCTTTCCAAGTGCACTTCTCTAGGACCCGGTACATAAAGTAAGTCTCGTTGGGATGGTCGTTGCGACCTCCGATGATGGGAGAAGGAGAGACGGTCCCTAAGGTACGATGGGCCCTGGCCGTAAAGAGTTTTGAAGGTCAGAACTAGCATCTTATATAGACCACGGTAATCAGTTGGAAGCCAATGCAGATGCTGCAGCACTGGTGTTATGTGGCATTTCATGGGTGTTCTTGTGAGTAGCCTGGCTGCTGCATTCTGAACAATACGGAGCTTTCGGGTCGTGGACATTGGAAGGCCAACATACAGGGCGTTGCAATAGTCCAGCCTAGATGTGACCGTGGCATGGATGACTGTTGCCAGCGCCTTATCAGATAGATAGGGTGCCAGTTGCCTCGCTTGTCTTAGGTGGAAAAAGGCCTATTTGCTGGCAGCAGCGACCTGAGCTTCCATTGTCAGCTGCGAATCCAAAACGACACCCAGGCTCTTAACGGTAGGCGAAGGAGATAGGGCAACAGCATCGAAGGTGGGTAGCAAATGGGTCAGACTGGTCGAGCGGCCATGCCAGAGAATCTTGGTCTTCGCCGGGTTCACCTTCAGTCTGCTAGCACGTAGCCAGTTCGACAGAGCCTCCAGACATAAGGTGAAATTGTCTGGTATTGACGTTTCTCCAGGCTCCAGGCGCAGAAGAAGTTGGGTGTCGTCCGCATATTGATAGCAGTCTAGGCTGAAACTCCGAACCAAACTAGCAAGGGGTCTAACGTAGATGTTGAAGAGAAGAGGGGAGAGAATTGCACCTTGGGGTACCCCACATATGCGGGGAGATCTGTCAGAGACTTGATCCATATACTCCACGCATTGGCTCCGGTTTC
The DNA here is from genome assembly GCF_035594765.1 of Anolis carolinensis. Taxonomy (NCBI): domain Eukaryota; kingdom Metazoa; phylum Chordata; class Lepidosauria; order Squamata; family Anolidae; genus Anolis; species Anolis carolinensis. The sequence goes on along the minus strand of NC_085843.1, from coordinate 158,850,255 downwards.
GCAGAAATGAGTTGAACCATTTGAGGGCCTGACCGCGAACTCCGGACATGGCGAGACGGTGAATCAGTAGATCGTAGTCAACGGTGTCAAACGCTGCGGTAAGGTCGAGAAGTACCAGTAGCGCTGATCTGCCGCTATCAGACTGGCGACGAAGTTCATCTGTAATGGCAACCAGGACTGTCTCCGTCCCATGGCCAGGGCGGAAGCCTGACTGGAAAGGGTCCAGGCCGACTGTATCCTCCAGAAATTGTTGCAATTGTCCCAGTACAGCCCGCTCTATCATCTTACCCAAGAATGGGAGGTTGGAGACAGGACGATAGTTGGCAAGGGTCATGGGATCCAAGCTAGGCTTCTTTAGCAAGGGACGAACCCTTGCCTTTTTTAGGTTGTCCGGGAAGACCCCCTGTTTAAGAGAGCCATTGATTATATTACTCAGCGGATCGAGAAGATCTTCCAGGCAGCTCTTCACCAGCCAGGAGGGACACGGATCAAGGGAACAGGTGGTTGGTTTTGCAACAGCCAGGATTCTAGCGACATCTTCCCTGTCAAGCGAAGTAAATCGGTCAAAGATAGGCCCACTAAGCGGCCACAAAGTCTCAAGCTCACTCAAGGTATCAACTGTAGGGGGCAGTTCCTGCCGAAGCACGGTGATTTTATCAGTGAAAAACTTCTGGAATACCTCTGCTGTAAGAGCCGTGGTTGCTGGGTTTTGGACTAAGGGAGCCGGACTTGTCAAAGCACGAACGATTTTGAATACTTGAGCTGGGTGCGATCTAGCAGAGGCTATTAAAGAGGAATTGTAAGATTTTTTAGCATTCTTGATGGCTGATTCGTAGGACCTACGAAAAGCCTTGAAAGCGGACAGTGACACCTCGTCGGGTTTCCGTCGCCACCGATGTTCCAGCCGCTTTCGGCAGGAACAACAGCATGTTGTCTCTTTGCAGGGTTCAAGTCTCAAATTTTCAGATAGAAATTTGGGAAAGAAATTTGGGTAGAAAGTTGGGAGGAAGTGGACATTTTGTTTTCAGCCTGAATGGGGTTTGAGGAACATATGTATATGATCATGTGGAATCTGTACCCCACCATCCTTGCTAACTTATTTGTGGCATTGCTTGTTTAGAAATGCAACTCCTAGCAATCTAAGAGCGGGCCTATTAAATACACATATTGAATCTGACGACTGGTGATTTTGTTGTTGTAGTAGTAGTACCAACTGAGATGGTCTTGGTAATCTATTAAATAGCTGCTGGAAAGGGTTCAAGTATCTTTCATTAAACTAATGAAAATCACTACTTTCATAACAAAACAGTTGCATTTTGAAATCCACCCTGATGGCAAAACTCCACCATCTCTCATTTTGCCTTGGTAAAATTACCATGGATACATACTTCTTAAATAAGATACATTTTAGGGCTTAGGAATGGCTGTTTTAGGTTAAAATGTGAATGTTGGTGGTACTTTCAGAAAGTCTTAAATGCAAAGTGATACTTACTTGGGCAACCAGCAGGCTTTTAAAAACATAGAAGTATCCCTATCAAATCCATTACTCACAAAATTAATTTCTGACAAAAATGGTGATAATTGCTAAGTAAAAGTGGTAAATATGATAGGAAGAATGAAGCTCAAGTTGTCAAAAGACTTTAAAATAATTTCATTGCCTTATCTGGATGGAGCAGAAAGATAAGTAGTTATGGTGTCATTTTGCAATCCTGTGCTATGTGGAGAACTCGATAATCCATCAAAGCTGTCTTTGCTTTTCTGCTCGATTTTAAACAGTCATCAGTGGTAACTTTAAACGGTATGTTCCGTATAATGATTGTCACAGGGCTTTATTTTGCAAGCAGCAAATCATTTCAAGAAAAGATGACTTATACCCGCAACATTTGAATCTACAGTTCCCCGAAATCTGTGGGATTTTAAAGAATACCAATCAAAATCTGATATCTCAGAGTTGTGCACAGCCTTAAAACGTACTGAATCAAATTAGCAAATCTAGCAGTCCACAATTATAATCTTGGATGAAGATACTGGGGACGGAGTCTGTTTCAAACTTGAATGGATGCCACGTCTAAGTGTTCAGCAGCCAAGAGGCACCGGGCGGGTTGCTTAACCCTTTTCAACATACTGCTTTTCTACTAGGACTCCATCCCTCAGGTTGTTTTTCTCTAGTTTCTGAAGAGGACAAGTTCTGCCATGAAGCAAAGTGAGGTGGCTGCCTCAGGCTGAAGATGTTGGGCTGAGGAGCAGGGAATAGCAGAACATTATCACACAATCTGGTCAGTGCTCCCGCTGTGCTAGGTTGCTGCTGCCACCACGAGTGTTGAAGTGAAATTGAACTACCAGATCAGTCAGTTTCTATAAATGGAATGGAGAGATCTTAAATTTTCCATCAGAGAAAATCCCTGGGTTACCTCCCAACAGGCTAGTAGTGAAGCACATACATGAAACAGAAAGAGTACCAAGCTCAGTCCCTGATCTCTTTGGGTAAGGCAGACAGCTTTAAAATAAAAGCAAGAAAAATTTGTAATGAATTCCAATAGAAATGGGTTGCTGTGGGTTTTCTAGGCTGTATGGCCCAGGCTGTGGTGCAGGCTGGTGAGCAGCCAGATGCAACAAATCACTCTGACCAAGAGGTCATGAGTTCGAGGCCAGCTCGGAGCCTTCGTTTGTCTTTGTCTTTGTTCTATGTTAAGACATTGAATGTTTGCCTTATATGTATAATGTGATCCGCCCTGAGTCCCCTTTGGGGTGAGAAGGGCGGAATATAAATACTGTAAATAAATAAATAAATAAATAAATGTTTCAGAAGCATTCTTTCCTGACGTTGTGCCCATATCTATGGCAGGCATCCTCAGAGGTTGTGAGGTCTGTTGGAAACTAGGCAAGTGGGGTTTATATATTTATGGAATGTCCAGAGTGGGAGAAAGAACTCTTGTTTGCTTGAGGCAAGTGTGAATGTTGCAATTGGCCAGCTTGATTAGCACTGAATGGCCTTACAGTGTCAAAGCCTGACTGCTTCCTGTTTGGTAGGAATCCTTTGTTGGGAGGTGTTCGCTGGCTCTCGTTGTTTTCTGTCTGGAATTCCCCTGTTTTCAGGGTGGGAGAAAGAACTCTTGTCAGTTTGGGGTTAGTGTGAATGTTGGAAATTGGCCAGCTTGATTAGCATTGAATGGGCTTGCAGCTTCAAAGCCTGGCTGCTTCCTGCCTTGGGGGAAAGTGTTAGCTGGCCCTGATTATTTCCTGTCTGGAATTCCCCAGTTTTCTGAGTGTTGTTCTTTATTTACTCTCCAGATTTTAGAGGGGTTTTTTAATGCTGGTAGCCAGCATTTTCATGGTTTCTTCCTTTCTGTTGAAATTGTCCACCGAATGGGATCACCAAATGCAGCATTGCCCAAACACAAATCAAGGAACATGAAAGGCACTGCAGACTAATCCAACCAGTGAAGTCAGCCATAGCAGAGCACTTGATGAACCAACCTGGACACAGCATATTATTTGAGAACACAGAAATGCTGGACCACTCTGGCAACCTCCATGTCAGACCACGCAGAGAAGCCACTGAAATCCACAAGCATGTGGACAATTTCAACAGAAAGAAGGAAACCATGAAAATGAACAAAATCTGGCTACCAGTATTTTTAAAAAACCTCTAAAATCAGGAGAGTAAATAAAGGACAACACTCAGAAACAGAAAACAGGGGAATTCCAGACAAGAAACAATCAGGACCACATAACATCTCCTAACAAAGGATTCCCCAGAACAGGAAGCAGCCAGGCTTTGAAGCTGCAAGGCGATTAATGCTAATCATGCTGGCCAATTGCAACATTCACACTTGCCTCAAGCAGACAAGAGTTCTTTCTCCCACCCTGGACATTCCATAAATATATAAACCCCACTTGCCTAGTTTCCAACAGACCTCACAACCTCTGAGGATGCCTGCCATAGATATGGGCACAACGTCAGGAGAGAATGCTTCTGAAATATGGCCATACAGCCCAGAAAACTCACAGCAACTCAGTGATTCCGGCCATGAAAGCTGTCGACAACACATCTGATAGAAATACTGCACACTTCAGGAATAAGACTGAAAGAAGGATGTTTCCTTTGATTAGGAAAAAGGAATAAGGTTCAAAGTGAATTGGGAATGTTGGAAGGAGAATAAAAATATTAAAAAGTGAAGATATGTAACTGAGATCGATTAAAGAAAATACTGAGCAATCTAGATACTGAAGACCAACATTAAGCGAATAAAGGAGATTGAGAGGTAGAAGGCTTTTATGAGATGTGCATACCTTTCACAAAGCACAGAGACTGCACAGCCCCTCATAAAATATAGCTGTGGTTGGAATGCCGGTGTGTCAGTTACTTCAGTTCTCCCCCACCTTCACCTATGGACATTTGCAGTGAAATAAAACCTTAGAAGATACTGTTTTTGCAAACCAGGCTATCCGGAATTTCAGTTGTGGTCACCTGGGAGGGAATCAGCTCTGAAAGCCCATGAATATTTTGCAATGGCATCCCTAAGATGGGTGTCACCTAGTGTGGAAACTCCTATGCCGTTTCATAATATTGTAGCTAAAATTCCAGAAAAATTATCAAAACCAGTGCCTATTAAAAGAAAACTCATTAGCAACAACAACAACAACAACAACAACAACAACAACAACAACAAAAACGAAACAGTTTATGCTGCAGATAAAGCCATATAACTTGTTATTATAATTGTTTAATAATGACAGATCTGACAGGAGCTCATGTGAAGGTTCAAAAGATGATTGAACATAAGCCCTGTGGGTATATTGATATAATTCATATAAGTTAAAGATGGGTTTTACGAAAAATGTACTTGTGATTATATCTGATTAGAAGTATATGTTTATTTCAGTAAACAATACATACATTGGGTTGCTGTGAGTTTTCCAGGCTGTATAGCCATGTTCCAGAAGCATTCTCTCCTGATGTTTCGCCCACATCTATGGCAGGCATCCTCAAACATTGTGAGGTCTTTTGGAAACTAAGCAAGGGAGGTTTATATATCTGTGGAAGGTCCAGAGTGGGAGAACCAGAGAAGTCAGCTATTGCAGAGTACTTGATGAACCAACATGGACACAGTATATTATTTGAGAACACAGGAATGCTGGGCCACTCTAGCAACTATGATGCACATGCACATGAGCAATTTCAACAGAAAGGAGGAAACCATGAAAATGAGCAAAATCTGTCTACTAGTACTAAAAAACTCTAAAATCAGGACAATAAATAAAGAACAATACTCTGAAAACAGGGAAATTCCAGATATGAAACAATCAGGGCCTGCTAACACCTCCCAACAAAGGATCCTCCCAGGTAGGAATTAGCCAGGCCTTGAGATGCAATGCCATTAAATGCTAATCAAGGTGATTAATTACAAAATTCATATTTGCCTCCAACAGACAAGAGTTCTTTCTCCCACCCTGGACCTTCCACAGATATATAAGCCTCCCGTGCTTAGTTTCACTACTCTGAGGATGCCTGCCATAGATGTGGGCAAAATGCCAGGAGAGAATGCTAATGGAACATAACCATATAACCTGGAAAATTCACAGCAGCCCACTGATTCCGGCCATGAAAGCCTTCGACAAGGCCATTAAATGCTAATCAAGGTGATTAATTAGAACATTCATACTTGCCTCCAACAGACAAGAGTTCTCTCTCCCACCCTGGACCTTCCACAGATATATAAACCCCTCTTGCTTAGTTTCCAATATTCTTCACTACTCTGGGGATGCCTGCCATAGATGTGAGTGAATTGTCAGGAGAGAATGCTTCTGGAACATAGCCATACCACCCGGAAAATTCACAGCAGCCCACTGATTCCGGCCATGAAAGCCTTCGACAACACAATACATACTTTTTCACTGAAACGCTTCACAAAAATTATACGGACAGTCATTTTGGTGTCCTCCCGTGACACTTGGTTAAGTTATTTATTGTTGATTTATTTACCACACTTACACCCCACCTTTCTCACCCCAAAGGAGACTCAGGGTGGCTTTACGAAGGCAACAATTAGATGCCGCATATATGTATACGTATCATAAATAAATAAATGCATTCAAATCAATACCAATTAAAATATAAACATTAAAACGTCAATTAAAACATCAATTAAAATCCAGGTCGTATTCCAGGGCTTATCTGAGTCATCATTATGTTATTTATAGTCTCTTATGGCCCTGTCTTTTGTCCCCACCAGTTGTGCTTGCAAGGGAGGTGGGACTGAGAGCAGCCACCCCGCACCCCCTGCATGATACTATAGCCACGTTACCTTGGAATTTTACTGAATTGGATACAAATTCCCAGTAAGAAGAGACCAGTATAAAAAAGAGACTGAATGTCAGAAAGTCTGCAATGAGATTTTACTTCTTCAAGTAGCCATTGGCCTATTTTGGCCAAAAAATATTTGTTTGGCTTTCTTCAAAGCTGTTAAAAGAAAAAGAGGGAAAATAATAAATAATAAACTAAGCCCCGGATGGCTCAGCAGATTAAATCGCTGAGCTGCTGAACTTCCTTACTCAAACACATGTAGAGGGTAGGAAGTTTTAGAAACCAAGAAGTGAAGGGTAGTTCAGTATAGATGTGTTGGATGTCTTCAAGACTCTATGTACTTGGTGGCACAGTGGGGTAAACCGCTGTGCTGTTGAACTTGCTGACTCAAAAGTCGGTGGTTCGAATCCAGGGAGTGGGGTGAGCTCCCGCTGTTAGCCCCAGCTTCTGCCAATCCAGCAGTTCAAAAACATACAAATGTGAGTAGATCAATAGGTACTGCTCCGGTGGGAAGGTAATGGCGCTCCATGCAGTCATGTCGGCCACATTACCTTGGAGGTATCTATGGACAATGCTGGCTCTTTGGCTTAGAAATGGAGATGAGCACCAACCCCCCTAGACTTAATGTCAGGGGTAAACCGTTACCTTTACCTAATAAATATGTAATTACTATTATACATAAGGTATAAATCAAAGAAATACAATGTTTATGTGTGAATGTGTGCCTCATGGCTGTGGGTTTGACCGGGGTGCAAGAACTCCTGAAGACACACAAAGAAGGATGTCTGATATTGACTCTAGTTAGTTCTGGAGAAGACCATTGGCATTACTGAATCCCACATTACAGAAAGCCTGGCCAATTTTTGCTTTTAGCATAGCTGCTTGGCAACCTTGGGGTTAAAGCTAATTTGATAAAATTAATTCAGAATTTAATTCATTAATGTTAATTGTTTCAGAAAAAATAATAAAATTAGTTATCCACATTAACTGTTAATAACACATTAGTAACACACCGAGTTTTTTGAATTATTTAACAAAGCAATGAATATTACTAAAAACAGTCAAAATGGTTCTCCAAAGTTACCCCCAGTACAGAATTAAAATAATATGGGATGTAATATTGCTCAACCTGCTAATGTCATGGTATTTAACAATTTAAATAACAACCTCTTAAAGTCATTGTCAATTTTTAAAAAATGAATTAGGTGTAGCAAATGAATTTTAACTGTAATTGTTTCCATGCTGTGGTTCTTGGCAGATATCTCAGAAAGCTAATATGAAATCTGCATGAGAGGCTCCCCACTTTGAACTGGGAGACAAGGAGTTCCTGCAGTAAAGTGTTGCAGTGCTTCTTTGCAGACGTCTTAACATTACACTGTGCTCCATTCTACATCATTAAATAAATAATGGTTTTCATGTGAAGATAACCGATTTTAGTGTTTTTGTATATTTATGATTTATTTTGTGTTCATGCATTGAATGTTTGCCGTATATATGTTGTGCTCCACCCTGAGTCTTCTTCCAGGTGAGAATATGAGTGAGCTTTAGAGCTCCAAGGATGCTTTGGGGCATCCTCCTGACTTTGGATAACATGCAGCAAGGCTGTGTTAAGGCACCTTGACAAATGTGTAGGGCAAATCAGTTCTATGTGCCACAAAGTTAATTCAGACTCCACCCTATCTCCTTTGGCCTGTGTAGATGGACCCCGATTTAACCCAAATGAAACATACTTCTCCATGGCTATCTGCCCATGTTATGATGGAACTAATTAGGATGGCCACCACCAAGATGGCCACACCAATTTCTTTCAAGATCCAGTTTCAGTGAAGATCAAGAGACTGAAAACAGAATGCTAGCAATAAAAGAAAACGGTCCTTGTTGTGACTGTGCCTTCGGGGATTATGGTTGATGGGGATGGAATTCGAAGAGGAAGAAAAAACCCTCGTGATGAGGGTTCACTGGAGGAGTTGCGCAGGAAGCGACTTAGAGAGCTATATGGGGAATCTTCTGAGGAAGATTCAGATGGGGAGATGGATGCTGAGGAACAGGTGGTGGCTGGGGAAGCGGGCACTGAATGGGCACAGCCACCGGAGATGTCTGGGGATTTGGGGTCTATGGATACTTCTGAACCTGGGGTTTCTGCAGGAGCTGATCCCAATTGGGATGCTTGGAGAAGGGAGGATGGTTCTTTAAGTGTTCATGGGGCTAAGTATGGGCAGGATGATTGGGACTCCGACGAATTGCTAGGTACTCCAGATCCACGAGCTCTAGCTGTGTGGAGCTCAGACTCTGAGTAGATTTGGGACACCTGGTGTTTGGGTGTGTTTGGTCACCCAGGAGGAAGGGGAATAAAATGGGAATGTTTGGCCACTGCACTTTGCGTGTGGCAAGGTGTTGCTGAGGCGCCATTGGGATCTCTGTGTTTCCATGAAGACTGGACTTGGACTATGATTTGAATCTGCTGTTATCACCTAGCTTGGCTCTCGCTGTGTCTTATCATGGACCTGTTTTGGATGACTGCACCCTCTTCAGACCTTGGATTGGAATTTGACCTTGCTACTGCCTTCGCCCTGTGATTGATGACTACTATCGGCTTTTGACTCCTGGCTTGCTCTTTGGACACCGCTGTTATCTCCTGACCTGACCTTGGAATCCCGGACGACGTCTTTTCACCATCCTTTTGGAGCCTTCGGCTTTATCCACATTGTGGAAGCAGTCTACTGCATTCTTAGTTTGTTTGTTTGTTTCCTGACCAATTTGGTTTTTTCTTTTGGGAACTGTTCCTTTGAAAACTACAGAGCCGGCTGGCAGGGCTTGGACTCAGAAAGTGCAGTTTGCACTAAGTTTGTTTAGCTTTGTTTTTACCTGCTTGTGTTGCTGAATTATATTTTTGTTTGAACTGCTCTTGAAGCGCTGATAGTGAAGTGTTTCAAGGTTTTTTCTGTGTTAACATTACTTTTTGGCTTATCTGCTGAATAAACTCTATTTTTGTTCGCTAATTGGCGTCTGACTCTTGACAGTCCTAGTGGTTAACTAGTGCAATATTGCTTAAGCACTTTAACACTTTGACTGTAACTCCTGAATAATACTGTATATGCTCGAGTATAAGCCTAGTTATAAACAGCGGCCAAACAAGAGTCAAAGAACATGAAAGACACTACAGACTAATTCAACCAGAGAAATCAGCCATAGCAGAGCACTTGATGAACCAGCCTGGGCACAGTATATTATTTGAGAACACAGAAATGGTGGACCACTCCAACAACTATCATGTCAGACTACACAGAGAAGCCTTTGAAATCCACAAGCATGTGGACAACGTCAACAGAAAGAAGGAAACCATGAAAATGAACAAAATCTGGCTACCAGTATTAAAAAACTCAAAAATCACAACAGTAGATGGGAAGCAACACTCTGAGGACAGAGGAGCCCCAAGGATGGCTAATGACTGAACAAAGGATGCCCCCCAGGCAAGAGACAAACCTTTCCAATGCTAATTAGGGTGATTAACTGAAACATTAATGCTGGCTTCCAACTGACAAAGGACTCTTGTCATACCCTGGACTCTCCACAGATATATTTTTTTTTCCTTTCCTTGCCTAGTTTATCCATGCCTCACAACCTCTGAGGATGCCTGCCATAGATGTGGGTGAAACGCCAGGAGAGAATACTTCTGGAACATGGCCACACAGCTCGGAAGGCATACAACAACCCTATAAGCCTAGTTTTTCAGCCCTTTTTTTAGGACTGAAAAAGCCCCTGTCGGCTTATACTCAGATGAGGATCCTGGTTGGCTTATATTTGGGTCAGCTTAAACTCGAGAATATATGGTACATTTATTTTTTCTCTATTAATATTGGTATTATTACATTTATTATTTTACTCTATTATTTTTGCTACTATTACATTTATTTTACTCTATTTTTATTATTATTGATACATTTATTATTTCACTCTGATCTTATTATTTTTATTTATTATTATTATTCTACTCTATTATTATTAAAAGGATACATAAGCACATTCACATTGAAGAAGATGAGAATAATGATTTAATCAGAGTTAGACACTCTTATCTTAAATTAGAGCTTGATGTAAATATTCAAAAACATTTAACCTAGTGATGCCTCAATTAATGTAATTTTTGGTATCTATTTTTATTTCTGAAATTTACCACTCTTGGCTTATACTTGAGTCAATGATTTCCCAGTTTTTTGTGGTAAAATTAGATGCCTTGGCTTATATTCGGGTCGGCTTATACTCGAGTATATATGGTAATTTTAAAAGAAATCAGTGCACACAGGTTACATTGGAGAAAGGCAATTTCCAAACACTTCTTCCCATCCCTAGTGGTGAAAAACACAAAAATATATCCTCCAATAATCAAAACAGAGACTTCTGTGGCCAAGCAATATTAGAGTGTGGTCAAGATGGCAATAATTCACCTATGTAACATGATTTTTGTACGTGAATTATAAATGTCATTTCCTAATTGGTTATATCATACAAACATTTTTTTTATTTATTTATTTATTTATTTATTTACAGAACTTTTACCCCGCCTTTCTCAACCCCAGAGGCGACTCAAGGCGGCTTCACAACTTAGGCAACAATTCAATGCCTTTAAAAACAGAGTACAATAAAACAACAACTTAAAAAAGGGCCGTGCTGTGGCACAGGCGGGTTAGCAGCCAGCTGCAATAAATCACTCTGACCAAAAGGTCATGAGTTTGAGGCCAGTCCGTGTCGGGGTGAGCACCCGACAATTAAAAATAAAAAATATATCCCCTGCTTGTTGCTGACCTATGCAACCTGAAAGATAGTTGCATCTATCAAGTAGGAAATTTAGGCACCACTTATATGTGGGGAGGCTAATTTAAGACACCATAAAAATCATCCAGCCACCATTGGAATGAGGAAGTGCCGTCACTGTGGATGATGAAGCAGCTGCTCCCCCTGTGGGTATACCCTCAGGAAGCTGGAAGCTGGAGAATGTTTAAATTGCCTCTGTGTCTGTCTCTGTTCTATGTTATATGGCATTGAATGTTTGCCTTATATGCGTACAATGTGATCCTCCCTGAGTCCCCTTCGGGGTGGGAAGGGCGGAATATAAATACTGCAAATAAATAAATAAATAAAATACTAAAATACAATCAAAAACAATTAAAAGCATTTGAGTCCATACAATAGGATAAATCATGTGATCCATAGGTGTAGTCCAGGGCCGTTCCATTGGTCAGTTACACATCTTTTGTATCTCATATTATTGCACCAGATTTCCGAAGGATTGGTCAAAGAGCCACGTCATCACTTTTTTACAGAAGGTCAGGAAGGAGGTGGCTGATCTAATCTCCCTGAGTCGAGGGGCTACCACCAAGAAGGCCCTGTCTCTCGTCCCCACCAGTTGTGCGTGCAAAGAAGTCGGGATCGAGAGCAGGGCCTCCCCAGGCAGCCTTATACTCTAAGATGGTTCATAGAGGGAAACTTTGTTGCAGTCTGTACACTGAAAAGTTTAAAATGGCACATTTTCATTAAGGAAAATTGCAAATGATGTGCCTAGACTGAAGAAAAGAATAGCCATACCCTCAGCCACAAAAACAACGTTTCTGGAGTATAACAACTACAGTAGAGTCTCACTTATCCAAGCCTCGCTTATCCAAGTTTCTGGATTATCCAAGCCATTTTTGTAGTCAATGTTTTCAATATATCGTGATATTTTGGTGCTAAATTAGTAAATACAGTCATTACAACATAACATTACTGCGTATTGAACTATTTTTTCTGTCAAATTTGTTGTATAACATGATGTTTTGGTGCTTAATTTGTAAAATCATAACCTAATTTGATGTTTAATAGGCTTTTCCTTAATCCCTCCTTATTATCCAAGATATTCACTTATTCAAGCTTCTGCCGGCCCGTTTAGCTTGGATAAGTGAGACTCTACTGTACTTTCACAGTAAGTAACACACAAATAAACAGAAAATAACAACTTTAAATGAACCCAGAACTGATAAACATTGGCAATTAAGGTGTAATTTGCCCTAAAATCTCAGAAGAGGTATGATATCATCTCCATTTGTCTCAAATGTACCTATTGGGAACACTGGCCCCAGTGCATAAACCCCCTCCTGTATACCATATGGGATACATGATAATTCCATTTTGTGTAGCCTACAAAAGATGTTAGTTATTACCTTACTGCTATTATAAAAGAACTTCTCTTAATTTGCCAAGATGGGTGATCATTATTCAATTTATTTGATTTCCCTAAGCTTAGTTTTCCAGTGGCACTGAACTTCTGGTTCAGTGCTGCTTATTTGGATTACGCTGCAGTGTCTGTGTTAGATAAGTTAGAGGATTGTTTTTTAAAAAGTTTTGCGCTTTTAAGATGAATACATCTCAAAATTAGCCACATGGAACTTGGAGCCTTGTTATTGCTTTCAGTTTTTTTTTTTTTTTCTGGTTGGCTCTGGTGCACATTACCTCAAACCAAGCCTCGTACATGTGTTTTCCAGTTTAACTGATATTTTCCAGCATTAGCTTATAATAACCACATGGAAGACTTTCACATCGGCAGAGTTCCTGTTAACTATTTAATTCGGTGAACCGAGATTACAGAAAACATTTACTAACACCTGTATGTTGAAAATGTTTACTCTGAGTAGTAGCATTGACTTTTTTTCAATATCAAGTGCATAGCACATTTGCAATATATCTCTTCCGACTGAAAAGTATTCTAGATAAACATCAATGAGATTTTTTTTGAAAAAATAGGTAATAAACCACAGTATTCAGCAAACATTAAACAAGTTCTAATCCCTAGTTTGAAAAGACGTACTATTTACAAGCTAATGATGTACATTTCCAATTATTTTTCTTTTTTCTCTTTAATAAAGCACCTGAACCTTTTGCACCTTTGCAGTGTTACTATGTATACATTAAGTGATAGTTGTTCCATTTAAATCCATTACAGTTTCTGGTTGTAGCATAACAAAATGCGGAAAAGTCAAAGGAAGACAGTGAATACATCTACAAGGCATGATTCATTACAAGAAAATAGTTCATGTTGCAGTAGTTCAGGTGAATAGAAGAAAACCTCTGCGCATGTATGCAGTAGTCAATTTGGAAACTCATTTGCTTTACAGAGTTTCTCTCATCTTTGATTATTAGCACACACAACGCCTTTTTTACAATGATTGACGGATGTGGACACTTGATACAGAGTTTCCACTATATCATGGTCGTATTGGGAGCCAGTTTGACCCAAACTGAAAACCTTTGGATCTGGGTGCTGCTGCCTAACTACGTGAAACAATGTATTCCTGGGCTGCTTTGAGTGCTCAAGCCCTGGTCAGACCATGTTCACCTCAACTAGCAAATAGATCCTCTAGATCAATGGTTCTCAACCTGGGGTCCCCAGATGTTTTTTGGCCTACAACTCCCAGAAATCCCAGCCAGTTTACCAGCTGCTAGGATTTCTGGCAGTTGAAGGCCAAAAACATCTGGGGACCCCAGGTTGAGAACCACTGCTCTAGACAGAAATAACAGTAAGGATATCATATTCTAGTTCTGTGGTTTTCACCCTGTGGGTCTCCAGGTGTTTTGGCCTACAACTCCCAGAAATCCCAGCCAGTTTACCAGCTGTTAGGATTTCTTGGAGTTGAAGGCCAAAACATCTGGGGACCCAGAGGTTGAAAACTACTGTTCTAGTTAAACCTAACTTGAATAACAAGGAGCTATTTTTCACCTTTTTGTGCCATGGCTACTTTTTGCGGAATCCTAGTGTTCGTAGTCTGAGGAAAACACTAATTCTCTCTGTCTGAAAATTCTTGATAACTTCCATAAACTTCAGAATTTCAAAGGATGTTGCCATTGTGGTTAAAGTGGAACCATAGCATTGAATGGGCTCAAGATCTTCCTGGACTCTGGTTAGTAGGGTGTTTGCTTTTCTTTATTTGTCCCAGTGTCCTGATTTGCCCTTTACTCTAGACTAGAGCAGTGGTTCCCAACCTTTGCTCCTCCAGGAGTTTTGCGCTTCTGCTGCCACAATTCCTAACAACTGGTAAACTGGCTGGGATTTCTGGGAGTTGAAGTCCAAAACACCTAGAAGATCAAAGGTTTGGAACCACTGTTCGAGACTCTTGTCTTTTCCTCAGTCTTGTTCCCTGGTTTGTCTTTTTTACTTGGCTTGCCCTTTGGTCTTGACCTCCACCTTTATCCCACAGATCCAAATTTCTTGTTCATCTCAAACTGCTGCCTCTGATGTAGTCCTGACAGTGGTTCAGGGTAGCCAAACACAGTCCTTTTCATGAATTGAGAGGTTTTCCAGAAGTAAGCACAAAGTATGACATGCATTTACATATGGAAATTGTGGATTCCTCTCCCACTCCCCGGGATCTAACAAAATAATCCTGGTGGCAATTGAACCTGATTTTGACAACATGGTGATGCGTATGGCATAAACTGGAATTTCTTGAATCTATATTGGTTGAAATTTCACCTCCAAAGGTGCTGCTACACTTGTAATAATTGTAGAGGTAACAGGAGGATATTAGCTTTTACAATAATAATTCGACAACAAAAAGTATCAAGTAGACCAACAATGAATCTGTGAGGTGCTTACATCATTACACAACAACCAGGCTGGATTGTGTTGGAAGTGTACAGCTGTTGAGGAGATAAGATATAAATAGACTGAAAGATGTTGCAAGCAAGTTAGAATAAACCTCTCTTCAAATCTTTGCAAGGTAGATGTCTGAGAGATCCAGACATTGGTTTTTCCCCCAGGACCAGAGAAAGTCCCTTGATGACTTTCAGAATTTGGAACTTCTTCCTCCCTTGTTGTCTTGTTGGCAGGTGAACACCGTTTTCTCACAATTTTCTAATGCTGGTGGAACAGAGTCCCACAGAGGTCTTCCCACGGTGTACAGCAACTTCCAGTGGCTCTGCATGCAAATCTCTCTCAACAGCATGCGAAAACAGAGATAAAAGTCCATTTTGAGGAGTTGGGTATTCTCTTGACTCCTGATTGAAGACAGCATGCAGAAGTGGGGAAAAGCCAGAAGAGGACCGGGAAATGTCATGGGATGGCTTGCCATCCCCAAAGACGGACCTTGTGGTCACATCCCCACTATTAAGAATGCTTCCCTCCACTTCCCTCCTTCCCTCATACCCATGGGATATGGTCTTAGGACAGTGGTTTTTCAACCTCTGGGTCCCCACCTGTTTTGGCCTTCAACTCCCAGAAATCCTAACAGCTGGTAAACTGGCTGGGATTTCTGGGAGTTGTAGGCCAAAACACCTTGAGACTCACAGCTTGAGAACCACTGTCTTAGGGGATGTCTTGTTTGACAGGAGAGTGTTCACTTTTCTAGGCTTTTTGTTTATATAGAAATTACCATCTACTCTGCCTTCTAGATATTCTACCATACTACAGACTGCATGCACGCCCACACACACTTTCTTCAGCCATTACATTATTTATTATATAGGTTATTATTATTATATAGGTTCTCTGCCTAAAAATATTCCAGGGGCAGAGTTGAGAAGCTGCAAACGTTAAGCAATCAGCCGACATCCAGAAGGAGAATTTTGGATTACAGTATATAGCCTGCTTTTTTATCCCAACACTTCCTATGGAAATTATTCCCAGATTTGCAATTTACTTTTTGCATATGGATACGTTTTGCTGATGCCAAATTATATGTGATTTGGTCATGAAGAGGAAGCCTGACCCTTTATTTGCTTGAGTGAGACATTGACCTGAGTACAGAAGCAAATCACACTGTGGAGAGTCATTGCTCTGTCTCCAAGGGCCTGATCATGCAAGGTGCTGAGAGCCCCTGATCTTTTGCTAAGTCAGCACTCAACACATTATGGAAAAAGGACGGTAACTTTTTCCAACCAGCCCTCCAAACTCTGACTTGAATGTGCATAGCAATTAACTGATAAAATAATGTTGCTCCTCCTTGCCCCCCTTTACTGCCACCTTGACAGGCCTGTTTCTCGGTATCATAACTATTTATGTTTTATCACATTTTCACATGCAAAATGTGTGGCAGTGTTTTCCCCAGGATCAGATTGATGAAGCAAAGTTCAAAGCCAGACATGCAGCAAAAGAGACAAAGGTTTAGTAATGAGCTTGAAATTTACAAAACACAGAAGCAAATATGGCTTTAATACATGATGTGACCCTTTATAGGGCTTGAAATTACTCTTCAAAAATCATTCTGGCTCGACTTCAGAGCACAGTGTATTGTGGGATACCACAGATTGACTTTGAGTAGTGGGTTGGTATTGCAGGAATTTTTTAATTTCCTGTAACTCACAACAATTCTCTTCCCGTTAGACCTTTGGAATGATCTTGCTACAGTCCTTTGCTGAACAGTTTGGCTTCACAAATGCAAATCTAGATGGAGCAAAACATTAAATATGAAATTATGCACTTATTACATCAACATTTGAACATCTATAAACTATAATTTTAAGACATGCTTTTAAAAATGTGAACTAGAATAAAAAAGTAGCTGAAAGTGGCAATTGTATACTCACTTACCTGGGAGTAAACCCCACAAAGCTTAATGAGGTTTATATCTGAGTAGATATATAGAGGGTTGCATAGTAAATTCAGTTTACAGGAGGGGAGGATATAATATAATATAACTAATATATGTGAATTGTTTTAAACAATTTTTGCAAAAAACTGAAAATGTATCTGACGTGCATTAAAAATATCCAATCAATATAAACTTATTTTTATTTATATAGGAAGATAACTAGAATACTGTAGCTTTTTGAATACCGTAAAAACAGTGAGAAAGATGAGAAAAATCCTGCTGAAGTTCATTTTTTCTTTTTACACAACAGGGCAATTCACTATGGATTGGATCCTCATTTGTTGTAGTGCACACACAAGGGATGAGTCTGCTTATTTATCTCTTCATCTGAAACATCCATTCATTCGTCTTGTGATCCTCAATATTTTTTTTGCAGCTGACTGAAATTAATGTATTTATAAATGAAACTCAAAACAATGTTTTATATTACAATCTGTTGAAAGGCATTGGAGAAGGACCTAATCGTGACAGTGGGGATTTAGAATATCTCAGATTCATTTCCTGGCATTTCCATTGGAAAGATTGGGTAGCACACTATGTGACCAATCTTCGCCTGACATCCTGGAGACACAGTATAGACAACATTGAACTAGGTGAATGAAGAGTCTGACATGCTTGATACAAAGGCAGCTTTTGAGGATGCAAAAATTAGATGTAGCTTTATTCTCCAACTCCATGATCAGTCAAAGCTCGAATAAGTTATTTCCTTTGGATAAGTTTTTCTTTCGAATCATTGAGCTCTCAAGGGTAAGCTCTGCCCAAGATTTATTTAATACTCGCTTAGGTACCCATTGTTGCCCGGATTATTTGAAAAAGTCAGTTTTTAATTGTACAAAGCACATAAGGTTGTGGATTAAAAGCAAAAATCAACTTGCATTGAATGGATTTGTATATAGAAGAGGCATATCAGCTAAATTATTTTCATTTCATAAAACTTTAGTCCAAATTGGGTATGAATCGATATCTACAAGAATCTCGAAGGTGAGTTATGAGTTTTGGTTTTATAGAAATGATATAGCACTAGAAGTGCTTATTAAATGGTAAGGTAATTTTATTTTAAATGTCTGTGGAAAATATTATTTGGAAATAATACTTGAATGATTCAAAGTGAAATCAGCGAAGTAGGCTAGAATCCTTCAACAACAACCCATAGTAAAGTAAAAGGCAGAAACTGATGCTAGTGACAAAACTATAAATAAGCAGGCAACGTTTCATAACATATGAGCCAGGAATATCCCAAACTTTTGAAAAATGAGGGAAAAAAACCTAATGGAATTAAAAATATTTTCTTATATTTTCCTGGAGAGAATCAAGTAAATCAGACAAAAATACCCATGGTGATTTTGTACTGGGCAACTTGCCTTTTCATCACAACCATATTCATAAATATTGAATGCAGTGCTTAGTACTCCATCTATAGGACCAGATCCAATGTGATACTAGATTTACTTAATCGTAGTGCACGAAAGAGCAGAGATGGGATACTTATTGTGCAAATTGTTACAGCATGAAACCAACTCTAGAAATTTCCATTAGTCTGACAGACTTTATACAATGATACTGGTACAATGATACAAGCTCTACAAATCTTCAGAGTCTTTCATAGACTTCCTGAAACTCAATTGTTTTCGAAAAGTACATGTGGTTTGGCTTCCCAAAGTATCAGCTGTTGTACCCAACCAAAATACTCCAAAACTTAGATGGACTTTGGATGCACTCACCATATTTTTTACAAAAAGGAATAAGACAGCCTTTAATGCATACAAATTGTGGCTAGTGGCTTCCATGTTAATGGGGGCAATGAAATTATTCATTGAGATTTTAAAATTGTATTTTTAAATTGTTTTAACTAAGTGTATTTGTGGCGAAGTGTGTTAATGGTGGCGAAGTGTGTTAAAGCGCTGAGCTACTGAACTTGCAGACCGAAAGGTCCCAGGTTCAAATCCAGGGAGCGGAGTGAGCGCCCGTTGTTAGCTCTGGCTTCTGCCAACCTAGCAGTTCGAAAACATGCCAATGTGAATAGATTAATAGGTACCACTTCAGCAGGAAGGTAACAGCGCTCCATGCAGTCATGCCGGCCACATGACCTTGGAGGTTTATATGGACAGCGCCGGCTCTTCGGCTTAGAAATGGAGATGAGCACCAACCCCCAGAGTCAGACATGACTGGACTTAATTTCAGAGGAAACCTTTACCTTTTTACCTTGGGTCCCACGTTGAGAGAAAAGCTGCATATAAATAAATAAACAAATAGGTAGATAAAGTCTGAACTGTATAAGAAGCAATTAAGGGCAGTGAATGCTTTCTCGAGATTCACCTCCCTTTAAAACAGTTGTTCCCAACCATTTTTGACCAGGGCCCATTTGACCAGGGACCACTTAGACCAGGGACCACTTGAACAGAGACCACTTTGACCAGGGACCACTCTGACCACGGACCACTCGCCAACATTAGTACCAAAAGAGTTACAAATCAGTTTTTGCTCAATTTTAGATTCTGTTTGTTTATTTGGGGTGCTAATTCAGAAAATTGCATTGGATAGATCACATCAGCTCTAGTTTCTGATATAGAATATATGCCATCCAGTAGTCGCCATCTGCTTGCCCACAGAAAACCATACTTAATAATCTAGAGCTGATTTGGTCTATCCAATGCAATGGCAGCTCTGTGGAAAGGAGCAGAAATAAAATAAATAAAATAAAATAAATAATGAGGAAGGAAGTTCACAGACCAGATTTTTGTTCTCGTGGCCCACTACTGGACCGCAGCCCACAGGTTGGGAATCACTGCTTTAAAATCTGGAAGAAAACCCAAAGTTAATACACAGCTCTGTGAATATGAAAGTCATCAGGTGCCACTGGTGAAGACAAGTCATATTCTTCATTCCAGAAGAAGCATTGTTTTCATTCCTGGCTTAACAGGCTTAATATGTAATTTTCTCATTGATCATCTTCCATATTCCTTCCCAAAACATCTGGGGACTCACAGGTTGAGAACTACTGGCATAAGCATTCAAGACCACCATCAAAACTGGCTTTCTCACTGAAATTGTCTGCAGTTGCAGATTCCATTGTTGGGTTTCACAATGAAAAACCTTTTAGTGGTATGGAATTTTAGTCTACCTAAAAATACTGAATTTAAACAATGAACTTGAAGGAACTGGGGGTGGTGATGGCCGACAGGGAGCTCTGGCTTTGTGGTCCATGAAGTCACAAAGAGTCAGAATCGACTATGTGAACGAAGAATAATAATAATAATTATTATTATTATTTAAACACTAGGGTTGTCCAAATTTTCGTTATGTTTCTTGTTTCGTAATTATTTCGGATTGTTCTCGTTTTTTGAAACGAGTATTGAAACGTTTTCCCTGGGCGCAACTGGCAATGTAATTCGAACCATCGTTGACCCATTCTCTAATTGTTTCTTAAAATTTTCGTTAAATTTTTTCCTTCCAAAATTTTTTTAAATTTTTTTTTGTTTCTGCAACCTAACATGAATGGAAGCCTAGCACAGCCTAACATGGCTACCGCTCCCTGGCCAATCAGAGACTTCCACGATGGCTGAAAAAGGTGGGGGCTAGCGTCCTCCGCCTCCACGTGGAGGATCTCTATAAAAATCCCCTCCCAAACTGAGCCAAGCCATTCTGGGCTAGGATACCGAGGAGAGAGGGTGGTTCGCACGCGCTGGGAAGCTGCTTGCTTGCTTGGGGGAAAGAGGGCTAAGTGACTGTTCTGGCTATAGGGGGTAGAGTGTCTGTCTGTTGTTGCTGGTTCGATATTGTGGGTTTTTTTTGGGAAATTGGCTTGGGGCTTGTGGCAGAGTCCTTGCTGTGGCTTTAGGGAGCTTTTATTTTCCAAGGGACGTCTGCATTCCTGCAAGTGCAGAGCTTGGGGTGCTTTACTTTTCTACTCCAGAAGGAGTCCCTTTGCCTTTCTGTTTTCTTTTTTGGAATTTAGCAATCACCACATCAGCCCTTCTTTGCAATCCTGAAAGGGGGGGGGGACTTGAAAATAATAGTTTCCAAAGGACGTCTGCGTTCCTGCAAGTGCATTGCTTCCCTCCCGCTCCGTTTGTAATCCCAAGCCCCCGGGCTGAGTGTTATTGCAGCAATCACAAAGACACACATTGTTTTCAAACCTAAAGGGTAGATTGGAAGAAATAGTTTCCAAAGGATGTGGGGCAGCCGCCAAGGCATTGCTTCCCTCACGCTCCATTTCTATTCCCAAGCCTTGGGCTGAGTTTTATTTCTGCAATCACAAAGTCAGACATTGATTTGATTCAATAGAGGGTCCACAGCAATTTATAGATTCCAAAGGACGTTGCCAATCCTGTCAAGGCATTGCTTGGTGTGTGCTGCATTTCTAATCCAAAGTCTACACAAGTAGAAGAGGGACTTTTACAGTGATAAGAACCCAATTGAACAAGAAATAAGACTTTCAAACCAGGAACAGGTTTCTTCAAATATTGAAAAATAGTGTATTATAAAAAGTTATGAAAATTCGCCAAAAATCATTGGAGATAGGAAACATTCTGCAATTTGTTGAGCAAAGAGTGTGGAATGTGTTCTCCCACTGTACCAAATTTGATGAGAATAGCTCAAGAAATGAGGGCGGGAGACCCCCAGAAAAGCCCCCCCCGGTTTCCTGTTTTTTGGCAATTGGGCATGCGCGTCCGCCATTTTAGAAACATTTTAGAAACATTACGAATTTTCGGAAATATCCGAAAATTTTGGGTGAAAAATTAAGAAATAATTTCTATATCGAAGAGCCGGCACCCCCTACTTTAGAAAAGAGAATTGAAACATTTTTTCCATCGATCGGACAAGCCTATTAAACACATTAATAAGTTGGCTGAGAAATCCCTTAGTTATACTGTTAATATTGCATGCCTTCAAGTCATTTACAACTTACGATGACCTTAAGGAAAATCCATTATGGGGTTTCTGAGCTTAAGAGTGTGCAGCTTTCCCGAATTCACCCAGTCGCTTTTAATGGCCAAACAAGGATTCAAATCCTGTTCTCCAGAATTGTAGACAAACCACTATACCACATCGGCTCTCCTTTAACTATACACTGCTAAATTAGCCCTTGAATCCTTTATCATTGCCTTCACCTTTTATTACCAAATGTAGGTGTTGTCGAAGGCTTTCATGGCTGGAATCACTGGGTTGCTGGGTGTTTTCTGGGCTGTAGGGCCATGTTCCAAAAGCATGTTCCAGAAATGTCAAGAGAGAATGCTTCTGGAACATGGCCATATGGCCTGGAAAACTCACAGCAACCCAAATGTAGGTGTTTATCCATTCACCACTCATTCTTTTTCTTCATTGTAGAAATTGTTTAATAGTGCATCTTTAATGTTTCTACTACAGAATTTGTCTATATCCATCAATTCAAAAGGAATTTAATAGTTAATTTCATCTGTTTTTATTAAAACAAAAATAGCATGTAGTTCTGAGTTTTTACTTTGTGTGATTCTGTGCAAAGATACAAATGTTCTTCCACTAACCTCCCTCTGTGTGTGCGCGCACACACACACACTGCTTCAAAATTATTAAAAATGCATGCTGTTGGGAAATTCCATAGAAACTATATTTTTTGCAATTGCACCTGTTCTTAAAACAACAGCCTTTGAACATTAGGCTTCCATTTCCACAATATGTATCTATGTTATATAAAGTAGATGGATGGGTAAGAAATGGAGAAAATAGTAGAAGAACTGGAGAGAAAAATGCAAAAAGTATGCCCCCTTTACACCCCCCATTCTATGTCCATGATGCCAGCTTATGGATTGTTTTATACATCTCTAGAGAGATAAAGCATCTGTTTAAAATAAAAGAGAAACAACATTCATGCATTTGAACATCACATTCTGTTTATACAGTTCCCATGACTTCTTCCTCAAGAATCAATGACAGCCAATAGATCTTCCTTATAAGCTTTAAATAACAATGTGGCTGTATACATTTTAAATGGGTTCACAGAAAAAACATATTATGATGATACGCATAGTAACATTTTAGTTAAAATTGGCATGTTAAAAGAGAAAGCGCTTTCATTTAACTGGAATCATGGATGCTAACATATGAAATGGTGTTTCTGCTCAATTGAATTTCTTTTGCTAAAAGTTTAGGTTGTTGTGATTCTTTATGAGTTAGATTTGAGTTTCTATAACAGGAGGGGCTGGAACTTGCACCAGCTTTGGTGAAATATATATGTAAAAGCAAGAAAGTTCATTCAAAAATTGGACCAGAATCTTTACACTGTCATTGCTTTGATCCAAAACAGAATATTGAAAATTCTGAAGTTACACAGAACTAGTGTTTAGGCTTTTGCAAACTGGGTAAACTACGATCTGTTTCATGTCCAGGATTTCGGTGGGGGTCAAGTCATGTTAGGTATTGTTTGTCCTTATATCTTTCATTAAGACCTGGATTAAAAGCATCAGAGTTAAGATACCACTCTTTCTGTGATCCTTTCCCTTCTGTCTGTAAAGAAGAGCAGGTCTAATGCTTAGTTAAAGCTGTTTCTACTCTAGAGGAGACAGATGCTGCAAGTGGGTGCACTGCGCTTTCTTTCTGCAGCATGCCACACAGCTTTCCAAGGCATTTTAAGGAGGCTTGAAGGCTTCCCCACTTCCCAGGGAAGGAAGAGCTATTGATCTGGAACCTATCCTACCCTGGGCTTCCTTTTAAAAGCCCTCTTTTATCTCTGGATTTGGAGGTGTTGGAGAGGTGCCTTTTTCCATCCATGCTTTTCTTTCTAGTGACTGCCTCCCTCTTGCACTCCACCTTTAACCAATGGCAGCCAGTTGAAGTCACTGATTTGTTGCGGCTGAAAAAAAATGGAGGCTGAGCTCTTGCTGTTATGGCCATCCAAACAAGCTGGACCAGCCGGATTAGCTGAAGGGAACCGGTCAAATTGAATATGTGCACAAGGCTAATAGTGACTTGAAATTAATCACTTTGGCTAATAACAAAGGTGCAACATGTCAACAGGTGAGCTCTTTTAGTTACCAAAAAGAAGCTGAATATTGCATGGTATGGCTATCTTGGCTCCAGAGCATAACAACGCTTGTCTAAGTGAACACACCCTTCTCTCCCAACAATATGCAATGAGGGGCAGAAAAGTAGTAGTATTCTCACATTGTAAGCCATTCGAACTTTCACACTATTCCTATGTACTATACTATGCTTATCACTAGCTGCTGGTGGATTGTCTATTGTTGGGTGTGATATCTTCTTTCCAAGTTTTACTCTGAACTTGAAAAAGCTCTCCAAATTGTTGGACCTGTTTGGGAGATAGGATTCAGCACCTTGGATACAGTTATTATTCACTTTCAGATGGAATTTAAAATTTTCATATTTAATGTTAAAGAAATCCTCAACAGTCTCTACTCTACTTTCCATTAAGTGGTTATTACTTGTGCCAGAAGGGGAACATATGTTTTCACCCTGGACAAGTCACACACACTCAGCCTCAGAGGAAGGCAATGCAAACATCTTCTTACACATCTTACCCAGAAAACCTTGTGATAGGACTTTATTGTATGAAGCTGCTATTCCATGGCAGTTGCATGATGCCAATGTTGGCTACGTAAAAGCATAACATCCTCTCTATCACAGATCTCTTCATTTATGCAACTATACCAATTATCTGATCCATAGTTCTGCATTCGTACTTCTGCATAAGCTCACAACCCCACCTCACGTACTTTTGCTGCACAGTTATGATCTAATATTTAGAGTTAGCTGTGTTGGCCATGCAGAAAAATACAACAAAATCCAAAAACAGTAATATTTTTGGGGCTCCAAAGCATAAAGCACATTATACAAGCTTTCACAGCTTCACTAGCCTATTGAACATGCAAAAATGCTAAAAAATCATACAAGAGAAAAATGATTCAACTCCTAAAGGTTTTTCCAGATGTAACAGTACAGTGACTCCTTGAGAAAATCAATGTTGTCTGTCTAAGAAAGTAGCAGTTGAATTTGCATCTGACAGGGGCATCTCGATCTCAATAGTAGTTAACTTTTCTGTTACTAATGAAGTTGAAATTGTATTATCCATCCTTTATTGCTCTTTGTCTCTAGTCCCCACATGATCAATAAGGGGTTTCTAAACATAAAGGTTTCCCCTATCAAGTCTAGTCATGTCCAACTCTGGGGGTTGGTGCTCATCTCCATTTCTAAGCCAAAGAGCCTGCGTTGTCCGTAGACACCTCCGTTATCTTCTCGCTGAAGCAGTACCTATTGATCTACTCACATTTGCATGTTTTCGAACTGCTAGGTTGGCAGAAGCTGGGGGCAATAGCGGGAACTCACTCTGCTCCCTGGATTAAACCACCGACCTTTTGGTCAGCAAGTTCAGCAGGTCAGCAGTTTAACCCGTTGCGACACTGTGGGCTCCTATCTGTATTGAAATCCCTCAATATTACATTAACTGGCAACATCACAAACAGAATGTAGCAATTCTAACATCATCCTCATCATTTCCCTCCTATGATTTTTAATGTCTTTGGTTGATGAAGAAGCCAGCAAAGTTTCAAACGCTTGCGTAATACATTTTACGCTTTGGAATTGACCCCCAAAAGTGTCACTACTTCTGGGTTTTGGATTTTGTTTTATTTCATTACAACCTAAAAACTGCTTTTTTACTCCTCAATCGTCAAGCCCCAAATGAAATCATCAGTACAAAAAGATATTACCTCAGAGATGGGAATCGATATGATATGAAACAACATCAGTGCTGGATTTTGCTGTAAGGAATGACCTCTCAATCTGGGACTGTTATTGTAAATAGGGGATCAACTTTCTGCGGCTTTGTGGAGAAGGGCTAAAAAAAGGACAAAAGGCTTGAGGCCAGAACTGAAGTGCAGATGTTAAATGCAAACAAAATCAAAAGTCAAGGCATGACCAATTTAATGCCTGCCCTAACTTGTACATGAGATATCCACTTGCAGGCTGCCCAGAAAGAGAGAAGGAGAGAGAGAACCACTTTACTTTCCTCTGACACCTTGCCATTTCCTTTTGATCTTTCTGATAATGGCATCCAAAAGCTACTGTTTCCTAGCAGAAATCTGTACAAATGCAGGTTACGTTCCCCTTAATGCAGGTAGACAAGTGATATGTGTCTAAGTGTGTATTGATTTAATAGTTAAAGTCTCAAAGATCCCCATTAAGAAATAAGGAAATGTGTCTCTGTGAGCAAAGTACAGCTCAGAGGACAGCTATTTAAGATGCTGTAGCCTCCAATGGACAACTGTTGCCCATTTCAATCTACACAGCTGGCTGTCATGTCCCAAGAAAGTGCCTTAGGACTCAAAGCCATGGAAAGTAAATTACCATCTCATTCCAAACAACATCATTTCCTTTTGCTCAGGGCAAAACTTGAGGTATGTTAATACAACAATGTTAGGAAATCGACATTGCTTCTGTTGGCACACATTTAACCTGTGTAGAGATGCCAAATACATTGAAACAGTAAAAGCAAACTTTCCTTGGAGGAGAGAGATGTAATACACCTAATTGATGAGCCTCTTTTATAATTTTGAGCAATCAAAAATAAAAAGAAAGCTCGGAGGGGAAGTCATCTTCAAAGTTCAAATGGAAATAACATTTGCTATTTAAGGACAAATCAAAATGCCAAAAGCAACACTAAAACACAGATTGAAATGGGTTTAAATGGATGCAGTAATTAAGTTTGAAAACATTGTTTCTCATTATTTACACTCACACATGTTTTTTTTTTAATCCATTATCAGATATGTGTAAATGAACATCTCCAGGTTAAAGAATCATGGGTCTTGTACTAATGTTTTAGTAGAGCCAGTATTTACAGAGATAAAAGTGTTGGGAACTTTATATTAGCAAGGATAAAAATATCATTTGTCAGTCCCTGCAGGCTCCATTGTTACCTCTGCCATTGTTACAATTGTTATTTGCTGTCAAGCCAACTTCAACATATGGTGACCCTATGAAGGAGAGACTTGCAAGAGCCCCGATCATCATCAATAAGCTCAAATCTTGCAAACCCAGTGCTCTGGATTCCTTGATAGAATCAATCTATGTGTTCTGTAGGTAGAGTTTCCTGTTGTCTTCCATTTCATTGGGTACTAGCTGTACCCAGCCACGCATTGTTGTGGCCCAGTCTGAAACTGAAAAGAAAGAAACGAGAAAGAGCAGGTTTCTATTATATCTGATTTCACAATGCTTGTGGGTATACAATTTTTGTTGTTATTCCATTTATATAGATATTATTCTATGTCATAATAATAATAATAATAATCATAATCATAATCATAATCATAATCTAAATAATAATAATACTGATGTATATAATAATGACAGTAATAACAATGTTACTGGTCTATATAATAATGATCAGTGTGTTTTGAGGAAGCCCTTTCCTTTCCCCTCCCATCTATATCTCACTTCTTACCATTCAATCCTTCCTTCCATCTGAGCCTCCAGTCTTCCTGGAGGCATGGGTGTGAGGTGGTGCCAGGCATGGCAGGGCTACGGGAGCTTGGGTTGTGTCTACCTCCTTACCTAGCTCCTTCCCGCCCTTTCTTGGGGCTATGCCCCATACCTCTCTCCACCTGGATTTCCCTACTTGCCTCGCCACCCTTTCCCTTCTCTTCTTCTCCTGGTTCTGTTCCAGAGGGAGGCAGGAAGCACAGGCAGGAGGCAGTGTCAGGCAAGACCAGGCGGGCATGAGGCTGCGAGAGCCAGGGTCTTGGGCTGGGCCTATCTCCTTGTCTGCCTCCTTCCCTCCCTCCCTCTCCTGGGGTCATGCCCCACCCCTCTCCCTCGCCTAAATTTCCCTACCTGCCCTGCCGCCCTTTTCCTGCTCTTTTTTTCCCCCGGTTCTGCTCCAGAGGGAGGCAGGCAGGCAGGCTTGGTGGGGAGTGACCAGGCCACGGAACCGTAATGGTGGTGGCACTGGGGAGCCTTTTCTCTTGGAAGAAGGGAGGCTGGCAAGACAGATATCTTGGTCCCAAAGGCAGGGCCAGGGCGGAGGGAACCAGGGATGGAGGCCGTGAGGAGAGCCAAGTGCCGAGCATGGGAGATTTAAGTTTTAGAACCTTAACAGTCATATGTAGTATAGCATTGTTGCTTGGACATCCAGCAGATGATGCTGTTTTTGAACCTAAGCATGTTTTTACCTGTCTCAGGTAAGACATCTGTATAATAGTAGGTATTTGAATACCAAGTCAGGCTTCTCGAGGTATGGTTGCAGCTGGCACACAAGTTTTAATTGTGCAAAAGCCCTCCTGGCCACCACCGACACCTGAGCTTTAAGTGTCAGTGCTGAGTTCAAGAGGACCACCAGACTGTGGGCCTGTATCCTCTGGGAGAGTGTGACCCCATCAAGCACAGGTTGCCACCCAATACCCCGTTTAGCCGTACAACTGACCAGGAGGGCCTCTGTCTTGTCAGAATTAAGCTTCAGTTTGTTAGCCCTCATCACAGCGGCCAGGCACCGGTCCAGGACACGGGGAGCTTCCTTGGAATCAGGTGGAAAGAAGTAGTAGAGTTGAGTGTCATCTGTACAGAGATGGTACCAAACTCCAAAATTCTGGATGACCTCTCCCAGTGGTTTCATGTAGATCTTAAAAAGCATGGGAGAAAGACATGTGACTAGCCTCCTTTTCCTAAAGGAAGAAGTGCGTGGTTGGTGGCAAGAGGTTTTGGTTTTGGTTATATATATTTGACCAAAGTCTTGAACATTTGAAATTCTATACAACTTTGTTGTTATCACTTGTTTCTAAATTCTCACCCAAATGGTCCAGGTATACACCAGGTGAACAAGTGCCTTCTCCACTGACAAATGGTTTTAGAAACTCTAGAAGAGATATAACTTAATAAAAACATACCAGTTAGATCAGATGGAAGTCCTGACTGTTCCAACATTCTGTTTTCCTTAGTGTTGAACCAGATCACCCATAGGATCAACAGGGCTAAATCACCTATTATTGTAGTTCACACAGTATTGAATATTTTTGCTGTTGTACACTGTGAACATCATTTTGACACAGAAACATATGTTGATCTTCAGATGAGGGTACTGTCATGCTTGATTCTAGTATTAAACACAGGGTTGAAATCCTTGTTTCCCATTCTTTTTCTAATTTCTTTGAAAAACAGTGGGGGCGAAGGAAAGAGAAATATAGCCTTTTTATGCAGAACAGTGTATTATATTAGATACAAGCCAATGCAATATATTTTAAGTATTATCAACAATTGCAAGGGAATAATCTGACTGTGAATTCATTATCACTAAGGATACTTGCACATGCTGAGTTCATAAATTTGATAATGCTTAGTTTATGAATTTGATTACTGAGCTAAATTACAGCTCATACTCATTATCTCAATTAATGCATGCTTTACCACTGTGCTGAAAATAACAAAACTCATAATCAAATGCTCAAAAAATCACATAACCATTGGTTATTATATCTAAAAGCTTAAGACACAGTCCTGGAAGAATGGAGTAAACAAATGCAGATATTCATCTCAATCCACCAGCAGGTATGACTTTCTCAACATACCCATTGGTTACAAGGACAGTCAAACCACCTGTTACAGTAAATGTGTCTTTGCATTTGTGCCATAAAAAACCCTAACAAATCTGGATTAAAAACAGCATGGGTGAAAAAGCGGTGCATGCTTCCTTAGCCCCATTGCTGAAACCCAGACTCCCTTGAAGGCAATAAATGAAAGGGTCCTAGGAAGGGTTTCTTCCTTAACCCCGTTCCTCAAACCCAAATTCCTTTGAAAGGAAGAAAGGAAAGTATCCCAGGAACAGAAAGGAGCCTTGTAAGTTTCCCATTGCCACCGATTGGCCAGATATTTCTAGCTCTTTTGGCTGCCTAGCCGAAAACAGATATTTCTATTAGCCGATT
This sequence comes from Anolis carolinensis, assembly GCF_035594765.1. Taxonomy (NCBI): domain Eukaryota; kingdom Metazoa; phylum Chordata; class Lepidosauria; order Squamata; family Anolidae; genus Anolis; species Anolis carolinensis. Next base: position 158,820,427 of record NC_085843.1, on the reverse strand, counting down.
TTTTGGAGTCTCCCAAAAACAGATTTGGGTGCTCAATGAAATTCAGATACCAAAAACGGATCACCCTCCAGCTAAATTGCACAAGCCTAGTAACTATGGGTTTTGAGAAGTTATGGGAAAAGAAGAAGTGAAAGAGAATGGGAATGGGAAGGGGATTAAAGATGATGGAAAATGTAGAAGACGACTCTCAGGGTCCTTTTATACTGCCATATAATCCAGAATATCAAGGCAGATAATACAGTTCAAAGCAGATAATCTGGGTTTTATACAGCTGGGTAGAAGGGGCCTCAGTCGAGTGACTTCTTTTTTGTGGAGGAAAAGACAGAAACTTGGACTTTCTGACCTGAAGAGCCAATAATATATAAATTCATTTATTCTAGTATTGTTCAGACTTGTGTATGCCCTAAGTATAATTTCTTTACCTCATTTTGAGCCATTGTAAGGGCCCTTCCACAAAGCCATATAACCCAGAATATCAAAGCAGAATAGCACAAAATATCTGATTTGAGCTGGGTTATCTAGGGGCCTTTCCACACAGCCCTATATCCCAGAATATCAAGGCAGAAAATCCCACAAAATCTGCTTTGAACTGGGTTATCTGAGTCCACACTGCCATATATTTCAGTTCAAAGGAGATAATGTGGGATTTTCTGCCTTGATATTCTGGGATATAGGGCTGTGTGGAAGGGCCCTGAATCCACACTGCTATATATCCCAGTTCAAAGCAAAAAAATATGGGATTTTATTTAGCTGTGTGGAAGGAGCCTAAGTTTGAATAGTCATTTGTGGGCTTAACTCTGGGAAGACAGATACAAAATATGTTCTCCACTGTGGAGAGAGTCCATAGCTCAGTAGCAGACAGAGCTACATGTTTCATATGCAGATGGTCCAGGTTGGTCCCTAATGTAAATATTTAAAAAACAGGATGAGCAACTGGGGTCCTCCAGATGGCATTGGACTGCAAATCCCACCATCCCTCCCATTTGGTTCTGCCAGGTTGGGCTGCTGGGTGTCAACAGCATTTGGATACCTACCTCACATTTTTTTTTTTTTTTCGTGTCAGGAGCAACTTGAGTTGCTTCTGGAGTGAGAAAATTGGCCGTCTGCAAGGACGTTGCCCAGGGGACGCCCGGATGTTTGATGTTTTTACCATCCTTGTGGGAGACTTCTCTCATGTCCCCGCATGGAGCTGGAGCTGATAGAGGGAGCTCATCCGCACTCTCCCCAGGTGGGATTCGAACCTGGCAGCTTTCAGGTCAGCAACCCAACCTTCAAGTCACTTAGTCCACTACGCCATCTGGGGGCTCCTACCTCACAATTAAAATGAAAGGTATTTTGTTAGAGAACTGCCATACTGAAGTAGATGATACTGGGCTAGATGGAGAAACAGGTTGACTTAGTCTATGGCATTTTTCTATACTCCTGAACATGTTGCAGACATGTAGTTGGGGAATAGTTGGATTCCCCTTGTCCTAATTAGCAGCAGTTTCTTGGCAAGTATAAAGTTAGGCAGGCTTCCCTACCTTGCATTTGTTAGATACATCAAACTGCAGATTTTTGTTTGTTCCATACACTCCCAACTGTTCTGGTTTGAAGAGACAGTCCCAATTAACCCTCTGTCATCCCACTTTTCCCAGCTGCTTTAAATTTCCCCCCAGTTTCTCCCTTATTTCCTCACTTTCCTCCTGTATCCTTAGCTTATTTCAATTACGGCAAACTGAGTTCAAAGTGTGAAATAGTTTCAACTAACTTAGCAATGGGGAGAGGGGACGAGGTGGTGGAATTCTCTTCTATTCTCCACAATGACCAAAGACCCAATCTAAATTGCAATTGCCTCCCTGACTCCACATACCTATTTCATTGGTGGTGGAGAAAGTAGCCAGACTCATACTCATGACTTCATTCTTTAAGATCCTGATGGATCTCAGATGTTGGTTGGTCTGTATGAGGCCAACCCAGATGCTACTTTGATCAAACCCCCATCCTTTGGGGATTACCATAGCAAAACTATGAATACAGGGATAGCTAAGGGGAACCACAGCAGAGTTCTATCTATGGGAGATACATTGGGCAATGAAGGTGACCAACCTATAGGTAGGTAAAGGTTTTCCCCTGACATTAAGTCTAGTCGTGTCCAACTCTGGGGGTTGGTGCTCATCTCTATTTTTTGAGACAAAGAGCTGGTGTTGTCCATAGACACCTCCAAGGTCATGTGGCCGGCATGACTGCATGGAGCACTGGTACCTTCCTGCCAGACCTATTGATCTACTCATATTTGCATGTTTTCGAACTGCTGGGTTGGCAGAAGCTGGAACTAACCACAGAAAGTCATCCCGCTCCCCGGATTCGAACTGCCAACCTTTCAGTCAGCAAATTCAGCAGCTCAGCGGTTTAATCCGCTGCACCACCAGAGGCTCCCTATATGTATGCACATTTGTGCCCATTGCAGCCATAACTCCAAAACTAGTCCTGTAAAACCTGCAGCCCTCCATGTGTTTGGGCTTCCAACTCCCAGAAGCCGTAGCTCACTTATCCAACCCTGGGAACTGAAGTCCAAAACATCTGGAGGGCCGCAAGTTGTGCAGACTTGTTCAAATCATAAAATCCAGATGAATGAACCCTGGCATGGATACTAAGGAAACCCCGAGGACGTGTGACTTGGAGTTATTAATTTTTTAAATGGGGAACTATTTTTAGCTGATATAAATATGTGCATATATGTGCGGTACCATCTTCAGTTACAAGGTGGCAGACAACATTGACTAGCAAACAAGAAGTTGCAGGCAGAGAAAAGCAGTCTATTTTAGAGCCCTTATCTAGCTGCCTGGTCAGGAAGACAGGAGAGACTTCATTAACACTGGAGAAGAAAGATGATCAAAAATGGGGAAAGGATGAAAAGGGATCCAGGAACAACTATCACTCAATTTTTAATCTATATTTTAAAAGTTCTCCTGAATATGTAATGGAGTCCCCGGTGGCATAGCCGGTTAAACCATTGAGCTATTGAACCTGCGGACCTTTGAAAGGTTGATAGTTCAAATTCGGGAGTGGGGTGAGCTCCTGCTGTTAGTCCCAGCTTCTGCCAACATAGGGCGCTCCATGAAGTCATGCCGGCCACAAGATCTTGGAGGTGTCTACGGACAATGCTGGCTCTTTGGCTTTGAAATGGAGATGAGTAGCAACCCCCAGAGTCGGACATGACTAGACTTAATGTCAGGGGAAAACCTTTACCTTTACCTTTTATGAGAAGCAAAACTCATATCAAGTGTTGTTATTACAATGTATGCCTACCTAACAAAATATTTTGTTTACAGGCAGATGAGGAAATTGTCTATGAATCATCACCTGTAAACTGAAACCTAGGTTTTCTCAGATAATCTGCAGAACTCTTGTAAAAATTAGTTATCATAGCCAAAGCACACAAAAAGTTTGAAAATATTAGGTTATTTTTATCATCTGCCAAATTTGAGCCCTTATTTGGACTATTTCTTACATGTAATACAGGTAATAACCTTTTTAAAGATTGTTTTTCATGTCACCGTGTCTCCCATCATTGTTTTGCTGAACACAATAGCAATAATTACTTAAATAGGGCTTAAAACCTTTTCTTTCATTGCTTTAATGTGTCACACAGTGATTATGAAATGAGATAACACTTTCTTTTCATGTGCACTTTGATATTACATTGCCATGAATACTGTTCAGGAATCAAGCTTTTTCATCTTCAGAGAAGGGAAGACCCTGTCAGTATTTTCACCCAAGTTCTGCTTCATATTTCAGAATAATTGTCAACTAAAATTGGGAACAAATAGTGATTTTTTTTACTTTTAACAATGATCATTCCTTGTTAGGCTTGCCTTGCTTTAAAAGGAGACCTGAATAGTGCCATTAAGAAAAAATAAACATCAATTCAGCTCTTAAGCCAAGCTTTTCAAGTTTTTCAGGGAGAGCTCCAATAATCCATTTTATAGGTTTCATTTCCTAGTCCTGTTATGCAACCTAAAAGTGCATAATATCCGTTTCCTTTTCCTCAGTCCTTTTGCTCTCAAAGGTCATGATGATGTCTTCTCCAAACTGGGAATGTTTCTTCCAAGACCAAGAACACAAATCTGGCTGAATCCACCACTGATTTTACTTTATTTTATTACAATATTTTTATTCCAATTTTTTTATCATGGGAGGTGACATCAATATAGAAATGCTTGGTAAAGGGGAAGAAAGAAGGAAAAGAGGAAGCCCAAAGGTTTTTTTAAATATAAAAAGTGATATCTTTGACCAAAAATAAACCAAATTGAGTTTTAATGGGTCCCCCGAGGGGATGGCATAATAATAATAATAATAATAATAATAATAATAATAATAATAATAATAATAATAATAATAACAACAACAACAACAACTTTATTCTTATATTCCACCCCATCTCCCTGAGGAGACTCAGGGCAGCTTACATGGGGACCAAGCCGAGTAATACAACAATAAAATATATCAACATAAAATACATTGCAATTACAATGAATTAACACATAAAAACGTATAGGATATCATAAAACATAACTCAAAAACAACCAATAACAGATAGCTGAGTGCAATGGTCGTGTTCAGAGGTGGAGGCAGGGCAATATATTGCAAGGCCACTGGTAAAAGGGGCCAGTGATAAATTCCACAATTGTTCATGCCACAGACAAAAAGGCCACCCCATCATATTTTTTTAAACATAGACAACCTAGTGTCTGCACAGAAAACTTTTTTAATGCACAACAAACATGCAATTATTACATTTTTTGTGCAGAAAAGTATGTGTATTTTTACACATATTAATTTTCTAGCAAACGTCCCAGGGAATATTAATTGAACTGTTCAGGAACCTTTGTATTTTCAGATAGTAGGGAAAGAACTGTTGAAATTCCTCATTCTCGTATAAGACAATGAAATAAGAAAAGAATCCGGGGAGCGGGGTGAGCTCCCGTTGTTAGCCCCAGCTTCTGCCTACCTAGCTTTTAGAAAATATGCAAATGTGAGTAGATCAATAGGTACTGCTCTGGTGGGAAGGTAACGGCACTCCATGCAGACATGTATGCTGCGTGACCTTGGAGGCGTTTAAAGACAATGCCAGCTCTTTGGTTTAGAAATGGAGATGAGCATCACCCAGGGCTGTAGCCAATGGGGTGGGGGGTGGGGGGTAGGGGTTCACCCCCCCTGAACATTTTCTGGTTTTTTAAAAAACCTGGTTTACTCATGAATTTTAACTGATTAACCAAATCCCCATGAATGTCCACTGTAGTTTATCTGTTTTGTTTATCTGTTTATCTGAAGTTTATCGATGGAGCCTGATTTCTAAATTAATTTGCATTATGAAACTACTCTTCATGATTTGTTAAAAAATAGTCCTACCCCCACCCCTGAAAGTTTTTTCTGGCTTGATCTTGAAGGAGCTAGGGGTGGTGATGTCCGACAGAAAGCTTTGGCGTGGGCTGGTCCACAAGGTCACAAAGAGACAGAAGTGACTGAACGAATAAACAACAACAATCAGTTTTGAACACCTGTTGCAATGATGAGTTATGAGAGGCTCAGGCTCTATCCTTGTCATTGTATTTTCAGAAAATAATGAGAATGTTTCTATATCCATAATTTTTGCAAATTGGATGGGATCTGCAAAGCAAGAATTATGTAATTAGTTACTTGGTTCACTTTTAAAAAATTTGTTGACCATCAGTGCTCTGAGTAATGTTATCGAACAATTTAGAGCAGCATTGGATAGTGAGATCCAAGCTGTGGGTTACACCTGGTGAGAAAAGAAGCCAATAATTTCCAGAATACAACTCACCAAGTCGAAGCAGAAGCCACTGAGGAATTTTATTTAATTTCAGCTGAAAGTAATGTCAGCCTGCGATAGTTCACCAAAAATAACTGAGGTACATAACATAGCAAAGCATGCACTTTTATAGTTTTCAGGTTCAAAATTCCCATCGCCCCTGGCTGGACCCAGCCTTGCTGTAATTAGCAGGGCTCCCTGGAGAGGTGGGAGCTTGACACACCTCAGCCAATGAGAGAGTGCCACCTACCTGTGATGTCTCTCCCTGGCTGGCCAATGGGGGACATGGAGGTGTGGCAGCAGGAGAAACAAAGGCAATCATATGTTGATGAAAGGATTAATGAGTGACCATATGTCGGGTCCATTGTCAAACGGTCCAGTGAGTGTCCCAGGGCCCTGCTAACCTGACATGCCTATTGATATACTGATTGGAATAACAAGTGCCTTGGATGGGAGTCTGACATCTGGATATCAGTCCTATTGTCAAAAGAGCAGCACCATCGGAAATCTTGATGGAATTAAAAATGATTCAGAGTCCAAGGAAGGGAGATGGCTTTGTCTTGACAGCTGCAGCTTACCCTTACCTCCCCGCAGAGGAGGTAAGCCATTTAGGTGAATGATTGGAATGTCCAAAGGTTGCTTCATTTTCAAATGGCCTAGCATTGCCCTCCGAGATTTGAGAAGAAGTCCATTGTTTTATTTCCAGAGGGTGATCATGGTAATCCATACTTGTAGTATATGGCCTGAGGCATCCTGGTGGTGCTCAGGACAGGATGGTGTACTGGTCAAAAGTTCACATCAGGGTCACAGTGCTTCATTTTATAAGGGGCAAGATATCATATAATAATAAAAATATAAAAATAAAATAAATTGATAGGAGACACATGTGGGATTCACAATGGGGGAGAAACATGAGATCCAGCATCCCCATGTGTTGGGAGACAGAGGCAGGTAGTCCCATGAGGCGTTCAAAGGGCTTTGATATCCTTTGTGACTCTCATGGGGGAGAGGAATCCCAGAGGTTCTCCAGCAGCCCAGCAGGCAAAAGGGCTTTTTGGGGTTCCCCTAGAACTGGGAGATGGTGCAAGGGATACAAGGGGTTCATGCAGGAGGGGGAAATGAATGGCAAGGAAAAGATTATAAAGCATAATGTTTTCTTGGCTAACCTTTAGCCTAGATATGTAGATGTTTCTTAGCTCAAAAGGGAGTCCCTTTTGTTTGTGAGTCATTGTCTGGGATGGGAAACTATTAGAAGAGTTGTTAATTTTTTGGCCAAGGTGTGGCTCAGATGGAAAAAGTCAAATAACTTTTGTGACATGGTTTCCCGTATTAAATTTGTTACCTTGTGCTATAAATATATGAAATGTAGGACATAAAGCCTTTATTAAATGTACACACTATCTAACATGGGAAGGGTTGTTGTTGTTGTTGTTGTTGTTGTTGTTGTTGTTGCTGTTGTTAGTGCCTTTGCAAATTGACCAAGACTTAACCATTATTATTCAGCCTAATGTCCTTGTCTTTAGCAAAACTGTAAGTTACTAGCTTTTATTGGGGGAGGTCACCTTCGACTTCACTAATTTGAATGGAATTTTTTGTCCCAGTCTCAGTGCTTCAGGAATAATTAGTAGATTTCATTGACTCACTGAGTGACAACTTATACAGGCCAATGTCTAAACCAGTGTCTACCATCCTGTCAAATCAAATTAAGCTACAAACAGTTTTCATAACCCTGTCATCTGTTTTGCTCATTAAATCTGTCTTTCCCTGTTGCATAATTCAACATTTGCAATACAAAATTAGCTGCTCCCTGGTATATGCCATTTTCTTCCACTTTCAAAGCTAGTATGATGGTGCATTTTTTGGAAACCAGTTTAAAGATGTGCTCTTTTCTTCCAAACAGTATATGCTTCCATCACGTTCTGGATGTGCAATGAAGGCTCCCATTCCATTTTCTTTCTCTAAGGAGCAATTTCCTTATTTAAAGCAGTCAAGAGGTGTTTTCTCATACAACAGGCTTGTCGTTGATTACTCTCATTATTGCTTCTATTCTCTGTTAGAAGCATAGTAATTGATACCTCCAGTGCATGCCTGTTAGAAAGCTAATTTCACATTGTACCTGATGCTGGGCCAGGTAAGGAGTGAATTCTGAAGGCAGTTTCATTGCCTTAATCATTTAATAAGGTCAGTCACAAGTCCATACAAACCCAGATTAGTGTGACTTAATTAAGCTTTTAGAAAATGCTCAAGTACCATCTATTAGGATTTTCAGACTATGATTCGGGCAAATTAGGCCTTTTCCTCTATGATGAAAAGGGTAATGGGAGCTACTCAGGTTACTTTCCAGGTGAAGCAGCAACTTTGCCATTGTTACCAATGGGTGAAAAAGCCTGGCTATTGAAAACACTAAGCCCCAAGGATCACAGAAATTTTAGACCATGCAGCTGTGATGACATGCAGGAGGAGATCATGTGCTCTGTATTCTTTTGAAAAAGCAATGATAACAACAGCCTGGACTTGGGCAGGATTGTGTTTAAAACACTTCCAACTCTTGCTTGAAGGCCTCTCTTTATAAGAGAGCAATCGTTCAGTTTGAAAGTGCATCAAAACAATAACTGTTGGCAGAGAGATCTGAAGCATGTCCTCATTACTTCCAATAGCCTGGAGAATATATAAAACATTTGTGCAGCAGGGCCCCAGATGAACCAAGAGCCGTGGAAAGGTCAGAAGTCTGCTACATTCATTGCAGGAAGAATGGAGGCTATGGTCTTATACATGTATTTGTGGATTGCTCATCAGCACTAAGATGGTTAGGAACAGAGACACATTGGAAAATAGTAGTGCCAGAGGAGAAATGAGGAAAACAACAATCTAGGGCTGGCTTTGCCATGAGACTGCGAGGCCTCAAGTGGAAGATGCTGGAGTCTCATTACCATTCCCCAATCTTAATGGACAAAGCTGTGTGTGCCATATAGCCTAGTTGTTCTTGTTGCTATTGTGTATCTTCAGGGTGTTTCTGATGAATGACAATCCTAAGTTGAACCTATTATGGGTTTTCTTGGTATGTTTTTTCAGAAAAGGTGTGCTATTATTGTCTTCTGAGTTTGAGTGTCCAGTTTGGAGCAGACAATAATAATAATAATAATAATAATAATAATAATAATAATAATAATATAAAATGGTTATACTTTATTTTGCTATTTTGCCTCCATCTCCCCAAAGGGACTTAGGGCAGCTAACATGAAAAAAACAAAACATGAACAAAATTAAAAGCATATATAAACAACATCAACAAACAATTAAAATAGGAAGAGATTAATAACACAATAATACAGTATAACGCAATAACAGTAAAATAGAATGGTAAAATAATATGAGGCAAGGTAAAAGGTAAAGGTTTCCCCTGACGTTAAGTCCAGTCATGTCTGACTCTGGGGGTTGGTGCTCATCTCCATTTCTAAGCCAAAGAGCCAGCGTTGTCCATAGACTCCTCCAAGGTCATGTGGCCGGCATGACTGAATGGAGCGCCATTACCTTTCCGCCGGAGCAGTACCTATTGATCTACTCACATTGACATGTGGGTATGCAGGTAAAAGGTAAAGGTTTTCCCCTGACGTTAAGTCCAGTCGTGACCGACTCTGGGGGTTGGTGCTCAACGCCATTTCTAAGCCGAAGAGCCAGCGTTGTCCGTAGACACCTCCAAGGTCATGTGGTCAGCATGACTGCATGGAGCGCCGTTACCTTCCCGCTGGAGCAGTACCTATTGATCTACTCACATTGGCATGTTTTCGAACTGCTAGGTTGGCAGAAGCTGGAGCTAACAGTGAACGCTCACTCAACTCCCGGGATTTGAACCTGCAACCTTGAGGCAAACACCACCACTAATGGATAAAATGGAGGGGGGCGGTCAGGACAAAAGTGCAAGGTATGTGGTTGTAAGAAAATTTAATAAAGTGCCTGGATAAAGTGCTGGAGGGTTCTCTAGGAGAAATTTGGGTTGGGGTAGGAGGTCCAGTTATTTCCTATACGGGAGCAGAGCAAAGTGCAAACAAAGCAGTCTTCCTTTAGGAGGGGTCTGTCATGGGGAATGATTATTCGAAGGTGCACTGGAAAAGCCATTACCTTTCCGCCGGAGCAGTACCTATTGATCTACTCACATTTGCATGTTTTCGAACTGCTAGGTTGGCAGGAGCTGGGGCTAACACCGGGCGCTCATTCCGCTCCTGGGATTTGAACCTGGGACCTTTTGGTCCGCAAGTTCAGCAGCTCAGCGCTTTAACACACTGTAGCCTAATCTCCCTGGGGAGGGAATTCCGAAGATGGGGGCCACCACGGAGGCCCCTCCCTCATCCCCACAAGCCACGCTTGTGATAGATGTGGAAGCATGATCAGGCTGACCCTAGGAGTGGCCATATTTACCCTGCTTAACCCGTTGTTATGACATGTTGGCATCCACATGCTCCAGCCAAGCTATGCCAAGGCTGCATCAGCCCTGCTAGACCACCACCTCACCTTCTTTGTTAGTGTTGTAACTCTCAGCTGGACACAGAGTGCCATGCAGGCTCCTGAGCATTGCAGGCAGCCTTTTTTTATATCACCAGAGGTGTCCACACAATTGGGAGTAATGAGGGGTTCATTGATGCTGTAGACCAGTGGTTTTCAACCTGGGGTCCCCAGATGTTTTTTGCCTACAACTTCCAGAAATCCCAGCCAGTTTACCATCTGTTTGGATTTCTGGGAGTTGAAGGCCAAAACATCTGGGGACCGACAGGTTGAGAACCTCTGCTTTGGAGCAACTGAGCACACTACAGTTGGCTCTCCTGATCCAGTAAGGATATCATGTTCTAGTTCAGTGATTCTCAACCTGTGGGTCCCCAGATGTTTTGGCCTACAGCTCCCAGACATCTCAGCCAGTTTACCAGCTGTTAGGATTTCTGGGAGTTGAAGGCCAAAACATCTGGGGACCCACAGGTTGAGAACCACTGCTGTAGACTGATTGCGGATTTAGCAGCAATGTTGTCTCTCTGAATGAGGCCCCCACTTCACTTAGAGCTGGCAGGAGCAAACATGAACCGGTCACCTTGTCAGTGCATTCAAAAATCTGCAAGATCAACATGGCAGAACCTGAAGCAGGCCTAACTGTATCTTTTACAAAGAAAATAAAGTAATACATTTTAACTGAGTTGGATAATATGAATATTTGTTTCAAAATGGCCTCATTTCCTAAGTGAGCATTTCTGAGATGGTAGTGTTAATTAATGAGAATGATGTGTAATTTGGCTCTCATTTTCAATTTATGCAAGTCTTTATATTTTGCAATACACAAAGGATACTGTCAACTTTAAAATCACACTTCCCCATTTTTTTGGAAAAAAACATACACATGTAGTATTGGCTCTTACAATCTATAATTAAAGGACATTCCAGAAAATTGTACTTCTGCTTTTATTTTGTCTATTAAACTTGAAGAAAGAAGTCAAGGATGGTCATGTTGGTATGGTATTGTTTTGCAAGGTTATGGTTATAAACCACAACATGAGCAAACACTAGTACAGTTGGGATCCAAAAATTCTGTTTGTTAAAAGGAATATTTCTTTGGCAGAAGGGCTTCTTCCATTAATGGGAGAACATCTGTTTCAGGAAGAGCCTTTGCTTTAAGAAACCCCTTACATAAAAGATTCCTTTGGATTCAGAATGCCTAAAACATTTCACTGCATGAGCTGAAACATTCCAAGCACATTCCCGTTCCACATACTAAAGCAAAAGAACTGGCATCTGAAATGAGTATGTCTAATACCTAAGCATAGAAAGCTGGTATAGATGGTAAAGAGCAACCCATGTGATTACTCACTTTTTCAACAGTTCTTTGTCCACTATGTACTGCTTGAAGCAGTTGTTTCAATTTCAGAAAATTCATATGCTAGACTTCATTGACACCATGTTAGCAAAGTACTGAAATTCCAGGACAGGTGTTTTTCCAGCTACCTCTCACCTAATGTGCTGAATCTAGTGTTGGTCAAAACATATTTTAAGAAGTATAAAAAAGACTTAGAACCTCACACTAGAAGTAGGAAGGTCAATTCTCCATTCAGTCAAATCCTGACTAATCCAAAAAGCTCATACCATGATCTTTGGCCACTTGCCAGTGTTGTCGTGGGGATCAAATAGTTGAGAGTAGGGGCCGTTCCAGACAGGCCCCATATCCCAGGATCTGATCCCAGGTTTTCTACCTTAAACTGGATTATACGAGTCCGCACTGCCAGATAATCTGGGATAAACAGAAAACCTGGGATCAGATCCTGTTATATAGGGCCTGTCTGGAAGGGCCCTAGTTGGAAGAGAACCTGGATGTGATCTGAGGACTCTTTTATTGGAAAGATGTATGCTCTGAAAATGCAGGCAAAATGTCAGGAGAACATTTTGCTAGAACATGGCCATGCAGCCCAGAAACCACACAACATCCCAATAATAAGAATTGTTTACAGATAGGGACTAGAGCTCCCTAGCAGAAAATTCTAAGCAATTTATTCTACATATTTTTGTTTAGTTCTTTCCAGAATAATTTCCGTCCAGTTTTGTTTACATATTCAATTATCAAGAGGCTTCTTCAGCTAGCCTATTGCCCTCAGATCTAGTAGAGGAAAGAATATTCATCTGCCAGTCCCACTGGCTTTTGCATATGGAAGGAGGAGGTAAGCTTTAGGAGTTTTATATTATCATTTGCCTCAGGTTGTCCAATATATTTGGTCCACCATACTACATTGTATTCAGTGCACATCAAAGATTACATAAACTATTGGTCAGACCACACCTGGAATACTGCGTCCAATTCTGGGCACCGCAGTTGAAAGGAGATGTTGACAAGCTGGAAAGCTTCCAGAGGAGGGCGACTAAAATGATCAAGGGTCTGGAGAACAAGCCCTATGAGGAGCAGCTTAAAGAACTGGGCATGTTTAGCCTGCAGAAGAGAAGGCTGAGAGGAGACATGATAGCCATGTACAAATATGTGATGGGAAGTCATAGGCAGGAGGGAGCAAGCTTGTTTTCTGCTGCCCTGCAGACTAGGACATGGAACAATGGCTTCAAACTACAGGAAAGGAGATTCCACCTGAACATCAGGAAGAACTTCCTCACTGTGAGAGCTGTTCGACAGTGGAACTCTCTCCCCCGGGCTGTGGTGGAGGCTCCTTCTTTGGAGGCTTTTAAGCAGAGGCTGGCCATCTGTCGGGGGTGCTTTGAATGCGATTTCCTGCTTCTTGGCAGGGGGTTGGATTGGTTGGCCCATGAGGTCTCTTCCAACTCTACTATTCTATGATTCTATGATTCTACTGGTATTCATGTCAGAAAGTCAACTAACTCCCTCTTGGTTTTGTCCAAACTACAGTACTTGCAGAATAATATTCACATTTTTATAGCTCTTTTGAAATGCATTGATTTGCCATCCTACCAACAAGATAGCTGACAGCCACCACTGAAGTAATGAATCCAAGGTTTATAGAGTCAAAGCACTAGGACAGGGGTTCCTAAACTTTTTAAACAGAGGGCCAGTTCATGGTCCCTTAGACTGTTTGGGAGCTAAACTGTAGTTTGAAAAAAAAAACATGAATGAATTCCTATGCACCCTACACATCTCTTATTTGTAGTGCAAAAAATGAAAGAGCAATATAATATTTAAAATAAAGAACAAGTTTAACTATCAGAAACTTACCACCAGTATTTTAATAGGAAGTGTGGGCCTGCTTTTGGTTGATGAGATAGTCAACTTAATTAGGATTGCTGTTGTTCTGGGCCTTCAAGTCATTTCAGACTTAGGGTGACCCTAAGTCTAGAGTTTGGGGTGGGTAGGTAAAAAACTTTGTAGGGGTGCATCCAGTCTTAGTTTGGGGATCCTTGCACTATGACAATGACAATGCTTCTGCCATCCACTTTGGGTACCTCTTTCTTTCTAACTTTAGCTGAAATCTGTACAATTTCTGGAGGGGAAAAGGATGTTCCCAGTAACATTTTAAGCTATCCCTGGACTTGTCTATACTGATGACGAAAATTCCACTTGGCGTTGCACTTTTGTCTGCATTTGTCCTGCAGTTATCTTGTCAGTGCCACACACACAATATCTATCTATCTATCTATCTATCTATCTATCTATCTATCTATCTATCTATCTATCTATCTATCTCATAGTGATATTGTCATTGCTGGCCATACATTTTCCCCTGAACAACCCACCCCCCTGTTAGGGGTAGCCCAAATTTTGAATCCTTTGCACTGTTTTTGGCCACATGGTTATGGTCACTTGTATTGTTTCCCCCTGCCATGCATGCAATATGTGTATTTTCTGTTAATTGGGGATGCAGGTATTGGCACACACACAGACATACACACACCTTTAAAAATTATAATTCAACATGGGAAGGAACCATGTCTTGGCAGGAATCATCATTGTATCATCTCCCACCAACCAGTTCCATGCACCACTAACTCCTGTCCCCAACTACATAGCAAATTTAGGCTGGCCACATGTTAATTTTATGCAAAACTGTGGAGTAAAAAGCAAGTTTATTTGCAACAGATTAAATCCCAAAGAATCACATTGCAAGCAAATTGTTAGAACATCATGTAAGATCACAGCGCTTACAAAGTAAGTATGATATTTTTAGTCTGTGTAGACAAATCCCTTGTTGAAATCTAAAATAATTTGGAAAGGCATGATCTTAACAAAGATGAAAATGGCTAGATTTTAAATATTTATATTTAAATATGTATATTTTAAATATATATATACACACACACACACACACACACACACACACACACGAGTTAAATGTGTGTATATGTGTGTGTGTGTGTGTGTGTGTGTGTGTGTGTGTGTGTGTGTATATATATATATATATATATATATATATATATATATATATAAACTTTTTAAGGGATATTGCTATAGAAATGCTTATGATGAGGGTCTGCACTTCAAAATTCACCATTATACCCACCACTTCTGGGAACTATAAAATCCACAAAACGTAGCAACAAAGTAAGGTCTTTTAAAGTCCAGATAAATGTACCGTGTGTGCTTGCTTCATAATGTCTACACTTTTACCAGCTATTCATCAGTTGTCCTTCCCTTTAAACCAGTCATAATTCAGAACCAGCAAATAAGTGCAGTCTTATTAGCTAGCATATGCCTTCATGACTGACTGATTTGTGGGAAGAGAGGAAAACAAAAATAGAAAATCTGGGCAAGTAAGTGTCAAAGGTAAAATAATTGCCGGCAAATTAGCTGGTACATATTTGGAAATTTCACTCAAAGCCAACAAAAATTAGACACTGGGGAGGCATATTCTTGGTCTCAAGCCTACTCCACGTTAACAGCAAATGAGTCCAAAATAAATAAATATATGAATCTTTTGCTTTGTTCAGTGGTATCTCCAGCCGGGATATGAATGTTCATTATGAATAGCGGCTGAAGGCTTCACCACTCGGCAGTTTTATAAATACTAATGAGTGACATATTGAGAAAAATTGTACCTACAAAAGCAAAGTCTTCTGCCATGCAAATGAGGGCCCAATTCCCCACAGATAAGGATCTTTTTGATGGAGCACATGCAAAATCTACAGCTCTTAATTCTTTCATTAGTATTCCAGGCAGACGATTGCCAAATAACAGGGAAAACTGTCTGAATTGCTGTGTCTGAAACCTAATATTGATTTGTTTAATAGTGTCAGAAAGTCAAAATTCACAAATCTCCTGTCGATTGTTTATGAGGCAGTTAGCACAGAAATGGATGCCCCTGCTTAATTAATAACTCATTACTGAAATTTGATTATATGCTTGAATGGTTTAAATAGGCTCTAATTCAGTATCTGCAAAGCAGTGTTGCAGCAAAGTAAAATGGATCTTAAAGCTTGTTTTTAACACTAGGGCTGTCAGAACTCCATGGTCTCCATTACTGAGGGAGAATGCCGACTTTCCAGAGGAAACCTACAATGCATTGACAATAAAAAATGTATCATTCTAATGAGATATGATTAAATGAATTCTAGATAAATAGCTACAAGCCTTGCGGAACACAAATACCCTTTCTTTAAAAAAGAAAGCTGGCTGTTATTGTGTTGGGCATGATTATCATATAGAGCAATATGGCTGAAAAAGTGTTCGGAAATACATTTCTAAAATTGGTAATAATCTTTCATTGTCTAACATTTAGAGGTGAGAATATCCTGCCTTGAAGGTGTAGTGTACAGACTGTTATTTTATATTATTAAAAATATGCAAGACATATTTTGTAATGCAAATTGAGTTTTTATACCTGGCAATCTAAATAACCCTTTGTGTTGTATATAGGGTATGACAGTCTTTATATTCTTCCGTGCCTAACCCAACACTGAGGGGTTTTGAGGATTCTTGGGCACAATGTTTTTAGGAGGCCAGCTCTTTGACCAGGCTCACCTCCTTGCATTGCTTTTGCCATATCTCACAGACCTGCCCCCCTTGTCCAATAGACAGAAGCCATACAAAAAAGGTGGCCAAAGACTGCTTCTCCTTGGTCAAGGTGACCAAAGACTGGTGTTGCTTCTTCTTATTCCAGTATCTTTTCATTTGATGAGAAGGAACATGTTCTCAGCAAAGGATATCCAAAACAAGGTGGAAAGGTCCTTGGCAGGTCCTCAGTGATGCAATCATTCACTGTCCGCTGCTCCCATTGAAGGCTCTTAAAACTACTTTGAGAAATAAGCCAAGACTTAAATCAGTTTATGAATTGGGAGATGAAACCGAGGTTCCCTTCTGATGATAACTTTGGCTGTGTGGGAATTGCTCCAGCACTGCTTACACCACAACATTTAGTACCATTCTTCTAAAACACCAATAGTATTGCTCTGGAACATGACAAAGAGAGGTCATAGCTGAGTCTTCTCCCATTTTACCTCATTTTACATGAAGGACCTCATCACAAGGACTTTGAGAAGTGTTGGGGACCGTTTGTCTAGCCACGGGAATCATACTGTTAAATTTCCAATTGTCCTGATTCAAGTTCTGTCTTCCCATCACACATATTTCTCTCTTTAGGTTTTCACCTATTGTTGGCGGTGTTTGGAACCATTAAATGGGGAATCCTTTCCTCTGCTCTCTCTGTATTACTTTTAAATCAGGGAAAACTTCAGTATCTGAAAGCCAAGAGATCCCTTGCTCTCCCCAAAGCTCTGCAAACCAAAACAGACAGGGGACACCATTTAAAAATGTTTCTTTCACTGGGATCCATTGCTTTACCTATGTCACAGTTTTAAAACACTCCTTTCAATGGGATCTTCCCCTTTTCTCTTTGAATTCCTCCTCTTGAGTAGACTAGCAGTATTCTAACTCCACTTTTTACACTTCTTTCAATTGGTGGTCTCCCTCAGAGCCGGCCCTAGGTATTTTTCAAGTGTAGGCGAACAGAATTTTGGCACCCCCCTTGCAAACCAATCACTGAAAAATAAAAGCGTTGGATAAGCGAAAATGTTGGATAATAAGGAGGGATTAAGGAAAAGCCTATTAAACATCAAATTACATTAAGATTTTATAAATTAAGTACCAAAACATCATGTTTTACAACAAATCAACAGAAAAAGAAGTCTCGACTGCGCCTCCGTATGTTTTGCACCCGAAGCGACCGCTTAATTCGCCTCATTGTTGGACCAGCTCTGGTCTCCCTCTAGAGAACATTTTAACATGATCCTTTCAATAGGACCCACACTGTCTTTAAACCACTTTAGACAACAGAAGGATCATGAAGGTTCACTTCATAAAACAGTGTGTAACAGAGAAATCCACCACTCCCTATGGAACCTAGATTACTATTAAGGAGTGATGGCAAAGTGGTGAGAAACACCCATTCCTTCATGTCACTGATACGTTTCAACACAGGTGAAACTGTCAGATCCCATCACATATGTTTTTTTGGCATTAGCTATGGTTCTGGCATGTGCCAGAGGCTCTGAACACCATTACTTGCCTGCATTCTGAACTCCCTCCTTTCAACTCCATTTCAAGGATGAAGGGCAATGTATGATGGCCAGAAGTAGGCAAACATCATGTGATGGGCTCCATGCCTCTTCATCCTTGAAACAGAGATAAAGTGTCCCATGAAGGGGGAAATTTTCCATGTGATGAGGTCATAAGTGGTATGACAAGAAGATACATCACAGTGACTTGCTTTATTATGGCGAGGACAGCTTTGGAAGAAGTTCTGAGAGAAACATTGAGTTCACCTAACTCTCATAACCATACTAGAGGTGAGGCAAATACTGTACTTTCTACTCAAAACCTCACCTCCTTTGCCATTTTCCCAGACAAATGTTGAGTATCACATACAGTACTACCCACACCTTCGCAACTAACCCTCAATTTCCCCCCCCCTTTCTCTCTCTTCTTCCCATGTTCTTGCTTGCTTCAAATCTAGTTCAAAACACACTACCCCGTTTCCCCGAAAATAAGACATCCCCTGAAAATAAGACCTAGTAGAGATTTTGCTGAATTGCTAAATATCAGGCCTCCCCCAAAAGTAAGACCTGGCAAAGTTTTTGTTTGGAAGCATGCCCACCAAACAGAACACCAAAGCATGCAGGATTGGTAAATGTATGTACTATACCATATATTGTTGTACATGGAAGTAATGTTAGTAACAAGAAATTCTTGATAGGATTCACAGTTTGTCTGGTTATGCTGGTTTGTGATGACAACTACTGTACAGTATATAATAAATGTTCATTTTTTTGTTCAATAATAAATATGAATTCTTCTTCATGAAAAAATAAGACATCTCCTGAAAATAAGACCTAGCGCATCTTTGGGAGCAAAAATTAATATAAGACACTGTCTTATTTTCAGGGAAACACAGTAGTAGTTTGCACTCGGCTAACTCACCAGAAGAGGAGATGCAGCGACAGAATCCCACTAGGCTCAGCCAAAAGGAAACTTCTACAGACTTTCCTAGCTTGTGTGTTCTCCTTCGTTAATAACTTTTTTCCATTCTGGCCACACTCCAGTGTTGCTAAACCTAATGTTTCTTGCTTTCCATCTGTGAAACATTGGAATGTATGGTTTCAACATATTTACTGGTGAGTATTCTCAGCTGCTCTAAGCCACCCTTTTACAGAAATGGCAGAGATGTTTCATAAGCATTAGGATAAGGGAGAATGCTGAAGGTAGACTTTTGTGTACCTAAAAATCATCCACTTAACTCTAAGTGCATTATTCTGCTTATTGCTCAGTCCATTTGGTCAATCAACAAATTTTATTGATGATCTAAATCCAGCTTCTCTCTCATAATCACTGTAATTAATGCAAAATGCCTTGAGGGGATTATTGTTAAATTTAGCCATTGCATTAATTGCTTATTGTCTACAGCTGCCTCAACGGAAGAGGGAAATGGAGGTAATGCCTTTTCTAATGTACTGCTGAATACATTGCAATTGTGTGCACAGATGTGGCCAGGGTTTAAGCCTGGCTTTGGCAAACTTGGTCTGGCCACTTGACTATGCCAGAATAATCTCATTCTCTGCTGGAGCATGTATTAGGACTGTCATCCCACATAGTGAAATAATGCAAGCACTTCAGGTGCTTGCAAAATTACAAAATCATGTTGCTTGGCAAAAAACAATTCTAACTCTACATTATGATAGGACTTCCTCTTTTGTTTCTTTAGCCTAACTAGCTCAGTAGTTTCTTGATACCTACAGACATGCATCACTTAACAAAACCTCTGACTGTAAAGCTCTTTTCTACCAAGCCTTTTAACCATTGCCCAGCTCTCTTCATCCTCTGTCCAGGTAAGGGGGCTCTCTTATGGATCTAAGGGTCTGAGCAGGTTCATATCTATCAGATAGCCTCAACCTGGGCATATAAGGCTGTATGTACCTCTCAGGCTCATTATGACTATAGAGAAGAGTAGTCAGGGCCAGGCCACCTGCTATTCATGCAGAATGTCCTAGGTTCTGTCTTGGATATTTCCAAGCAATATGGAACAAGATCACTTAAAGTAGTGGTTCTCAACCTGTAGGTGCCCAGATGTTTTGTCGTTCAACTTCCAGAAATCCTAACAGCTGGTAAACTGGCTGGGAGTTCTGGGAGTTGTAAGCCAAAACACCTGGGGATCCACAGGTTGAGAACCACTGCCTTAAGCCCTCTTAGGCCCCTTCCACACAGCTGAATAAAATCCCACATTATCTGCTTTGAACTGGAATATATGGCAGTGTGGATTCAAATAACTCAGGGTTGTTGTGTGTTTTCTGGGCTGTATGGCCATGTTCCAGAAGTATTCTTTCCTGACGTTTCACCCACATCTATTGCAGGCATCCTCAGAGATTGTGAGGTACCTCAGGCTAAACGTCAGGAGAAATTGCTTCTGGAACATGGCCATACAGCCCAGAAAACACACAAAACCCTGTGATTCTGCCCATGAAAGCAACACATCAAATAACCCAGTTTAAAGCAGATATTGTGGGAGTTTCTGCCTTTATATTCTGGGTTGTATGGCTGTGTGGAAGTAATAAGGTGGATGAAAGGTTCCAACTCGGTTTAAGGAAGATTGCAATTGTATTTGCATGTTGTAATTTGTATTTTTATTATTTGGGTGGTTTTTAAAAACAAGTTAATCAACAAATACTATCTTTGCTACTTTGATTTGTAGTTATGTGTCTTCAAGTGGTTTCTGGCTTATGATGACCTTAGGAACTTTATCCCACAGGCAGGAGTGAAAGTGTGTCTGTGTGTGTGGGGTGGGGGGGTATAGGAAAGCATTGGAAAGTGTTGTTAAGAGTGGGAACCCGACCTACCCTGGCAAGGTTCATCTTCAGGGATGGCCAGCCATCCCACAACGTTTCCTTGTCTTATTCTGGCTTTCCTCTGCTTCCCGCTTCAATCAGGAGTAGGGGAATACTCGACTCCTGAAAATTAAGTATTCTGACTATCTTCACATGCTAACAAGACAGAGTTCCACACACAGACACCAGAAGTAGCTGAACATTATAGGATGGCCTCCGTAGGACTCATTTTACCAACATACAAAGATGGTAAGAAAATGGGGAAAAAGATTACTGCAGATGGCGACTGCAGCCAGGAAATCAGTAGACGTTTACTTCTTGGGAGAAGAGCAATGACCAATCTCGATAAAATAGTGAAGAGTAGAGACATCACACTGGCAAGGAAGGTCCACAAAGTTAAAGCAATGGTATTTCCCATAGTAACCTATGGATGCAAGAGCTGGACAACAAGGAAGGCTGAGCGAAGGAAGGTAGACGCTCTTGAAAGAAAATTCTGAGAGTGCCTTGGACTGCAAAAAAATCCAACCAGTCCATACTCTAGGAAGTAATTCCCAACTGCTCACTGGGGGAAAGGATAATAGAGGCAAAGATGAAGTACTTTGGCCATATGGTGAGAAGACAGGAAAGCTTGGAGAAGAGAATGATGCTGGGGAAAATGGAAGGAAAAAGGAAGAGGGGCCGACCAAGGGCAAGGTGGATGGATGGTATCATTGAAGTGACTGGCTTGACCTTGAAGGAGCTAAGGGTGGTGACGGCCGACAGGGAGCTCTGGCATGGGCTGATCCATGAGGTCACAAAGAGTTGGAAGCGACTTAATGAATAAACAACAATAAAATGTTATAAGTGTACTTATCACAGGATTTTCTTGGCAAGATTAGCTTAGAGGGAGGGGTATGTGACTTGCTTTCCTCTGCGGTTGAGAGAGTATGAGCACTTCTAGGCAGAGCCTAAACCCTCTCCAAAGTGGGTTTAAGTTCTCATGCCCTGCCCAAAACAACCAGGCATTCCCAATTGGTGTCCCCATGCCAGTGTGGTAAATTCTGTGCAGGCATGGGGCCACTGAACCTTCACCCCCAAAAGCCCTTAAAATAAGAAGAGGCCTCTCCGGCAGGCCTCCTGGCATGTAGAACACTGCACAGAGGCTAAGTGATTAAAAATCTGACTTTTTGGGCAGTAAAAATATTGTGGCAACTATACTGCTGAGCACACATTTACCAGTCCATTGGGGTTCAAAATAGAGACGGGAAAGAAAACATTCACAAACATTTCTATTTGTTGATGCATTGGTTCAGAGCATGGGACATTACCAATTAACTTCTGCCAAAAAAAAAAAAATCAAACCTAAGAGAAGGAGGAGGAAAACCAGGAAATGTTCATTAATGCTAGATAATCTTTAAAACAAAAGAGCCACACTTCTAATTTTTGCTCAGCATCCACACTGGGAAAGCATTAGGTTCTTTCCAGTGCAAACCTTTTTCAGAGTGCCCCTAAAAAATTTCAGGTTTCTTCCCCCCACCCCTCTAAATGGACTGAACCTTTATTTTCTTCCTCTAATTTATTACGCCTGATTACGCAGCTGGAATGGAAAGGTAGCTGCTGTTTGTAGTTAAATAACTCCTCACAATTTCTTAAAGAAATGATCTTCAAAGCTTCAATGGGTCAGTGGCTCGAGTACAAAGGAAAGATTGATTTTCATACTCCCACTCTTTGTTCCCAAAGTTTAAAACAGACACGTTCTGGTAAATTAGTTTGTCTGTGTTATTAATGGAAGAACTTATTAAACTCCCATAAATACATGGCGGTATCTTGCTTAAAACACAGAATGCATTTGCTTTGAAAAAAATCATTGCTAAAAAGTAAACAAGGGAGGGGGGTTATATTTTGATTCGATTTCAGAAATATGCCTCTGTAGGCAGAAGGCTAGAGAATTGGCAGTTTGCAAAATATATTAGGTATGCATAATGATGAATGGTACAAAGAACGTAAGGCTCAAGTCACTTGAAAATATGTTATTTGCATTTAATGAAAAGCATTTGTGTGCTGATATATGGCAAAGCCATGAGAAGAAGGAATCCTTTAAACAAGGGATACGGTCCTAGGGAAACACCTTTTTTATTGTGCGTATGGCAGTGACCCAATACGTAAGGCAAGGCAGTAAGCATATAATATTAATCTGCAAAAATTAGTTTTTCCAGTTTTGAAAGAAATGTCTAATATGCCTAAATATATAAAAAAAAAACCTCTTATGTAGTGCCTAGTTTTAGTGAAGAGTGAGACTTATGTTTCTTTCCCATCAAGAGCAGCAAGACTTACCTTTCTTTCAATTGCTTGGTCTTTTATCTATGGCTAAAATGAAATACTTAAATAGCAGCTGGCTGGTGCCATGGTGACAGGCTCTATCATTACCTCATTGGTCATTATGTGTTGTATTGTATGTTATGTTTTAACACACTGAGCCTCCGGTGGCTCAGTGTATTAAAGCTCTGAGCTGCTGAACTTGCAGACCAAAAGGTCCCAGGTTCAAATCCGGGGAGCGGAGTGAGCGCCCGCTGTTAGCTCCAGCTTCTGCCAACCTAGCAGTTCGAAAACATGCAAATGTGAGTAGATCAATAGGTACCGCTCTGGCGGGAAGGTAACGGCGCTCCATGCAGTAATGCCGGCCACATGACCTTGGAGATGTCTATGGACAACGCCAGCTCTTCGGCTTAGAAATGGAGATGAGCACCAACCCACAGAGTCAGACACGACTGGACTTATCGTCAGAGGAAACCTTTACCTTTTACTATGTTTTAATTGCTAATTATTTTTGATTGTTGTATCATTGTTTTTAGTTATAGATTGTTATATTATTTTCTGTTTTGGGCTTGGCTCCTGTTAGCCACCCCGAGTCCCTTCGGGGAGATGGTGGCAGGATAGAAAAATAAGGTATTATTATTATTATTATTATTATTATTATTACTTTATTATGTCCTTGCATGTGGAGCTGGAGCTGACAGAGGGAGCTCACACGCTCTCCCCGGATTCAAACCTCCGACCTGTCAGTCAGCAGTCCTGCCGGCACAAGTGTTTAGCCTATTGCACAACTGAGAACCTTAAAAAAACCTGGTTGGCGAAGTGCATAGAATCCAATCAAGGCACATACACCACATGATAATGTCGAGGGGAGTCAAATACTGTCAGCTGACAAGACATTATTGGAAATAGAGGAATTCAAACCACTCTGAAAAATTATTATTCATAGTGGCCAAAAGTAATCAAAAGTCTTAAGGGGTCTTAGGACTATTGGACATTTCATAACCTATTGCAAAACATAACTTGTTGTATGAGCTATTGGAAAATAACTGCACCCAGTCTACGGGCACAAATCCTTTTGGCAAATGTGAATCTCCATGAATATGTGGAGACTACCTTTGGAAAACCATTAGTCAAGAAGAACATAACCTTGTTAGAAGTCAACTCTTTTAACAAGTGATATTTACATGCATTGATGTAAGAGCACACAGGTAACTTCAGCTGTTAAACTGAAGAACCGTGTCTTTAGACTGCCAAGGGTAAAGCCATGGCACTACAAAATATGTTTGGTTAGCAGAGGATGGTTGTTTCTTTGCAGTTAAAGTTTCCCAAAAGATATACAATTTCTTGAAACCTCTTAGTTAAAATATGCACTCAGAGATAAAAAAAAACCCAAAGTTTTCTTTGAAAAATAACACATCTTGTATTAATTCACCATACAGGCACATTTCTTAATAAAGTTCAGTTACAGATAGGATATAGTTCTTCTTCTCTCTGTGTTGAGAACACAGGGTATCCGTCATACTCAATAGTCCATAGTCTTTAGTATAGTTGTACTCACTGAAGTCCATAAGAAAATATTGAAGTCTCTAAACTGACTTCTCACTGAAGTCCAAACAGCAGCTTGTATGCATTCACCTCCTCTGAGGTCTGATGCAAGACATCAGCTTCCGTTGAGGTCCAAAACAGATACTTCTCCATTGAATTCTAAACAGCTTATTCTCCATTGAAGTCCAAACCGATACTGAACACAAAATGGAGTCTTGAGTCTGCACAGGCTCAGTATAATTGCATGTCTGTAACTCCTCCCACACCAAAGAGGCAAGTCAGCATACACATAAAATACAGGTTACCAAATATATACATTCACAAATAAATAGTGAGTGGCTTGGGAGGTTGCTATTTCCAACAAGGACTTTATCATAATGATTCACTATTTTGCTATAATCACATTAGTGTAAATAATGGATGCACATTGGGTTGATCACCTTCGATATCTCACACTTTTCATGTGCAATTGTGCCAATTCATCATTCCATGGTCAGGCAATTGTGCTTCTGCACAGCCTCATAGTACCCCCTTTCTCATGCACTACTGCAGTTCTCTTATTTTATTGCTGTTTCAATTTTAGCCCTATTGTGAAATTTCAGCATCAAAACCAAAAAAGGCAAAGATATGTTAAGGGAAAATAACCAGTTTGGGATAAGCCCCCTGCCAACATGTTAGTTCCAGTATGCCAGCACAGAAACAGAATGAATCCATTGCATGAAGGTAGGTGATAGGAACATAGCGGGATTGGAAGCTAGGAATCGGATAATCATGATGGGGAGGCAATATAGCAAGGTGCACATGGCATAGTGTTAGGAACCATCTGCAGTGTCAGTTATACCATAAGGCTTTGAAATGATAAATCAATTCCACTGGATTGGACCAGTGTTTATAGGTGGGCATTTGCACAAGGGAAGAGAACTGAGCAAAGCTGTAAAAGAATGATGACTTGATCAACAGCTGCCACAGTTTTAAAGTTAACTGCCAACAAAACGGTGGATACCCTAGAATGTGTGAGGAATTGCTTTATTAAAAAATACCTGCGACATCAAAAGTACCCTAGGCATGGAAAGTTTAAATATGAGCAATAGTGTTGCACAGCCAAACAGAATCAGTGTTCTGAAACACCTTTGGTTTGCAGGGAAGATGACATCACCTGCCTTGTGCACGCTCTGAGTTTTAGGGTCAGTCTTACGAGTAACAAAACAACTGCAAAATGAATTTTGCATTTTCTCTGTGAACAGCTGAACTTGGGTCCTCCTGGTCGGTAACCTTCCATAGGAACTTGTATGAACAAAATATTGAACTAGAAGGCCTTTTGTCTGAATCTTCTTACCTCTGTTTTAATGTAGAGTATTGGGGGAAAGGCTAGTTTTGAACAAGCTGTTGGCTTTTCAGATGACTACCCAGTGGGGATGTTAACTCCTAGAATTGGCTTCGTGATAATTGATCCATATACGGTTGACCTATATTGATTCTTCTGGAGGTATGACAACAAGAACAGTCGCAATAAGCATCTCCAGGTACTTCACTGCTAAATGGCAGCCATGAAAGACAGGGATGCTTCCAACAAAATATCTCCTCCTGTATGTTCTGAAAACGTTCAGAGCTCAGACCCATCAAAAAACAATATCAGCCAACAATGTACACGTTAACATTGGTTCTTGTAGAGTGCAAATTTATTAGTGCTGAGTTAATTATTACTTGATATTCAACTTCATTATGTGAGTTAGATACTGCACCTAAGTCTTTATTGCATGAAGAAGGTAAGCCAACATTGATGCTGTGCAAACCCCATGCCAGTTTGTCTCCTCCACCTGATAGAACCATTCCCACACATCAAATGTTGCAAATTGCTTTTGTGCCTGCATTTTGACACTGCAGTGACATCAGTAGGAGAATTCTTCTCCTTCTCCTCCCCCCCCCCCCCCCCAATGCACTATTCCTGGGCCAATAATTCTTTGGTTTTAAGTTCCATTTGTTATTTTCAATTGACCTTAGCTGGAATTGTGATATATATATATAAATCAGAGCAACAGAACTGTGGGAAGATGGAGTTAAGAGGTTGAGAAGTTGTGGGACCATGGACCAGTGAATTGGCAGAGTTACACAAATACAGAGTAGTGCAATAGTGAAGGGTGCTCATCGCGTTATGTTATTGGTGTTCATTCAACTGATGTGAAATAGCAACTTCATGCAATAAAGTCAGTTGAATGGCTTTTGGTGAAAGTGACAAATAAAACTAGTGCATTTAAAAACATAGTATATGAGGAAAAGACCTATTTAAAAACCTTTGGGAATAGTTTTATTTTTGCAAGGAGATATTTCCGTTTTACCTTTAATTTTGAGAAAACAAACATGATTCCCCTCACTGATATTCCAAGGCTGGATCTACACTGCCATATATACAATCCAGGTTATCCTCTTTGAACTGTAGATCTAGCCTCAAATTCTACAGTACAGTGTTCCCTCACTTATCGCTGGGGTTAGGTTCCAGGACCACCCGCAATAAGTGAAAATCCGCGAAGTAGGGACACTATATTTATTTTAATATTTATACATTATTTTAGTAGTTATACACTATTTCAAGTCTTTATCAACCAATCGTGTGTTGATAAATCGCCTCCTTCTTCTCCCGTTGCTGCTTGGGTTCCGTTTCTCTCCCTTTGGATTCTCCTTCCTCCCTTCCTTAGGCTGTAAATTGTAATTTTTTATTATTTATAATAGTCTTTTAGAGTTTATTGAAAAACCGCAAAACAGCGAATTCGCAAAAAGTGAACCGCGAAGTAGAGAGGGAACACTGTACTCAGAATATGAAGGAAGTTCTGATTTTATTCATGGTATGAAGTAGAGTGACATGCAGGTTAACCCAAGAACTGACTCCTCCAAACATTAATGACTTGCTGCTTTTATTTCTTCCTCTCCTCTCCTTTCTGTTCTACAGGGACAGTTGGTAGATCCCATGTCAATAGAGTGGTGAATCTAGATTTTAGTCTGAACTTTAAATGAGATATCTAAAATACTGGGGATAGATTTTAGCATCTTAGATAGTTTCACTTTTGGACTAAACCCCAGAGCAGAGTTACCACCACATGGCATGAGGCCCACCAACCCTCGCTACCATTCGATTCTAGTTGACTTGAGTGGAGTCTTGTCTATATTCCACTAAGCTCACCCAGAATGCATTGTCTGCTTGCCCAAGGAAAAGATGTCATTTTCATCTTCTCCTCATGCTTTTCCTTTTGTCCTCTTTCCTCTTTCCCCTTCTACACATGGAATAAAGCAGATCTCAGTTTGCTTAAAAATCATAACTGGATATATAACTTCTATATTCTCTTTATTGAGAAAATTCCACTGGACTTGATCCAGTTCTATCCATCTGTAAGCCGGCAGTTGATGCTCAAGGAATTGCACTGAAATGCAGAAATGGGGAAGCACATGCCCCATTGAAAGCAACATAATTCAGATAGACCGCATCCACACTCAGATGTATGTTCTACTGAGAATACAGATCTACATATGATTTATATCCAGAGCTTGCAATCCAGCATGTCACAGGCAAATGCAAGCATGGTTGATTAACTATCCATAAATTTGGTTATGTGCATAGATCTCCTTGGTGGATTTGGGGCTATTGACTCAATGTAAGCCTCACAGCAGACTAAGCAGAGATCAGGACTAATATATCCCAGTTCCTGTTACATTCCTAATCTTCACGATTATCAGAAAAATACCATATACATTCATGCAGATTACATGGCCTATATCTTAATCACTGGATTATTTTGTAACTTTCAGAATTTAAATAATCCCTCCATCCTAAATACAGAGATAGGTTTGCGGAAACTTCAAGGCTCACAGAAAAGGGTTTGCGATGGTTATGATCTGAAGGGGAAAAAATGGCATTGACAAGCATGGATTATTTAAAGCATGCAGATGTGAGCCATACAACCAGTATACTTTGATGCAAATCATAGAGAAAGGTGAAAAGGGGAGGGGGTCCATGCAACTTCCTCCCCCAGCCTGTTTCTTTTTGAAAACCTGAAATTATTGGACAAAAATGAGGACTTCCTTCTGTAGTCAAAATGTTTAAATGAATATTAAAATGACAGTGCTTCATTGCATTCTTTGGTGTGTGTATAAATGTCAACATCTGGTACCAACATTTTGATGATTCTATTAAAATGCCTCACCACTGCCTATCTAACACCTGTTAGCTCTAATTTTCTTTCCTGAGACACACACCAGTAGACAGTATAGATTCCAAATCATTTATCACTTTTAAAATACTTCCATATGGGGTATTTTGAAAAGCCTGCCTTTGCCTTAGGCAAATGTTTTCTGAGTGCATTAAAATTCAGAACCTCTTTCTTTTTTAAAAAAAAAAAAAGAAAGAAAGAGAAAAAGCTGTAGACACTAATGTTTCATAGCATTCATGTCTGGTAATTATTAGTCTAAATTATAGTTCACACATGACTTGACAAAGTGGACCATGGACGGTGACCTCTCCTCCTTGCAAATACTGCACCATAGATATGCAGCGCCGAATGTGTTCCAGGTTATTGAGACGTCAGTCTGTAATCATCATGCAAATACCCTTTACTGAAAGGGAACTGCTAAGAGGTGGACAAGACCCTAGAGACTCTCTAGAAATGTCAAAAATATTACATTCTAAATGAATGACATCAACAAGAGAACATGTGTTCGAAAATGCACACAATTAGTGAATACATTTGAAAGCTAAAACTTTGAAGAGAACCAGATGACAAGGGGTGAAAGAAAACAAGGACAAAATCATATCAAACAACTAATTTTTATTTGGATACATGTTTGCTCTACAGCAATAATATGGTGAAATGTGAATGGAAGCTTTTGTCAAGATTATATAATAGTGTTATTATGGCCACAGTGAGAAATAAGTGATTTCTATTCTTCGCTCACATTTACAATAATAGGCCTGCCTACCATCACACATACTGAAGCAATCACGGAGTTGCTTGAAACCCTGAAAGTGAGGTGTAACATGAATTAACATGTATTAAGCACCCAACTGAATCTGCTCACACACAGATATGAATTATCTACTATACCCTATAAGTAACAATACTGCATTTTCCTTCTCTTTGTTTTCTCCCCAAGGGCACACATTGGACTTATTGCACTAGGATTTGAAGGGACTGGCACTTCATAAGTGATTGATTTCAGTAGATACAGAACCAGCTGGGGGTTGAAGCAGATAAATCGGAAGGAGACTACAGCATGACAATTTGCATCCTCTACATCAGCATTTCCCAACCAGGGCATCGGGACCCCTGGCGGGCCATGAGGGGGATTTCATAAGGGTCACCAAAGACCATCAGGAAACACATATTTCTGATGGTCTTAGGAACCCAAATCCCTCCAGTATTATCTGTTGGTCATGGGGATTCAGTGTGGGAAGATTGGCCGAATTCTATCATTGGTGGGGTTCAAGGAGCTCTTTGATTACCTCTTCATACTTGCCTATTTTCGGTGGCAGTGGGAGTGTTAAACTTCAGCCATGGAGCCTGATGCCCATCACACTCTGAAGAATTACTTCCACAGTAGTTCTGTGGCTGAACAGCTGCCACCGTCAAAGAAAGGATAGTGACAGACAACAGCAGGCTCCCCATCTTTCCATGGGTTTAGCCACCGAAACAGGTTTCTCCTATGTGATGAGGCAGGGGAAGCCGCGATGGAGCAGGTCACAGGGCGACAGGTCCCCATGCCCCTTGTGTGAGCACCGCTGGGACACGGCAAGACACTACCATTACGGTGGTTTGTCCTAAGTCTGGAATAATGTTTCAGTGTGGAAATGAGATTTTCATCAAGGATGATTTCAACTTTTTAAAAATTGGGTCTGTAGCATTTCCCTGATTAGGGTCCTGCACGGAGTTGTCTTTGTGAAGGCCTATGTGAGCTTATCCAACCTTCACTCATTCAACATTCTGTATTATCCAAATCAGTTTGCCTCCGCCTGGATCCACAGCTGTTTCTCTAGGCAGGAACGCAGGACCCCTGATTAGGGTCCTGCAAGGAGTTGTCTTTGTGAAGGCCTATGTGAGCACACTACATTACACAGCAGTGCTCCAGCTTTCTTAGGCTTATATCCAACATACAGTAGAGTTTCACTTATCCAACCTTCACTCATTAAACATTCAGTATTATCCAATGCAGTTTGCCTCCCACCTGGATCCACAGCTGTTTCTCTAGGCAGCAACGCACAGCTGGCCAACATGCCCAACAACAACACAAGTACAACCACGCTCCCAAACAAATGGCAGGCTTGTTGTGAAACATGATGTTTTTGTGCTTAATTTATAAAATCATAACGTAATTTGATGTTTAATAGGCTTTTCCTTAATCCCTCCTTATTATCCAACATTTTGCTTATCCAATGTTTATGTTGGATAAGCGAGACTCTACTGTATGTACTAGTTTCTTGAACAGATGCATACTCAGTTCACGAGAAGTTGTGTTTGCTTAGGAATCTCTACTTTTCTAGGATTGTCACATTTCCTAGGATTTTGTCACTTCAAAAATTCTTGACCTTCTTTTGGCCTTCATGTAGGGAAACAAATCTCAAGAAAAGTGGCACCTTGGGAAAAGAAAAAGTGATTTTATATGCAAGGTGGGTTTGAAGACTACCCACCCATCTCCACCAATTCTCACCTGATGTTGGGGCTCTCTAATTCAGCTTGAATTATACAGCGGGCCCTCCATATCCATGGAATCTGCATCCATGGATTTCATGCCCTTAGCTTGATTTTTTTTTAAAAAAATCCCAAAAGCCAAGATTGATTTTGCTGTTTTGACTATGCCATTGGGTGCTGTGTGGTGGTGGTTAGAGTGTGAAGGGATGAGTGTGTTGTTTTTGTGATGTGTGCTGTAGAATGTATTTAATTTCCTTGTACAGTGTACAATGACAGTAAAGTTTTTCTTTTCCATTCATTGTATATAACAGGACCTACGCATCTATGGATTTGCCATCCAATGAGAAGTTGTGCTAGGAAATGGCCCTGTCTTTACAGCTAGAGAGCTAGAGAGTATATGCTGTTCACATCTGCACTCTATTCAGGCAAGAGTGGTATAGAACTATATTCAAAGTTTAGTTTGCATACAGATTTGCCTAAAGTAGGAGAGATGATGACTGAGGTTGGTAAGAAAGAGTTTTTGTGTGTGTCAGGAGTGACTTGAGAAACTGCAAGTTGCTTCGGGTGTGAGAGCAGAGGCAGTTCAACCACTAGGCCAACTAGGCAGTTGCCTGTGGTGCCATCTTGTTGGGGGTGCCATCGAGGCAACTCCTGTCTCCTGCGGCCTGCCTCCACAAGGTATTGAACTGCTTTTTCTGTTGATTTGTTGTAAAACATGATGTTTTAGTGCTTAATTTGTAAAATCTTAATGTAATTTGATGTTTAACAGGCTTTTCCTAAATCCCTCCTTATTATCAAACATTTTTGCTTATCCAACGCTTTTATTTTTCAGTCATTGGTTGGGGGGGGGGGGGGGTGCCAAAATTCTGTTCGCCTACACTTGAAAAATACCTAGGGCCGGCTCTGTGTGAGAGAATTGGCCATCTGCAAGGACATTGCCCAGGGGAGGCTTAGATGTTTTGATGTTTTAACCATCCTTGTGGGAGGCTTCTCTCATGTCCCCGCATGGAGCTGGAGCTGATAGAGGGAGCTCATCCGCACTCTCCCTGGGTTGGATTCAAACCGGCAACCTTCAGGTCAGCAACCCGACCTTCAAGTCATCAATCCTGCCGCCACTGGGGGCTCCAAGGAAGAGATAGAAAGTGTTTATTTATATAATAAATATTTTAAAAACAACCAATCATTTAATTGAATTTTTGTCTCCCTCCCTTTCCATTCTCTTCCACATGGACCAGTCAGTACATAGGCGTTGAACCTGGCATAAAGGTTATCCCATCAGCCCTGTGCAGTTCCTTTTCTCTTCCTCCAGCAAAAACTTTTCTCAGGCTGGATCTACACTGCTATATACAATCCAGATTATCTACTTTCAACTGGATTATATGGCAATGTAGATTCATGTAATCCAGTTCAAAGCAGATTACATGAATCCGATTTGCACTGGATTACATGAATGTACACTGTGGATAATCTGTTTTGATAATCTGGATTATATGGCAGTGTAGATTCAGCCTCAGAAAGATTATCTGATGATTGGTTTATAGATGGTCTAAAAGCAGTCTGTGGAGTGCCACAGAAAGCTCACCATTAATATATGTATCTGGTATGTACTACTAATGAATGAAAAAGCTCTGAGTGAAATAAGAGAAGGCATTACTTTCCGTGTTTGTGGTTTGTCTAATCAGTTTAGGGCTTTGCGCATATTCTAGGCAGGTGCTGTGAGGAACACAAAAATCCAAAAGATAGACTGAATCAGAATTCTCGGACAAATATGAATAATTTGAAGATTCTGCTGATGTACAAGGGAAGTCATGAATAATTGGATCTCTGATCAGATTCCTTCAGGGTAAACTAGCATTTGTTTCTGTTTTTTTTTTTTTTTTTAAATAAATGCAATACCAATCCCTGCAATGAACACGAACCCTCTTGAATATTTTAATCATCCAGCATTTAGAATCTTGCTCCTTCTTCTCTTTAATAGTTTTAAACAGAGATGCACAGAGGCACATGAAAGAAGACCCGTAAGTGGAAAAACAGTATGTGCATGCATTTGCGGACAGTTAAAATGTCCATCAGTAAATACATTAATACCTACATTTTCACACATCTGCTGTTTACTAAATAACATTTCAGTACAGTTTTAATCTTATAAAGAAATTGTTTGAAACTTGAAATAAATGCACTTAATTAAAGGAAGGCTGTGAAAATGTGCATTAATCTGATATGACTAATAGCAAAGTGCATGAAATTGCTAATTAGAATTTCATTAAAGGTGCTGCTTTATCAGACTGTGAATATCACAACCTTTAAAATTCTTTCAGGAAGGCTTAATTCCTTTTCAAACAGAAATATTCTTTAAAGACATTTGATTTGTTCTGAAGGAATTTATAGCTTAGTCTGAAACGTTAAATGTTGCCAACATTCCATAGGAATAGCATTTGAATGAAAATATGTATCAGGTACTTTCTTTCATCAGTCCGGTGAATAATTTTCCCTCCTTCAAATCATTATTGTTCAAATAATGTAATCATTTTTTTTTAAAAAAAGTTTAATTTAAAGATTGTTCCAACAGTATTTGTGTTTAAACTTTTATTAACTGATATATTTCTGACATAAATTTTAAATATATAATAAAAAAAAAATATTAGTATTGTTTTAGATATGTGGCATCAAGACATTAAAAGAGATTCTATAAAATCCAGATAAGTTACAGGGGTAGAGTGGGAATCATGAGAAAAAAATTAATGGGAAATAATTGTACATTTTGCAGCCTACGGCATCTATCATGGTTTGACTATGTCATATTCAGATCAATTGTGTTGTAATTCTCTCCTCTGAAGGTCAGCCCAAAGTCTTTTCTATTTGCTCTTTTATTGCCTTACTTTTGGAGTAAAATACAAGGAAATTCACAAAGGAGTGAGACCTTTATTAGCCAAACAGAATGCACAAAACAGCATGCAAATGTTCAGAGCTTCAAAGCTTCACTGGCCTCTTCATCAGGCAAAAAAGTGACAGCATTAGAATTATAGACATTTTTGACCAAGTATTATTTCTGTTGTAGTTCTGTGAGTTTGGAAGGATCTTAATATAGATAGAAGTCACTCTCTTTTTGTCAATATGGGGACTGAGATAATGGATAGTAAAATTTTAACTCTAATATTAGCATTAAAATAACTTGTTATAGATCCAGAATGTTCTGCCCTCACACTAGCTTAATTACTTGGAAGGTGAACTGGCAGCACAGGGAACAGATCGGAGACTATATAGTTGAATAAAATAAGAATTTATTAACTGACAAGAATTTTAGACTTTCTCTCCTCCTGAGTTTCACTAGAAAATATTTATGAGAGGTAAAGTCTTTAAGAGACAGACACAGTTCTAGCCAAATTGATGCTCTTGAATCTTTTATTCTTATTATTGTCTCTTTCTTATATGGTGTTCAACTATCTCTAAGATAGTCTCAAAATTCAAATCAATGGACAAATTTCAGAAATATTTGAGATCAGTAAAGGCACTCGACAAGGTTGCCTCCTCTCTCCCCTAATGTCGCTAGAACTGTTACTTAGGAGCATAAAAGAGGACAAAAATCTAAAAGGTACAACAATTGCCAAACATGAATTCAAAGTGAGAGCCTTTGCGGATGATATAATAGAGAATCCTTGTCAAAATATAGAAAGATGGTTACAAAAAAATGGACTTTGGAAAATTGTCCAGCTTTAGATTAAATAAGAAAAAACGATGATTCTAACTAAGAACATGATGAAGAAGAAACAAGAAGAGCTAAGTAAACAAATAGGTTTACAAATCTCCACAAAAATAAAATATTTAGGGATAAGGATCACAGCCAAAAATGGTCAATTGTTAACAAATAACTACGAAAGAGTGTGGAATCAGATAAGGAATGAACTGGTCAAATGGAATTGTCTAAATCTTTCCCTTCTGGGCAGGATATTGTTGATAAAAATGAATGTTTTACCAAGACTACTCTTCCTATTCCAAAATATACCAATAATTCGTAACACCATAAAATTCAAAGAATGGAATAAAGACCTCATTAAATTTGTATGGAGAGGGAAAAAACTGAGAATAAAATTTACCATCCTAACGGAAAAAAAGAACAGAGGAGGTTTTGGATTCCTGGACCTAAAACTATTTCATGATGCATGTGCCCTAGTTTGGATCAAAGATTGGATGAATTTAAAGAGAGAAAAATTGTTATCCCTAGAGGAACATGACCTACGAGTGGGTAGGCACTCGTACATTTGGTATGAGAGAGAGAAAAAAGAGAAAAACTTTGGGAACCATTTTATAAGAGCTCCACTCTTAAGGACATGGCAAAAATACAAAAATCATTTCTACTCAAGGACTCCACTATGGAGGCCAACCAAAGAAGGTTACTAGATGGTCTAAATGGCCAACGTACAAGGACAATAAAAGGCTCAACCACTCTGAAATCTCATGAGGAAATTAAACAAAGATTTACAAATATTTCTTGGCTTCATTACTTGCAGATTAAGGAACTTTATAATAAAGATAGTATAATAGGTTTTACTCAGAGTGAGCAATTCTGGGATGAAATTTTAGAAAGCAAAAACAAGACAATTACAAAAGTTTATAATAAACTACTAGAGTGGTCAACAGAAGGGGAAACAGTAAAAGACTGCATGATCAAATGGGCCGAAAATTTGAGAACAATAACTGTCTCAGAATGGGAATTAATTTGGAATAAAAATTAACATATACATATGCAATAGATTTGAAGGAGAATTGGTTAAAAATGTTCCACCGCTGGTATATTACACCGAGAAAATTAAGTTTAATGTACAAAAATACACAAAAAATTGCTGGAAATGCAAGGAACACGAGGATAGTTTTTTCCATATGTGGTGGACTTGTAAAGAAGCAAAAATGTACTGGGAGAAAATTCATGAAATATGCCAGCAAAGTTTCAAATCAAAATTCTCCATGAAACCAGAGTACTTTTTATTAGGTATAACAGATTTGGATATTCAGCTAGATTTCAATGATGACATCTTGTTTACATATATGAGTACTGCGGCCAGAATTTACTATGCGAAACATTGGAAGCAAAAAGAAATACCAAACATAGAGGAATGGAGACAGAAATTGAGAGAGATTAAAGACATGGACAAATTAACTTTTCTATTAAAGAAAAATGTGGGAAACCCGATTAAGTACACAGATTGGTCCAAAATAGAGGAATACGAAAAAAGGGGAAATAAAAGAACTACCAAAGTGGACATTTTTCCTTCCTCAGAGTAAGAAACAAGAAGAGCCAATTCACTTCTGTTTTAGATTTTTAAGAACTTTTTCACCCTCAAAATAGACCATATATAGAGAGTCAAAGTCAAAATCGCAAAAGACTAGATGGAAATCAATCCCAGTATTTTTTTTCTCTATTTCCTTTTATTTTTTATTTTTACTTTTTAATACTTTCTTCTTCTTCTTTCTTCTTTTTTTTCTTCATAGATTTCCTACTTTCCTATCATACAATTGTTCTCCCACTTTACCTGTAAAAAATAAATAAATACCCCCCCTATTTTTTCCTTTCCTGTTCCATCCCCTATCCCATACCCTTTTTCCCTTTAATTTATCCTTAATAAAATATAATTATGAAAAAAAAAGATGTGCCGGCTAAACTGTTGACCTGAAGTTCGAATCCACAAGACAGGGTGAGTTCCAATCTGTCAGCTCTAGCTTCCCATGTGGGGACATGAGAGAAGCCTCCCAGCAGGATCCTAACACATCTGGGTGTCCCCTGGGCAACATCTCTGTAGATGGCCAATTCTCTCACACCAGAAGTGACATATTTCAATTCGCTTCTGACATGATAAAAAAAACCCTAATCACAAAAGTAACAAATCACTTACACCTAAAAGGAGTGAAATTTAAATATGTAATAGTCATTGTGAATAGGAATTAATTACAAGTCACTTCTTATTTGTATTGATTTATTGTAACAAGTGGATTCCATGCTTTACATGGAAAATATCGTAAGACAAAGAACGATGCAGCTTCTGAATTAAATGCCAAGTGCTGCAAAATTGTAGGTATGACAACATATATAAAAAGATCCACATCTATAAAAAGATCCATATACAAAAAGATCCACAGGGCTTGGCTCCTGTGGTCAAAGTCTAACTGTTGTGTGACTGTTGTGTTGAAAGAGAGCCAGGTACTTAAGTTGATTGACAGCAGGCATTGTCCCCTGTTAATTGAGTTTCTGGGAAAGCTTTATTTGCCAGTGTGAGTTTCTGCCAGAGCCTGATCCCAGAAGGGCAGTTGGTTCTCGCAGAAGCAGAGGAAGCAGGAGGACATTTTTGCTCCCTGGCTTCAGGTAGGATTTGGCTAAGATTTGGCTAAAATTTTAAACTGAGTTTGGGCTTGGCTCCTGTGGTCAAAGTCTAACTGTTGTGTGACTGTTGTGTTGAAAGAGAGCCAGGTACTTAAGTTGATTGACAGCAGGCATTGTCCCCTGTTAATTGAGTTTCTGGGAAAGCTTTATTTGCCAGTGTGAGTTTCTGCCAGAGCCTGATCCCAGAAGGGCAGTTGGTTCTCGCAGAAGCAGAGGAAGCAGGAGGACATTTTTGCTCCCTGGCTTCAGGTAGGATTTGGCTAAGATTTGGCTAAAATTTTAAACTGAGTTTGGGCTTGGCTCCTGTGGTCAAAGTCTAACTGTTGTGTGACTGTTGTGTTGAAAGAGAGCCAGGTACTTAAGTTGATTGACAGCAGGCATTGTCCCCTGTTAATTGAGTTTCTGGGAAAGCTTTATTTGCCAGTGTGAGTTTCTGCCAGAGCCTGATCCCAGAAGGGCAGTTGGTTCTCGCAGAAGCAGAGGAAGCAGGAGGACATTTTTGCTCCCTGGCTTCAGGTAGGATTTGGCTGCACATAAAGTGCGTGCATATTACTTAACTGTACAAAGATCCCACTTGGCCACCACGCTCACCAAGAGATGCAACAAAAGCAAAACATTCCCATCACATCCACCAGCTGTGGCATGTTCCGCTTTTTCACACAAAAACTAGGCAACTACATCTGCTCCAAATGCAAACAGATGACTCTGATGGAGCAGAGGATCCAACAGCTCGAGCACCGTATTAAGACCCTTAAGGACATTCAGGCACTCGAGCTCTTCTTGGACACTGCACAACACGCTGCTGTAGATCAGCAGCCTGCATCACACCAACACCACCAAGACCATGATCAGGAACCTTATGGGGAGATCAACTCAAAGGTAGACAACCCTCAGGCTTGGAAGGAGGTCACCCATAGAAGGAGACGCAGGACCAGGCAGCCTCCACAGAACTCCTCTGCTCAGCTGCATTTACACAACAGATTTGAAATTCTTACATCATTAACATACAATCAGGAAACACATCTTGTGGAGGACCACAGTTTCTTAGATACCACTCAGTGGACCATCCTGGATCAATGCGCAGGGGATAGCCCTGACAGGGACAGTGCATCACCACAGTCACACTTATGTAATCATGCAAATGCTCCATCCCCAATCATAGACCAGGAGCAACAGGAACATCCTTGGGAGAGTAATGGGCTCTCGGATGTATCTCAATGGATTGTCATTGATGAATGCACTGGGGATGTTGAGGAGGAGGACAACACTTTACACCTACATGATTCACTTCAACAGGAACACTCTTCAGGGGACATACACACTGTCTTGCACAAAAGGGACCCTGTCAATCCTCAAAGGAAACAGGTCTTGGTAGTAGGTGACTCCCTCCTTAGAGGAACGGAAGCCATCATTTCCAGACCGGATGGGATGGCTCGAGAAACATGCTGCCTCCCGGGGGCAAAAATACACCATATCACTCAGAGGCTCAGCAGGCTCCTAAAGCCCCATCACCCTCCCCACCTTATGTTGATTCATGTAGGTACCAATGACACCGCTAGGCATACTTTTCAAAAGATCACAAATGATTTTCGAGCTCTGGGAACAAAGCTAAAACTGTATAATGTACATGTGATCTTTTCATCCCTCCTCCCCGTTGTAGGACATGGCTCTACAAGGGCCGGAAAAATAGTACAGGTCAATAACTGGCTCAGAAAATGGTGTCAAGAGGAGCATTTTGGCTTCCTTGACCATGGTCTACTCTTCCAAGAGGATGGACTACTGGCAAGCGATGGGGTGCATCTCACACAAGTAGGACAACAAGTTAAACATGAGCCTACAATGTGATGCGGCAGCTAAAAAAGCCAATGGGACTTTGGCCTGCATCAATAGGGGAATAACGTCTAGATCCAGGGAAGTCATGCTCCCCCTCTATTCTGCCTTGGTCAGACCACACCTGGAATACTGTGTCCAGTTTTGGGCACCGCAGATGAAGGGAGATGCTGACAAGCTGGAAAGCGTCCAGAGGAGGGCAACTAAAATGATTAAGGGTCTGGAGAACAAGCCCTATGAGGAGAGGCTTAAAGAGCTGGGCATGTTTAGCCTGCAGAAGAGAAGGCTGAGAGGAGACATGATAGCCATGTACAAATATGTGAGGGGAAGTCATAGGGAGGAGGGAGCAAGCTTATTTTCTGCTGCCCTGCAGACTAGGACACGGAACAATGGCTTCAAACTACAGGAAAGGAGATTCCACCTGAACATCAGGAAGAACTTCCTCACTGTGAGGGCTGTTCGGCAGTGGAACTCTCTCCCCCGGGCCGTGGTGGAGGCTCCTTCTTTGGAGGCTTTTAAGCAGAGGCTGGATGGCCATCTGTCGGGGGTGCTTTGAATGCGATTTCCTGCTTCTTAGCGGGGGGTTGGACTAGATGGCCTTTGAGGTCTCTTCCAACTCTACTATTCTATGATTCTATGATTCTATGATCTGCTGATCATAATTATCATTGCCAACAATAGCCAATGGGGAAAATCATTTTACTTTTACTTTGATTTAATATTCAGAGCACATTTTTCAAATTCAAATTAAAAACTCATCATCTCTCATTTACATGACAAAAAGATTCTTGAAAATGGATAAAGTGTGAACAGAAGAATCTTTATTGGGAAGATAGTTTATTATTACTTTGAGCATTTTTAAAAACCATACACGGATAGCAGTTTGGTATGATTTCAGCTCTTGTAATTGGTATATTTTCAGTATTTTATCAGTTGGACAAAGTAGAACATAAAAGCAAATTCAGCTTTCCTTCATAAACATGCCAACTTTCTTTATGTATATTTTCTTCCTACAATAAATATACTGATTAAAAAAATCAGTCTAGACTCCAGTGAATGAAAATTATGCTTATTAAATCTAATGTCTGGAGTCAAAAGTGAAGTGTCAATCTTACCTATATCACTTCTAAGCAAGACAAACAAATCTGCTAATTATAATATTTAAGCTGAAGTAGAACATTACTTTTTTAAAACAGAAAGAACAGTGGCATTGTTGTTCATTTCATAACTATATGATTAAGGCTACTCCAGTCTCATTTTATGGAAAAGACATGTAATTGAATTCATTGCAAGTAAGTGGATAGAGGACTTTATATCATGATGAACAGTTTCTGCTTTATTTATTTTCCAGTGACTGCAGTAGAAATAGCAAAAGAAGGTTCTATATTGCAACAGGTCTAAAAAGAGGATCAGATATCAATGAATATTGAGATAAAATATCTGCCCGAAACTAACAATTCCTTAAAATTATGGGAATTCTCAGATATACATCAAGGCTTTCTGCTTTCTATATCTAACACAGGAAACTAACACAAATAGAATAGTTAGCACTGTCGTGGAAAGGGTCCTATATTTTTACTATGCCTTTTTTTTAACTGATACCCTGTTTTCTCCAAAATAAGACAGGGTCTTATATTAAATTTTGCTCCAAAAGATGCTTTAGAGATTGTTTTTAGGGGCAGTCTTATTTTTCCAAATTGACTTTTTAAATGAACTACAGTAGAGTCTCACTTATCCAAGCCTCACTTATCCAAGTTTCTGGATTATCCAAGCCATTTTTGTAGGCAATGTTTTCAATATATCGTGATATTTTGGTGCTAAATTTGTAAATACAGTAATTACAACATAACATTACTGCAC
The DNA here is from genome assembly GCF_035594765.1 of Anolis carolinensis. Lineage (NCBI taxonomy): Eukaryota > Metazoa > Chordata > Lepidosauria > Squamata > Anolidae > Anolis > Anolis carolinensis. Next base: position 158,779,242 of record NC_085843.1, on the reverse strand, counting down.
ATTGAACTGATTTTTCTGTCAAATTTGTTGTAAAACATAATGTTTTGGTGCTTAAATTGTAAAATCATAACCTAATTTGATGTTTAATAGGCTTTTCCTTAATCCTTCTTTATTTTCCAAGATATTTGCTTATCCAAGCTTCTGCCGGCCCGTTTAGCTTGGATAAGTGAGACTCGACTGTATATCTAGGGCTTATTTTTTTAAATAGGGTGTATATTTCGAGCAGCCTCAGAAATGCTGAAAATCATGATAGCACTTATTTTCAGGGGTATGAATGGGGCCACAAAGAGTTTTGGACAGACTGATATTTATGCCTCTTATCAAGAGCTTGAAAGTTACTATTTTCAATAACTAGCTAGTCATCAGGGTTGTTGTGTGTTTTCTGGGCTGTATGGCCATGTTCCAGAAGCATTCTCTCCTGATGTTTCACCCACATCTATGGCAGGCATCCTCAGAGGTTGTGAAGTATAGCTAGTCATCATATCCTTTTCAATTGATATAACAACATTGCATTATGACAGAAACAAAAAGGGATCACTATTCATTCCTTTTGTAATATAACTATAATTATAATTGTCCTTGTATTTGCAGGAGTCTGGCCTCTAAATAGTAGAAGGAGGAATATCTTATGTGCTTTATGCTTTGTCATCCAAATGTCTCATCAGTGTCTGCCAAAGCAGTTTTTTTTTAATTTTCAACTTAAGAATAGAAATGAAATGTAGGTGGACAACAAAAGAGATTTAAAGTTGGTCTTAAAGTTAACCTTAAAATATGTGGGAAGTCCTAGCACTCAAGCATTGTTACTGGAGGTCAGCTGTTACCAACGGTGCTGTTTTTGAAGAGGCATGAATATAGGGTGAAAGGAAGAAATGTGCCAAGATCATGGCAAGCAAACCCTTGTTGTGACTGCCTTCCACCTGGGAGTCAATGTCCTTGATGTGAAAGACTGGAAGACAATCACACTTAGCCATGAGTGACCACCCGTTATGGTGAGATGCTGATCTAATAGCAGATGGGAATATTTAGATTTTGAAACAGTAATACTTTTGGTTTTGCAAATAAAAAAACCAAATGAATATTTTAAAGTGTCACTATTATTTTATTAATTATACTAAATATTTATTCAATTTATATGTCACCTTTCTCCCAGAGTGGGACCCACGGTTGCACCTAAAAAGAATACATTAAGAACATTCACCATACAATATAAAAACAATTAAAATTATGTCATAAAGGAGTTTAAAATAAATTTTAAATATACAAAGGTTACAAGATGAGTAAAACATGCCCAGTAATGCCCTCAGTTTATGCATAAAAATGATGATGATGATGATGATGATGATGATGATGGCGACACTCTACTTTATCTCCCCCGAAGTGGCTTAACATATAAGCATCAGCATAACCATTTGAAACATACAAATATACAAATGTTAAAACAGGATTAAGTATAAACCGTATTTTAAAAATTCCAGTTAAAAAATTAATTCAAAGTTAAAAATCACAACACTCCCTGAATTGATCTTAAGAAGCTTCATCTTTAAAAGCCTGTCTAAATAAAAAAGTTTTAGCCTGCTGCTGGAAGGACAGCAAAGAAGGAGCCATTCTGGCTTTCCTGGGAATTCTAGAAAGGAAACAATGAGGGCCAGCTAACACTTCCCAACAAAGGATTCCCCCAGGCAGAAAGCAAACAGGCCTTGAAGCTGAAAGGCCATTAAATGCTAATCAAGGTGGCTAATTGCAACATTCATACCTGCCACACTGAGACTATTAATTACTATTCAAACTGGCCAACCAAGGATTCCGCAAGGTAGAAAGCGGCCAGGCTTGCAAGCAGCAAAGCTATTCAGTGCTATTCAACCCGGCCAACCAAGATTTTCCCTAGATAGAAAACCCCCAAGCTCTGAAGCCATGAGGCTATTCCGTCCCATTCAACCTGGCCTAGCAAGGTTGCCCTATGTAGAAAGCGGCCAGGCTTTTAAGCTGCAAGACTATTCAGTGCAGTTCAAGCTGGCCAAACAAGGATTGCCCTACAAAGGAAGTAGCCAGGCAACCCTCTTTGATTGAGGGTGCTACTCCAGCTACTCCAGAAAACAGCCAGGCTTTGAGGCTGCAAGGCTATTCACTGCTATTCTGGCCAACAAATGATTCCCATAGCCACAGCAATGCGTGGCCGGGCTGAGCTAATCTCATCTAAAAGAGGCTATCCTCACTGGGTCTTACCATGATAGACACCTATTGGCCAGTCTTCAATATTCCTTTTTGGAGCAAGGTTCCAAAAATTATTGTAGCTTCACAGATCCAGGGGATGAAACAGATCATGTTGTGATTTTTTAAAAAAAATATGTTCAGTAAAGTTTTAGCTTAATCTTTTGAAAGTTATTGTAAGCTGCATTGAATCCCATCTTGGGAGAAAGGTGGAATACAATTAATATACTTTGAACAAATGGTCTGTTTTTTTATACCAGGGGATGTTCCTGTTTTGGGAAACCTGTTGGATCTGTATTTTGTCTGCTGCTTCATGATTTCAGGGATGAAACTTTTGTTCTTTTGTCTGTCTATACCTGCCATAAAGTACATTTGCATGTCTTTCATTTTTATCCCCATAACTGTCTACTCAGATAGGAACTGCTGCTTTGTTTGCTTAAAATGAGCTGTTCTCTAATTACCGCCAGATTCATGTCAGATTAACAGAGCAATCCTACATTGTTCCTCTGAGAGCTGCAATGCCAAAGCTGCTCAGATAGGCAAAGCCCTGCTAAACTCATGCCAGCATGGTAGGAGTGTGGGCAGAGCAGTTTTCCCTTCTCCTCCCCATTTTACTGGCCATTTTTTCAAAATAATTACTTCCCTCTCATTGAAAGGGAATTAAATTAACCTGTAACAGCTCCAGGACTGGGATCGCTTATGATATCCTGGACTACACCAATGCACATACTCTAACCTGCTTCTGCCTCCTGCTCCAATATTGGTTTTCCTGTCTCAGAAACATGAAATCTGTAGATGTTTCTATGGTTGCTAAGAAGGATAGTAAAGGTAAAGGTTTCCCCTGACATTAAGTCTAGTCGTGATCGACTCTGGGGGGTTGGTACTCATCTCCATTTCTAAGCCAAAGAGCCGGCGTTGTCCATAGACTCCTCCAAGGTCATGTGGCCGGCATGACTGCATGGAGAGCCGTTACCTTCCCACCGGAGAAGTACCTATTGATCTACTCACATTGGCATGTTTCTGAATTGCTAGGTTGGCAGGAGCTGGAGCTAACAGCAGCTGCTCCCGCCGCTCCCGGGGTTTGAACCTGGGACCTTTTGGTCTCCAGCTCAGTGCTTTAACGCATTTCGCCACCGGGGCTTCTTGCTAAGGATACTTCTCCACTTTTGATCTGATTTGTTTTTTGTGATGTTTTCCCAAGAATCACAGAAATATAGCATAGTGTTGAGGATGCAGTGTGAAGTAAATGACAAGGAGTAGATGGTGATGAAGAAATAAGCCCCCACTAATGTAAAAAAAAACAACTTACGTAAACAGCAACAGCATCTCTTCATTCTCAAAGGAGATCCAAGGAAGTTGTCATAAAACAACAAGATGACCCTCAGACACTCTGTATTTTAATACATTCCTTGATGACGTTCACTGTTTAAAGTGACAGAGCACTAAGATAGTGTCTATAGGGTCTCATTGCAAAGACCAGGCAAATTGTCCCACTTTGGCTGGCTTTGGCGAGAAAAGAGAGGGACAGCAGGGCAAATTTGATGCCTTGTGCATAGCTTGGCAATGCTATCGACATCATATGTGGGAAGCGTCACCTTTCTGTAGAGCAGTGATTCCCAACCTGTGGGCTGCGAGAACAAAAATCTGGTCTGCAAACCTCCTTCCTCTTTATTTATTTTTTAAATTTTATTTCCACTCCTTTCCGCAGAGCTGACCATTGCATTGGATAGACTACATCAGCTCTAGATTATTAAATATGGTTTTCGGTGGGCAAGCAGATGGTGACTACTGGATGGCATATGTTCTGTATCAGAAACTAGAGCTGATGTGTTCTATCCTATGCAGTTTTCTGAATCGGCAACCCAAATAACCAAAGTGAATCTAAAGTTGACCAAAAACTGATTCATAACCCTTTTGGTACTAATGTTGGAGAGTGGTCCCTGGTCAAAGTGGTCCCTGGTCAAGTGGGCCGTGGCCAAAGTGAGCCCTGGTCAAATGGGCCCTGATTTTTTAAAAAAAGGTTGGGAACCACTGCTGTAGAGGATCCATGCTGGCTAGGACACTGATTAATGTAAGTGTGATGAGGTCAATGAATATAGTATCTAAATTGTGGGAACTAATAGGTAAAGGTAAAGGTTTCCCCTGATGTTAAGTCCAGTCATGACCGACTCTGGGGGTTTGGTGCTCATCCACATTTCTAAGCCAAAGACCCGGCGTTGTCCATAGACACCTCCAAGTTCATGTGGCCGGCATGACTGCATGGAGCGGTACCTATTGATCTACTCACATTTTGCATGTTTTCGAACTGCTAGGTTGGCAGGAGGTGGGAACTAATAGTAGCATGTTATTCTGCTTTACCCAATTGTGGGCATCACAATTCAAGAAAGATACTGACCAACTGAAATGTTTCCAGCAGGGAAAATGGCATAAACTGATAGAAATAAATTTGAGCATTTATCTGTGTTTCTCTCTTCTGTGCATGTATGGACGTGTTTCTTTTTCTATGTTCAGTAGGCTGCCTCAGAATATTCTTCTGCATGCCCTGGCATTTTATGATGATCAACTAAAAATGGGTTCAAATAAAAGCCACTGGCATATGCTTCACATCACATAAAATGTGCACATGGAACTTTTAAATACCTAATTGCCCTCTAATGACAGTGATGCATTGCTCAAAAAGACTGCTAGGCTTGCCTACTCCAATAAAAAGCTACCCTATGAAAGATGCACATTCGTTATTGCCTGCTCCTTCAACTTCCAACAAATGAAATCTACTAATTATTATAGCATCATTAGCTGCTGTAACCACTTGTTGCATGGACAATGCTGAAGGTCTTGGAGAAAAGATGGCAGATCCATGAAATTTAGGTATATCTTCAAAACAATTGCCTGTACTTTCAATAGAATTCTCTAGTAGCCTTTCAGGATCAAGGCAAATGTCACCTTTTCCCTCATGGAGACATTTCCTGAGCCATCTGGAGGAATCTAGGCCAAAATCCAATTGCTAGTACCAATACTTCAGATGCATTGAATCTATGGCTACACTCCAACTCAGTAGCACTACTCTAGTTGGGAATAGCAATCAGCTCCTGGTTGGGCATACTTGGTCTTTTAATCCTTTATCAGCTGCTTGGACAAGTAAAAATCAGTACATCAGTACATCTATATAATAAAAGTCAGTGTTTGTATGCGGGTATGTGTGCGGCGGACGGCGGTGTATGTGCCAACTTTCTGATTGGCCGCCACTATCACAGCCCACTGAGACGACCAGGAATGACAGATCTGGACCAAACTTGGCACACTTAACCCCCATGATGCACTTTATGGCCTGGTGCCATTTGGGGGACGGCTCATGGGTGATGGGATTTGTAGTACTGTCAATCGCTACAACTCCCACAGGCCACTGCGATGCCCAGCAGTGACGGAACTGGACCAAACTTGGCACACCGAACCCCTATGAAACCCTTTCCGTCCTTGGGCACATTGGGGGAGGATGGACCAAGTAGCATCACTCACTTCTTGCTCTGGGAGTTGTAGTTCACCCTTATACAAACAGCACTAAACCCAGACGACTTCGGATCTGGACCAAACTTGGCACACTGCCTCATCATGCCCAACTGAGCATACAGGCAAGGTTTCGGGGTGATTGTCCTTTGGCTCTGGGAATTGTAGTTCACCCTTATACAGACAGCACTGAACTCAGCAGACTTCGGATCTGGACCAAACTTGGCACACTGCCTCATGATGCCCAACTCAGCATACAGGCAGGGTTTTGAGGTGATTGTCCTTTGGCTCTGGGAGTTGTAGTTCACCCTTATACAGACAACACTAAACCCAGCCGACTTCGGATCTGGATCAAACTTGGCACACTGCCTCATCATGCCCAACTGAGCATACAGGCAGGGTTTCTGGGTGATTGTCCTTTGGCTCTGGGAGTTGTAGTTCACCCTTATACAGACAGCACTGAACCCAGCAGACTTCGGATCTGGACCAAACTTGCCACAAGTTTCTCAAAATACCCGGGCACCGCCGGGTCCCCAAGCTAGTAGATTATAAAAATGAGATGCATTTTATTATTTCAGCTTACGCTTAAAATAACACATTCTTTCTCATCAGTGTAGGCATATTTGAGGACAATACATTTCCCAGTTTTTTTGTAGTAAAATTAGGTGTATCAACTTATATTTGGGTTGGCTTACACTTGAGTATATTCGGTATTTGAAAACATTAGAAACTTCCCATGAAGAATGAATAGGACCCAATTCTCACTCCTCTGTGTCAGCCAAATTGTGGGAGAAAACAAGACTGATAAATTATCCATCTATGTTTGGCTTCATCCAGCTCTACAGAGATTTCTCCAAATCCTATTTTGGCTTGTATTTTCTCATCGAACTAAATGAAGAAACTCCTCTCTGTGTACAGGGAAACTTAGATGGGTTTTTAAAAGAACACTTAGGCTGAAATAGCCCTTACTTTACTATTGCTATACATAGCAGAAATGTCTATAAGCAATAGGGACTGTACACATAATTACTGGCTGTATATGTTTTAATCTCTACGAATTCACTTGTCCTGCAAGGAGTAATAGGGGATACACAGAGACTGAAGAAAACCCAAATTATCACATTATGAAAACAGTTAAATTATTAATTGTAAACAATCAAAATGCTAATTAAAACGGTGAGCAAACTCATGAGGCTAAAAACAAAATGTCTCTTTGACAACAAAAAAGTGTATGCACTTTTCTGTGGGAGGGACGGCTGCCTTATAAACTTGAGAGGGTGCAATGGGGAAAGACATGCTTTCTTTTTGTTCATTCAAATCTGAAAAGCTTTGTGGACAAGCTGTCAAAATCTGGACCGTTGTATCCTAACCTTTATAAGTAATCCTAAAAGCCCACCTAATCAATTGAAGATCATAAAATATTAGACTTAATACTGCAAAGCGCTGCTATATAATTCACATAACAAGCTCCTACATAATTCAAACAGCAAACATATTCTTCTCCTCAATGATGGGAGGTTGTTTAGATCAGCAGGAGAATGTCAACACATGCCACTATTTCATGGATCTACTGCTTTTCGAGAAGACTATTAAGTTAATTGCTGGTTTCTGACAGCAGAGAGCATGCTGGGAACACAGCAAGCTTTATTAGCCTTTCAGGCATTTGCAGACATCAGCCATTTTGCCCCTACTTGCATATATGAGGAGCTGTACAGAGGAACTAAATCAAATTACAAGACAATCAGCGCTCTTGGCATCACCTTTCTGCTAGGGTTTTTTTTTTTACATTCTAAAGAGGTTCCAGCGCCAAACATTTGCCTGTTTGGTTTTATAATAACTTCCTAGATATATTGCAAGAAAGGAGATGGGAAAGAACCACAGGAAAATAATCAAACTGTTTGCATCATTTTTCACTGTATGTTTAATTCACATAAAACATGCATTCAAAGTGTGCTGCCTCCCTTCTTCCTAATGAAGCTTTGTTGCTAGCTATTAATAGCAAAGCAGCCTCCAAGTGCATTAGCAACACATTATCCTTTTCATTAACTAGGTGCTTTGAGGCATTAATGGCAAAAATGTCATTAACAAACACCTTCCTCACATTTACCTCCCACATTTCAGGAGACCTAGAGCTTGAAATTTTGACCATTTCCCACATTTGTGACCTCCTTCTCTCAATCTGTATATAGTATCCCATGACTGGTTACCAGTAAGGGAAATACTGGACTTACTCTGGGGCACTGGCCATAGCCTTTCTTTCACATATATTAGTACCCTGTTTCCCCGAAAATAAGACATCCCCTGAAAATAAAACCTAATAGAGGTTTTGCTGAATTGCTAAATATAAGGCCTCCCCCAAAAGTAAGACCTAGCAAAGTTTTTGTCTGGAAGCATGCCCGCCAAACAGAACACCAAAGCATGCAGGATTGGTAAATGAACATACCATAGATTGTTGTGCATAGAAATAGTGGTAGTAATAAGAAATTCTTGATAGGATTCACAGTTTGTCTAGTTATAGTGGTTTGGGATGACAACTACTGTACAGTATATAATAAATGTTCATTTTTTTGTTCAACAATAAATGTGAATTCTTCTTCATGGAAAAATAAGACATCCCCTGAAAATAAGACCTAGCATATCTTTGGGAGCAAAAATTAATATAAGACACTGTCTTATTTTCTTATTTTCGGGGAAACTGTAATATAAATATGTTGAAATAACATTTAGGAAATCTTACAACTTTATCATATTGTGTTGTTTTGGCAGCATACACCAAAATTATGGCAACCAGATTGATTGATAGCTGGCAAATAGAGGGAGAAAACGTGAAGACAACCCTGACGATCAATGGCGATCTCGTCATTAATATAAGTAGCATTTTAATGATTTATATAGGATTTTAATTCTTTATTTTATATTGTATTTATTAATCTGGTTTTTATGTATTTATTTGCTTGCCTTTTATGCAAAAGACCTATGGTCTAAGCATCAAATAAACTTGACTTGACTTGACTTGAACGTAGAGGCAGTGACAGACTTTGTATTTCCAGGCCCAAAGATTACTGCAGACACAAACTGCAGCCAGGAAATCAGAAGATGTTTATTTCTTGGGAGGAGAGCAATGACCAACCTTGAAAAAAGTGAAGAGTAGAGACATCACATGGGCAATGAAGATCTACATAGTTAAAGCAATGGTATTCCCCGTAGTAACCTATGGATGCGAGAGCTCGACCATAAGGAAGTCTGAACAAAGGAAGATAGACGCTTTTGAACTGTGGTGTTGGAGGAAAATTCTGAGAGTGCCTTGGACCATACTCTTGGAGACGCTTGGAGAAGATACTGATGCTGGGGAAAATGGAAGGAAAAAGGACCAAAGGCAAGATGGATGGATGATATCCTTGAAGTGACTGGCTTGACCTTGAAGGAGCTGGGGGTGGTGACGGTAGACAGGGAGCTTTGGCGTGGGCTGCTCCATGAGTTGGAAGTGACTGCACAAATAAACAACAACACATAATTTCCTCGACAGTTTTATGATGGAGCCCACTGGCTCCAATGCCATTACATAGAGTGGTTCTCAACTTGGGGTCCCCAGATGTTTTTAGCCTACAACTCCTAGAAATCCCAGCCAGTTTATCAGCTGTTAGGATTTTGGGGAGTTAAAGGCCAAAAACATCTGGGGACCCCAGGTTGAGAACCACTGACAATGGAGTCCAGAGGGGATCCATTGTGAAACTATCCAGGAACAAGTGCATGCTGCTGCAGTGACAACACAGGAGGCTTCCTGTGTTGCATCAGAAGGAATGGGGGTAAGCCAGGTGGTTGGTGATTCCCCCCATGGGATGCGGCCTCAGGTGAGTCGGGGGATGTAGGGTGTAGGATGATGGGTTTCCCACACCGCCTAATGGGCACTGCTCAAATCATCACAATGCAGGGCAATTCTAGCAGCCTTTGTGATGTGGTCATCAGTTTAAGTTCCCATTCATTGAGTAATTTTGGGACTCACCTAACCCATAGGATTGAAATGAAGATAAAGTGAGTTAACACTATGCTGACCTCACTGTAAAAAAGTCAAAAGATATATATCAGCAAAAAAAAAGAAAAAAGAAAAATAAATGTTTCAGAACCATTTTAGACAAAGCTAGCTGACCAAGCGATGAGGACCCCCCCCCCCCTCCAGAGGATACATTCCCAGATGGACTTTGGTTTCATGAACTGCAAATACATCTGAGCACTATTTAATTATCTTACTTCTGGTCCCAGCATGCCCCACAGTTGCACTGAAGGACCTAGACATTCTTAGAGGGAAAAGTGCACTATAGAACAGGCATGGGCAAACTAAGGCCTGGGGGGAGGATACGGCCATCGGGGTGCTTACCTCAGGCCCTCCTTATTTTCCTTGTCCTCTTGGCATAAGGACATAGTGGTCTACTGCATCCTTATGCCAAAAAGATGAGTGAGGGAGGGACGCAGCAGCTGAGAGCCCTCTGCAGCACTCTCAGCCACCGCGTGTCTCACCAGTCTCCTGGCATAAGGACAGTGTGAGTGGCCCCATCATTATGCCAGGAGGATGGCTCGAGGAAGGCATGCAGAGACCGAGAGCCCTCCAGAGCACTCTCAGCCACCGCCCTCCTCCTGGCATAATGGCAAGAGGACAGCTGGAGATCAAGGGTGGAGGATCAGGGCAGTTGTCACATTCACGCCTTTCTCCCAGCATAAGGATGGGGTGAGCAGGCCTGTCCTTATGCTGGGAGAACAACCTGAGGATGACTGCTGCTCTGCCCTTTCCTGGCTCTCCTCACCCAGCATGTGCCTGGCCCTCCTCTCTCCTGGCCTGGCCCTCCTGGCTGGACCCACAAGGCTGCTCCAAGGCAAAAAAAAAGTTTGCCCATGCCTGCCATAGAATCACCTGGAGGAAATTTCTCTGGAGACCATATCTCATTAGGAGTGTGAAACCATATATATGGGTTCTGTAGCTACTGAGTTTTACTGTTTTCAAAATATCAAGAGTATAGACAAAGATCGCATCGCAAGTTCTACTTCTTTTACAAAAGGGAGACAAGGACTTCCCAGAGTGAGCCCCACACTTGGCAGGACTGTTTGGTGTCCAGCAGCAAGAGGAGTCTTCTAATTGATCTCAAAATCAGTAGTTGTGTAGACAAATGATGGATGAAAGTACCCAACAAATGGCATCAAGACTCATGTCCATGTGGGTGATGTGAACTATCTACTTTCAAGTGATGCCATCTGCCAATCCCCTGCCCCCACTCCTCAAAAATATAGTGTATATTGTTCATAAAACTCTCACTAAAATAGCTTTTACAGGATTTTGGCTAGATCCAGGCAATACCTCATGGTTTCTTTCAATGAGCAAGGAGAACCAAGCAGTGGTCAATTTCACTACAAAGTTCTACTTTTGTCCTATCATTCTAGCAATCTGAGCCAATATTGTTGCTTGTCCGAGATTATGCCTGGAGGATTAATACTAATGTAACTTTGGTTTTGTGAACAGATATATGTTTCCCGTTCTATCATGAGGAGATATTGGAGGTCTTGGCTGTGCAATGGCTGCTTGGCACCATTCAATGAATCACTAATGGGTTTTAAAAGTCCTTTCTTTCCTTCATGAGGCTGCCTGTCTTTATGCTTCCTTCCCAGCAGCCTAGATTCTGTAGGTATGCTGGATGAACTTCATGCTCTCTCATCTTTAACAGCTATTCCAGCATAGTTACACTAACATACCTTGTACCATACCAGCAGGTTTTCAGCTGTAGTACTAAAACATCTGAAACTCTGTTGTGGTTTATGTATTCCTGTGGCCGGAGCATTTATTAGATTTTAGGCATTTGAGATACTCAAAAGATACAGGTTCTATGGGTTCCTTTTTGAAAATTGGTATTATATCACCCAAAATGATTTTAAAGCTCCAGCTCCATGCGAGGACATGAGAGAAGCCTCCCATAAGGATGGTAAAACATCAAAACATCCGGACGTCCCCTGGGCAACGTCCTTGCAGATGGCCAATTCTCTCACTCCAGAAGCAGCTCAGGTTGCTCCTGACATGAAAATTTTTTTTTTAAAGCTACAGCTAGTGCAAAATAGATTAATTGTTTCCAGGTCATACTGAGCAGAAAACAGCCATTTTGTGAGTTTTTCATTCACACTGGAAAGTGTGATGTAGGTGAATGAATTCCATAAAACAATAAGAAAAAAGAGATAAAAAAGAAATAACATTAAGAATATCCCAACATTAAAAATAAAATGGGAACAAAAACAAACAACCAATATTCTCTTCTTTTTCTTCAGCTTTGACACAACTTCAAACAAGTGAAGCATCAACAAGAGGATACAGCCATATATTGATGTTGTGCAATTCCTTTTCTTTTTAATTGTTTATTTATTTATTATTTTGCAATTGTCAGTATCAACAATAAATATTTTTCTTTCAAAACATAGAGATTTGCAGGAGCCTATCAGCCAACACTTTGGAGTTGCACGGAAAGCAGATGTGAGAACAAAAAACTACAAGCCTTAAAAATCTGAGAAATGTGCAAAAGCATACTTTTCTATGGCAAAATGTGTGCCACTTTACCAGAGAGCAATATATTTGCCCAATGTTTATTATTATTATTATTATTATTATTATTATTATTATTATTATTATTATTATTATTATTAGGCAATTCAAACATTCAGGTTCATATTTTTATTTGTAATATATGTAGCAGGATGTCAATTTTAGAGAGAAAAAGAGGGTGCATTTGCTTTTCTTTTTTTTCTTTTTCTTTTTTTAGCACTAACAAATTTATTATAATGAAAGTAGTACCGGGCCTTTCATCCCCAATATGTGAATTATCAGGCTGCTTAGATAATCAGAACATAAAATATATTTGAGTATAAAATGCAAGCATCAAATGATATATTTACCTTACGCTTTTATAAAATTTTATTCTGAAGCCAAATTAGTAGTACATTTCTACGAACGTTCCCTTCTAATTCCTTGTTGTCTCAGTGCCCGCGCAGCACAAGTCAATGTGCTGCGCAGTATGACTTTTATTTAAGTCATATGCCTAAATAAAAAAAGTACAGTAACAATCAAGTTATGGTCATGCCACAATAGAAGTTAATACATATATCTTTCATTATTATATAATTTTAATTTAATTTATTGTCCTTGTATCTTTGCTACTAGGGAAAAGTGTCAATTATACTTAATACTTTATTTGTAACTAGTTCACTTAATTTTTTTTGAATATTTTTATTACATTACTATTAATTTGTTACAAAGAAAAGAAAAATCTTTACAGTTCATATAATTAAGTCTTTTCCTTCCCCCAGTGTTCTACCAGTTGTGCGAGAGTGCATTTGTACACACAGACACACAACCCAATTATTTCAGTTTTATGGTAACTTAAAACTTGGGAATGTTACTGTTTCACTAAAAATCTTAGAATCCCACAGCCATGGTAGCTTATGGATTCTGGGAGGCATAGTTCAAACAGTAAATTCCAAGTTCTAGTAACTGGTCACCTTTAGGGTAGGCTTTTCTGAGATTGTCTCTTCTGTCACTAAATAAATATTTAATCTCTAGCATTCTATTCAAATACTCTTGAACTTACATACTACATCAGTTATCCCTGTTCAGAGATGCTTCAAGTGGAAAGACCTTTTTCCTGTAGTTTATGTAAAGTTCAAACCCTGTTTGCTTGTCTGTGCTTTCCTGAAGAGTGACTCTTGAAAGATGAAACCTGTATTGTACTTGAGAACAGAACAACAAAGGTAACGTTTTGATTGAAGTGCCCCAGTTCCTGCAGGAAGTGGCTATAAAATGCATCATAAGCACTCATTAGTAGTGAGTCCCTGTGGGCTCCAGGCAGCAGCTCATACACAGCAGTCATTAAGACGGTGGCAAAACAGACGCTCCAGTTCTTTCTCCTGAAGCTCATTCAGTATGGCAAGCCAAGCTGTACAAACGAGCCTTTGCGAACTGGTTCAAACCATGTTGCACACACTACTCTGCAAAAACTCTTCCCTGTGCCATGTTATGGTAGTCATTTCCCTGGTAATATCTTCCATGTCATTTGATGAGCATCAAAATCACTGAAGAGAACACTGTATGTCACCCTATTCATCAACACAGTTTGCTCCCTGGAATGGGATGTAACTCAATATTTTAAACCCTATAATCACCATAAGAGGTTCTGACTTATTCGGATGACCTGCTGTAGAGATGGAGAAAGTGGTCTTTGAATAGCATATTTTTGAACCTTCCAGGGACCCAAACTTCATTGATTTTTTTTTGCCATGTTGGAGGGTCCACTGAGTCATTCTGGGTTCAGCAGAGGTCATTTTTTGTAAAAGAAAAATTGTAAATTCCACAACCTATTACATAAGCTATTGGATAATAACTACATCCAGTCTATGGACATATATCCTTTAGGCAAAATGTGAATCTCCATGAATATGTGGAGACCACCTTTTGAAAACCACTAGTCAAAAAAACATGACCTCTTAGAAGTCAATTCTTTGAACAAGTGATATTCGCAAGCATTAATGTAATGGCACACAGGTAACTCAGCGGTTAAACCGAAGAAACTGCCAAGGATAAAGACATGGCACAAAAATGTATTTGGTTAGAAGAGGATGGTTGTTTCTTTGCAGTTGAAATTGCCCAAAAGATATACACTCCCTTGAAACTTCTTAGTTTAAAATATGCACTCAGAGATAAAAATGTCTTTTTTGAAAAATAACATATCTTGTTTACTCATAAACATATTGTATTAATTCACTATACAGGCACATTTCTTATTAAAGTTCAGTTATAGATAGGATGTAGCTTCTCTGTGTTAAGAACACAGGATATCATTCTTAATCAATAGTCCATAGCCTTTAAATATAGTTGTACTCACTGAAGTTCAAAATCATATTGTATCCATTGAAGTCTCTAAAGCATACTTCTCTACTGAAGCCCCAACAGCAACCTGCTTTCATTGACGTCCAAACACATACATGCATCCACCTCCACTAAGGTCTGAGGCAAGACTGAATACAAAATGGAGTCCTGAGTTTGAACATGCTCAGTACAATCACATGGGTACAGCTCCTCCCACACCAAAGAAGTACAAACTGGCAAATCAACATACACATAGAATACAGGTTAGCAAATATATACATTAATAAATCAAATAGTGAGAGGCTTGGGAGGTTGCTATTTCCAACGGTCAATATGTTGAAATTGCCCCACTTCCAGATCCCAAACAGGACGTTTTGAACAAAAAAAAGTGGAAACAACTGAGATTGGGGTTCAGCAGATTGCTCAAGGCCAAAGAGAACCAATGCAGCTCTACAATTCTGGACAGCTGTCTAGTATATGGCTTATGTCAACCTTCCTCAAGCCAGTGTCTTCACACATGTTTGACTACAAACCCCACCTTCACCAGGCAGCATGGTTCATTGCAAGACCATAGCTCTTAGAACTGCACCCATTTCCCAAGCCAACAAAAGGTGTTGTCTAATTGTACTGTATTAAAATCAAACAAAAAGACGAACTACCAAGAATCATGGCCGGGGGGAAACCAAACCAAGCAAAAGGCAAACAGGTAAAAAAGAACATTTCCTCACTGGCATTTTTAAAAAATTATGAGTGGCAGAATGAAGGAAAGGAATGGCTGTTTCAAAAGTCTCATTCCAGGGAGAAAAAATATTGTGTTAGGACTGGCTTATAGAGCTGAATTTTTTAGACTTGTCTTAGTGCTATGCTATGAAAACTGTCATAATGACTACCTGCACTTCATAATTTATCATAAGACTTCAGGCTCCACATAGCTACCACAGAGACAGTACTATACACAGCAGATTTACTTTTTAGGGAAAAAAGTTGGAAAAGATGAGATGCCTTCCTGTTTGAACCACTGGTTGCATATTTTCCTAGCTCATTCAAGTAATAGAAACAGAAGAACTTGGTTGTCCTGTTACAACTACTCTCGTACCTGTGGCCCATTTCAGTCTCTTTCTAGGTGTTGGACTGAGTTTCTCTTTTTTTGACGGATGAGACTGGTCTTGAAACATAGATCCCTCAATCTTAGGTTTTGTGCTGTGCAAACCCTGTACCTAGAAAAATGAAGAGTTTATAAAAGTTCAGATACTCCTAAATAGTTTGATAGCAAGTATACAGCACAGGAGAACATGCCCCAAGGAAACAAAGGGCTAAGGAATCTAAAATATTAGGCACCCGGCAGAGCCTTATACAGCCGCTGTTTCCTAATCTCAAAAACATCTGTTCATTTTTAAAAGTAAGTCTGTACACAGTTTACATTTCAAGGAGGGTTAGCTTCCACTTTTCAATTTCCTTTTGTTTTTTGGATCAATCGCTGTGTTTGTAATCAAGGCATTTCTTAGCCCGTTTCTTTCTTCTGGCATTCCTGGTTCCCCTCAGGATGAAACCGACATCCCTCTCTGCCATCTCTTTAGTGCTGAAAACCAAAACGATGCTATTATTTTTGGCAACTCAACACAAAACTCTTTAAGAGAAGGAAAGTCCCTTTAAGAATGCCTCTGACAACAAAATGCCTCCTTTTCTCTAGAAAAGCCCGTCCATTTCATAGGTCTGCCCTACAACTGCTTCAAATAAATGCCACTCCCAGAATCTTTGAAAGCACATTGGAAAAGAGAGAAGGTACAGTGAAAAATGCCAGAGGGAGTAAACTTAACGAAGCCTAAATGAAATCAACATACTCTCTGACAAGCTGACAGTCTAACAAGCTAATTACCGTAGTCGTAATTAACACCTAGTAAAGCACGCAGCACAGCCCCTTAAAGCAGCTCGGAACCTGTTAAGCAAAAAGAGGATACACCTTAAAAGCAGCCCATTAAATTGCAGAGAAACAAACTGCTCAAAGCACATCACTCTCTTTTTTTAAAAAAAACATTGATTAGTGAACAATTAGCTAATCATCACAGAGTAGAGAAACAATCTATTGCATGTTGTAATCGGTACCTTGTTCTATTTGGAGCTTGGGAAATGTCACCTTTGGATTACAGCTCCTAGGATCCCCTAGTTGTGCTATTGCTCCAGGGATTCTTGGAGTAGTAGTCCAAAAAGAACCTTTTCCAAGCACAAGTTTCTTTGCCTGATCATTACTAAAGATGAGATACTGAGTGTTTTCACTATTCAGATGAAACATTTATAAATAATTATTAGATTTTTCAGATGGCTATTAGAGATGTGTGCGAAAATTTTTCCTTCGTTTCCTTCGTGCTATCATTTCGGTTTGACCATTAGTCTATACAAAACGAATGATTACATTTTTGTAGGAAATGAGAGGCAACACGAAAATGAAAGCCGCAGAGTCATCATGCTTGCTTTCGTTTTTCTTTCGCTTCTGCCCCGTCACAATAAGCAGGTACTGACAGAGGGCTTACAGCTGATGTGTACCAATGGGTATTAACATAATAATTAGATCTGATCTGTGGCAATGGGGGTTAAGGTAATAATATATATAATATGTATATTAAGAAGGATCTGGGAACCTGACCTGAGCCTGGGAGAGGGAAATGCCTCCCTCCGCATTAGATCTGATCTGTGGAAATGGGGGTTAAGGATATATATATATATATATATATATATATATATATATATATATATATAAAATGTATATTAAAAAGGATCTAGGAATCTGACCTCAGCATGGAAGAGGGAAATGCCTCCCTCTGCATTAGATCTGATCTGTGGAAATGGGGGTTAATGTGATAATATTATTAATAACAATAGTACTCTGGGGAAGATCCAAACGTTTTAAAAGTTGATGGGCTAAAAGGGATCAAAATGCCCTCTGTGTGTGGTGTAGCCCAAAAACAAAGTGTGGGGGGGGGGATGAGCCTCGGAAGCCCTCCCATTGCCGCCAATGACACAAAAATGTTCATGTTTTTCGTAAGCCAGATGAAAATTCGTGTCGTATAGGCAGCCCATTTTCATTAGCGGGACATGAATATGAAAATAATAGGACATGAATGAAACTACACAAAACGAACAGCAATTTCACATGAATGCACAACTTTAATGGCTATATGTAACAATATTTTTTAGATTTTCATACTCTGGACCAAAACCAATTGTTCCAAGTGGCATAAACACACTGAATCAAGGAAATGTACATAAGTGTTGACTTACCAAGTTTCCACTGAAACGTGACATATCTAGCAATAGAGATTGTGTTTCATGGTGTGAGCAGAGCTTTGATGAGAGCCATTCCTGGTCTAGAGAGGTGCTTCTCAGATGCCCTGTAGTCTGTGAAGCTTTGTCTTGTGGCTGGGGGAGATGCCAACCAATGAAATTTAAACTTGTTGTTTGCTCATTGGCTGATGGGGGTCCCTCTTTCACTTTGGCTGGAGCAGTGGTTCTCAACCTGGGGTCCCCAGATGTTTTTGGCCTACAACTCCCAGAAATCCCAGCCAGTTTACCAGCTGTTAGGATTTCTGGGAGTTGAAAGCCAAAAACATCTGGAGACCCCAGGTTGAGAACCACTGGGCTAGAGTGACCCAGATGTTAATGTGGTTGTCCAGTTGAAAGACATAACATTTATTGTGGTGCAGCTATGGAGGATGTCAGTTTTTTCTGACTTTCATCCCACCCTCCTTCCTTAAGTCTGTGCTATGGAAAGAGATACTATTGTTATGCAATTTGTCACAACTTTGTGGGAATGGATGGCATGGATGATGAATCCAGGATTGGGTGACTAACAGGCATTGGAATTGTATGGGTTCCCTTTAGGGGACTTAGTGTGTGTGGCATGGAGACTGTTTGCCCAGATGGGAGTGGTTGTGAGACCGGGGATACACCAGCTGGTCATCTTGGGAAAGCTCTGGAGCATCCAGTGACTTCTGTTAACATGGTTCAATGTTGTGTTAATGCTAAATCAGCTTCTTGTGTCATGGAGCTGATGAAGCCCCCTTCAGCTTAAAATGCCAGTGAAGATGCACGTGATAACAGGAGTAATGCTTAATTAATTTCTAAACAAGTCTGATGATGATGATTATTATGATCTTTTGTTTAATTAAGTTATAGGAAATCATTCCATCTACTTTAGGTATTCTGGGATGATTCTGGCATGGCACTGGAGGAATGCATAGAAACAATGTTCTGCCTATGCAGATTTTGCTAGATACTTGTTTATAAAGATATTGTCCTCCCAACCCTGTTACATGCCTGTGAAACGTGGACTGTCTACAGACGTCACACTCAACTCCTGGAATGATTCCATTAGTGCTGCCTCCGAAAAATCCTGCAAATCTCTTGGGAAGACGAGCGGACAAATGTCAGTGTGCTGGAAGAAGCAACGGCCACCAGCATTGAAGTGATGCTCTGACGCTATCAACTCCGCTGGACTGGCCATGTTGTCCGAATGCATGATCACCGTTTTCCAAAGCAGTTACTATACTCCCAACTTAAGAATGAAAAACAGAATGTTGGTGGACAGGAAAAGAGATTTAAAGATGGGCTTAAAGCCAACCTCAAAAACTGTGGCCTAGACACTGAGAACTGGGAATCCCTGGCCCCAGAGCACTCTATAACTGGAGGTCAGCTGTGATTAGCAAGGCTGTGGAATTTGAAGAGGCACAAATGGAAGGAGAAAGGGAGAAATGTGCCAAGAGGAAGGCACGTCAAGCCAACCCTGACCGGAACTGCCTTCCACTTGGAAACCAATGTCCTCGCTGTGGAAGATCAAGAACAGGACTCCATAGTCATCTACACGCCCACCGCTAAGGCACTACACTTGGAAGACCATCATACTTGGACAACGAGGGATCACCTAAGTAAGTAAGTAGCTAGGATGCCATGTTAGCCATAGGGGCCGTGCTGTGGCGCAGGCTGGTTAGCAGCCAGCTGCAATAAATCACTCTGACCAAGAGTTCATGAGTTCGAGGCCAGCCCGTGTGGGGGTGAACACACAACAATTAAAAATAAAATATAGCCCCTGCCCATTGCTAACCTAAGCAATTTGAAAGATAATTCCATCTATCAAGTAGAAAATTTGGGTACCACTTATATGTGGGGAAGCTAATTGACGACACCATAAAAATTACCCAGGCGCCGTTAGAATGAGGAAGTGCCATCGCAGTGGATGATGAAGCAGCTCCTCCTCCTGTGGCCAGAATCAAGCATGCCCTCAGGAAGCTGGAAGCTGGAGAAGGTTTAAATTGCCTCTGCATCTGTCTCTGTTCTATTTTATATGGCATTGAATGTTTGCCTTATATGTGTACAATGTGATCTGCCCTGAGTCCCCTTCGGGATGAGAAGGGTGGAATATAAATACGGTAAATAAATAAATAAATAGTGGGAGGATATCTATTTCTTATTTGCCTGTGCTAGATTTTTAATGTTTCTGCTTGGATATCCCATTCTAGAGAAAAAAACATTGCACCTAAGTCATTTTGTTGTCTATACTGGTTACATACTTCAGATTGAGAATTCTGTACACAGCAAAGTTCATGGTAAATCCTCAAATCAAAGAACTATTCAGAATAATACATGCTTATTGTATATCCCTGACCATAATCATGAACTGCATCTGCACATAATGGCTGGAAAGATGAGTGAGTTTCATGTGCTCCCATTTATTTCTGCAAGTCCTGCCATCACAACATGGCCACTGAAATGGCATCAAATTCTATAGTTTGAAAGTAGCATTCCTCCAAGCCATGGCTTGGAAAAGTGAATTTGTCATTTATACAGTCAGCCCTCTCTTTCAACCATCCACAGCTCTAAAATATATTTTTTTAAATCCATTATTGGATAGGTACGTTCCAGTAGGTTAAGGGTGAATCCAGCAAAGACGGAGATCCTATGGCTGGGCCGACCAGGCAGTGGGGATATCCAGTTGCCAATCCTGGATGGTGAAGCGCTACGCCCGTCTTCACTAGTAAAGAGTCTGGGAGTCCTCTTGGACCCTTCACTGACGATGGAGGCCCAGGTCTCTGCCGTTAGCAAAACCGCCTTTTTTCATTTTCGGCAGGCTAGACGGCTAGCCCCCTATCTGTCTAGGGACAACCTGGCTACGGTGATCCAGGCTACCGTCATCTCGAGACTGGACTACTGTAATGCCCTTTACATCGGCCTTCCTGTGTCGGTGATCCGGAAGCTCAAATTGGTGCAAAATGCAGCTGCCCGGCTCCTTGCGGGAGTCCCGATGAGATGCCACATAACACCAATCTTACGGCAGCTGCACTGGTTACCAATTGAGCACCGGATCACTTTCAAAGTGATGGTACTTACCTTTAAGGCCTTACATGGTCTAGGGCCGATGTACCTGAGGGACTGCCTCACTCCCTACAAACCCCAGAGATCCCTCCATTCTGAGGACCAAGACTTGTTGGAAGTCCCCAGTTTTAAGGCCTTGCGTCTAACAGCAACTAGACGCAGAGCCTTTTCAGCAGTGGCACCATCTCTCTGGAACACCTTGCCACCTGAAGTCCGTGCCTTGCGGGACTTGTCGGCTTTCCGCAGGGCATGTAAGACACACCTGTTTCGGCAGGCCTTTGAGTTCTGTTAGATGTTTTAAAAGGTGCTTTTAGGATGTTTTTAAGATATTTTTAAAGATGTTTTAAAGATGTTTTAAGATGTTTTTAAATTGTTGATTTTAGCCGGTTCTTGTAAGCCGCCCCGAGCCCTAGGGGAGTGGCGGCATATAAGTTTGAAAAATAAATAAATAAATAAAAAATAAAGAAATACCTGTTGTTTGCTATTTTATATAAGGCAAGTTATTTTGCTAAGCCATTGTATATAGCAGGACTCAAGCACTCACGGATTTTGGTATCCACAGGGGGTAATGGATTCAAACCACAGCAGATACCAAGGGCCTGCTGTAGTTCCCAGAATAGCCCAGCCAACATAACCTAAGGCCAATGTGAAGCTACACTGTAAACATACTGTATTCTAACCCTTGCCCTGTTTGCATATCAGGTTTTACAATAAGTCTAGTTCCTATGGTGCTTCAGCATAACAAAGTCCTATGAGAGAGTTAGTGGGCAGTGTTGGATTTGATGGTGGGAAACCAGACTGGAATCCCTGTTCACTTGGGAAGCTCACTGAATGATCTTGGGAAAGTTACTCAAGCTCATCCTAACCTATCTCACAGGTCAAATGACACTCTGTGCTCCTTGGAAAAGAAGGATGAGACAAATGTGGCAAACATCAAAGCCTGAGGTGGAAAATTGCCTTTTGGGGCTATTACTTCTACCTTGCGTAGCAAGTGAAACTCCTATATATACGTATAAAAATATTATGTTGATTCAGTTCGTGAATTCCATGTTCAGAAACTGATCAGATCCTTGTTGAGTAACAGAGCTCTCTTCCAAGCCAATTAACGCAAACTGACCTCATTTTTCTTCCAGTGACAATAGCTGTATCTGCCCTATGGAAGAAAATAGGATTGCAGAGAAGATTCAAGGACATATGTAGTCAACTCAACAGTGTAGTTTCTCTCTCAGCTTCCCAGCATATATATCAATTAACACATATTTTTGGCCATGCCAAAAAATAATTAGAATATGCATGGATGTGGAAACTAAAAATGCCTGAAATATTAGCAACCAACTAATTGTTTAAATAAACACTACACACATTCTCCGTACTTCTCTACCCTGACTCTTCATCTAAAAATACGTTAATGAAGCAGAAACATCCAATTACTTGTTTCTTGGATGAAAACCTTGTTAATGATCTTCAGTGATGGGAGGGGGGCATTAATTACTGGACACAGTGGGATCTTTTACAATTCCTTATGATCTGGACAGCACCAATTAATAGTACAATTATTATCTCCTAACATGGCAGGTTCACTGAGGAGAACTTCCAGCTGCTGATTGTGTAGGGAATGTGGGACAGCTTTCCTACTGTGCAGATTCTTCTCATGTAAGGGCTATTATACTACTAATGTAAGACCTCAGTTCATGCATTTAGGTATGTGATTTAGTTGGTCCACATGAAGCTTGCTATCAAACGCACTGATTGTAATGTGCTCAGGAAGGTTGCCATTCTTATGCATAAATGGATAATAACACTGCATGAGAGGTATCTTGGGGTTAGAGGACAATTCCAATTATCCTTCCGAAGTGCAAAGCAAAGGACTTGCAGTGTAAGTAGACAGATAAAGTGTTTGCTGTGTCCTCCCAATAAAAATGAAGCAAAACATTTGTCGGAGCATAAGTCCATTAGGTTTTGGACAAAGTGATGCCTCCATTTTGGACAAGGAGGCAGAAATGAGCAGGTATGGGACTGATTGAATGTCCTGCATGAACCTGATTTAGTCCCAATTTCATCAGTCACAGCTGAGGAGTAGCTCAGGTGCATACTCTTGGGTAGGGCTATCAAATCAAATCAATCATTTATTTCAGTCATAGACAAGCACGGGAAATAAAAGTCACAGTTACATACAAACTTAGTATGTTTAGTACATTTAAAATGTGAAGATAGATAGTAAAACACAATGGGTGGAAGGCGAGGAAGGGGAAACAGGGTAAAAACATACAATGCACAGGTCTATCAGCAAATTATAGAATTAAGGGAGATTGTTACTGGATACTGGATAGTTAACTTTTGGGACCAGTCATCCCCTGACGGATTTTGTATGCTGCTGCACAAAATTTTACAAAATTGTAGGTTGTAGCTGAATTTGTATCTACAAGTAGCAGGGAGGTATAAAATGGTCCTGAACGGCCTGGGTGCTTGTGTATCAAGAGTAAGATAAACCTGGTGTGGCTATCCCTGTAGAATGGGCATTGGAGGAGCACATGTTCTATTGTTTCTATGTGAGCAGAGTCACAGGGGCAGAGTCTCTCTAGGAAAGGGATCTTCCGGAGTGGCCTTTGAGTACAGTTGATGGGAGAGCATGGCAACGAGCCAGAGTGAAAACTCTTCGATGAATGGGAACCTCTAAATTTGTTAAATATGCCATAGGGGCAGCAAGGTATCTGCTATCTTTGTTGATAAGGAAGGATGGAACGGAGGCCAGATCTAATTGGCACTATGGGTCTGTGATACATTGTTTAATAAGTGCTTTGACTTGATTGTAATCCATAGTGAGTAGTAGATCTGGGGAAAATCCCAGTGAGGAGATTTTGGATGCTACTGCCAGTTTCCAATGTGGACTGGAAGTCATCCTCCATGGTTAGTGGGGCAAGACCAAGGTGTGCACGGGATATTCTAAGCTAGTGGTTCAGTGTGGCCACCCATACCTTGGCCTGCACCTTCATAAAGCCCGTCTCCAGACGCAGGGTGGCAATTAGAATGGTAAATAATAATAATAACAACAACAACAACAACAACAACAACAACAACAACAACTTATGCCTCAAGTACCACCTGCCAGCAGGAAAGAACTGGTGGGATCACAAACCTGCAAAAGTATTGGAAAATGAGCACATAAAGATACTGTGGGACTTCCGAATCCAGACTGACAAAGTTCTGGAACACAACACACCAGACATCACAGTTGTGGAAAAGAAAAAGGTTTGGATCATTGATGTTGCCAACCCAGGTGACAGTCGCATTGACGAAAAACAACAGAAAAACTCAGCCGCTATCAGGACCTCAAATTGAACTTCAAAGACTCTGGCAGAAACCAGTGCAGGTGGTGCAGTGCAGTAGGTGATCAGCACATTGGGTGCCGTGCCAAAAGATCTCAGCCGGCATTTGGAAACAATAGACATTGACAAAATCACGATCTGCCAACTGCAAAAGGCCACCCTACTGGGATCTGCACGCATCATCCGAAAATGCATCACACAGTCCTAGACACTTGGAAGTGTTCGACTTGTGATTTTGTGATACGAAATCCAGCATATCTATCTTGTTTGCTGTGTCATAATAATAATAATAATAATAATAATAATAATAATAATAATAATAATAATAATAAACAATTTTATTCTTATAACCCGCCTCCCTCTCCCCGAAGGGACTCAGGGCAGGTTACATGGGGACCAAGCCTGAAAAACAAGTGTACAAGATATAAAAATACAACATATAGAACAATATAATTAAAAACAATTAAACCACAGAATAAAAGCATCATAAGATACATCAATGAACATCAAAGAACCAAAGTGGGACAAATAAAGTTGCAAGGGAAAGGGCAGGGCTTGTGCAAAATGCTGAACAATAGGACCAGGATTGGGAATAAAGTGCTAGAAGCCAGGACAGTAAACAATTCAAATCGGGTAGTGATAAATTACAAGCTGACCTATTGTTCAAATGCATGTTGAAACATTGATGTCTCCAAGTCTTTACAGTACACTACTAAGTGATTTAAAAATGGAGGTTAAACATAAATAGAAGAAAGTAAAATGATGTGTGTGTGTAACATGACCATAACATTGGGGTAGTGTGATAAAGAGGTGGAGAAGGGGAGCCGGTTATGTGCAATTTGGGGCAAGAATCTTGATAGCATTTTCCAATTGCAGCACTCATAGGGTGGGAATGTATGAGGACACTGAAGTTGTGAAGTCAATTATCTCCTGCGTATCCTTGTTACTGTGTATACTCACATACAAGTCTATACATTTTAGTCAAAAATGACACAAAAAATGGATTGACTTATTTATAAGTCAAGTACTGCACCTTAACATTTTTTAAAAGGAACTATCTCAAAGTAGAGGGGTAAAAGATGAGAACTTAGTCAATCCAGGGAGAACTTAAGCACCAATACTGCTAATCTCTCTGCTATTCCGCTGCTTTTGGCTCTTTGAATGCTTGAGCAGGAAAATGGCAATGACAAGAGGTGGCTGCCCTCCTGAAGTGGCACTAGTGCTATCCTTTTCTCTGTGGAATGATCTTATCAAAATCCACAATTTTGGCCCCCCGGATCTGTTCTCGACTTATATGTGAGGTCATTTTATAAATGAGTATATACGGTAGATGGCTACATTTAGCTGTTAACAGCAAATGGCTAGATTTCTTGGGCTGAGGTCTGGAGTTACTGCTAATTGTAGTCTCAATCTGGTCTCCACAAATCTTTCTGTTTTAACTTCCCAGGTTTTGGTCTTGTTGACCAGTCTAATTAATTCTATATTTGCTTTTCATTGTAATTTCAGTAGTGATCTTTTTATGAGTCAGTTTTTGTTTAGATAGTAAAATGCATCCTTGCACTTCTTATTGGCCATAGTTATTTGGTATTTTTGCTGATGTGGAGAAAACTACCATCAACATTATAGCGTTTCCCAGTGCAAGTCAATCTAGATATTAAAAAAATTATGAACCTGGAGTCATATTTTAGAGTCCAGATCTGATTGAGCCTGGAGTAACTCACATTGAATCAGACTCAGGCTGAAATCACTAGTTTGCAGCTCCTGTATAGCTTGCACCTGTTAGTCATTGGCAATCCCCCTATTCAAAACACATAGATTAAAAACATATAAATGTAAGATTAAAACATAAACCACTGCACATTAAAATTAATCAACACACATAAAATTTCTATTTAAAAGTCAGTTTAAAATCAACTGGGTAGACTTACTGGGCATGTTTAGCCTGCAAAAGAGAAGGCTGAGAGGAGACATGATGGCCATGTATAAATATGTGAGGGGAAGTCAGAGGGAGGAGGGAACAAGCTTGTTTTCTGCTGCCCTGGAGAATAGGATGTGGAACAGTGGCTTCATATTACAAGAAAGGAGATTCCACCTGAACATTAGGAAGAAAATTCTCTGCCTTGGAGTGTAGTGGAGGCTCCTTCTTTGGAGGCTTTTAAGCAGAGGCTGGATGGCTGTCAGGGGTGCTTTGAATGAGATTTTCCTGCTTCTTGGCAGGGGGTTGGACTGGATGGCCCATGAGGTCTCTTCCAACTCTATGATTCTATGAAAAGATAGGTCTTTAATGCTTTTAAAATCCAGGTAGTATGTTTAGCTGTCAGATCTCTTCCCAAAGGCTATTCCACAGGCTGCAGTCAGCTGATGAAAAGATCATCTGGAAAAAAAATCAAACTACAAATTCCAGGACTCCTTAGGATCAAGCCATGATGGATAAACTTGTATAACTCTCTCATTAATATGCAATACACAAGATACATTTTATATTTTATCCTATTCTTGATTATTTTTCCTACCCTGTCTACCAAATAGTAATGGTCTTTGGTTAAATACAATGAGGGCTGGCCTAGAATTCTTGTATACAAGACATTTGTAGCACTACAATTCCACTTTCACTGTCATGTCTGAAGCACTAAACCCCCTAAACTGCAAGGCAGAAGCATGCCAATTAAAGTAGAATCATGGTGTTGTAATTGTGCAGTGTGAAAAATCCTATGTACTCTTGGTGCATTTGCAAAGTATTCTGACCATAACAACTCCGGTGTACGTAAAATGGACAATTTGTGGGCCGGGCTGTGGCGCAGGCTGGTAAACAGCTGCTGCAATAAATCACTCTGACCATGAGGTCATGAGTTTGAGGCCAGCCCGTGGTGGGGTGAGCACCCATCAATTAAAAATAAAATATAGCCCCTGCTCGTTGCTGACCTAGCAACCCGAAAGATAGTTGCATCTATCAAGTAGGAAATAAGGTACCACTTATAAAAAGTGGGGAGGCAAGTTTAACTAATTTACAACGTTGGAATGAGGAAGTGAGGAAGTGCCATCAGAGTGGATGATGAAGCAGCTGCTCCCCCCCTGTGGCCAGAATCGAACATCCCCTCAGGAGAAGGTTAAATTGCCTCTGCGTCTGTCTGTCTGTTGTCTCTGTCTCTGTCTCAGTTCAATGTGTTTATGGGCATTGAATGTTTGCCCTATATGTACATAATGTGATCCACCCTGAGTCCCCTCCGGGGTGAGAAGGGCAGAATATAAATACTGTAAATAAAATAAATAAAATAAATCTGATGGTGCTATAGGATGATGCTCTGGCATTTATACTTCCCTATTGCCTTCATTCAGCTTTCCTACTTATGGTTATTAAGACATACAATATGATGTTCACCTCCCTGGATAAACTGATTCATTGTCCCAGCATAAGACAGCCATGTCTGCTTTCTCTTATATATCTCCAGCACACACACACGTCAATAGACAAATCTCATCCAAAAATAAACAACTGTACCAACAACCTATTCCTGTGAATTTGATTGTTCTGCAGGCAATCCTTCTGCTATGGCTTCTGTGTCTAAACAGTCTATGTGAAAGTCTACTTGTATGTGTTCATCTCTCTCGCACGCACGCACACACACACTGCATCATCTGTACTTTAAGAAAAATGAAGAGATGATAAAATGCTCTCCTCTAGAGGATAATCCATTTTCCCAATAAAAAGTAATTCCTTAAAGCTTCACATCTGGGAGATACTTCCAGAAACTACATTTTTAACACCAGGGAGTTGGCATATCCAATTCTGAAATATTATTCCAGGAAAATACCAACACTATGTCTGAGAAAATATTTCATCTGTAAATACGTGGATGAGGATTCAAGCCATAAATGTTTAAGCTGTTTCTGTGTCTTTGCTTTCAGGATAAGAATGAGCATAAACAGGTGATAAAAATGCAAAAACTGCTCATGCCCAGCATGGCATATTGTTCATAACCCATGTTTTGCCATTCTCACACCCATAAATTAAGTTATGGGTTTCAATCAAACATGCTTTTTTGGGTCAAAACCTCTCCAGCATTATGAAATGGTTTTTTTTTTAGTTTAGTCAAGAAGAACAGTATAAGTAAAATATTTGATCCCAAGTCAATTAAAATATGGCTGGGGAATTTGTGCATCCCTCCAGTTGTTCTTAGATTATAATTCTCATCAGCACTAGTGCCCATAGCCATTGTCAGGTCTCTGTCAATGGCATTTTTAATAAATTAAAAAATAGCTGATAAAATGGAGATCATCTGAATTATTTTGGAATCAAGATTAAAAATATGGTACAGTAGAGTCTCACTTATCTAACATAAACGGGCCGGCAGAATGTTGGATAAGCAAATATGTTGGATAATAAAAAGGGATTAAGGAAAAGCCTATTAAACATCAAATTAGGTTATGATTTTACAAATTAAGCACCAAAACATCACGTTATACAACAAATTTGACAGAAAAAGTAGTTTAATACGCAGTAATGCTATGTAGTAATTACTGTATTTACGAATTTAGCACCAAAATAGCACAATGTATTGAAAACATTGACTATAAAAACATTGACTACTAAAAGGCAGACTGCATTGATAATCCAGAACGTTGGATAAGCAAATGTTGGATAAGTGAGACTCTACTGTATATAGGTTTTAGAGAAAATGTAAGTGCTATTTCAGGGTACTAGACAACTGTCAGAGGTTGATGCTACTGCTGTGTGTCTTCAAGTTGTTTCCAACATATGGTAGCCCTAAGGTGAACCTGTCACAGGGTTTTCTTGGCAAGATTTTAGCCTGCCAATGGAAGGACAGCAGGGAGAGAGCCATTCTGGTTTCCCTTGGCAGTAAGTTCCAGATTTGAGGGACAGCCACTGAGAAGAAAGGCCCACTCTCTCGTTCCCACCTTCTGGGCTTGAGATGGGGGTGGGACTGAGAGAAGGACTTCTCCTCAAGATCTCAGGGCTCAGGCAGGTTCATATAAGATGATGCGGTTGGCCAAATAGCCTGGGCCTGAATTGTCTAGGGCTCTAAGGTCATAACCAGCACTTTGAATTGTGCCCGGAAACAGACTGACAGCCAGTGGAGCTGCTGCAACAGGGGGTTGTCCGCTCCCTGTAGCCAACTCCAGTGAGCAACCTGGCTTTAGACCTTTGGACCAGCTGAAGTTTCTGAGCACTCTTCAGAGACATAGAGTGTGTTACAGTAATCCAGATGGGATTTTTTTTTTACATTTTCTAATGGGAGCATTTATTGAAAACAAAAGCAATGTAGCATTACAAATTAACTTTTTTTTACTTTTTTTAAATTCTTCATACAGATAACAAAACAATACACTGCATACCTTAGCCATCTAAAAGATATCATAAAAACTGTTTACAATCTTTATGGCTGGGATACAGGTTCCAATTGTGATTCTCTTTACCGCATATCTTAATTAATTGCCCCTTTAAACCCCCCATCCCACCCACCCTTACCACCCTCTTCCCACCCTCAACTGGGTTACTTGAATCAATACATGGATTTAATTGTCTGGAAGGCCTGATTTAAATTTCTGTACCTGTCTTTTCCTTCTGTTTTGTCGATTAAACAAGACCATTTCCTATGCCAATCTTGTCTTAACTGAATATTCAAATATTTATTTTTCTTTTCATGGATGAAATCATTAATTAAATATTCAGAGAGATACGACCACCAGGTTTTTAGGTCCCACCTTGTTTTATCTTTCCACTCTCTGGCAATTGTAGCATTTTTTTTTCGTGTCAGGAGCAACCAGAGTTGCTTCTGGAGTGAGAGAATTGGCCGTCTGCAAGGACGTTGCCCAGGGGGCGCCCGGATGTTTTGATGTTTTTACCATCCTTGTGGGAGGCTTCTCTCGTGTCCCCGCATGGAGCTGGAGCTGATAGAGGGAGCTCATCCACACTCTCCCCAGGTGGGATTCGAACCTGGCAGCTTTCAGGTCAGCAACCCAACCTTCAAGTCACTTAGCCCACTACGCCATCTGGGGGCTCCTAATTGTAGCATGTATAGCGGCTATCATAAATTTTAATATATCTGACCAACCAACCAACCAACCAATCCAGATGGGATGTAACTAAGGTATACTAAAGTATATGTACCCTAGTGGCCAGATCTGGCTTCTCAAATAACTTCTTGAAGTAAAAGTACCTTCTTCTCCACCGTTCCTTCTTTTTTTCCACTTTTGTTCAAACTACAGGAAAGGAGATTCCACCTGAACATCAGGAAGAATTTCCTCACTGTGAGAGCTGTTCGACGGTGGAACTCTCTCCCCCGGGCTATGGTGGAGGCTCCTTCTTTGGAGGCTTTTAAGCAGAGGCTGGATGGCCATCTGTCGGGGGTGCTTTGAATGCGATTTCCTGCTTCTTGGCAGGGGGTTGGCCTGGATGGCCCATGAGGTCTCTTCCAACTCTACTATTCTATGATTCTATGATTCTAATGGAGGCTCTGTTGTGATGTGACAACTAAAAAGCCAGTGTAATACTAGACTACATCAATGTGTCTAGATTGTGGGAAATAATAGTCCCACCCTATGCTGCTTTGGTTAGACTTCACCTGAAATACTGTGTCTAATTCTGAGCACCACAATTCAAGAAGGATATTGACAAGCTGTAATGTGTGCAGAGGAAGGTGAACCAAATTGTAAAAGGGTTGGAAATGATGTCTTATGATGAGCATCTTAGGCGGTTGGATATAGACTGGAGAAGAGAAGGATAAGAGTGGACATGAAAGTCAATATATGAAAGGATGTCATATTGAAGAGGGAACAAGCTTGTTTTCTGCTGCCCTGGAGACTATGCCATGGAGCAATGGATCCAAGCCAAAAGAAAAGATTCTACCTGAATATTAGGAAGGACTTCCTGACTGTTAGAGCTGTTCAACAATGGAATATGGTATGCTCCTCAGTGTGTGATGGAATCTGCTCTGAAGGCTTTGCAAGAGATGCTTGATTATGTGTTCCTGCATGGCAGAATAGGGCTGGACTGATGGCCCTTGTGATCTTATTCAACACTATGATTTACTCAACCTGTCCTATATGTACAGAAATATCTAATAGATTTAAAGTTTTGTCAAAGGCTTTCATGCTGGGATCACAGGGTTGTTGTATGTCTTTCGGGCTGTGTGGCCATGTTCCAGAAGTATTCTCTCCTGACGTTTCGCCTACATCTATGGCAGGCATCCTCAGAGGTATCTATGCCTCACAACCTCTGAGTATGCCTGCCATGGATGTGGGCGAAACGTCAGGAGAGAATACTTCTGGAACATGGCCACACAGCCTGAAAGATTTAAAGTTGTAGGAGAGGCAGAGCCAGTCCAACAATGAGGCGAATAAGCGGTCGCTTGGGGCGCAAAACATACGGGGGCGCAGTCGAGACTGTTTTTTCTGTTGATTTGTAGTAAAACAAGATGTTTTGGTGCTTAATTTGTAAAACCTTAATGTAATTTGATGTTTAATAGGCTTTTCCTTAACCCCCCTTTATTATCCAACATTTTCACTTATCCAACACTTTTATTTTTCAGTGATTGGTTTGGGGGGGGGGGCAAATTCTGTTCGCCTACACTTGAAAAATACCTAGGGCCGGCTCTGAGGAGAGGGATGTGAAATATGCACTCTCTACCCTCCAAAACTCTTGCGTCTTCAACTTTTTATCCTCAAAATTGCAAATCATGTACCCACAGACAACATGATTTACATTAACACATAATTGTACCCCCACCAGTGACTTCCTGTTTCTAAAAATGTCATTTTAAAGCAGAATATATCAGGCATGGAATGATGTTTGAATGTCAAATCAAGCCCCAGGATGATTTTTAAAACACATAATACCGACTGGTTTCTATTCCAGCTAAAAGCAAGTGATTTCATTTGTACAGAAACATTTCCAGCTGTCTCCCCAAAGTCACAAAGTTAATTTGCTGGCTGAGAAAATATGAATGAAAAATTAAGTACTGAATTTTAATTGTCCACTTCTAGTCCAGTTATACAACCACAAAGGTGTCTCTTAATTTGCTTTCCTTCTGAGAAATTTCAGACCGTACCTAAAACACTGTTATTCTGCCTAGTTAAACGCTAATGCATTAAAATGCTAATAATTAAACTGTTACAACGGACTCTGCCAGCTATAAAGGATGGTCTTGTTAGATTCACCACCCAGCAAGGCTTCTTTTGTACTAAAAATGTTAAAGGTTAAAGAGCTCTTGAAAACCAGGAGTAGCATCTAGAAGCAATTACATTTTTCCTGGAAACTAATCGGTACTACAGTACAATAATGTTTCAATTCACACTCAGAAAAAAAAAGAAGGACATTGAGTCCGATTCATCTGAAATATGACTTTCAGTACAAGGAAGATTTTTGATTGACAAGCAGAATGTGAGTATTCACCCCACCCCCCGCCCGAACATGTTACACAACTGACTCAGCTTACCAGATGTATACTAACAAAATCCCCCCCACACACAAACAGATAATACTGAATAGTATTTGCTCTTAGAAGGGTATTATTCACTGAATGTAACAAACAGCAGTCAATGCTAGTTGTACACTACAGCTTAGAGATGCACTAAAAGCACTGAGTAGACTTGATAGGTAAACTAGTGTTACAGGCATATTAATATTCACTTCTAGAAAAGAACTAGGCAGCAAATGACATGCATTCCTACAACAGTATTATACACTGAAAGCAATGCCTTGTACATTTGTTAGAGTTAGGTTTAAGGTTAGTGCTAGGGTTAGTTGTATACTTGAGTAGACTTCATAGGTAAAAGAGTGTTACAAGCATATTAACATTCGCTTCTAGAAGAGAGCAAATGACATGCATTCCTAACAATGGTATTATACACTGAATGCAATGCCTTGTTCATTCCTAAAACAAAGTTAATACTGCAAAGCATTTGCTCTTAGAAGAGTATTATTCACTGAATGTATCAAACAGCAGTCAATGATAGAAGTAGGACACTTCAGATTAGGGTTAGGGTTTAGGTTTATGCTTAGGGTTAGTAGTAGACTTGATAGGTAAAATAATGTTACTAGCTCCAAAAATCATGATGATTTACAGCAGATTTCTAAGGAATTCTGCCTCCCAAGGGGTTTTCTGATGCTGAGACAGTGTGACTTGACCAGTGGGTTTCCATGGATGAATGGGAATCAAACCCTGGTTTCCATAGCTGTAGTAAAACATCTATACCACACTGGTTATTCAAGATATGACAGAGATAAAGTATGCTTACAACCAGAAATGCATTTGGGTTGGAAAGTCTATGAACCCCATTGCTTCTGGCACTGAAAAGAACATCTTAGGCTTAGAAAGCAAAGTTCATTTAGCAAGTGAATTTGTGAGCTCCACTACAAAAATCACTAGCTCCACAGCTGTGCCATCCAACCATCAAGCCTACGTTTGTGTTGTACTAAGAAACCATGGATATTTTCTATCTAGAATAGGACAGCTATGTATGGAGGAAAATCCTTAATGGGATATTTTGTATAATACCATAGTATAGTGGTTTGAGTGCTAGACTAGGAGTCTGGGAGACCAAATCTTCACTCAACAATGAAGACCCACTGAGGGTTTTTTTTTTTTGGGGGGGGGTCTCAGGAGTGACTTGAGAAACTGCAAGTCATTTCTGGTGTGAGAGAATTGACCGTCTGCAAGGATGTTACCCACGGGACTCCCAGATGTTTTTGATGTTTTTGCCATCCTTGCGGGAGGCTTCTCTTATGTCCCTGCATGGAGCTGGAGCTGATAGAGGGAGCTCATTCTCACTCTCCCCGGGTTGGATTCAAACCGGCAACCTTCAGGTTAGCAACCCAGCCGTCAAGTCATCAGTCTTGCCGGCACAAGAGCTTAACCTACTGCACCACCGGAGGCACTGAGTGTCCTCGGGCAAGTCACACACTTGCAATGTTTGATGGTAGTGGCCATGTGAAGTGCCCAATACAGCCAAGTACAGAATACACATGGGGTACATAATGAAAGATGAGTGTTTTCTTTTAAAATACTGTATATCGAAACAGCAGATGTGGAAAGGATCATCTCCTGCTTATTTGCGTTCTAAATTAAAAATACACTTTTGTACTGAGGGATCCATAACTGAGTACAAAATACCTTGCAACAAACAGCCTTCACCGAGGTCTGCAAATGAAGAAATATATGTGATAAACCATACCCAGATGGCCTAAGAAAAAGAGTCCTTTGAGATTTACTCAGTCTCAGTTGTTGTGGATCAAAGCCATATGACTTCCAAACAGAAACTAGTAGCACTCTGAAGAACAAAATATATATATTTCCTATTTATTTATTTATTTTGAGCATTTCTATCCAGTCCTTCACACCCCCGAGGGGGGGACTAAGGGCAGCACAATTAGCAATCATTAGATGCTAGACAACATAATATTTAAAACACAGTTAAAACAATTAAACAATTTAAAACATCCATAAGGTAAAGGTTTTCCCCTGACGTTAACTCTAGTCATGTCTGACTCTGGGGTGTGGTGCTCATCTCCATTTCTAAACCGAAAAGCCGGTGCTGTCCGTAGACACCTCCAAGGTCATGTGGCCGACATGACTGCATGGAGCGCTGTTACCTTCCCACCAGAGCGGTACCTATTGATTTACTCACATTGGCATGTTTTCGAACTGCTAGGTTGGCAGGAGCTGGAGCTAACAGCGGCCGCTCACGCCGCTCCCGGGGCTTGAACCTGGGACCTTTCGGTCTGCAGCTCAGTGCTTTAATGCACTTTGCCACCGGGGCTCCTTAAAACATCCATATAAACATACATTTAGAAGGCACATTTTTAGTCATGATTCAGGTCTGTCTGTTATCCATCATATGTAGAGATAATGATAGGAAAGGAACACTGAGGACAAAGGCTGATGTTTTATCTGAGTTTATAAAGCACTGAAATGCCCAGAGCTACTTCAGTCTGAATCTAATATTTGTGTTTACAAACCATTTTGTGAGTTTTCACATAGGTAGAAATCTTAAGTACTTCCCTTTGTTTTCTTCTCCATCCATGGCTTTATTTATTTTGTTTGTGTGACATGAATAGATCTGGCCATGTGATAGCATCTGTCAAAGAATTTAGAGAGTTTGGGTAAATATTTTCATTTTATTCCCATTGCCTAATTGTTCCATTTCATCAAGTAATTTTTATTCAGAGAAGTACATAACATTGAATGTACCTTTTCAGCCATCTTTAGGATACACTTAGAAATTGTATCTCATTAATATGCAAGATCTTTCCAAAATTCCTAACTTAATTTTAAATGTTTTGAAATATTTGGACATAATAGCAACACTGCAGAATTGCAAGATATGTTAACCATGAAGAGTGTTGTGGTATCTTAAAAGCTATCTTATTTTATTACTGCCAAAGCTTTCATAGACACTTTGAATCACATAGCTGTATGCAGAAACACATCTATTTGTAATTGTTATGCTCGATACTTATACATTCTGGTGGTTGGTCAAAACATTTTTGTGCTGCCAGGCTTTTGCATACTGATGAAGATTGGACTTTTAATACTGCCTGGTGCTGGTATTACATTTTTAACGTGTTTGTATAGAGCTAATTTTGATGCTGCTTAATATTTTAATGTTTACAGTTTTTACTTGTAAAGTGTTTGATTGGTTTTTTAAAAAATTATGTTTATACTTTCATTGTCTTTTTATTGTTTTAACTTGCATTGTTTTAATATGTAGATATCTACATTCAGTTCCATTATTGGGAGAAAGCTGGGATATAACAATAAAATACAGCAGCAGCAAGATCATAGGCAGATCTGGTGACACTCATGACATCAGAAAAAGAGTGAGGAAATGCAATTTCATTCCTTGTTCATATGTGTAACAGTGTTTTTGGAGAGCAAATGGTGAAAAGAGCCAGGAGGTGAGGGGACAAAATCCCAAGGGCCCAGAACTTGGGGGAACCCAGGTTATTAGGGACTTGAACAGTGGAATACAAACCCCAATACATAAAAAAAAACTTTTAAAATCTCAATATTCCAGAATGTGTTTATAATATCTATTGCTAAATTTAGCAAAGGTCATGACAGTGACAACTTTAAACTACCCTACTTGATTAAGGCTTCTGGGTCCATTCAAGGCATTTGTGAGTGGCATTCCCAAGGGCTCTTCCACACAGCCATATCACAAAGAATATAAAGGCAGAAAATCCCACAATATCTGCTTTGAACTGGGTTATCTGAGTCCACACAGCCATATATTCCAGTTAAATGCAGAAAATGTGGGATTTTATTCAGCTGTGTGGAAGAAGCTCAAGACTCTCTGAAGAGAGACCCAGGTGAAGTACGTGGCAACAATTCAGTTTCGTTGTCAGACATATGTCACTTTTGGCATCTCTGACCTCATCATGAACAAACATAGTTGGTGCAACAATTTAAGCTGGAGAAAGTTACTCCTTGCTACAGCTATTATCTAAATGTCCAGGAACAAAACAAAAGACCTCATCACATGGCTGCGGTCCAGCATTGTGTTTTGTCAGTCTCTGTGGCAAATCTGGGTGGCAGCAGGACAATCCTGGTCCCCCGGCCACCAGCTGAGGCTTCTCCATCCCATGTGAGAAAGTGTTGCCACGTAGCTTGAGTCCACTGAAGCCCTGTTGTTCCTTACAGAATGCAGAGAGGCTTCAGTGTAGGCAGTGGTAGAGTCCCACCATGCTTCTGCCCCAGTTCATCCATGAAGCCCCACCAGAAATCAGCCTATGTCATCTGATGGATAATGTGGTGCTCCATGAACTGGGGAAAAAGCATCCTAGGATGCTTTTTTTTTTGCCCTGTGTAATAAGGTTGTAAGTCCCAAACATTTCATTTGATTCTTCAAGGAAAGGATGACACCATCTATGAAGGCTCCCTACTCACGTTTGCTCACTCAGATACCAATTCTTGAGCTCCTCTTACTCACTCGGGCCCCCTCTACACTGCTCTATATCCCAGGATCAGATAGGTCATTTGCTTATTCCAGATTATGGCACTGGGGACCACAGATGGAAAGGCATGAAAAAAAATTGAAAAACCTGGGGGGGGGGGGGGAAACCAATTTTTCCAAAGTTATTTTTTTCTGGAAAAATGGGTGGGGGTGTAGAAACAAAAGTCTCAGAAATCTTTCATTAAAATCTTTGTGTTATATAGTTTGAATATCATGTCATAGATGTATTATTTATCATTGGAAAAGAACAGAATCTACACATACAGTAGAGTCTCACTTATCCAACACTCGCTTACCCAATGTTCTGGATTATCCAATGCATTTTTGTAGTCAACGTTTTCAATACATAGTGATATTTTGATGCTAAATTCGTAAATACAATAATTACTACTTAGCATTACTGCGTATTGAACTACTTTTTCTGTCAAATTTGTTTTATAACATGATGTTTTGGTGCTTAATTTGTAAAATCATAACCTAATTTGATGTTTAATAGGCTTTTCCTTAATCTCTCCTTATTATCCAAGATATTCGCTTACCCAACGTTCTGCTGGCCCGTTTATGTTGGATAAGTTAGACTCTACTGTATTTTGATTTTTCCAGAAAAAATGGCTTTGGAAAAAATAGAAAAAATGCAACATTCACACTTGCCTTTAACAGACAAGAGTTGTTTTTCCCACCCTGGACATTCCACAGATATATGAACCCCACTTGCCTAGTTTCCAACAGACCTCAGAACCTCTGAGGATGCCTGCCATAGATGTGGGCAAAACGTCAGGGGAGAATGCTTCTGGAATATGTCCATACAGCCCAGAAAACTCATAGCAATCCAGAAAAAAACTGTTTTTTCCCCAATTTTGGGGGGAATTGTACTTGGTGGTTAATTGATATTATTACTGCTGTATTAACTCTTGTTTTATTGTCTTACTGTGTTTAATTTTTTTTGCATATTGTTCAATGTATTTATGCTATTGTTTTTGTAGATTGTGCTGGTCGGGCCTTGCCCCATGTGAGCCGCCCTGAGTCCCCGTGGGGAGATGGTGGCGGGGTATAAATAAAGTTGATTATTATTATTATTATTATTATTATTATTATTATTATTATTATTATTATTCCAGGTCTTCCCATTTTTTGTGGGGATTTATATAATCCAGTTCAAAGCAGGTAACTCTTTGGGGCCTCTCTTTGAACATAACTCCAACTCCTCTCTGGTTTAGTGACTTCAATGCTGGACAAGCAGATATGTTTCGTATTGGATTTGGTGTGGTGGAACATGATTGATTCTTACTATGACCCTTTAAATAAAAGATTTCCAGCCAGAGTTGTGAAGTAACAAGACAACAAAGGCCTATTGACTGCTTTAACATCTAGTAAAAAACTGATTCTAAAAGTGTTTCAGGATAACAATTGAGATTCAAAGCAACACATTTCCATAAGAGTTATTTATACCTTCTTGGCCAATAAAATGCAGAGAATACCTCATGCTTTTGAAACTTCACTGGTTCTCTATGTAATACTTTGAGGCATCTTGAATTTCCATCTCACCCTGTCTTAATCTCTGTCCCCATCTGACCACATTAATAATTGAACCTCTTCTTTTATACTCTTCCTCCTTAGTTCCTGTTCTCAGCATTCCAAAAGCTACAATTGCCTAGTTCACTCAAGCTTGGAATAATTCTGTGGTCTTCTTCTGCACACCATCCAAAAGAGGCCCATCCCTTTTCTGGTCAGGATCACTTCTGTCTATCTAAACTTGTTACCCCTCATTTGTCTCAGTATTATCTCCACCAGTTCAGAATTTCACTAGTAATTGATGGAAAGGAGAAATAGAACTGTATATCACTTATATTTTGGTAACAATAGACCACAAATTTCCATGTTGTATAGTATGGGAAATCTCAAAAAATGCCACACACTAGGCTAAGAGTTCAAAAATTGTCTTCTAACCAACCTTTGGTGAAAAGCTAGAATCCTCCAGAGACATAATGCCAGGTGGCTTTAATCTGTCTGTTAATTGTTTCAATGGGCTTTCTTGTTCTATGGTATCATTTCTATTTTAAAAAGTATTGTAAGCTACCTGCGGGTTAGATCTCAGTTGAACAAGTCAGATGAAAATCTTTTAAATGAAATACACACCCACATACACACCCACATGTCTATCATAGTTGCGTTCACATCTTTGTTCCTAGGTCATCAACATAGCAGATTTGTACATGAAAGTAGCAGGAATATTGAACAATCCAGCAAAGCTCCCAAAGCCTTTTCAAAGTACGTAATATTGTGTGTGTGAGAGAGAGGGGGGGGGGGAGGCATGTGAACACCTTTGGTTCTTTTCCTCCATAATCCACAAAAGTTAAAGGGCGAGTTGGTGTGAATACTTAAAGCAACACAGCTCAATCTGAGCTGACAGGTCAGGCCTTTTTGGTTTGAGAAAGTAACTTGGCCTCCCAATGTAATTAATTTTAAGGGCACCTTGGAGGAAACCCTATCAATTGTGTGATTTCATGCTGATTTGTTTTCTCAGTGGGAGCTGCTGTTTCTTATTGGGTGGCTGAGTAGTGAGATAATCAGATTTATGTCACCTGCAAGGGGGAGCAGGAGTGAAATGCATGTCTAAAGTTAAGGGGAAACAGTGTAGCAAGTCAATAGAAAGTATATTCAGTCACAGGGCAGAGTTAGAACTTAGAGTGAATTTGGGTGGCATTATAGGACTTAAGCAAACGCTAGTGGAATCTTAAAGGGTCAATGGAATGAAAACCCATGCTGAAAGTACAGCTTCCTAAAAAAAAGTTGAAGCCATTTTCTTATGTATTGTTGACTAGAGAAGACTATTGGTCTACAACACAGAGGACAAATGTTTTTCTGATGACCATAAAGTGTGCTGTACAAAACAAGGCTATGTTTGCACATCAGATTCAGTTATCAATCAATTAAAAAAATCAATCACTTTTGTATATCTCATCTTTCCCACAAAGCCAGATTCACATCAAAAGACTTCGGAGACCTAAATGCAATATATGTGATGTAATAAACTTTGGGCTATTGGGTAATCTATAGATGCAAGAGTTGGTCCATAAGGAAGGCTGAGCGAAGGAAGATACACACTTTTGTACCGTGGTGTTGGAGGAAATTTCTGAGAGTGCCTTGGACCGCAAGAAGATCAAACCAATTCATACTCCAAGAAATAATGTCCAACTGCTCACTGGGGGGAAGGATATTAGAGGCAAAGTTGAAGTACTTTGGTCACATAATGAGAAGACAGGAAAGCTTTGAGAAGAGAATGATGCTGGGGAAAATAGAAGGAAAAAGGAAGAGGGGCTAACCAAGGGCAAGATGGATGGATAGTATCCTTGAAGTGACTGGCTTGACCTTGAAGGAGCTGGAGGTGGCGATGGCCGAAAGGGAGCTCTGACGTGGGCTGGTCCATGAAGTCATGAAGAGTTGGAAGCAACTGAAGGAATAAACAACAAACATTTTTGGGTCAAGGTCTTGCTTATTTCAATGTATTAATCATAAGATAATGCCATAACCACTGGTTGACACTATGGGACAATCCAGTCTCAAGTCCTGAGTATAATTGCTCCACTGTAAGAAAAAGCTCCTCTGTTGATGTCACTCATTAAGCAATATGCACTTGTACTTATTGTAGTTGCTCACAACCACATATAAACATGGAGAACACATTTTCTTGTTGAAAATTAAGACAGAAATCTTACCTAAAAGTTCTGTTCCCAACTCAAAATGAAATGAGGAGATTATTCCTACTCACTTACGGTACTTAGAGAGATGGAATAAGGGACATTTATTATTGTCTAGTTGATTCTAAGCTAGAAGGTGAATGCAGGAGGGAGATACAATGATGGGAGGGAAGGAGGAAGCTTAAAAAATCAAATCTATAGACTTTGAGAATTATTTCAACTTGCAACAATAGATCAGTTAAAACTTGTCAGTAGTAACAAACTACAGTTCTACTTGGTGAGCTGGAAATATATACACAACCTTTTCCTTTCTCCTGGATCTGAGCCCATCAAAACGGGGGAATTTGCACCCTCATCTCCTGTTTGGAGATGACTCATGAAAACTTGAAATGCAGGGCAAGGCCCTGAGAACTTGAAAACCTAATTGGCATTAATATTTTTTTAAATGAGTACACATTCTAGTCAATGTTTCTATACAATCTATTTGAGTGGCAGGCAAAGTGACCCTAGAACAGAAGTGTTATATATTAGCCAAGGTTAAGAGGCATTACTGACAATTCATTTCAACACAGGTACTTTGGTCATCTACGTATCTTCACTCTTCAGCAGTTTTTGTTCTTTGGTCCATTTGGCCTTGAGTAAGAAGTGTGATTTCACCCAGACTCTATTTTCATGAGTGGCCAGTCCAGGGTCTCTGGCAGAAGGTAGGCCTGACTTCAATGCCATCTGGTGCCTGTTTATATCCACACCATTTTGCATGCCTCAACCCCAACTTTCCTTACTTTTAGACAATAAAGTTAAAAAAAAAAGATTACTTCTGATGGTGCTCAGTGAACCAGCATTACCATTGAGAAATGATATCTGCCAAATTGATTCATAACTTTGCATTGAATTCCTTTGCATTGGGTAAGTTTTACAACCTGCATTGGTCGCCTCTTTGGATATGAGAGCACTGAATGTGAATGCATTGGACATACAAATGCACAACTGATCCGAGAGATTTGCTGCCTGTCAAAATGACCTGTCAAACCACTCAGATAATTTTTGCATGTTGAGATCTTTCAGTTTTTCCATCCCAAACAATACAACATCCGTATGAAATTTGCGATATTTTTGGTAAAAGATCCTCAAATGTGGAAACAATATACAGAAACTCTCATAATCTTGCTCAGCATAGAAAAATATTTTGAAAACTTTCTTTCATGTGAAGGGAATAAAATAAGTGAATATTTACATATCCATAAAGGGACAGGTAGTACAGTAGAGTCTCACTTATCCAAGCCTTGCTTATCCAAGCCTCTGGATTATCCAAGCCATTTTTGTAGTCAATGTTTTCAATATATCATGATATTTTGGTGCTAAATTCGTAAATACAGTAATTACAACATAACATTACTGCGTACTGAACTACTTTTTCTGTCAAATTTGTTGTATAACATGATGTTTTGGTGCTTAATTTGTAAAATCATAACCTAATTTGATGTTTAATAGGCTTTTCCTTAATCCCTCCTTATTATCTAAGATATTCGCTTATCCAAGCTTCTGCCGGCCCGTTTAGCTTGGATAAGTGAGACTCTACTGTACCTACTTTGCAGGTGTAGGTCAGCTGACTTAGAGCTTGCAAAGGTGGAGAACATGGCACACATAACTATCCCATTCATTTATTCACATTCACTTCCTGGACCTACTATGGGATAACAATTGTGGTTCCTCGTGGTTCAGCCAGACCTGTGCAAAATGGCTGAATAAAAGAACAGCCACAGCAATAACATGTCTAAGCCAGAAGCAGATGTAAGGCTCTCTTCCTATACCAATGGTCAGTGCTATAGCCTCAGGGAGAGAGAAGAACAAACAG
Source organism: Anolis carolinensis (assembly GCF_035594765.1). Classification (NCBI taxonomy): domain Eukaryota; kingdom Metazoa; phylum Chordata; class Lepidosauria; order Squamata; family Anolidae; genus Anolis; species Anolis carolinensis. Next base: position 158,736,423 of record NC_085843.1, on the reverse strand, counting down.
GATCAACTTCATCATTCCTAGGCCCAGAAACTAAAGAAAGGGCCTCCCTCCATCCTAACTGTGATTGCTTGTCCTTAGATAGAGAGAACAGTACCTATTGCATTCAATCCCCTCCTCTACTGCTCTTCCCTTTTTCTTGTGCATTGTGTCATTTTAGACCAGTGATTCTCAACCTGTGGGTCCCTAGATGATTTGGCCTTCAACTCCCAGAAATCCTAATAGTTGGTAAACTGGCTGGGATTTCTGGGAATTGTAGGCCAAAACACCTGGGGACCCACAGGTTGAGAACCATTGTTTTAGACTGAAGGCAAACAGCAGTGAACTGTCATATTTGTATATAGTGCAATAACATCAACAATAAAACAACACATAGTTTGAGTATCATTCAGAATGCTCCAAAATTGTCCACATGGGTGACTGAGATACCGACATATTGAGATTCTGATGGTTCAAATGTACATAAACATTGTTTCATGCACAATGTTATTAAAAATATTGTCTATAAACTACTTTCAGGTTCTGTATAAGGTATATATGAAACATACATGAATTTTATGTTTAGACTTGGGTCCCATCACCAGAGCCGAATTAAGCGGTCGCTTCGGGCGCAAAACATACTTTTCTGTTGATTCGTTGTAAAACATGATGTTTTGGTGATTAATTTGTAAAATCATAACCTAATTTGATGTTTAATAGGCTTTTCCTTAATCCCTCCTTATTATCCAACATTTTTGCTTATCCAATGCTTTTATTTTTCAGTGATTGGTTTTGGGGGGGGGGGGGGCGGGCACCAACATTTTGTTCGCCTACACTTGAAAAATACCTAGAGCCGGCTCTGCCCATCACCAAGATATTTCATTATGTATAAGCAGATATTCCAAAATCCCAAAAACGCCAAAATCCCAAGCACCTCTGGTCCCAAATATTTCAGATAGGGCCTGTAATACCCAGATGCAAGAACAGGTTCTTCCAACTAACACTTAAACATGCTATCTAAACAACCTGGGAGACATGAAATTAATATCAAATAGAAAAATTAGATAAAGGAGAGAGGGACACAAAACATACAAGTTTGTGGGAGGAAGGCATGCCAAAATACGTTTGGTATGTAGAAGGAGACAGATGTTTTCAATTCAGATACACACAATTATCCTGCTCTTGGACATCCACAGACAGAAACACATGTATCTCTAATATATTCTTCAAACACAAAGTGTCAAGCATATATGTGAAAACATCTGTAACATTTTGAGTATGTTTACTTTCCCCATCTTTTGGAATAATATGAGATAACTTGAAAGATATGTAGCAGCAGAATGTAGCCAGGAGAAACACGGATCTAGCAGGAAGCTACTGAAACTAGGCACTGTGGGAAGTGGTTTAGGTTGAGAGAGGGTATCAGAATCCCAACAGTGCATTTCCATGACTGAACAGAGATTTAAACCTAGGCTGCATCTAGATTGTAGAACTAATGCACCTTGACACCACTTTAACTAGCAAGACTCAATGTTATGGAATCATGGGAGCTGTAATTTTAGAAGGCCCTGAGCCTTCTCTGTCAATGAGTAGTGATGCCTCATCACACTACAGCTCACATCACTCCACAACTTTAAGTCATTGCAGTTAAAGTGGTGTCAAACTGCATTAATTCTACAGGATAAATGCACCTCTAGTTTGACACTCAGCAACAGTACATCATGATGGATCCCAAAGTGTATATATTTAATACAAATGCTTACACATATGGATGGATTTGGAGAAATACACAAACTTAAGATGGGGGGAGGGAATCAGAGCTGGAAAAGTTATCTACTATTGGCAAGGATATTTTGGCAGATGTATCTGCCAAAAGTAACCTTGGCAAATCCTGAGCAAAATAGAAACTCAAAGAAATCAAAGTGGACTGGCTCACAGAACTTATTTGTAGTCCTGAAACACCATGGCCAAGACCCAACAGCAGAGTTGGCTAGCATAAGTCCCCACATGTGGAGTTATGCATTCATTGTGCTATGTAAAACTTATGTTGAGTGGCAACATTGAATGCACAACCGGATTTGCAATCTAATGCATAACTGAATGTGTATCCCATGCTCAATTCATGCACATCTCATTAGAAAGTCCGTTTTTGGTATATCTCATACAGATCACCTGGACATACAAAAATTCACACACATGGGTTTCTTATACACAACTTAGTCACATCAATCTCTAATGCATCTGGGTGTATCTACATTGTAGAATTAATACAGTTTGATACCACTTCAACTGCCACACCTTGATGCTATAGCATCATGGGATTTATAGTTTGGTGAGTATTCAGCACTCTGGCAGAGAAGACTAAAGATCCTGTAAAACACCAACTGTCATGATTCCACTGCAATGCATCATGGCAATTAAAGTGCCTTCAAACTACAGTGTAAATGCACCCTATAGCTTCACCAGAGTAAGAAAAACAAAGGTTTTTTACTTATAAAGCCAGTGCAGCATAATGACTACAGTGCTGAAATTATTCATAGCAAACTTCAACTTCAGATCACACCCCCACAACCAGCTATGAAACTCATGAATGCTTTTGAGCAAGTTGTGACCTGTCTGCTTATCTTACTATTTAATAGTGTTGTGAACAGTAATGTCACATAAATAGTTCCTGAACTGGAATCACCAGTTGCCACAGCAGGGTAGTCAATAGGGAGGAGAATTCCTGGTCTTGGGAGGAGAAGAGAATAGAATAGAAGAGAAGGCAAACATCATGAACATCTGCACTTGCTGTTTAGCTGCTACCCATGCAACACAATGAACTCCTTGTGATAACTTAGAACCATCTAGCTGATCAGCAACTGTGATTTTGCCTGGTGGCAATTCAAATACCCTTGCTTCCATCCCTTTTTCTGTAGCACAGTAATGGGCAGGACATAACGTGACTCACTTTAGTTGCTTGAGCTGCTTGGAAGACAAGTGAGGGTAACAAATGTGCAAAATGAAGGAGGAGTTATAAATGAGTCTCTGTGAGGTCGACCTATTCGGATTTTCCCATCAACAACAAAAGACAACTAAGATGTTTATTCCAGAATTTCTCAACCTAGGGGTCGCGAGGGGGGTTTCAGAAGTGTCTCCAGAGATCATCAGAAAACACATATTTCTGATGGTCTTAGGAACCCAAATCCCTCCAGTATTTTCTGTTGGTCATGGGGGTTCTGTGTGGGAAGTTTGGCCTAATGCTATCATTGGTGGGGTTCAAGGGGCTCTTTGATTGTAGGTGAACTATAAAATCCAGCAACTACAACTCCCAAATATCAAGGTTTATTTTCTCCAAACTCCACCAGTGTTCACATTTGGGCATATTGAGTATTCATGCCAAATTTGGTCCAGATCCATCATTGTTTGAGTCCACAGTGCTCTCTGGATGTTGGTGAACTGCAACTCCAAATCTCAAGGTCAATGCCCACCACACCCTTCCAGTATTTTCTTTTGGTCATGGGATTTCTGTATGCAGAGTTTGGTTCAATTCCATAATTGGTGGAGTTCAAAATGCTCTTTGATTGTAGGTTAACTATATATCCCAGCAACTACAACTCCCAAATGACAAAATCAGCCCCCCCCCCCCCAAATTTGGATGTATCAGGTGTTTGTGATAAATTTGGTCCAGTGAAGGAAAATACATCCTGCATATCAGACATTTACATTATGATTCATAACAGTAGCAAAATTACAGTTATGAAGTAGCAATGAAAATAATGTTATGGTTAGGGGTCACCACAACATGAGAAACTGTATTAAGGGGTCGCAGCATTAGGAAGGTTGAGAACCACTGCTATATTCTGAATGATTTTCTCATCAGAATACATCTTAGGCTGGTGGGTGGTGGCAAGAATAGAGCTAATCCATTGCCAGTAGACACCCACATACAACAAAGGTCAGTTTACACTGTAGTACTTCCGTGTTTAGAAGAAGAACCAAATTTGTGTTCATTTGAGGATATATCCCTTTCACGGGGAAATATTGGGAAATTGTCCCTACTCCCCTTCCCATTCATGCTTTCCTGTTAAGTAGTAAGTACACATACGGAGCCCCGGTGGCAAAGTGTGTTAAAGAGCTGAGCTGCAGAACTTGCAGACGGAAAGGTCCCAGGTTCAAATCCTGGGAGCGGAGTGAGCTCCCGCTGTTGCTCCAGCTTCTGTAAACCAGCAGTTCGAAAACATGCAAATGTGAGTAGATCAATAGATACCGCTCTGGCGGGAAGGTAACGGCGCTCTATGTAGTCATGCCGGCCACATGACCTTGGAGGTGTCTACGGACAACGCCGGCTCTTCGGCTTAGAAATGGAGATGAGCGCTAACCCCCAGAGTCAGACATGACTGGACTTAACATCAGGGGAAACCTTTACCTTTTTTTACACATACGAGACAGATCACCTTCTTTTTTTGTACTCTTCTTCTTTCACTTTTTTTTATTTAAAAAACTTATTTGTGCACAATAGCAGATGCTGTGGTTGTGTTTTCAGATCATTTGGACTTTTCAATAAAGTTCAAACATCCTAATTTAATTAGCATGGATTTAGCAATGAACTAGCGATGACCTTTTCCCTTAAACCCCTTCTCCTGGAAGCAGTTGCGCTGCTTATTGTTGAAGAGTTCTGTTCATATCCTACTTTAGGTTACAAATGGAAGTCAATTTTGGTGGCCTTATGTAACCCTCCTCTCACTCTTACCCCCAACACTTTGCCTGAATAATGAACCACTGAAATAGTCTGTCAAAATCTTCTTTGTTACTATTTCTGGTAAGTTCGGATGAGGAAGATGTGCTTTGCTGTATGACTGATTTGAACATGGCTACTTTCTCTATTTTATTGCCTGTTTTCTGTTTTTATGAGCATAATATTTACCTAATATTTGTTAGCATAATGCTTTGAAATTGTGGAAAGTCTGAGCAGTGACTGATACTATTCAATAAAGCTTCTCCACTTCATACATTACAGGCATTTCAGAAAATGAATTGAATTCCATTGGTCTTTTGAGCAAAGAACTCCCACATGATCTATGCGTAGAACGTGGAGCCAAAAGGATGTAGAAGAGTTCATTCTACTTGTCTATTCTTATTATAATTCATTACCAATGGGAGAAGTTGTAAGGTTAAGGATCTATGTCGGTTCGCATGAAACAATGCCACGACTGGTAGGAAGCTGGTAGTAGAACTCCAAGACACACATCACTCTTCCCCCTTTCCCTCCCTCATCTCCAGTACTACATGCGTAGATAGAAATTAAGGACACACATCTTTTCTCATCTCAAATTGTGATTTTTTTTCCCAAATGAAGAATGACCAGCTTTCCCATAATTCAGTCGGGTGCACTTTGCAGACCTTAAAGTGCTGTCACTACAGAAAGTTTCATTGCTTGCACCTGCTAAAACATTTGAGGTATTTGAGAGGCAGTGAAACACATTTGCTTTTCATTTTATCTGACTTTGAAAATCTTTGAAGTGTTTAATAGTAGTTCAGAAAAGATTTCTGCCTCTTAATCATTTACTTGTAGGGCACATTCTCCGCTGGTAGCCTGTCAAGCAGAAAACGAGTTTAGTCCAGTTTTATTAAGTGCCACATGCCGAGTCAGTGTTCATTAAAGGTGTTTTAAGGTTTGAATTATGTAATTTATGAGAAAAAGAAATCAAAAATTCCATTGTTTTATTAATATGCAGCACAGGATATATTGCTAATACAACATGCATTTTAAATCAACTTGTGTATGTGTGTGTGTGTGTAAAAACCCTGTATATATGAGACCCCAGATAGGTCTTAAAAGCTCCTTTTCACTGTTCAATAAAATTCAAATATTTTAATTCAGTCAACATAGATTTGGGAAAGGAACTATTTTTGACCTTTCCTCAGTGCCAGTTTTCCTTGAAGCAGATTGCACTCAGGGGAGGGATTTGAAAAACCATTTAAGGAAAAGAGAGAGAACCTCCAGAAACTGCAATGAGTATAATGCTAAACTCAGGCTGTTAAAGCTCAAGAATTGTTTTAATTTGTACCCCATATAATTTGAGCTAATAGGATATTCTGTCAATTGTCCTTTGGCTAAGTTCAAACATTTTGATAGCCCACTGAAATATTTTAAAGCTAATCCTGGATTAATAATTTAAACTGAATATTTTGATAAGGTAGAAAAGAATGCTGACAGAAAAATATTTTCTCTAGAGGTTATTCTGAAGCTTGCAAGAAACATATCAAATCAAAGCAACCCTCCTTCAAAATACTCACTCAAATACTCAAAGTGACTGTTGCCAGAATCACCTGTGAGTGATCGCATGCGGCAAGGAGGGAACATTCTTCAAGTGGCCACTCCTAATTCTTTGGAAAGGAGGAATGTATAGGGAGATGGTGGGAGTAAGGTTGTCAAGGCTGGCTTGTGTGGGTAGCCAGAATGTAATGCTTGGAGAATCAGAGAAAGAAGGGGTTCAGTCAGAAAGTGCAAGAGAACATTTGCAACATCTGCCAGTGCCATTACTAGGGCATTTTTAACCACAAGGAAATGGGATGCCTAGTCTAGTTGCCTTTATTTCTTCCATGATTCAGTTAATATGCCATTTCATTCTCCAATGTGGCATGTTCTGAATGTGTTGGGCCACAATTCCCATTATCCTCAGATAGCATGACCACATCAATGAGGATGATAATATTTGTCATCCAACACATTTCCAGACAGCACCAAAATCTGTGCCCAAATCTGAGCTTTCCTGGGGGTGGGGGTGTCTAGATGCTCTCCCGGTAACTACCAGGAGGGCACCCAGATACCCAGAGCCCCTCCAAACTAGCCTTAACATTTAAAAAACCTTACCATCTCACTACTAAGCTACTCTGGCAGTCCTACTTGATGTGCCAGGAGAGGTGTGCGTGTTGGGGGGGGGGGGGGCAAGAGAGAAGCAATTTTTCTCTCCCCACCCCTCCAAATCCTGGCTCATCATTTCTACATAGCAACGTAAAAAAAGGAAAGTATGGTATATAGTATGTAAGTACTGTAGGTGATGTAATATTATCTTCTATATAAACAACTTTTAGTGGCACTTGTTATACAAGCTGCAAACAAAGGGAATTATGGTGTCGTATTTAACATCAATATAAACTGGGTTTGGCTAGAAACAATGGTAGATCATAGCCCCGTCCCTATGTAATCTCTTACGTTTAGTAGTGGTATATATTGCAATGAATACTTACTCAAGGTATCCACTTGCAAAGGTATTATGGAAAAACTATTCCTATTTATGGTTTAAGTACCAATATTGTCAAATAGAAATAAAAACCAAACAAAATCTTATAGTTGACTTGATAACAATCAAAACCCTGGGTCTAATGGGGTATTTAATTAATTTAGAATAACCACGATTATTCTGAATTAATTCACTTTTACTGGAAGCATCATTTGGACACTTCCAGTAAAAGCCCGACAGCTGACCCCTGAATTTTGGGGTCTGTCTGGAAGGGCCCTTGGACAGCTATGTCAGATATAGAAGTAATCTTTGGGCAACTTGTTTACAGTAGCCTCCCTCTCTGTATGTGATTTCTCTCTTCTTCCTTACATTAATGCTAATAGCAGAGCCAGCCCTAGGTATTTCTCAAGTGTAGGCGAACAGAATTCCCCCCCCCCCAACCAATCACTGAAAAATAAAAGCGTTGGATAAGTGAAAATGTTGGATAATAAGGAGAGATTAAGGGAAAGCCTATTAAACATCAAATTACATTAAGATTTTACAAATTAAGTACCAAAACATCATGTTTTACAAAAAATCAACAGAAAAAGCAGTCTCGACTGCGCCCCCCTATGTTTTGCGCCCGAAGCGACCGCTTAATTCGCCTCATTTTTGGACCGGCCCTGAGCAGTTAAAGTGGAATTAGTGTTATAACTAGGGTTATTTATTTATTTATTTATTACAATATTTATATCCCGCCCTTCTCACCCAACAGGGGACTCACGGCGGCTTACAATAAAACAGACATATAAAAACAGTACAATACACTATAAATCAGTTAAAAAATTAACTTACATATAACATTCATAAAATGCATTTATAAAATATAGATAGGCGTGTACAAGTTTAAAAGACTGGGTCTGTCAATTGAGTTCCAGTATACATAATAGTAATTAATGCTGCTGATTCTTATTCGAAAGCCTGGCCCCACAACCAAGTTTTTACCTTCCTACGGAAGGATAGGAGGGAGGGAGCCTGCCTGACTTCAATGGGGAGGGCGTTCCATAGGCGGGGAGCCACTACTGAAAAGGCCCTGTCTTTCGTCCCCGCCAGCCGCACCTGTGAGGCTGACGGGACCACGAGCAGGGCCTCATCCGACGATCTTAAGCTTCAAGGTGGGTCATAGCGGGAGACACGTTCGGACAGATAAGCTGGGCCGGAACCGTTTAGAGCTTTATAGGCTAAAGCCAGCACCTTGAATTGTGCTCGGTAGCTAATCGGCAGCCAGTGGAGCTGACGTAACAGAGGAGTGGTACGCTCCCTGTACGCTGCTCCAGTTATTAACCTGGCAGCCTCCCGTTGGACTAGCTGAAGCTTCCGAACAGTCTTCAAAGGCAGCCCCACGTAGAGTGCGTTGCAGTAGTCTAAACAGGATGTAACAAGGGCATGGACCACCGTGGCCAAGTCTGGCTTCCCAAGGTACGGTCGCAGCTGGCGCACAAGTTTTAATTGTGCGAAGGCTCCCCTAGCCACCGCTGAGACCTGGGGCTCCAGGCTCAACGATGAGTCCAGGATCACCCTCAGACTGCGCACCTGCGCCTTCAGGGGGAGTGTGACCCCATCCAGCACAGGCTGTAACCCTATACCCTGTTCGGCCTTCCGACTGACCAGGAGGAGCTCTGTCTTGTCTGGATTCAATTTCAATTTGTTGGCCCTCATCCAGTCCGACACAGCGGCCAAGCACCGGTTCAGGACCTGAACAGCCTCCTTAGTGACAGGTGGGAAGGAATGACAGAGCTGGACATCATCTGCGTACAGATGACACCGGACCCCGAAACTCCTGATGATCTCTCCCAGAGGCTTCATGTAGATGTTAAACAACATGGGAGACAATACAGAACCCTGCGGGACCCCACAAGTCAACGGTTGTGGGGCCGAGCAGGCGTCCCCCAATGACACCATCTGGGACCGACCCTCCAGGAATGAGTGGAGCCACTGCAGGACAGTACCTCCAAGTCCCATTCCCGCGAGGCGTCCCAGAAGGATACCGTGATCGACGGTATCGAAGGCTGCTGAGAGGTCCAGCAGAACCAGCAGGGACACACTCCCCCTGTCCAGTTCCCGGCGAAGATCATCGACTAAGGCAACCAAGGCTGTCTCGGTACCATGCCCCGGCCTGAAGCCAGACTGTGCCGGATCCAGAAAATCAGTGTCCACCAAGAATCCCTGGAGCTGCGAGGCAACCACATGTTCCAAGACCTTGCCCAAATAGGGGAGATTGGAAATAGGCCGAAAGTTTCCGAATTGAGTGGGATCCAATGATGGCTTTTTCAACAGCGGCTTGATCACAGCCATTTTTAGGCTTGCTGGAAACTTGCCCTCCCGAAGGGAGGCATTCACCACCACCTTCACCCACTCGGCCAAACCCCCTCTGGCTTCTCTCACCAGCCAGGATGGGCAGGGGTCTAGGATGCATGTGGTCGGTCTCACCTCTCCAAGGATCTTGTCCACATCCTCGAGCTCAACCAATTGAAATGAATTCAACAAAACTGGACAAGCAGGTGCACTTGTTACATCCTCAGAGACTGCCGTTAATATGGTGTCAAAGTCGGAACGGATCAGAGCGACTTTGTCCGCAAAGAACCAAGCAAATGCTTCACAGCGGGCTGCCGAGTTATCAGGGCTCCCACCTTGATTGGTGGGAGTTAACAACCCTCTGATAACACGGAACAGCGCCGCCGGACGGTTCTGTGCGGACGCAATGTTGGCCGCAAGGTGGACTCTCCTTGCAGCTTTGATTGCCGCGGCATATGCCCTAAGATAGGAGCCTAGCCGTGTTCGGTCTGACTCATTATACTCTGATCGCCACACGCACTCTAGTTCCCTCTTCTTTCGCTTCATCGCTGCCAGCTCCTCAGTAAACCAAGGAGCTGGTTTAGCTCGGTTACTCGAGAGGGGACGCTCCGGAGCGATCGTGTCTATTGCCCTAGTCATCTCTCCATTCCAGAGAGAGACCAGAGCATCAAGAGGATCACCTGCCGAGGAGGCGGGAAATTCCCCAAGAGCCGTCAGGAATCCTTCTGGATCCATAAGTCTCCTGGGGCGGACCATTTTAGGTCCACCACCCCTGCAGAGGTTGGGGGGCGCAGTAAGTCTAAACCTGATCAGGTGATGGTCGGTCCATGGCAAAGGAGCGATGGTGAGCTCCTCCACACCGCCACCTTCCTCCCATCCCTGACAGAAGACCAGGTCTAGTGTGTGCCCCGCACTGTGGGTGGGACCAGATACGAGTTGGGACAGCCCCATGGTTGCCATGGCGGCCATGAAGTCCTGAGCCGCACCTGAAAGGTTAGCCTCGGCATGGACATTGAAGTCCCCCAGTACTATGAGCCGCCGAGACTCCAACGCCAGGCCCGAGACCACCTCAGCTAGCTTAGGCAGGGAGACTGTAGTGCAGCGGGGTGGTTGGTACACTAACAGAATCCCTAATCTGTCCCGGTCTCTCACCCTCAGGTGGACACATTCAAACATGGTCGACTGTGGGACAGGGCACCTGGTCAGGGGGATGGAATCCTTATAGACCACCGCGACCCCACCTCCCCTCCCTCCAGATCTCGGCTGGTGCTGTACGGAATAACCCGGCGGGCAGAGCTGGGTGAGATTAACTCCTCCCATCTCGTCCAGCCAGGTCTCCGTAATACATGCCAGGTCTACATGCTCATCCAAGATGAGGTCTTGGATGAAAGATGTTTTCCCGTTCACTGACCTGGCATTAAACAGCACCACCTTTAACCTGGAGGGACCACCATCCTGGCTACCCAGGTTAGCTACGTCAGGAGACCGTTTTGGAACTATTAACGTCCTACCAAAAACCCTAGGCCGAATTGAATGATTTGGTCTCCCTTTCCCGTATCTCCCCCTCCCAGTTATAACTAGGGTTCCTAGTGTGGGATGTATATTGCTCCACTTCTATCATGGCTTATTTACTCAGAGAAGGCAGGTGAACATGACCCAAGATACCTACAAATTCCATGTGCAGAATCTGTTCAGATATCAGTTGAATTTTAATTCTGTGGTAGCTACTAGCTTCCCTTTATGCAGATGAGATGCTCAGTTTTCCAGCATTTCAGTGCCATACCACCATCCCATGACTGGCCATCTGAGATAGCTGCTTTATTATGTTTAATAAAGCAGGCATCTCAGATAGGTCAGCAGCTGCCAAACTGCCACCCTTCAAATGTTAGGTGCAGGTACCAGCATTACTCATGGTTTTGCCATGCAGGACTATCCTAGGTGGCAAGATTTCTGGGCCAATACCACAGACTTAAGGACTTGTGATATAATAGGTTCATGTTAGAATAAGAAGCTCCTGGTGTTATTGTTAAGTATTACACATAAAGCCTCGATCACAGATGCATAGAGTATGGCATTCAAGTGGAAGACTTCATCTATACAGGGCAGGTTACTCCGGCCTGGAGCACCCCCAGATCCAACATAATATACATACACACACACACACTGAGCTGTCATGTTATCTTCCGTGTTCCCACTGCATTCTCTACTGGCTACAGAGCTTCATCCAAATGCTTGACCATCACCCATCATATCTCCAAATGTCAGAATACAGTATCTGCATGATTAGAAATAAGGAGCAGTTCCCTGCTGCAAAGTCCCAACATACTCCAGCATTTTCCTGCAAGTTCTGAAATATCTTGACTTTCCTAACATGGGGCAAAGTTAGATTAAACCCAGAAAATTTGAGAAACTCATCAGAGGTCATGAAGACTTTCAACACTGCATTCAGCACGAGTCTGGGTTTTTTTGGTCTATGTAGACAAACCCTAAGATACTGTGTATAACAAATTAAGAGAATAAATAGTCACATACTTTTCACGGCAGTTTTCTCACCTAGAGGTTTCTTCCGTTTGTTTGCAGACTTGAGAAGTGGAGCCAGTCCCTGAGATCTGCCAGCCATAATTCCTCACCATGAGTTGTGCTGGTTTTGCCTCCTGGCATATCAAAAGCAAGGAATGCTAGGACCAGGAGGTATCAGAGATCAGGAGTAAAATTTTCAATGGGGCAGATGGACCTTAGTAGGTGATGGAAGATGCTGGTCTGGTGTGAAAAGGTCATGGAAGTTCCCCTCTTTCCTTCTGAATAAAATTCTGATCAACCGGTCCATTTGGAAGCTGTTGGAGCTCACTCTTTTTAGCATTGTTGCCATCCTGCACATATCTTCTGCTCCTTGATTCCTAAGCCAAGGCAGGATCTAACTCTGAGAAAGAAAGCATTACACGTTGCTCAGTCCATTCTTTTTCTAGTCATAATCATGCCAAAAAGTCAAAGGAAAAAACATGTTTTACCTTAAAACAATCATTCTACTGCACTGTTTGAGAATGATACATTGTTTATGCATTAATAATTATTTCCTTTTTCCTTATTTAGAACTATTTTTCCAAAAAGCACTTAATATGCCGCTATCACCAAGATAAGATTTATTTTATTTTATTTCAAAGAATATATATTTTTCTGTAAATGATGGATAGATAGATAGATAGATAGATAGATAGATAGATAGATAGATAGATAGATAGATAGATAAAAGCTGGAAATTCAGCTGCTAATCAGAACTACGGTATATCCAACAGATGTTTGGAATCTATATAAATGTTGATTTACAAAATTTCTCCTTATCTCATGGGTCTACACTTGCAGGACCTAAAAACTAGATTTAGGCCTTGAGTGGACATGTTTTTGGAACTTTGTTATTTATTTGTTCAGTCGCTTCCAACTCTTCGTGACCTCATGGACCAGCCCACGCCAGAGCTCCGTTGGCATTACCACCCCCAATTCCTTCAAGGTCACTTCAAGGATACCACCCATTCATCTTGCCCTTGGTCGGCCTCTCTTCCTTTTTCCTTCCATTTTTCCCAGCATCATTATCTTCTCCAAGCTTTCCTGTCTTCTCATTATGTGGCCAAAGTACTTCATCTTTGCCTCTAATATCTTTCCCTCTCGTGAGCAGTCGAGCATTATTTCCTGGAGTATGGACTAGTTGGATCTTCTTGCAGTCCAAGGCACTCTCAGAATTTTCCTCTGTCTATCTTCCTTCGCTCAGCCTTCCTTATGGTCCCGCTCTCGCATCCATGGGTTATTATGGGGAATACCATTACTTTAACTATGTGAATCTTCCTTGCCAGTGTGATGTCTCTACTCTTCACTATTTTATCAAGGTTGGTCATTGCTCTCCTCACAAGAAGTAAACATCTTCTGATTTCCTGGCTGCAGTCTGTGTCTGCAGTAATCTTTGTGCATTGAAATACTAAGTCTGTCACTGCCTCCACGTTTTCTACCTCTATTTGCCAGTTATCAATCAGTCTGGTTGCCATCATTTGTTGTTGTTTTTTTATGTTTAACTGCAACCCAGCTTTTGCACTTTCTTCTTTCACCTTGGTTATAAGGTTCCTCAGTTCCTCCTCACTTTCAGTCATCATAGTGATATCATCTGCATAGCTAAGGTTGTTAATGTTTCTTCCAGTAATTTTAACTCCAACCTTCACTTCTTCACTTCACTTTATTTCTTAATTAGTCACTTTCCACCAGAGTGCTCCGAGCGACTTACAATTTAAAATATCATTCCACAATATAAAACATTCAACATAAAAACATTCAACAGTGACTATTTGGCAAATTAGATCTGATTTATTTAAATGCACAACCAAACAGCCAAGTCTTGAGTGCTTTGACAAAAGATTGCAACTTCGACAGTGATCTAACATATGGAAGCAATGAGCTCCACAGAATTGGAGCATAGGTTGAAAAGGCTCTACTCCTTGTAGCTTCCAGGTGTACCTGGGTCCAGTATGTATAGGAGATTTTCCTGGGAGGATCGAGGTGACCACTGATGGAAAAAAGGAAACCTTGGTTTCATCAGGTGCTGCATGTTGAATGATGTGTTCTGCATACAAGTTGAATAGATAGGGGGAGAGTATACAGCCCTGCCATACTCCTTTCCTAAACTTGAACAAGTCTGTTGTTCCATGGTCTGTTCATACTTTTGGAACTATTGGCTGAATTTTGGCCCTTCCAGATCTTTAAAGGAGTTTACTGCCATGACCCACCCCTTCAGGCAACTGGAAGTGACCTATGTTACTTCTAACTACTCACAAACTGTGGGAATGTGGTAAGAGGGAATTTAGGAGTGAAAAGTCTCCTAGAACAATGTGCAATAGCTCTACAAAGAGATTCATAGCAATTTACTTCTGATCTTTAAGTCAAAAATAGCAGAGGTTTGAGAAGAATTTGTGGTGGTACATTGATTTTCCCAATGGCTATTTTCAGCCTACAAGTGAAATAATTCCCACCAGTGATATCAGCAAAGAAATAAGCCTGTTGCTGAGTTCTGCAGGAGCACAATTCCAGACAAAGGTGACATTTTCTTTAAGGAAATCAGTTCATTGGTATTTCACAATTGTCCCCTTTAATGTAGCACATTTGATTCTCCTCGTCTGTTATGAAAGGTCTCTTCGAGTAGGAAGAGATAGCACCCTTTCTTATGAAAAAAAGCAAATTATACCCACGGGCAACATCCCTGCACAACAGGAAAAGGCTAACCTCCTCCCAGGAGATATGGGCCCAAATTAAACGCAAGTAATTTCCTGGCTAACCTGTGATTTCTATCTGGTTGTGGCTTCTGGCATATAACTAAGTCTCAGGTTCTGCTATTTCTGTTTAGCAGCTCTCACATGTGCTCTTGCTTTCATTTCCAAACTTTAATATGCAACAGCCTGTCCACAGAAGGCAGTGGAAGACCAAATGGATTGCCTGTGCAGTCAACGACTCTATTGTCAGAGAAGCTGGCTAGTCATAGAGCTGGCAGAGCGTTTTCTCTCTTCTCAAAATGTTCCAACAGGCACATGTTCATAATCAGCAAACCTAGTAAAAAAGCAGGCTTGCTGTTTGTGAACACAGGTTCATTCACCCACATTATTTTCCTCATAATCTCCTTGTAGGAATAGTAAGAATTGTGGAAAGGTCTCCATAAAAATGACAAAGAGTTTCGCACGTACTCTTTTCCTGTACCTTTGCTAATCTTCCTAGCAGGCAAGACAGTGACAAAGTATTTCAACGAAAATGTAAGCTTCCATCGCATATCATGCAAAATACATCTTATTCTGTTATAGTCAGAGCCAGGAAAAGTTGCTTTTCTAAACTGTTACTCCCAGAATCCCCAGAATTGAACTTATTTGTACATGTCTATTTATAGGATTAAGCTGAATGGGAATATATCACCTTCTATTGAAATCATGAATGAGTAGAAGGAGTCCCCACAAACTAAACAGGAGAAAAGGTATAAACAATTAAAATATAGTTATTATTTGCACAAAAATATAACCCTATATGTTGTGCTACTGTCATTGAAAATAACTGTCAAAAAGAAGATAGCAATTACAATAGCAATGGGCGAGTTCATTATAAAATGAACTTCTATGTTACGACAGCTGCACTGGCTGCCGGTCTGCTTCCGGGATAAATACAAAGTGCTGGTCATTACCTATAAAGCCCCAAACAGTTTGGGCCCAGACTATTTGAAAAACTGCATCTCCACATGCAAACCAGCACCAATGCTGCAGTTTGTGGAGGAGGCCCTCCTCTCAGTCCCACCTCCCTCTCAAGCACGGTTGGTGGGGATGAGAGAGAGGGCCTTCTCTCTGATTTCTTTCCTCCTATGGAACTCCCTCCCTAAAGAATTAAAATGGCCTCTCTCTTCTCTCCTTTAAATAAACTTTTAAAAACACATCTATGCACTTTAGCCTATTGAGAGAACTAATGACACCTTATATACACTCTTTCCTAGCTGTTAAACATCTACTTTCATTAATCTGCTGTTTACCATCTTCACTCCAATAATTTTTAGTCGAATTTTAAGTGTTTTTAGAGATTTACTATGTTGAAATTGTGTGGATTATATTATGTCTTGTTTATTTAAGTTTTTTTTAAATATTTTTTATTGAGCTTTTTTTTTGATTTGCTATATGTTATTCTCAGCACTGAATGTCTGCCACTGTGTTTTAGTTTGTTGTAAGCCACCCTGAGTCCCTTCGGGGAGATAGGGCGGGTTATAAGTAAAGCATTGTTGTTGTTATTATATTTCACATACGATTTGCAGCAGCTCACAATGAGCCTGCTGTTTCTCAAATTGAAAACTGTTTTTGAACTGTCCTTCATTTTACACCTTGATGCAATCACCAATACCACCTATTCTATGTTCAGTTCATGCAAAATGGTTTAAGTAGGGGAAAACACAGCAGTAGATAGCTAGTGTCTTCCCAAATCCACTCCCAATTCATTCAAATCTTTCTCCCTAAGGTTGCATGCCTATAGCTGTATATACTAGTGGTGTGCATTCGTATAGAATTGCTGTTTGTTTTGTGTAGTTTCTTTCATGTCATCTCATTTGCGTATTCATGTCCCTCTAACAAAAATGGGCTGCCTATACGACGTGAATTTTTGTCTGGCTTACAAAAAAACAAAATTTTTCAGACCATTGGCTGCAATGGGAGTGCTTCCGAGGCTCCCCCCCCCCCTTGCCGCGCTTGTTTTTTGGGCTAGAGGGGTGAAAATTGCCACATATGGAGGGCATTTCAATCCCTTTTAGCCCACCAACATTTAAAACATTTGGGTCTTCCCCAGAGTACTATTGTTATTATTATTATTATTATTATTATTATTATTATTATTATTATTATTATCAAGACCCACTGATACACATCAGATGTAATTGGGAGGCATTGCTCTCCCTGACTCAGCTTAGGGTGCCAGAATAACTGCTGTTCTTAATATTAATATAAATATTATTATCAAGACCCATTGATACACATCAACTGTAATGGGAAAGCAGTCCTCTGTCAGTACCTACTTATTGTTACATGGCCGAAATGAAAGGAAAATGAAAGCAAGCACGATGATTGTGTGGCTTTTATTTTTGTGTCACCTCTCATTTCCCACAAAAATGTCATCATTCGTTTTGTGTAGAGACAAACGGTCGAAACAAAACAATAGCGGAAGGAAACAAAGGAAAATTATTTGCGCACATCTCTAGTGTATACATCTCATCAAAAAAATCAATATTGTCGACTTATTTTCTTGTTCTTTTGCCATGACTGATTGGTAGTAAATGGGCAATGCAGTCATTGCAATATGATAAAACCATAACATTATATTTATATTAAGTAAGGTTTACAACAGCCTTACAACTGTAGTTTAATCTCCTAATAGAAGTGTTCCTAGGTTTCAGTTACCCATGTCTTCCTGCTCTAGTTTTTTGCTTTACTTTTTTTAACATATAGTCAGTATCTGTAGTTAATTGCTATGTCTAGTCCCAAATTGGGCTGGTGTTCTTTAGGGTATTGACCCCTTGACTTTTAAAAAACATTTGCTTCATTTCTACAAAGTTCGGAATTAATCCAAGTTTGCTGATAGATTTTGTCTGTTTTTTTGTTTCCAGGTGTCCTATTTTGGCTAACATCTTTTTGGCAATCACGGTACTACCAGAGTTTGCTATCAAAAGGAATGATGCATGCTCTGCTCAATCTGAAGCATGGAAAGGCAGATGCTTGCCTTTTTAGCCAATACATCACCTAATGCTTCATCTATCTACATTTTTGGAATGAACATGAGTTTAGGGCTGTCAAGCTATCTGGGAATCTTAGCTAAACCAACATTCTTTAACAACCCACTCCTCTGTTCCAGATCCAAATCAAATGCAGGTCTATGTTTATTACATACTTTTGTATATTACACTGTTAATATAATATAATGAAAAAAAACTAACTGATATAATCCTAGATACAATAATGCAAAAACAAAATCTAATATATTCCATGTGGCTTATTCTCTCTATATAAGCATACACAAGGCTGCCATGAATGATGTATACTTAAAGGGGGGATTTACATTTACTAGTCTTTATAAATGACCAGCTTTTACAAGACTGTCATTGATTTTTAAAGGCATTATTTAACTAGGCTTGAGTATTGCTCTACAGCTCTCTTAGTGGCGGCAAGTGACTTTCTTATTTTGCAATAAACACAGTCAATTCCCAGAGTGCAAATTTGTCAGAGATAAGGATACCAGCTTCCCCAGTAATCTATAAATTCAACTTAATGGGGCAGATATCAGAAAAATGTGTTGGACTGAAGGAAAATAAATTACACGTGGTTTCCTGGCATAAGCTGGCACTGCGTGTCTTATATTTCAGTCAAATTATTCCATTTGTTTCTGAAGATATTTTAATCCCACATGACCTCAAACTTCCCATGAACTAGGGCTTGAACAAAAGGCCGCCCACTGTCTTTGCAGTAAATCTGTTGTCTCCCTTCTAGGTCCTCAACCTGGGATCATAGATCACCCCTGCCTAGCATCTTGCTTCAATTTACTCAATTAACTTGAGTAAAGCACTTGTAAGTTTGCAGATGTTGCTTTATTATCAAGGCCTAAAAACATACAAGAGAGTTCAGGAGCCTGGGGTTATGGAAAGGTTGTGGGGATGGGGGAAGGGCAATGGGGTGAGGAAACATTCATGCTTCACAATTGCCGTTTTCTTAAGATGGACAAGAGGAAAAGAAGGACATTGTTTCCTTGACACGTTTATTGAAATCATAAGATGCAACCAAGTCTTGCAAATGGAGGAATGTTTGATGTTATCTTGCAGGACGATAGGCTATGAAGAATAGGTATTTCACCTCAAGATGAGATAATGTCGTGATTAACAGATGTTTAATTGAGCCATTTATCAAGTAAAGAACCTGCCTAGAAGTCAGCAAGGCTAAGTAAATTATTTCCACCCCTGCAGGTGTTGGGCTGGCAGTTCTATTACTCATCCAGAAATGAGCTTTAGAAGATTTTTTTCAGTCCTCCTCCCCAAGAGAAAAAGATAATTTATTTCAATTGTATTGCTTTTTATTTGTGATGTTGTATAATGGGAACATCTAGAGTCTTCTCCTTGTTTAGAAAACCAGCTGTGAGATATATAGGAAGAATAGTCTTTAAAATATAGCTTTTCCCAAACAGTTTTTAAAGAGTTGAACCCAAAACTTACCATATTAAGAATAAAGTCATTGAAGCCAATGGGACTTGAGAGTCATTACAGGTTGAGTCCAAACTATTTGAAAAGTTTGGGGTCAAATGTGTTATGGAATATTTGGGATATTTGCACAAAAAATCATGAGATATCTTGGAGATGGGACTCAAGTCACTAAAGTCATGTTTCACATACATCTTATGTCCATAACCTGAAGTTATGTGTATGGGTTGTTATATGTTTTCCGGGCTGTATGGCCATATTCTAAAAGTATTCTCTCCTGACGTTTCACCCACATCTATGGCGGGCATCCTCAGAGGTTTTGAGGTATGGAGAAACTCAGCAAGTTTATATATATCTGTGGGAAGTCCATGGTGAGGGAAGAGCTCTTTGTCAGTTGGAGGCCAGCATTAATGTTGCAGTTAATCACCCTAATTTGCATTGAATGGCTTCATCTAATGGCTACTTTCTGCCTGGGGGCATCCTTTGTTAGCTGCCCCTAGTTCCCATGTCTCAGAGAGTTGCTTCTTATTTACTGTTCTGATTTTTGAGTTTTTTAATACTGGTAGCCAGATTTTGTTCATTTTCATGGTTTCCTCCTTTCTGTTGAAGTTGTCCACATGTTTGTGAATTTCAATGGCTTCTCTTTGTAGTCTGACATGATAGTTGTTGGAGTGGTCAAGTATTTCTGTGTTCTCAAATAATATACTGTGTCCAGGTTGGTTCATCAGGTGCTCTGCTATGGCTGATTTCTCTGGTTGAGTTAGTCTGCAGTGCTTTTCATGTTCTTTGACTCATGTTTGGGCACTGCGTTTAGTGGTCCCTATGTAGACTTGTCCACAGCTGCATGGCATACTCCTGCAGAGGTGAGAGGGATTGAATTACAATGATGCTTCCAATGATGCGGTTTGGCCTGCATGCCCCACAATGCTCATGATTGTTTACCTTGCTATTGTTTGTATATATTTTGTTGTTGTTTATTTGTTCGGTCGCTTCTGAGTTTTCCTGACCTCATGGACCAGTCCACACCAGAGCTCCCTGTTGGCCGTGGCCACGCCCAGCTCCTTCAAGGTCAAGCCAGTCACTTCAAGGATACCATCCATCCGTTTTGCCCTTGGTCGGCCCTTCTTCCTTTTTCCTTCCATTTTCTCCAGCATCATTATCTTCTCCAAGCATTCCTGTCTTCTCATTATGTGGCCAAAGTACTTCATCTTTGCCTCTAATTTTCTTCCCCTCAGTGAACAGTTGAGCATTATTTCCTGGAGTATTGACTGGTTGGATCTTCTTGTGGTCCAAGGCACTCTCCAAATTTTCCTCCAACACCACAGTTCAAAAGTGTCTACCTTCCTTTGCTCAGCCTTCCTTATGGTCCAGCTCTCGCATCCATAGGTTACTACGGGGAATACCACTGCTTTAACTATGTGGATCTTTGTTGCCAGTCTCTACTCTTCACTATTTTATCAAGATTGGTCATTGCTCTCCTCCCAAGAAGTAAACGTCTTCTAATTTCCTGGCTTCAGTCTGAGTCTGCAGTAATCTAGAAATATAAAGTCTGTCACTGCCTCCACATTTTCTCCCTCTATTTGCCAGTTATCAATCAGTCTGGTTGCCATCATCTTGGTTTTCTTGATGCTTAACTGAAAACCAGCTTTTGCACTTTCTTCTTTCACCTCTGTTATAAGGCTTCTCAGCTCCTCCTCGCTTTCAGCCATTAAAGTGGAATCATCTGCATTAAGGTTATTAAATTTCTTTCTAGCAAATTTAACTCTCTATATAGATATAGATAAAAGATATGATGGCTACTTTTGTGAATTTTTCTGGTATTTTGGTTCCAATAATGTGGTCTAGGGTTTGAGGGGGGCGAGGGAGAGGCCATGAGTTACTGCATTTGGTGAAACCAACCCAAGGCACATCAGCCGACTAGAGGAGACAATCTTGAGATGGAGACAAAGAGAAATTGTACCTGGTCCCTTTCTTCTAGAAAGAAATTCTTTCAGAGAAAGGATTTATTGCTTGGGAAAGCATTATTACAGTATTGGCAATATCAGTGTCCTATCAATAAATCTTGGAGGGCACTCAGAAAATTCAGTTAACCAGAAATTCAGATAAACAGAATTGCCATAAAGAATGAATTTGGGTTAGTATCATAGCAGTTGCATAACAGGAGTTTGGATAAGTTCTGGTATATTGAGACTTCGACTTGCATACTTCCAGCATAATCTACAAACTACTTATGTGTTTGTTCATGCAAGCAAACGGGTTTAGTCCTATTGAAGTGAGTGAGAACAAGTCGGCTGAAATGCGAGTGTGTTGATTTAAGCCTTTTGGAGATTACAGGCTGTGAGATACTGAAACTTTGACTGCTTTCAAATAATTAGCTTGCTTTTATAATTTGCCATTTTTAAATCATTACTTCACTCTTTTGTCCTTAGGGTGACCTTACAATTTGTTATTTTAACAGTTTAAGTAGACAATAAAATATAAACACACACTTGATGACCCAAATGCTGGTTACTTAAATTACTGAAATAATGATTTATGAGCTACAAATTACAGTCACAAATCAGTTTTAAATGGCTAGAAATCCCCTTGTGAATACTGCATACAAAATTTCTGAAGAAAATTCTTTGTGTTCAAAAGAATTGGATTTTTTTTAAAAAAAATCATATGTGGCACAAATATTGCAAAGCTTAAAAATACTGAAGGGCTATATTTTTAGTACACTAGAGTGGTATCAAATACGAACAAAATGCTAGGTTTTCATGCTATGAAAGAGCCATGGCTGGTTTTGTTATCTTATAAAAAGGTGTGTACGGACATACATAATTTGAGCTGTGAGCCTGCTGTGAAACACACTCACTGCATTTTCTTCAAATGTACAATCTTCTCTCCCAGATCAAGCACAGGGGAAATTGGTTCTCTGTATTTGCAGCAGCCGGCTGTGCATAGTTCTCATTGGTTGGAACCAATTCCTTCCCTCGTGCAATCATCTGCCCCTCCTTCTCCCTCAAGCAGTTTTTCAACTATTTTAACACTGATTGTGCTTTTAAAAACCCTGAAAACAAAGTGTATGAATGCATTTAAATGGAATAAATGTGCATGCAGCACTTCAAATTAAAGAACGACAGCCTAGCGCCTGAAGCACAGAGAAGTGCAAGAAGGGGATTTTTGTCACTTCAGGATTGCATCTGTTCTTATGTGTGGAAAGCTTCATTTGTGTAATGTTTCCTTCATTGAAATCACGTTCATTTCATGTTTCCTTCACTGACTAATTTCTTTTTTGTTTCAGGATTAGAAGGTTTTCCTTCTTTTTGTCTTAAAAAAGTACGCATTTCCCACTATCTACTGTGTGGTGGTTGAGCCAGTGTGGTCTAGTAGTTTAAATGTTAGACTAATATTCTCAGAGACAAGAATTAGAGCCTCTGTTCAAAAAAGGAGATTCATTGGGTGACTTTGGGCAAATCAAATATATAATTATATTAGTCTGGAAGATCAGTATGCAAAGTATGTTTCAAGCCTACACCTGTTGATAAACTCTACAAGCGAGCTGGCATTGCTCCCCCCCCCCCCCCCGGATGTGTGACGGGAAGTTACTGCTAACTGTGAGAGAAATTAGGTTGAACACTGTGAAAGCCATCCGCTGCATGGCTATCAGCCTCCTCCCAGTAGACTCAAATCAAGGGAAAGCTTCATGAGAACCCCCACTCCTCTTAATGTTCCTCCAGCAACAGCAAGAGTATCCCTCTAGGCAGCTAAACCAAGAAATCCCAATTGGATGTGTCCTCCGCCCCCCTCCCCGAAGGTGTTCCTCTGGGGCAAACCAAGAATGGACAACTTGGAAGTCCCTGAACAGACTCAGAAGTGGAGTTGGCAGATCAAAAGACAACCTGGAAAAATGGCACTACCTAAAAGAATCCTCCACCTTGTGCAATTGTGGAGCAGAACAGACAACTCTGTATCTGTATGCTTGTCTGCAATGTCCTGCCTCATATACAGGGGAGGAATTGTTTGAGGCTATGGACAATGTGGTTGCTTTTGCCCAATTTTGGTCAAGGGGTATTTAGCCGCTTGTGCTGCTTCTATTTTTATCAGTTTTATACTAATTTATGCAGCGCTTTTGATACGAAATAAATAGATAAATAAACTATGCAAAGGGATCTTGTAGCATCTTTGAAACTGAGAGAAGAAAATTGTGGCATAAGCTTTTACAGACTTATGCCCCATCTACCTTGACTATTTAGGTCAGTGTAGATCAGTGTTTTTCAAACTGTGCTCTTCCAGGTGTTTTGGACATCAGCTTCCAGAAATCCCAGCCAGGTTACCAGCTGTTGGGAATTGTGGGAGCTGAAGACAAAAACATTTGGGGGAACACAGTTTGAGAAACTCTGGTGTGGCTGAAGATTAGCACTGTAGTGACCAAACACTGACTGACAATTATGTGGGTCAAGGCCACTTTAACACCGTCTTGACTCGCATTACCCAAAGTCAAGGTGGTTCTCTGATTCTTCCACTGCCATCCTTCATTTCCCAGGCTCGGACAGCCTGAGGACATGGGATACTAGTGACCCTTCCCTACACTCCCTCATGTTTCAGAAGTCTTTGGACATGGCATGGGTCCTACCTGTTTTCTGTCACTTATCAGGACATTGGTCAGGGTGATTGGGAGGCTTCCTTCAATGGCCCATTGATCTCTGGCTAATGTCAGAGCAAACAATTGAGAAGTAGGGCCCATGTCATGGTCAGACATGGCCTTGCAACATGAGGGCAAGTGCGGGACAAATTAGATTGGCTGCCCATCAGCACTGAACTGTGTGCAGCACCACTAGGTGGTGGGGATTGTCTCCCACCTCCACAGCAAATGGGATTTCTTGCAAGGAGAAAATGCCAGTAATTCATGACATTATGTTATCTGCTCTTGTCTGAAATGATTAAGGCTCCTACCTATAAATGGGCACTGATGTATTTTTTTTTCTTTGGGGGCTGGATTTTATATAAATCCATCTGAAATGGATCAGCATGAGACTCTTTGACTTCATTTTTCCATTAGTTCAGTGGTTCTCAACCTGTGTGTCCCCAGGTGTTTTGGCCTACAACTCACTGAAATTCCAGTCAGTTTACCAGTTGTTAGGATTTCTGGGAGTTGAAGGTCAAAATATCTGGGGACCCACAGGTTGAGAACCACTAGATTAGTTCATGGCTCCAAAGCAGCCTTCCTGAACCCCTTGTCCTCCAGATGTTTGGGATTCCAACATCTGCAATCCCCAACCACTGGATATAGTAGCTGGGATTAATGAGAGCTGTTATCTAAAATATATGAAGGGCACCAGGTTGAAGAAAGCTGCCCTACCTTTCCACAAATGTATATACCAATGCTCACTGGAGGGAAGGATATTAGAGGCAAAGTTGAAGTATTTTGGCCACATCATGAGAAGATAGGAAAGCTTGGAGAAGATCATGATGCTGGGGAAAATGGGAGGAAAAAGGAAGAGAGGATGACCAAGGGCGAGATGGATGGACGGTATCCTTGAAGTGATTGGCTCAACCTTGAAGGAACTGGGGGCGGCAATGGCCGACAGGGAGCTCTGGCGTGGACTGGTCCATGAGGTCACGAAGAGTCGAAAATGACTGAACGAGTGAGATGATGATGATATACCAATTCATACATTTGCCAATTACATTATGAAGATGGGGAATTGTTTACTACTGATTTTTGGGCCGTGACCCTGTGGCTGGACACAGGAAGATTCATATTGACAAAGCGCACAGTAATTAATTCAATTGGATGAATATTTTACCTGAAACCCTACTTGGTACAAAGATGTTTGGCCAAAGCAACCCTATTGGGATAAAGAGGGAGAATCCATCCTTGGGAATCACATGAAATGCAGTTTACAGTTGACTCTGAACTTCTTCACACGGGCTTGATTGCTCCCATCACACTCTGGAAAATTACTTACTCCGTGGTGAAATAGGGGGGAAAAAGCCCTGCAGCCTCCAAAAAATTGTTGGCACCAGACAGGCTCGTTGTCTTTCCATAAGGAAAGATGAGTTGAGCCACCTTAAAAAGGCTTCCTCCCATGTGATGAGACGGGGGAAGCCATGATGGTGCGGGGCGTGGGGCAATAGGTCCCTATGTCTCCTGGGTGGGCGTTGTCGCAATTCAACAAAACTGTCCGATTCCAGTGGTACATGTCATTTAGTACCTTGAATTAAGCTCAGAAGCAAATTGGAAGGTAGTGCAGCTCATGCGGGCTGGAGTTATATGGTCTCCAAAATGCACTTTTGATATCTGCCTGGCAGTTGCATTTTCTACTAGTTGGAGCTTCCAGATGCTTTTCAAGGGCAGCACCACATAGAGGGCATTTAAACTTCCCAGCACAATCCAATATGTGTGTTTACTTAGTAAAATATACATTTATATTTACTCAGATAGAACGCTTATTTAGAATTGCAATCTTAATGAGATTTTTTTCCAACAAATTAATAATAAGAAAATTTGAATAGCCAATGCCATTGGCAAATTGATCAGTGCATAGAGGTTTGAAGGCTAATAGTTCTATCTACTTCAGCTTGGAAGTAAGTCCCACTGAGTTCAATGGGAGTTACTCCCAGGTAACTGCATATAAGATTGCAGCTTAAAAATCCACACCTTTAAGCAGCGATTTAAAAGCTAATTATTATGGATACAGCTACTCTACATCCATTTCTTAATATTGTTCCCTTAAGAAACAACAATTTAGTCAACCAATTATTTTATCTCTTTTAGGGATATTTTTCTTAATTTGCAAAACAATCTACATATATAATCAGCATGCTAAATACATGTGGTATCTTGTTCCAAAAGCCATGTTGGGGTAAGAATGCAATTAAACTGTCAAAATATAATTGTTTTCTTACATTTAATTTACAGTGACTGATTCACATTGACTTTTCATGTTTGTAAGCTAAAAGACAAAGACATTTGCTAGCATAACTATTAGTTATTAATAATGAAGATTTGAAGCTTCGAGCATAGTTGCTTAAAAAGAAAAATGTACCTATGATAAGGCTGCTGCTATCAGAGCATATAAACATCATGTCATTCATTTTCATTTGTTCTCTTAAACTCTAACATTACAAATACAATTTGGGTTAGATTTAGTTTGAGGTAGGCAATGGGGAATGGACAAAAGATGGCACATTTTATTCCTTGTGCTTTGAAAATTTACTGTCTTAGCCTACAGCTCCCTGGAAATTCTCACTAAGCATGGACACTGGTTGGGGAAGAACAGGGATTTCTGATCCAAAAAGTAACTATTCACATTTCTGCTGCCTAAAACATTGCAGGGGTTGTGAGATCTAATCCTTGATCTTGCCCAACATTTCCAAAACAATCTGAGGACATCTTCTAAGAAGACTTAAAAATTTTATGGATTTTAAAATTTCCATTTCCTGGTTAGGACAGAAGTTGACATTCAAATCTTGTTGGACTGCAAGAGCCAGAAGCCCGAGCAACATAGCCAATAATGAGAAATACTAGCAGCTTTCTTTCTACAATTTTCAGAGATCTGTACAATTCCCACTCTTGATAAACTGTGAGACATACCCCATTGACCTTGCTAGGACTACCATGTTTCCCTGAAAATAAGACAGTGTCTTGTATTAATTTTTGCTCCCAAAGATGTGCTAGGCTTTATTTTCAGGGGATGTCTTATTTTTCCACGAAGAAGAATTCACATTTATTGTTGAACAAAAAAATGAACATTTATTATATACTGTACGGTAGCTGTCATCACAAACCAGCATAACCAGACAAACTGTGAATCCTATCAAGAATTTCTTGTTACTACTATTATTTCCATGTACAACAATCTATGGTACGTACATTTACCAATCCTGTATACTCTGGTGTTCTGTTTGGCGGGCATGCTTCCAAACAAAAACTTTGCTAGGTCTTACTTTCGGGGGAGGCCTTATATTTAGCAATTCAGCAACACCGCTACTAGGTCTTATTTTCAGGGGATGTCTTATTTTCGGGGAAACAGGGTAACTTCCTTCTCTCTGACAGTTTCCTTGGTGGCCATAATACTCAGTTGTTACAATTATACAACACTAGCTTTGCACGGCCATGCGTTGTTGTGGCTTATGGGCATCCTTTGTTGGCCAGGTGGAATAGCAGTGAATAGCCTTGCAGTCTCAAAGCCTGGCCGTTTTCTGGAGTAGCTGGAGATTTTTGTTGTATGAATGTAGAGGCATAGATAAGGGGTTGTGCTGCCAAGTTTAGTGTTTCTGGGATGTATAGTTTTGTTGTTTTGTCCTAGGCCGAAATTTCATTACCCTTATATATATATAGATTATACAAGACCTGGTACCAAAATGTTCTTATGTTCCTCTTCCTTTTTATTTCCCTTTTCCTTCTGCTGAACTGTGTATTTTTAAACTTTGAAAGAATCCTGAATGCATTGTTCAAATATGGTTTATAAACTGAAAGAGTGATGAGCACCTCATTAACCTACAAATCACAGCACTTCCTAGGATGCTAACCCTCAACTGGTGTACTACCATGTTTAACTGAAAATAAGACATACCCATAAAATAAGTCATAGCAGGATTTCTAAGCATTTGCACAACATAAGCCATACCCCGAAAATAAGACATAGTGATCGGTTCCCCCTGTCAGGTTCCCGTTGTTCTGTGCATGCTGCAAGTTGAGGCACAGAGAGGAGAAATTTCACATAGAAAATTTCACATAGAAAGTGAAATTAAAAGTCTCTTAAGTGAAGTGAGGAGCAGGACTCTCTGCTTTAGTTATTGTGTGTCCTCAGGGG
Organism: Anolis carolinensis; assembly: GCF_035594765.1. NCBI lineage: Eukaryota > Metazoa > Chordata > Lepidosauria > Squamata > Anolidae > Anolis > Anolis carolinensis. The sequence continues at coordinate 158,708,353 of NC_085843.1, read as the reverse complement.
GAAGAAGTAAAGCTGTGGCTGCCATTTTCCTCAGAGCTGTGGGTCTCTCTCCCCCAGCACCAACCAGCAACACTGTGTGGGTCTCTCCCAATCCCCACAAACACCAGTAAAGCTGCTGCTCCCCAGCACTGATCAGCAACAGTCTGTGGATCTTCTCTCACCCCACACAAACACCGGGGGATAGGGGAAAAGCTTCAGCGAGCAGTCTGCTACTGAGCCCAGAGTGATCATCCCATAAATGCAGATTGTTGTACTGTACTGAATAAAAATAAGACATCCCCTGAAAATAAGCCATAGTGTGTCTTCTTGACAAAAATAAATATAAGACAGTGTCTTATTTTCAGGGAAGCATGGTAATTATTTGAATACAAGGAGGCAGTGGCTAGAACTGGGACCAATTAAGGGAGGGTGAATAGAGCTCCTGAGATTATGTAAAAAAAAACATCCACTTTTAAGGTGTGGATGATGTATACAAAAATCTACACCACAGTGACGGAGGCACCCAGCAGACCCTGTTATTGATTGTATTCATTTATTTTGAGTTGTGTCACACTCTGAACCAGATCTTAAGGTACATTTATACTATAGAATTAATGTCATTTGACTGCCATGACTACAGAATCATGGAAGTTGTAATATCAAAGTGCATTAATTCTATAATGTAGATGTCTCCATAGAAATGTTAACTTTTCATTAGCCATGCTGGCTGAGGGTTTTTGGAACTGTGAAGGAGAAGAACAAAGCTGAAAACTGTTTCATTGGGTGGAGGCAAACAGATTCCCCCCCCCCCCCAATCCATGGGAAAAAACCATTTCCAGAATGCTTGTAACCTGCTAATCTACCTCTCAAAAGGAGATCAAGAAATAGCCCATGGAGGATATTGAAGATTAAGATCAGAATTAGTTAAGCAAAGATGGAAGACAAGTAGAAAGTCACCCACTGATTTAGTGGATGAAAAACGACACAAACTTCCTGCATGGCTGAGTGTGCAATTTGAAGTTGCCTGAGGCAGCCATACTATATACAGTATATCAATGAGGCAGGTCTTGCAGGGAAATTTGGACATGAAAGCTCTCTCTGAACAGGTGTCAAATACTGTTGATTATAGCAGGTGGGGAAGGAGAAATAGCAGGAAGTCTTACTGCAGTTCTACTTGTATGAGAAAAGCCTCCACTTGTAAGCGACAGTGATATTCAGTACTCAGTTGTCCCATCCTTCCATTTTGATTTTTTTTTTGTTGCAGGAGTGGTGAATACATGGTCCTTCTGATTTTGCTGGAGTGCACCTCCCATCCATCTGCATCAGTAGAACCAATAATGAAAGAAGGTGTGAGCTGCAGTCCAGAAAGAGCGATATGAGTCATATTCTTAAGCCTCTGCCCCTGTTTGGGTGTTTGTTACATCCAGTGGTAATATGTCGGATTTGTTTCAATCGGGTTAAAGGTAAAGGTAAAGGTTTCCCCTTGACATTAAATCTAGTTGAGTCTGACTCTGGGGGTTGGTGCTCACCTCCATTTCTAAGCCAAAGAGCCGGCATTGTCTGTAGACATCTCCTAGGTCATGTGGCTGGCATGACTGCATGGAGCTTCATTACCTTCCCACCAAAGCGGTACCTCTTGATCTACTCACATCTGCTAGGTTGGCAGAAGCTGGGGCTAACAATGGGAGCTCACCCCATCCACGGATTTGAACTGCCAACCTTTCAATCAGCAAGTACTGCAGCTCAGTGGTTTAGCCCACTAAGCCACCATAATTCTAATCTAAGGTTGCCAGAGTGAAAACTGTAGAACTGTAAACCTTTGACAGATGTATAACAAGGAGATTTCAGCAAGTGTTGCCTGTTACCTGGTTGCACACAAAGCAACACTTACTGAAATTCTTCTCTTTACTACCATTAGATGCCCAGTCTGGTGCAGTAGTTTCAATGTTGGACAAGGACACTGGGAAACTAGGGTTTGTATCCCTACTTGGCTATCTCATAAAATGGCCTTTGTGTTCTGAGTTTTATAAACTCTCAGAGCCATTCTCATCCCTTTTCTCTATACCTCACTTTGCCTACCTGCATCACTTTGGTTTATTTATATTGTTATTTGGCTTACAGCATAAACACTGCAGTCATATTTTCTTGGCACAGCCAGCTTTGTGCAGCTTCTTATTCTTTAGATGTTTGCAAGCAGCTTCATAATGAAGTAAATAAGGGTGGAGGTCTAGCCGCAGCTGCAAGGGGCATGATATGACATGGGGCAAGTTGAAACAAGAAGTAGGGAAGTGCAGCCAGTGGAGTAGGTGGGTTCAAAGACAAGAGAAAACAGGTGTGGAAGAATGAAGTGAGATGGATGGGAAAGGAAGGTGAGACAATCAAATGGAAGAGTGCAAGAAGCCAGGAAGAGAGGCATGTCAAAGATGAGAGATGAGGCAAAGAAGGTAAAAAATGGAAGGGAAGGGAAAGTCAGAGGTGCAGTGAAATAAGGAGGAGATGCACTAGGGCAGTGGTTCTCAACCTGTGGGTCCCCAGATGTTTTGGCCTTCAATTCCCAGAAATCCAAAGAGCTGGTAAACTGGCTGGGATTTTTGGCCAAAACACCTGGGGACCCACAGGTTGAGAACCACTGTACTAGGGGAAGCAAATAACATGGGAATTAGATATTATTTGTGGAGTTCTCTTTATTTACTCTACATTTTCCCCTGTGAGCTATCATAGATGGCAAAAGCTTTCATGTATTCCTGAGATTTTTTAAGATTGGTTCTCTATCATCTTTGATCAATTAAAATTAAATGCTAGAAGAATACTTCAGTCAGACTTAGAGGTTTGATTACACTCACCAACACATATTTTGGTGCCTCAAATGTTATCCCTGTTTCTGGGTATATTTTACCAGCTGATTCCAAAAATTGTACCAGTTTCCCCCTACCAGTTCTAGTTTTTGAGAGACATAACATATGCCATCTACCAGTTGCCATTTGCTCATCCACAAAAAAACCCCATATTAATCAATTCTAAGATATTAGAGCTGATGCAATCTATCCAATGCAGTTTACTGAACTTACTTTACTTTGGTGATCCCTCGTTGTCTGAGTATGATGGCCCACAAGTGTAGTGTCTTGGCGGTGGGTACGTAGGTTTCTGTGGAGTCCTATTTTTGACCTGCATGTTCTTTTGCAATGAGGACATCTGTTTCCAGGTGGAAGGCGGCTGCTGTTAGGGTTGGCTTGATGCGCCTTCCTCTTGGCACGTTTCTCCCTTTCGTCCTCCATTCATGCCTCTTCTAATTCCACTCCACTGCTGGTCACAGCTGACCTCCAGTTAGAGAGCTCAAGGGTCAGGGTTTCCCAGTTCTCGGTGTCTATGCCACAGTTTTTGAGGTTAGCTTTAAGCCCATCTTTAAATCTCTTTTCCTGTCCACCAACATTACATTTTCTGTTCTTGAGTTGCAGTAACTGCTTTGGGAGATGGTGATCAGACATTTGGACAACATGGCCAGTCTAGCTGAGTTGATGGCATAGGAGCATTACTTCAACAGTGGTGGTCTTTGTTTCTTCCAGCATGCTGACAGTTTGTCTGCCTGTCTTTCCAAGATATTTGCAAGATTTTTCAGAGTCAATACTGGTGGAATTGTTCTAGGAATTTAGTGTGACGTCTGTAGACAGTCCATGTTTTGCAGGCATATAGCAGGGTTGGGAGGACAATAGCTTTATAAGCACGCACCTTGGTATGCCTACGGATGTCCCAATCCTCAAACATTCTCTGCTTCATTTGGAAGAATGCTGCACTCACAGAGCTCAGACGGTGTTGTATTTCAGTGTCAATGTTGAATTTTGTGGAGAGATGGCTGCCATTTTCTAATGTTACACCATTACGCTGTTTTTCTGGCATTGCAGAGGGATTGGCTGGTGCCTGCTAGAAGAATACTTTCATTTTCTCGATGTTCAATGAGAGGCCGAGCTTCTCATATGCTTCTGCAAAGGTGTTTAGAGTGGCTTGTAGGTCTTCTTCTGAATGTGCACGGACAACGTTCTCATTGGTATATTGGAGTTCTTGGTTTTGGCTTTCAATCTGCTGAGGTTAAACAGCTTGCCATCTATCTGATAGATGATTTCCACTCTGGTGGGAAACTTCCCATCAACAAGTTGAAGTATCATAGCAATGAAGATGGAAAATAAGGTTGGGGCAACAACACGTCCCTGTTTGACACCTGATTCCACTTTAAATGGGTCACTTTGGGAGCCATTGCTGTCCAAGACTGTTGCCATCATGTCATCATGGAAGAGCTGCAGGATGTTCACAAATTTGTCAGGGCATCCAATTTTTTGTAGGATGGTCCAGAGAGCTCTGAAATTCGCTGTGTCGAATGCCTTTGCAAGGTCAATGAATGCCATGTACAGAGGTTGATTTTGTTCTCTGCAGTTTTCTTGGAGCTTTCGTGCAGTGAAGATCATGTCCACTGTTCCTCTGAAGGGGCGGAAGCCATTCTGGGATTCTGGGAGGGTGTCTTCTGAGACAGTTTGCAAGAATTCTTTACTGAAACAGCATCCCAAACAACCCCAAGAATCGGCCTGAAAACCAAGACACAAATATTTTTGTTAGGCTGTTATTGATAGATATGATGAATATGATTCTCTTTACAAATCTCTAGGTCCACCTGCATGACTCTATGACCAACTTCTGCTAGAAGGTAACCATAATGTCATGCTGGAGGTACCAGAGATTGTTAGAGCGAATACCTCTAGGCCAGTAGTTCCCAACCTGTGGGTCCCCATATGTTTTGGCCTTCAACTCCCAGAAATCCTAACAACTGGTATACTGGCTGGGATTTCTGGGAGTTGTGGGCCAAAACATCTGGGGACCCACAGGTTGAGAACCACTACTTTCGACATTTGTAGGTCCTCTAGAATGATAATGCCAAGGTCCAGAAGATTCCACTGAAGAACCTAGAGATTCCTAGTAATTTCTTCTCTCCAGTAAAAAACCAACATTTTTATTTGCAGGTTTTTTTTTTACTTCTCATGAAAGTGAAGGGCCTACTGTATAGTGATTTGATTAAAAAACAGTAGTATTAGAAACAGTGGCAAACGTTGGGGTTTTAATTATTATTCATTACATCTTGGTAAATACAGTAGAGTCTCACTTATCCAACGTAAACGGGCCAGCAGAACGTTGGATAAGCGAATATGTTGGATAATAAGGAGAGATTAAGGAAAAGCCTATTAAACATTAAATTAGGTTATAATTTTACAAATTAAGCACCAAAACATCATGTCCAAAACATCATGTCCCATAGTAAGTTCTATGACCACACAGGAATTTAAACTGAGTCTTTTTGTCTCTAACAATTCCAACATTGCTTTGTTATTCTTCCTGGATGGGTTGCTAGTAGAAAAATGATAGCTGTGCTGAAAGGTTAAGGATTCAGAATGCAAATTAATAATATTAATAATTATATTATTTTTATAATCGATTAGATATATTTGTAGGGCTTGGATATGGTAACCCTAACCTTGGGGATAATGAACCTAGCTAATCAAAAGTCCTTTTCTCTCTATGATGGTAACATCACGAGCGTAGTTGTGGCTGCCTTTGGACTGATCATCTGCAGGTGTTGCCTCCTTGTGGGGCAATATCCAGGCATACAGTTGGTCTTGCATAGTCCCAGTGCCCCTTGCCTGTATTCAACAACTGTCAGAACTGAATGCCTGAATTGGATTTACATTGACAAAAAAGCTGAGTTCTTCAGTACTTTCCCCTACCCAGAAAATTGTGCATGCAAGCAGATACTGTACATGTATTTTTTTTCACACACTGACACACCTCTTCTTCCCTGATGGTTTGGATCTTCAGTATAAATTATGTTATACAGCACACATTTTACTGGCTCTTTTCTTCTTTAGTGCTTATTGCCATTTATAAACCCCAAATGTGTTTTTTGGTTAGGGTGGTGTGCTCCTAAAACAGCAAATTCAACACCTAAACTCTCTTTTAAAAAATTGAAATTTGTGGAAGCACCATACATCTAGAATTAAATCCATGTAAAAGCATTTCAAGAGACAGATACAAAAATGGGGGGAGGGGTCAGGTAGAGAGAAAAATTATTATCATGATAAAGATGATGAGGATGATCAAAGAAATAATGCTTTTTTCATTCTTTCACCAAACAGATGTGCAACGTGTCTTGGGAGAGAAACAGAAAAATTCCTGAGTGATTTATTTGATGAACTCCATTTTAACCTCGCTTATTGCATGCCTGATTTCATGATGGTGGTTATTAGTTTCAAGTTGAAAATGACCAGATAGAGACTTGTTCACTTCATCAATATCATGCATTTATTAGTTGTCAGGAGAGTCGCATGGCAACCAAACAGTAAATCTTACACTGGCTAAAAGTGTGTTGTTATTCTATTACAAGATTGCCTGATATATGGTTAAAATACTGGAACCTCTTTAAGCCTGGGAAGCTGCACTGAATCATTCTTTGGATCCTAAACATTAAAAGCAGATGCATTGTTCAGACCATCAGGATTTTATCCAATGCCTTTGTAAATGAAATAATCATATCTCTTCCAAACATATATCTGAATTAAATAATCTTTTCTTCTTTCTTTCTCCATTGTGAAGGGAGGGAGGGCTGAAGAATAAAATAAGCTAAGTACACTTCAAATGAAAATAAGATTGTTCTATAGCACATGCTACAAACAGAAAGGTGGGCTATGTTGTGTTTTTATCATCATCATCATGTTTCAACTGGCTCTTCCTACCTTGTAACTTAACATTTTAAAATATTTTTAGAGTTTTGTATTACAATTTGTATAACTGTATTTGGCATTAACTTATATGGTGATAGATACTTTTTCTCTGTATTGGGAGAACAACTGTGTTTAAAATAAACAAGTTTAAAATTATGGCAACTCAAAACTCATTTGAAAAATGTATTTTTAAAATAATGGACAATTTACTATAAACACATGTATTTATTATTAATAATCAATATTTGTATTGTAACATGTTTTACCAATGTTTGTAACATTTAGTTGAAACAGACTATTATTTTAATATTAGTATAGTAAACCAATACAATAATGCAAACATTATATTATCTATTATTAAATGGAACAGGTGATACTGATTAGAGGTGTGCAAATGAATCAGAGGTGTTTGTTACTCAGAAGTAAATCGTATGTTTTATACTTGCAACGTGTATTCTGACAAGCACATGCAGTGCATGTCAAACATTAAGAAATTGAACCTTTTCATTGTTTTGATTTTTAAGTTTCGAGTCCTTCCTAAGTTGCTGTGATGCAGTTAAAATTCACAGAACTTTGGTAAAGCCAAAAGAACATAAAGTGCTTAAAAACCAATTATCTTGCAGTTTTGTCCAATAGTTGCCATAAAGAAAATGTTGTAGGTGTGACTAAACTTAATAGAGATTGAGAACACAGCCATCTTAAATGTAGTTTTGGAAATAAACTACATTATTGAATCTGCAAAGAGGACTAAAGTATGTAATAGTATAAATATGTGCTAAGTTGAAGTTCTGTGGTTGTGTGCCATAAAGACAGATGAACATTCAAGGGGATTGCTGTTGAAACTTTTTGGGGGATAAATTGTTTTGATCTCAACTTTTAAAAATCCACAAAAATCTGTTGATGTGTAAATCTTTCTGAAACTTCTGGGAATTGATGCTGTGGTTATCTTGTGCATTGTATATAAAATTCAAGTAGGCATCTCTTTTAGTTTTCTTTTAAAATGATGTTTATAAAAACATTGAAAATTCAATGTTCAATGTTCAAGAGATATTGAGAATCCTTCAAATGTTTCCTGGAAGAAAAGAAAATTCCAATATGGTGATTTCAGGTTTAAAATGTTAACCTATTACAATATATTTCACACAGTAAACTAGATAATATGGAAACAACAGAAATTCTTATGTATATAAAAGGTTATGTAAAAATTAGATGTATTTCAATTTAAAAAAAATCTTCTGCTGTCTTCTCTGGATTCATAAGACACAAGTGAAAAATTACAAACAGCAAACTTTCCATTAATTGGTTTATCACCTCTTTTTATATCAGTAGATGTACGCATTTATAAGGTAAGCACTTTATTCATATTTCTAGTAGCTTTCTAACAGCCAGTTCATATTACACTGGACCTACTTGGGCTTCCCTTGAATAATGTAATCTGTAGCCCTGCAGCTCATGGATATTGAGGAATAAAGACAAGTTAGGAATGATGTTCTAGCGTGTGTCTTTCAATCAAATCAGAAACTTGGATTCACCCCTGAAGAGAGAGATATACTTATCAGTCCTTGTTGAGACTAGTGGTAGTCATACCACCAACAGGATGCAGAAATAATCTAAGAAAATACAGGTAAAATACATAACAATCACAAAGAATTTCCTATTATCCAATCCTCACACCTTCTTGAAAGGGTATTGTACCCCCACCTGCATGCTAGCAGTATTTTTGGGCATTCAGGGCATTCTCTAAACGCCCCCTACCCCCTGCGTATCAATGAGTATCATGAGTTCTCTCCTGCTAATATTTGTGTGTGTGTGTGTGTGTGTGTGTGTGTGTGTGTGTGCGTGTATCCAATGTATTGTAAATGACAAATGCTATAACAATATCCTTTCTGAAAAATGAACTTTCTGGACCTCTTCAGATGTGCCACCAGAATCACCGCAGATCATGGTTATTCTGGAGGGACACGTCCAGGGGCATGGGAACCTGTCCCACACCATCTCATCTTCCCCCCCTACTTTGTCAAATAGGGGGAAGTAACCGTCGGATGGCTTACCCCGTTGGGGGCAATGCAACCACAGGAAGCCTTCCGTGTTGCTGCTGACAGCTTGTTTTGGCAGCAACTCCAGTTCTGCAGCAGTTTTGCCATAGAGCCATCCCAGAAGTACTTCTCCAGTGTGTGATGGGAGCTAGTGGGCTCCATGGCAAAGCTGCTGCGGAACCAGCGTTGTCACCCAAATTTGCCCCTTGTGATGAGGTCCTTCGCTTCCCTCATGTTCCATCCCAATATTTCTGATAGTGTGACAAGAGGGATATAAGACAAAAATGAGATTATCTCAATTTATTGAGGAATGGAAATTTCTAAATCCAATGATAAGCTACAAATATGATAGACTACTTGAATCAGTAACCAACCATACACAAATGCTGTCTTAACTAGTAACCATTGATTTAATGGGCTTACCCTATTTGGTACTAAGCCTTTGAATTAGGCACTCACCCCGACCAGATTGACAGGAAGCCAATGCCCCTTAGTATAACCTAGTAACCAATAACATAATGACATGATCCATACAGTCTTCATTTTATTTTATATCTGTCTTTTACTATTTCAGACTGAAGTTTGGACACTACTTGTTGCAGCTAACACGTGACAATATATTGGTTATGTGAGAGGAAACTCCTACAAGATTCAAAAAGATAAACTGAATAAAGCAAGCCAAAGTGAAAAGAGAATTGTTCTTAAGGGATAGTTTAGTTAACCAAGTTCATCTGTAAGACTGTATTGTACTTTTACAAGTATGGAATACTTTTTTTGTATTTACAGTCATAGGATTCTTAATCACAGTGAATCACATCATTACAAGGCTCATTATTCTAGTTAGTCTCGATTTTATGTGAAATAGTTGAAATAGAATTTCCAGTTTTGCCTGGTCAAGAGAATCTTGGCTTTAATATATATAATGTTCTGAGCTTTTTTATTCCGTCTCTGCGTGCAACCTTAGCCACATATGTCCAAAAATGCTCAGGAGGAAATACTGTAACAAGGTTTTACTGCTTTGGGATCGTTATTAATACCACATGTGCTGTTGTAAGGTTAAGTTATTAAGTGATATACAATAATTGTCTCTGTTCTAAAGGAGACATTTTCATTTTAACTATACTCATGTGGATCGGCTTCGGTATCATTTATCAGAAGCATATTTTAGGAAACATCTCAATAGGGTCACATCTCCCTCCCTCTTCAATTCTTCCACCCCCTTTTTTATTTTAGCAAGGCCTAATGGTTCTGCTCCAAATTTAAACACACTTCCCTTTCAAACCACACAAGCACCCCATGTTAGCGGGATATGTTTCCATGCTATCGTCTTTTCAAAAGCAGAGTTAATTTCCCCAGGATGGGTGCACTTGTTGGAGCCCTGCGTAGGAAGGCATACAATGACCCTGTTTAGTTTTTCAGGGGGGAAATGATGTCATTTGCAAGCAAGCTTTCAAATGTGATATTTTATAATTGTTTAGATGAAAACACGATAATCCTCTCTTCCTTCACATAAGCTGCAATCCATCTTTAAAACGGTGATAATTCATAAAACCTGCAGCTTAATAAACTAACAAACCCCAGGCCCTGTGTTATTTTAAGGGAAGTCAATCTTTGATCAGTCAAGCTGAAATGGGCCTGATAAGTGAAGAGGCCTTATGTGCGGGGAGCAGCTCTCCAGTTTGTTATTGCTATTTGCTCATCATCCTCAAGTGCAAAATAAGCAGAAGTCTTTCCGAGCTCCCTGCCTTATCTCTTTTCACTTTCTTCTCGAGATCTCTGTCGCTTTAATCCAGCATGTCTGCTGCTGGTTAACAAGGAAATCCTATGTCAATTATCGCCAACAACTTCCCGCTGTGAAGCTGTGGGGAATTGAAGCTTTTGAGAGCCTTTTCACACCAAAGAGTAGTGCTGGGCCTAATTAAATGGCCCTCATATCCTGCCAGCCTACCAGTGGCCAAACGATAGATAGCTAATGAATGATAACCTAATTTCTCCAAGAGCTGTTTTGATTTGTGGTGGCTGCGTTTGGGTTCTCAAGTCTATTGAATTTAGGAGCTTGTTGTTTGCAATTATGGTGGAAAGAGATAGCTCTGAAAGGTAAAACTTCGAAAGATATCCGTCTCATCGGCTCATTGTGCACAGCGCCGTGATTGTCAGGTGTATATGCCTATTGCATATCAGAAAGGATATTGGTTATATTTTTAAAAATTGCATTGCTGGAATCGGTTGACCCCTTTGCTGGGAATAAATGGCTCTCGTGACTCTTCCCACATGTGCTGCAAAATTGTCCCATAAATCTTTCTCATACATACTATCTCCACAACTATTATCCTTACAAAATCACTGAATGAGGTATCCGCCTTCACTCATGCACAGCTGTCCCAAGCGTCTTTCTTTTAATTTACCCCCTTCTCCACTGTGGCCTGAACAAAACCAACTTCGCAGCTGTTGCTTCATGAAGAAAAATGCCTGCATTTGATTCCTTTAAGAAACTAAAACAATGAGCACAACTATACCTGCTAATCAGCAATGAAGACTACTATTAATTTACCAATATGCATATTTTAAACGGGCAGAATGATTAATAAATATTACAGTAACCCAAAACTGGGAGGACTGTGATGCTTCCAGGAAGGACAGCACAAACACAATAGTTTGGATTCACACCTAATACTTATTTATTATTTATTTATTTCCAACATTTATATCCCGCCCTTCTCACCCGAAGGGACTCAGGGCGGCATACAAAATTGGCAACAATTAGATGCCTACACATAATTAAAACATAGTAATGAAAATCCAATTAAAACAATTAAAACAATATAAAAATATAAAACATATGGTTAAAAATCCGTTCATCCAAAATCCGTCCATACTTGCTTTGAGTAGACCCATTGAATAAATCAATGGAACCTTCAAGTAAGTAATGATTATTTCTAGGACTGTGCGAATCCGTTCTGTTTTTGTTTTAAATTTTGGGTGTTCTCCATTCTGTTTTTGGGAAAATTCCAGGAGTTTAGGAAGGGGAGGGGCATTCAAAGTCATAATTTGAAAACCTGAGTTCCATTTTTGTTTTGGGAAGAATCTTCTAAAAAGTCAAATGAGTGGAAGGGCACATGAAAACATAATGAAAAAAGAACAGATTGTGTAGTTTCGTACACCCCCAATTTATTCATGCCCCTCTACGCATGAATAAGAAAGCCAATGCTGTATAGTACTGTGAACATAGACTTTGACTTTGGAGACCAGGGTTTGAACCCCTACCATGGAAGCCCACTGGTTGATCTTGGACAAGTAACATTCAGCCTTGAAGGATGCAAAAGGCAGACTCCTTTTGGTGGAAACAAGTGGAAGGCACACAATAACAAGGCATGACTAACTGTGGATACAAATCAGCATTTATTTCCAATGACTTTATTTACAGATTTATTTTGAAGTGTAAGCCCCACTGATTTCAATGGGTTTACTCTTAAGCATATTAAATCAAGATCCAATCCATTATTAATGTAGGAAGCTATGAGCTGCTTGTGGATACAGCAAAGGGGTACCTTATGTTATGTGGTCCATGGGCCACCACTATAGAAATCTAGGTACTCACTCATCTTGGTACTATGGTTGGCAAGTGAAGGATGGGCCTGCAGGAGACAGGTAGTCATTTCATGGTTCTTTAGGAGGGGCAGAATAAACCCATCTGCCTCCACAATGAAATCAGAGATGACATGTTACTTCTAGTCATCAAAATGGCAGTTGGCACAGAATAGAGTGCCTTTCTGGAACTATAGCAGCGCCCAAAATGTGGCTCCATAGGCACCCTGGGCTCTGAAGCATGCCCACTTTGATCTAGGTGGAACTAGCTAGACTGGTGTTGCTTTTTGAAATGGTAACAAGCTTTTAACTTATTCAAATGCACTTTTCACCATTGCATAAGCCTGGACATCCAAGTTCAGCTCTTACTTCAGGAGTATATGCTAATGCAGGGTTGTTTTTTCAGGGGAAATGTAATTCCATTCCATGGTGGCTGAATCTCTGTTTCCTCATCTCCTTTTGGACTGAGTAGAAAAGCACTTCTGCCTTTTCTGGATTATAATTGTTCACCCACATCCAATATATTACTGACAAGAGCTGTTTTAGAACTGAAGCAGCTTCCTTGAATTAGGATGGGAAGGGAACAGAGATTTCAACATCAGCATTCTGGTGGCATTAAACTCAAAGGCATTTTTGTATAGATGCAAAATAGCATGGACAATCAACTGGTACCCTAATGGACTTCACAGGCCAAAACTAAAGCCAAGACAATATCCCCCTCCCCAGCACTATCTTCTGGGCCTAGTCCTTCAGGAAGGAATGGAACTGCGTCCTGGGGCTAGTTGTATCAAAAGTCAGGAGCTGGTCCAGTAGAACCAATAGGCACATGCTTCCTCTGCCCTGTTCCAACATAGGTCATCCATTTAAAGTTGCTTTTTTGGTCTACAACTTTCTGAAGTTCATAGTTGAATTGTTATTTTTGGGATCACTATTTCACAGTCTTACAGCCATGCTTCTTAGGGGATATGTGGACTCATAGTCTTCAAAGGAACTTTCCCACACTGTAATTCTTCATATAACATTAGATTCCTATGTCGTTCACGTCAGATGAATCCATAAATGCTCTTAAAATATTGCAGGACCAAACTAAAGCAAATATTCTGCAAAAGTACATGTAGTTTTTGTTTTTTTAAAAAGACAGCTCCTAACAAGAAAGAAAGGACAAGATAGACCAAAATGTTCTGGAAATTCACACATATTCTTCTGGCATCATGTATATGCACAAAATGACCACATCATAGCTGTCATGGGAATCATCTCTCAACTGCTAGACTTTTAACATGTAACATTACCTCTAATGTTCTATTAATGTAGTTTTGTGTGCTTAATTTCCTTGGGGAGATTTTTTGAAAGAAGAAATTGAACAGAAAAGGAAGGTCAAAGACCTGCAGCTGCTTTTAAATGTTTATTAAGACTTTCTCCTGGGAGGAACAAATGCCAATAAGGAGCAACATGTATCTGCTTTCAAAAGTTTTTAACCTTAACGTCCCATCCACCAAACCAGACAACATTATATGAAACACTGGAAGATATATGCCTAAGTAGAACTTGACCCACATTGCGTCTTAGACCTGGACACTGTTAATCCCAGGTTATCCCTGGAGTATGTTAGTGATTAAGAAGAGAGTGCCTCTGAGAATAAACAAAGAGTTCTCTTCTCTGTACTGAAGAAATACAAGTGTCTGAATTAAGGGCAGAGCAGCTGCACTTAGTGGCTTGGTTTCCATTAGACTTCAGTCTTTTCATTTCTTACAGTGGACAATTATAGATGGCCATTGGCTCGATCTCTCCCCAAATCCACAGAAGCCCCTTCTATACTGTCCTTTATCCCAGTATCTGATCCCAAATTATCTGCTTTGAACTGGATTATATTAGTCTACACTATCAGATAATCTGGGAGAAACAGATAATCTGGGATCGGATCCTGGGATATAGGGCAATTTAGATCCAGCCAAAAACAAACCAAAATCTCTAGCTATCTTCCAGTTTTGAAAAACTCATATTTTGAGGTCAAACTATTTCTTTTTTTTTTCTGGTAGAAAATGGGTTGTCTGGGGAGTTTCAGTAGGCTGAATGCCATAATTGACAGTTCTGAAGGACTACATGTAACCTCAAAGCTAGTCTTGGCCCAAACTTGGTTTAGGTCTTGAACTAGTGACTGGCTACTGTGATGGTCTGAATGAGGGTGAACAAATTGAAGTTGAATCCAGACAAGAGAGAGGTCCTCCTGGTCAGTCGTAAGGCCGAGCAGGATATAGGGTTGCAGCCTGTGCAGGATAGGGTTACACTCCTCTCTAGGGTGCAGGTTCGCAGCTTGGGAGTACTACTGGACTCATCGCTGAGCCTGGAAACTCAGGTTTCGTCGGTGGCTAGGGTGGGGGCATTCACACAATTAAAACTAGTGCTCCAGTTACACCTGTACTCTGGGAAGTTAAACTTGTCTATGGTGATCCACACTCTCGTTACATCTAGCATAGACTACTGCAACACGCTCTATGTGGGATTGCCTTTGAAGACTGTTCAGAGGCTTCAAATAATCCAATGAGAGGTAGCCAGGTTAATAACTATTGTGACGTACAGGGAGCACACAACTTCCATGTTATGTCAGCTCCACTGGTTGCCAGTTAGCTACCGAGCACAATTCAAAGTGCTGGCTTTGGTCTATAAAGGTCTAAATGACCCCAGCCCAATCTGTCTGTCCGAACGCATCTCCCTCTATGAACCACCACAGAACTTAAGATCTTCTGAAGAGATCCTTCTCTTGGTCCCACCACCGTCACAGGCATGATTGCCAGAGACGAGAGAGTAGGTCTTCTCAGTGATTGCCTCTCAGCTATGGAATTCCCTCTGTCAAGAGATTAGTTCAGCCCCCTCCCTCCTGTCCTTCAGAAAGATGGTAAAAACTTGGCTGTGGGACCAAGCCTTTGAGACAGTGCAATAAGGCAACAATAGGAAACGTCACCCTGCTGACCAGATTCAGTTTGGCTGATCTGAGATGGTTTTATACAATTGATTTTAAAGTGGAGATAACTGATTTCAGTGTTTATGTATTTATAGTTTATTTTATGTTCTGGCATTGAATGTTTGCCGTATATATGCTGTGTTCCGCCCTGAGTCCCCTTCGGGGTGAGAATGGCAGAATATAAATCCCAGTGTTTCAGTTTCAGTTTCAGCAATTTATTACGGTCTATGACCAGAATATATGGAAATGGGCACAGTGAATCCCAGTGAATGTGGAGGGTCTGCTATACACAGAAACTCCCATTGTAGGATATGATACAAAAGTGCACTCATGTTTGTTTGCAGGTTGATTGTGTACATGTGTTGGGGAGGGGGAAGATCCTCATGGCAAACATTGTCTGAATTAAAAGCGCAGAGGGGAAAAACTGAGTCAGTGCATGAAACTGGATGTGCTCCGCATTTAGGACCACAAGTGCATTGTTTATTTTTTTTTCCTTCTATGTTCCAAAGATAAAAGCAGGAAATATTTATTTCTATTTATGCCATACAATAAAATAGGCCTATCATTTCAGTTATGATTTCCTATATGTCTGTAATAAGGAAAGTGTGGTAATAAAGAACAAAGCCAATAAAGAGCCAAAACCAAAAGCATATGTACTCAAGGTTAATACACACAGCAAAATGTTGACTGTTAAACAGATGAACCCACTGGAATGTAAAATATTCCACCAAGGGCTTGGCAGCTTTGAAATGCTACACTTTCTAGATTTCATCTGTTAATAATCTGAAGGGACTTCTCTCTCAGTTAAGCAGATTACCTCACTGTGTTTTATTATGGTGGGCATATTGTGCATGTGTTTTTTCCCCTTCCTTTCCAGAAACTGCAGGCTGAGGGAATAATGAAAAAATGGTGCTATATTGCAGTTGGAGAGCAGGCATCAAAAGAGGGGAACACGTTTTATAAGGAAACTGTTTGAAGCCACCCATGCAACCAGGCTAACCAAACCAGGCAGTTGTGATGAGGAAGAAATGTAGGAACAGAACAAGGAAATTTGATTCTTGATGGTAGAATTACACACACACACACAGCCTTCAAATTAATATTAAACTTCCTTGCATCCAGATGTCTAACTTCACTGAAGGCGATACAGCACTGAAGAATGATGTCCATATTTTGAGACATGTCTATCTGCATGCCTGAATGCAGATGTTATGCTTTCGCACGACATCCCATTCAGCAGGACACATATTGGGATGCAATCTGAATGAGAGATATGTTGTCCGGGAAGTCTCAGAAATAATTTCCCAGTGCTGGGGGCTTCAACAGTTCCAATTTGGTGGGGACTATCCCAGTTAAAAGGAGCCCCGGTGGCGAAATGTGTTAAAGCACTGAGCTGCTGAACTTGCAGACCGAAAGGTCCCAGGTTCAAATCCTGAAAGCGGAGTGAGCGCCCGCTGTTGCTCCAGCTTCTGCCAACCTAGCAGTTTGAAAACATGTCAATGTAAGTAGATCAATAGGTACCGCTCTGGCGGGAAGGTAACAGCGCTCCATGCAGTCATGCCAGCCACATAACCTTGGAGGTGTCTACGGACAACGCCGGCTCTTCGGCTTAGAAATGGAGATGAGCACCAACTCCCAGAGTCAGACATGACTGGACTTAATGTCAAGGGAAACCTTTACCTTTACCTTTATCCCAGTTAATCCTCTGCCATCCTGCTTCTTCAGATGCTTTTAAAATTTCCTACTTTCTCCATCCCGCACCTTACACTTTCCCTCTTTGTTCTCAGGCTACTTCACCTGAGTTCAAAATGCAAAGCAAGCTTGCACTTGTGTTGCTCAGCAGGAAGGAGAGAAGACAAAGAGACAATTTTCCCAGTAGACTCAGTCAAAAGCAAACTGTTGCTGATACTCCAAGCTTGGATGTTCTTTCCTCATTAATTCCTTTTGCCATCTTCACCACACTCTGATGTTTCTTGACTGTATATGGAGACATGTAAAGGAAAGCAGCAAGAAATTAACAATGAACATTTATTTATTTATTTTGTGCCAAAAGCATTGCACAAGTAAACAAGTATAAAACTGATAAAATAGAGGGAACACAAGTGGCTAAATAATTTTAGACCAAAAACGGACAACAGCAACCACATTGTCTGTAGCTTTAAACAGTTCTTCCTCTGTGCAAGAGGCAGGGCATTGTGGGCAAGCATACAGATTCTGAGTTGTTTGTTCTGCTCCACAGTCGCACAAGGTGGAGGACCCACTAAGAAAATCCAAAAAATGCTATGTTCAGCAAAAGACAAGAAGGATCCTCTCACCTCTGCAGGAGTCTACCGTATACTATGCAGCTGTACTAGACAAGTTTACATAGGGACTGCCAAACACAACACCCAAACACGAATCAAGGAATATGAAAGGCACTGCAGGGTAATCCAACCAGAGAAGTCAGCCATAGCAAAGCACTTGATGAACCAACCTGGACACAGCATATCATTAGAGAACACAGAAATGCTGGTCCACTCTACCAACCACCATATCAGACCACACAGAGAAGCCACTGAAATCCACAAGCATGTGGACAGTTTCAACAGACAGAAGGAAACCATGAAAATGAACCAAATCTGGCTACCAATATTTAAAAAACTCTAAAATCAGAACAGTAAATAAAGAACAACACTAATAAAACAGGGGAAATCCAGACAGGAAACAACCTGGGACAGCTAACACCTCTCAACAAAGGATTCTCCCAGACAGGAAGAAGCCAGGTCTTGAGGCCACAGGGCTATCAAATACTAATCAAGGTGGTTAATTACAATATCCACACCTGACTCCAACAGACAAGAGTTCTTTCTTCCACCACGGAATTTACACAGATATATAAAGTTCCCTTGTCTAGTTTCCAACATACCTCACACCTCTGAGGATGCCTGCCACAGATGTGGGCAAAACATCAGGAGAGAAAGCTTCTGAAACATGGCAACACAGCCCGAAAGACTCACAGCAACCCTGCCCATTCATGGGGGGCCGTCCATTTGGGATTAACTGGTTCAGCTGCCCTGAGGGATACTCTTGCTGTTGCTGGGGAAACATTAAAAGGAGTAGTGGTTCTCATGAAACTTTTCCTTGATTTGAGTCTACTGGGAGGAGGCTGATAGCCATGCAGTGGATGGCTTTCACAGTGTTCAACCCTATTTCTCTCACATTTGACAGCAACTTCCCATCACACATCAGAGGGGTCAATGCCAGCTAGCTTATAGAGTCTATCAACAGGTGTAGGTTTGAGACATCATGTGGTGTTATTCTACTGGTTTCGTTCAGTGCTATATTCACCTGGTTCATGCAGGCAGACTTGTGCCAAACAGGGCAGGCATATTGAGCAATTGAGTAAGACAAGGCCAGAGCTGATGTTCTTAGTCATTTTGGGTCTGCACCCCATGCACTACCAGATACGCTAACAAATGAACATGAAGAGTAGGAAAGGGGGGGGGGGAGAAGAGAAAGAAGAGCAGCAGCAAAAGTAGTAAGGTTGAGTCTCCCTTATACAAATTCCTTGGGATCACAAATTTTCCAGGTTTTGGTCTATTTCTGTTTACATAAACAGAATGAATTAGTTCTGTAGGGGAAAGGGGGCTAGCTCCACATACAGTGGCCACTGATATTTTTTCTCAGGAAGATCTCACCACCACTGCCAGAAATTTGACAAGGGAAAGGGGGAGAACCTCAGGCCCTGTGACTTAACTTATAAAAAGCCCCTATAAACAGCAGACATCAGGATAGGGAAAATACCAATCCATACCACACACTCCTTAGGAAGGATAAGCCTAATATGTTGAGATCAGGAAACCCCCTCTCTTCACCCAAATCATAGCATTTTGTTGAGATGCAAAATAGATTAGATTCTTATGTCTTTTTATCTATCCCACCAACAAGGGTCTAGAGCACAAGTGGTCGACCTCACTGCTTCTAGAGCCCTGTCAACGTCATCAGGGTGAACAAGTCGAAATGAATCCAACAAAATCGGACAGACAGGTGCCTCGGTTACATCCTGTGGTACTGTACTAAAACTGGCATCTAAGTCGGAACGTATCCAAGTGACTTTATCTGCAAAATGATGGGCGTACTCGCCACATTTTGTCTCCTCTATTCTTGTATTTTTTGGCAGGGAGGGGGCATTTATAGATGCCTAAAGCAAAGGGAAACTAAGGCAAAGACTGCACCCACTCAGAAGACATAAACTTTTGACAGATATGTGGACTCGATAGCTTTAGCATATAGAGAACAGCAAATCTTCCACCCAGGAAAAAGAATACATTTCGACTGTCAATAAACATGTTGCAGCTATGTATGATAGGTAGGGTAATACTGGATATGGTTCCCTTGAGTCCTTAGCCATAAGTAAAGATTATTCACATTTTTATGCTTTTTTTCTGTAAACTGAGACCAACTGTGAACTGACACTGACATGTACGAGTGGAGGAAAAAGGCAAAATCACATATTTTTCCTATGCCAATTGTGCACAAAAGGTTGGATCTAGGCATTATTATAGCAGAGCCTTTCATGTTGCTATAGCTGTGGTTGCGTTTGCATTTCCATAATAAAACCTATTTTCAGGGGGTTTATAACTCAGCTGTAAAGTTTTTTCACCCTGTGCTCCAACTTGGCATAACAAGGTATCAGCCCGAGAGCAGTCATCCCCAGGCTTTAAAATTCCTCCTTTTCTACAGGAAGGGAAAATCTTTTGTATAAAGCATCACTGCAGCTGACTGGAATTTGCCTTCAGGCAAGAAATCACAGCTAAGATTTAAAAGCTCCAGGAATAATCTCTGGGCCAAGGGCCAAACTCTACCTTACAATTTCTTTTCAGGGGACTAAGCTTTAACAATTGTCAGGATCATTGCAAACATTGAATGTTGCCCAACAACTAATGAGTCAAACACCTGCCCATTAGGAACACTTAATATGTATTGATTAGGATGTACAGCCTGCAATATACTGAAGGACAAAGGGAACGTATTGGAAAGTATTTCCCCAAACCTTTCACATGTGTCTTTTCTTCTCAAATCATAGAGAAAGGGAAGATAGAACCTGGCTCACACAAAACACCATCACCATCATTATCTATTTCTATACTAGAGTTTCCAGATTGAGGACTGGAGATAGTTCCTCTGCTAAAGATTATATCAGTGGTTCTCAACCTGTGAGTCCCTAGGTGTTTTGACCTACAACTCCCAAAAATCCCAGCCAGTTTACCAGCTGTTAGGATTTCTGGGAGTTGAAGGCCAAAATATCTGGGGACCCACAGGTTGAAAACCACTGTATTATATGGAAGTAGGAAAAATCAGCAAGTGTTGCTTGTCAACAACTAGGTAAGAAGTGGCAATTGTTGAAATTCCCTCTTCTGAACAATCATTAAATGTACAGGAAGCTCAAATGGTTTTCAGTTTGGTAGCTCCCCATTTCTGATCCCCAAAGATCAGCTTTGCTTTTCTGTCAATAAATACCCCAAAATACAAAAAATAAAACAAATATATTCAAGAGCAATAAGAAAAACTGGGAAACTATAACAATATAGCTGTGAATTGTTGCTGCTGCTCTTACTATGTGCCTTCAACATTTCAGAGGGCGGTTCCAGAAAGGACTTTAACACTGGCCCAATCAGGTTTTAGAGTCCACACACACCCCAGAAAGCTCATGCTTTCCTGGAGAGGGATGTCCAAATAACATGCCAGACCTTCCAGAAAAGCCTTTAAAAGAAAAATTACTTACCTGGCTGGCATTTCCCTGCTATGGTATGTAGAAATGAAATGCCAGGAGAAGGGGGAGTCAAAAGCGATTTTCCTCCCCCCTCCCCCCCCAATCTCCTGGCATTTCATTTCTATGTGCCAGGAGAGCTCCGCCAGCACGGTAATGGTGGTCAGGTAAGTTATTTTCTTTTTAAAAGGCTTTTTTGGGGGTGTGGTTAGAGCCCTCTGAGTTTTCTGGGCTGATTCAGCCTGGAAAATATGAGAGGGTTGTGTGGACTGCCCCCACGGAAGTCCCAGAACTTCTGTTGGAGCAGTCCAGACAGCAGCCATAGTGAGTTAGACATGGGTCTTTCAGGAAGACCCGGATCTAATCCACTATCAAATTATTTCAGGACAAAACACAGTTCTCCTGCTTTATCCTGAAGGCATTCATTTTTATATGGGGTGTCATTTGGATCGCCATGTAAAAACACTAGAGGCGCACGTTTCAGACATTGTCTGGATGCACGCTGACTTATAGCGACCTTTTCATGGGGTTTTCTGAGGCTGAGAAAGTGTGATGTGTCTAATGGTACCTGAAGTGTGATGTGTCTAATGGTACCATGTCCAAACAAGGAATTGAATTCTGGTCTCCAAAGTTGTAGTCCATAATTTAAAATACAGTAGAGTCTCACTTATCCAACATAAACGGGCTGGCGGAACGTTGGATAAGCAAATATGTTGGATAATAATGAGGGATTAAGGAAAAGCTTATTAAACATCAAATTAGGTTATGATTTTACAAATTAAGTACCAAAATATCATATTATACAACAAATTTGACAGAAAAAGTAGTTCAATATGCAGTAATGCTATGTAGTAATTGCCGTATTTATGAATTTAGCACCAAAATATCATGATGTATTGAAAACATTGACTACAAAAATGCATTGGATAATCCAGAATGTTGGATAAGCGAGTGTTGGATGAGACTCTACTGTACTGAAGAACAGCTAAAGTGTCCAGTTGGTGGAGCAGAAAGAAGAAAGGAAGGAAGGAGACAAAGAGAACAGAAAGATTAGTCAAGGCAATACCAAAGACTTGCACCAAAGATACAAATGCAGTTAGAAATAACTGTTATAATTTGTATAGAAAGACTTCCCCATGCATGTGCCCACAACAAAAACAAGCATCTAGGTAAGGTATGGAATACAAGCAACCTTCTAAATTGTTTTAGACTACAAACCTGAGTACTAGTCAGTATAGCCAATGCTGAAAGCTGCAGACCCACAACATCTATAAGCAGGGCCGGTCCAACAATGAGGCAAATTAAGTGGTCGCTTTGGGCAGAAAACATACGGGGGCGCAGTCGAGACTGCTTTTTCTGTTGATTTCTTGTAAAACATGATGTTTTGGTGCTTAATTTGTAAAATCTTAATGTAATTTGATGTTTAATAGGCTTTTCCTTAATCCCTCCTTATCATCCAACATTTTCACTTATCCAACACTTTTATTTTTCAGTGATTGGTTTGGGGGGGGGGGGGCAAAATTCTGTTCGCCTACACTTGGAAAATACCTAGGGCCGGCTCTGTCTATAAGGCTATACAATTCTTATCCCTGGTCCAAGTATTTTGTTGTTGATGATGATGATGGCATCTTTAATATCCCTACTGCTTAGCTTTTTAGGTGTCTTTGCCTAGAAGACAGCTTTGCACTGGTAGTGGCAGTTCATGGTCCAATGTGAGATATATATTTCATTTCAACACAGCAGGATAAGTTTCCCCATTCAGACGTTGAGCTAGTAATAGGACAGGCAGTCCTTCAAATCTTTGTAAAGTAGATTGCATGGCTACTCTAATAGCAGAAGACCATTAAACTTTTAAAACCTGTTGAAATGAAGAATGGCTCCAGTTAAAACCATGCAAATGAAAAGCACACAATGAAGGAGACTGGCAGATCTCCAGAGGGAGGACATTGTAAAATCTTGGAGCGACAGAGACTCAGCCTAGTCCAAGAAAGTGATCAGAGGAAGAATATGTGGGAAGGATTATATGTTAATCCTCTTTAAAGCATTTCTGGTCTCACGATGTAAGAAAATATGTGCACTACATGAGAACATTACTGAAGCTCTTGTAAAACACAAGCCTAGAGGTTCTGGTCTTGCCTATGATGGATTAGTTGTAGGCCTGGAAATATGTCAACCAAGATGTATTTCGCTTGAGGGTAAAATATTGTGACAAGCATCATACATTTATGAAGCCTTGGAGAGATGAACAAGCGATTGGAAGGATCTCTCCTGTTACACCTGTTTGGCTCACAGATTGTCACTTCCTTGTAAATGGAAGTTTCTATGAGATTCTGTTTATAAAGAACCTTCCACCCTCTTCGTGTCACGCTGAGCCAAGCATGAGCTATATAGCCAAGATGAGGGGAAATATATATCTTGAAGTGCCTTGAGGAGTACATTTTTAGCTTGAATAAATGCCATTGAATATTGTCAGGTCCCAATCACACAAGCTGTAATTGCAGCTAAACATATACTGCATCATTATCTTTAAGTGACAGTTTGTGTTTGTACATTTGACTAATCTCTTATATTAAACAACATTCCCTAAAGACATACAATATGGAATTAATGGCAGGCAGCAAGGCACAACAAAAACAAGTGATGCATGTATATCTTTTGTAGTACACAAGAAGAAGAGGAGAAAGACATTACTTAAAATGTGTTGTTATTTTATACCAGAATCCTACGTATATTAAATGAAGCTAGGTTTCAGTGGAATTCATCCTCATATATGTAGGATTTATTTAGATGCACACTAGAGATGGAAAAAGTAATAAAAATATTTAAACAGTAATTGAAAAATATTTCAGTGTCAAAAACACTGATGAGAATAAGTCTGTGCAGAAAGTTATATTGTGCACTGAAATATTTTCTGTGCAGAAAATGTTGTTGGGTATGTTGGGTATGTTCTTTTTTGTGAAAAATGATGACATGTAAATTTTGTGCAGAATAAGTTGTGAGACTTTTTTACAATGGAGAAATAATGATAAAATTACTCATTCACCAAGGCAGTTACAGATACATAGCATTGAATTACACATTTGCAACTCATTCATTTTCTTGGTCTCTACTTATTCACAGCTTTAGGGAATGCACTGGAACTGTGAATGTCCTTCAACCTTCACTTATTAGGTGCTTTTATCCACAACTGCTGTGGATCACAGAGGTGTGCTTCCTTGCCAATTAGAAAGTAACTAATTGAGGTTCCCCCTCCTCTTCACATGAAGAGAAGGGGGAAATTGCACTAGGTTGCATACCCCTGGTGGTGGCGCAGTGTGTTAAAGTGCTGAGCTGCTGAACTTGCAGACCTTAAGGTCCCAGGTTCAAATCCTGGGAGCGGAATGAGTGCCCACTGTTAGCCCCAGCTCCTGCCAACCTAGCAGTTCGAAAACATGCAAACGTGAGTAGATCAATAGGTACTGCTCTGGCAGGAAAGTAACGGTGGTCCATGCAGTCCTGACGGCCACATGACCTTGGAGGTGTCTACGGACAACGCCGGCTCTTTGGCTTAGAAATGGAGATGAGCACCAACCCCCAGAGTCGGTCACGACTGGACTTAACGTCAGGGGGAAACCTTTACCTTTTACCTGCATACCCAGCATAGTATTGAGAGTCCACATGGTGTAGTGGTTTAAACATTGAACTATGACTCCGTTGACCAGGGTTCAATTCCTTGTTCAGCCCACCACACTTTCACATCAATGAAAAACCCATGAATCACCTTTGGGTTGTCATAAGTCGGACATGACATGTTGCACACAACAAAAACAAAAATTGTGCTTTGGAGATTGCTTACAAGAGAAGGTGGAACATAAGTCAGCTGCTTCCCAATCAACAGGGGAACAGACCTCCCTGGTTTCTAGTGGACACCTCCCAGTAAGTCAAAATGGAAGAGGAGAAGTGGGCTGGGAGACCCCACATAGCTATAAAACAAAGGTGATTATGCGTTTGTAAATGGCTTAGTAAATTAAGGCTTTTATTACTTCCTTTAAGAAGAAAATTAGTGAAGAATTTCATCTCTAATGCAGATATGTGTTATTTGCATGACTAGGATACAGTGTTCCCTCACTACTTCGCGGTTCACTGTTGGCAGATTCGCTGTTTCACGGTTTTTCAATAAACTCTAAAAAACTATTATAATCATAAAAAATTACAATTTACAGCCTAAGGAAGGGAGGAAGGAGAAGCTAAAGGGAAAGAAAAGGAGCCCAATTGGCAACGGGAGGAGAAGGAGGCAATTTATCAACAAACGATTGGTTGATAAAGACTTAAAATAGTGTATAACTACTAAAATAATGTATAAATATTAAAATAAATATAGTGTCTCTACTTTGTGGATTTTCACTTATTGTGGGTGGTCCTGGAACCTAACCCCAGCAATAAGTGAGGGAACACTGTATTGTTTTGTTGTTGCTGCTGCTGTTACTATAGCTCCCAGAATACTCCAATAAGCAGACCTGAAAGATTTCACAGCTTTTTCCAAGGAAGGAAGGAAGGAAGGAAGGAAGGAAGGAAGGAAGGAAGGAAGGAAGGAAGGAAGGAAGGCTGGCTTTCCAAAAACACTAGTTGTTTGCATTCATAATGTATAATGCCAAATAAAAATGTGTTAATCTTTAAGATTCCAGAATAATTTTTGTCAATTTTTTTTGCAAAAGGTTATCACAACTAAGTCCCTGAAAAGTTACTTTGACTTTCAACCTCATCACACTCACCAAATTCAGCATTCTAGTGTGCTTCCAGCCTGTTTAAAGATACACACACACATTTAAAACAAGTAAAAATCCAGTGTGGCAGACCTATTTCCCGTTTAACACCACCCTTCACTATATTACAGTAGAATCTCATTTATCCAAGCCTCGCTTATCCAAGCCTCTGGATAATCCAAGCCATTTTTGTAGTCAGTGTTTTCAATATATCGTGATATTTTGGTGCTAAATTTGTAAATACAGTAATTACAACATAACATTACTGCATATTGAACTACTTTTTCCTGTCAAATTTGTTGTATAACATGAAGTTTTGTTGCTTAATTTGTAAAATCATAACCTAATTTGATGTTTAATAGGCTTTTCCTTAATCCATAATAATAATAATAATAATAATAATAATAATAATAATAATACTTTATTTATACCCCGCCACCATCTCCCCAACGGGGACTCGGGGCGGCTTACATGGGGCCGGCTTACATTATCCAAGATATTCGCTTATCCAAGCTTCTGCCGGCCCATTTAGCTTGGATAAGTGAGACTCTACTGTATTTCCATTTTTAAAATAGCTGCTGTTTTGTTTTCTGCCACAAAATACATTAGAGTAGGGAATGGAATGGTATCCCAATAAATAGAAAATTCAAGGTTTTTAGATGTGGTTTTGCCTGTTTCTTTCTACCCACCCTTTCTCCTTTTCTTTTTGCTGCAACAGCCTAGCAGAGCTTTGGGAATTGTTTCATGAAGCTTGACTTGAGACAGATATATAACCTTTTTTTTAAGGTAGAAATACAGGCTTTATAAACATCTAGCCGGGAGATAACAGTATACAATATTTGTGCATTTTATACAGTTTTGCACATGGAACAAAGTATGTGTGCACTAAGCCATCAGAAAGTAAATGTGTCACTTTGTGTCTATATATCGTTTGTGTTATTTTAGTCCACAAATCCTACTGTGGTCATCTTCCTCTGGTTTCCCATAAATTCAGTAAAGGGTTTCTATTCTTCTTGAAGCTTCTGTGTATTAGTTTGTTGTAGTGCTAGGGTTAATTTGTCCATTTTGGCCATTTCAAAAACTTTTGTAATCCACTCTTCTGATGTTGGTATATTTTGTTGTTTCTATAGGTTTACTAAAGCTGTATTATTTATTTTCATGAGCTTTCATGTAGATCTTTTTCCCAAAGGTTGAATGACACAGTAAAATTAATTGATTGATTTCTTTTGTAATATTATAAAAATATTATAATATTATGACATATAATATTATATTAGAAGATGTTCTTGTAAGCTTGGGAAACCAACATGAATTGCCTTTGAGTTGAAAAGGCCTTAATATATCCAAACTGTTTATGATCCCAGTTATCTTTATGAGGAATTTCTCTAAAATTTCTAAAAAGACTTATAAGCAGGGAATAACAAAATGAATATCTTTAGGGCTAAGAGAAAATAGGACATAACACTTTCTAAAACTGTATCATTATTTGATAATTAGCTAATGTTCACACCCACATTTTCAAATTCTATAAAGTACATTTTGTGCATTCTGTGATTAGCACCTTCCATTAGTTAATGTGATGGGATTAATATACATGCTATAAAGAATTCACAGAACAAGGCATAAATCAGCATGAGCAAAAATACACTGGTGGAGCATTTAAAGAGACTTCACCTTAGGGCACCTTTTCTCAGCCTGTAAGTTCTGTTCAGCTGGCTGGGAATGGTAGAAAGTATAGTCCAGCACACCTGAATATCAGGGAAACTTAGAGATGACTGTCTTAGAGCATTCCAGCTCCAAAAGGAAGTTATAACTCTATTATGAAAGCTGAATCTGAGAGGAAACTTTGGAGCTTAGAAAAATTGATATAGCTAATGTTGTGCTTATTATAAGGAAAACTACTGATACACTGTTTGTTTTTGAAGTCTCATTAGGAAATGAGTAGGGGATATTTTACTCCTAGGAGCAAAGGATTGTCTGGAGTACCATCCATTAGACGAATAGCTGTTTTTCGTCTGCAGTCAAAAGATGTGGCTTGATCCGGCCCATTGGTGACAATGGGGGGGGGCTTCACAGGCTCCCCCTTAAATCATTTTCAGTCCTTTGGAAGAGTATTATATTAACTAACCTTTTATTATTTTGATTATTTATTTATTTATTTATTTCACACATTTCTATCCCGCCCTTCTCACCCGAAGGGACTCAGGGCGGCTTACAATAATGGCAACAATTTGATGCCCATACAAATCAATATAAAACAGTGCATAAAACAGTTAAAACTATTAAAATACATTATAAATCACAAAATATAAATTTCTAACATAAAATCAGATCCGTTCATCCTCATACTTTGTCCGTATTTTTCTTAATTGAAATTAAGAAGGCTGAAAGTACAGACAAAAATTTAAACAGAGAGAACTTGTTTTCAAAGGAATGAAAATGTATCGGTGGTAAGTTTAGGGAGTTAGATAGGTAGTAGTTTTCTGAAAATGAAGTTTTGCTGTTTGCTGGAATTATTATTATCAATAATAATTATTTTCAAAAGTGATTTCTGAAGGAGGGGAGGGAGGAGAAAAACTATAAGGAGAGGAAAGAAGGGAAGAAGCTAAAGGACTAATCAAGGTTCAGAGCCACCCTAAAGAAAAGCACACCCACCCACCTAAGAGATGCTTTTCTCTCTCTCCCAAGACCCCAAATGCATGCACTCACCTACCCACTCTCCCACCTGCACTTTCCAATTTCCAGTTCCATTAAATAAAAAGAATCAAGAAAATAAAGGAAAATCACTTGTCGGGGTGCTTTGAGTGAGATTTTCCTGCTTCTTGCATGGGGTTGGACTGGATGGCCCGCGAGGTCTCTTCCAACTCTACGATTCTATGATTCTGTGATCAAAAAGATTCAATGCTAGAAGCCAAGCCAAGCCAAAAGCTAAAGCAGCAGAGCTATAAGTGAGTGGAAAGGCAAGGCAACACCTTTCAGAGGCAGGACACAACTGGGTGTGATGGAGGCGCTTGTCCCATTAAATAGACACAGCTTGCATTACAGCATTCTTCAATTCCGATTGGCTCAACACGCAGGGCTCTCAGAGAAACCCTATGTGAGTTCACGGCAGCCTCTCCATGTGCTGCGTGCTCCTGAACAGAAGGGAAAAAGCTGCGCCCGACAACCACATGCGCTGTTTGGGGCCAAAAAACCATGACGGCTGGGCCCTTACCATTACGGCCAGCTGAAGCAGCTGAAGAAAAAATGGGTAACATGGATCTGTGCACAAGTCTATTACTCATGCATATATTGAGGTGAAAATATTGAGCTGAAATTTCTTCTTGCCAACCTAGTATGATCCATGTTACTTTTGTTGTTGTTGCTATTGTTTTTCAGTGAAAAATATATACTACCAATGCTAGATATTTTGCTTCATGAGATACAACAGCAAACCATGCTTCCTAGCCAACCAAATCAGGATGTATACTAAGGAAAGCCATTCACAATATTTTGGCTTGTGAGGCTTTAAATTTCCTAAAGCACTTTTACCTGTCACGTTAGTAAAAGGTGCAATTACCACAAATACAATAACTAATAATTCCATGTCATCCATAATGTGCTGTCTGAAATGGCAGGCTCACCTTGTTTAACCTTTGATCCAACTGATCCAACTTTTGCTCACAAACCTGCCGTGAGTTATTTTGAACACACCGAATTTCCATATATGCAGAGTATCACCTCATGTAGGAAGGGACAAATCATGCATGCACACCTTGATTTTAAAATCCCCAAGATAAAAAATTACCAGCATATAGATAGAAAAAAAGGTAAGAAAAAAGGAGAGGGATTGAAGCAGTCAGAAGCACACACAACAAGGAATATAATTACTTCTGGTCTTCCTTAAAATGGTTATAAATCTACGTATATGAAAGCTTACTTCTCCAGCTAAATGCCATAATATAGAGTTCTTCTGCTAAATTAGTAGATGTACTAATTCTCAAAGCCTTCAGTTAGTCTATCATTCTCTGGGTTCCAAATATACATGTACATCCTGCATAAAAAAACAAACAAGAAAAAAAAACATTCAAATCTTGGGCAAATGAAAAATCCTCTTCAGCTGGGGTTTTACTTGATTGTCCTAGCTGAGTTAACCTAGCTCAGATATGTCTTATCATCAGGTACTAAAAATTACCTTAATGAAATCCATTGAGAGCAGATGCTACACATACTGCGTTCTTGCTCTGACAATGGCAGCTTTCAGTTGAGGCCTAGAAAATCAGGATTGTGTGCCACTCTCTTAGCTCTCTAGTGTAGTAATCCATCTTATGGAATGGACAAAAAGGCAAGGAATAGCTTTATATATATATTTCATGTCAGGAGTGACTTGAGAAACTGTAAGTTGCTTCTGGTGTGAGAGAATTGGCCATCTGCAAGGACGTTGCCCAGAAGACGCCCGGATGTTTTGATGTTTTACCATCTTTAATAGCTTTATTAATACAGTAGGACTCCTGTATCTACAAGACCAGTATCCCCTCTTTAGGTATTTTCTAGGTGCAATTCTATGGAGTTCTTGGAACAGAGGTTCTTCATTTCATGGAATTCACTATTAAACACAGTTTTGCATGTCCATATACATTTTGGGGAAAATATCCCCTGCAGATGCAGTAGTTGTGCTGTATTAGTTTCAAGGTACAGTAAAGTCTCACTTATCCAACACTCGCTTATCCAACGTTCTGGATTATCCAACGCATTTTTGTAGTCAATGTTTTCAATATATCATGATATTTTGGTGCTAAATTCATAAATACAGTAATTGCTACATAGAATTACTGTGTATTGAACTACTTTTTCTGTCAAATTTGTTGTATAACATGATGTTTTGGTGCTTAATTTGTAAAATCATAAACTAATTTGATGTTTAATAGGCTTTTTCTTAATGCCTCCTTATTATCCAACATATTCGCTTATCCAACGTTCTGCTAGCCCGTTTATGTTGGATAAGTGAGACCCTACTGTAATGTTCCTTATCCCTAATCAGAGGATCTTTCCACACAGCCATATAACCCAGTATATCAAGGCAGTAATCCACAATATCTGCTTTGAACTGGGTTATCTGAGTCCACACTGCCATAAAGTCCAGTTCAATGTAGATTTTATACAGCTGTGTGGAAGGGGCCTAAACCAAATGTGATTAAGAGATCTCAACATATTTTCTGATTGAGTTATAACTTTAAGTGCAATATCCCCAAAAACCGACAAACGAAACCAATTCAGAAAGTTGTTTGGCAGTCTTCTAGGAATGAACAACAGAACAGTAGGAGCAGCAGCAACAAACCACATCTTTCTTTAGCACGTTAGATGGAAAGTGAAATAATTCCACAACTTTTAAAAAAGTTGCCGATTGTGCTTTTTAGTCACGAAATTGTAATGCTGCAGACAAATTCAGACATTCTGTATTTTGCCATTTCTAAAGGTTGACATATTCTATAGCACTCTATGCACCAGTTTCCACAGCAGCCTTCTTTTATTGTGATATAAATTGGATGGAGATTTGGAGGGACGCCTATGGGAGTAAGGTGGCTAAACTCTTAAGGTACTTTGAAAATCCCATCCACAAATGTTAAGTAGTCCCCATATGTTCTGACTTCAAAACAGTATGATAGGCAACTCAAACTGCTCAGGGGGGAGTTCTGATGCTGATAATACACTACTTAGAGGAAACGGCTCATGCCATCCTGCATATGATAATACCTGCATTCACAAGAAAGAGCTGTGAGCCTCTAGCACTTACTAGCTGTAATGCTGAACAGATTACACAGACAAATCAGGGGGTGAAAAAGTAATATGCTTTCACCTCACAGCAAGAGACGCCTAGGTTCAGGAAGAGGAAATATGTATTAAGAGAGCAGGTTAAAAACTGACATTATCCCCGACTTTCATGAAATCAAAATTATAGGCAGGATGCTAAGTTATTATAATGTATTTATTACTGGGATTGCTTTCATATTTAACTGATTTGGCCCATCTTGAGACCTATTTTAAAATGCACCACCTTGTCCACCTTTTCCATTTTCATATGAAAAACAGGAAAGCAAAAACTAATTTACTCAGGGAGACACATCGACTGTTTGCCCGTTTATCTCTTACAGACCACCCCTCAGTCCAATGTTGACAGTACATGATATTCCATTAATCTGCCTAATGAAAATTTAACCAGTGTTATAAACAAATAATTGGCTATTATCCTCTCAAAGATCCCGAATAAATTACTTCTGCTTATTCCCCCTACCCACCCTTTCTCCATCTCTCCTTCCCTATGCGCAAATGGCAGCTTTTCCCCTACTGATGTTATAGGAAATTCTCTTTCTGCTGCTACTGGGGAAACCTGGAGAAAACAGACTTTGGTGACTGGTGGGAAGGTTTCCGCTTCTGCTACTCATTCAGCAGGAGCTTTAAAATTCTTTTGAAGGAAAGACTGGTTTGCCAATGTGATGCTGTCTTCTCAGTGTTTTCTCCTCATTCTTCAGACTGGACTCCAATTACATTCCTCTTTCTTCCATCTCTCTCTCTCTGAAGAAATCCAGGAGTCATCTATGCTAGCATTCTTTTTTTCACTCCTTCCCTTTTCAACATCCAGAGCAATTAAAGTTAAAAGACACTGGTGTGGAATGGTACATACTAGATACAACTTACCAAAGAAATAAATGAAAATACTCAATTGCTGTCTGCACCAAAAAGACACATTTTTGGAAAGACATTATCCACAATGCAGAATTACAGCAGTTTGATATCACTTTAAATGCCATGGCTTCACCCTGGTGATGCATCAGAGCTCTCTGATAAGAAATTATAACTAATTGATGATACTGCAAAGCCCGGAATTCCATAGGATGGAACCATAGCATTTAAAATAGTATTAAATTGTGTGGTGGAGATACACCCCTAGAAAGGGACAAAAGCATAGTGACAATGCATGGAGAAAGTCATATTTTCAGTCCCTGGCATTTTCACTAAAAAGTTGATGAAATGCAGTGTCAGGTGGACTTGAGATTTGTTGTACGATTTTTTTTTTACTAGAACAGTGAAATTCACCAGAACAGAACATCACCCCTGGAAAATAAAGAATTCTGAGCATAGGATTCTTTTTTTCAAGTATTTTACTGTATTTATACCCCTCCCTTCTTACTCCAAAGGTTACTCAAAGCAGCCTTACAATAGGCAACAATTTGATGCAAAACAAAATTTTCAATACAAAATTTCACTGTTGATTAACCCTTTGTCTACACACTGTTTTTAAAAAGATGTTCAGAAATATGGAGACGACATAGCAGGAAAGACTATTATTCACTATTTTCAACATTGTTCATGGTACTGTGGCTAGACTCAATCTTTATTATTAGACCATCGGATTTTAGGAAACCCATTTATTATTTACAAGAGGAAAAATCCTTCGAAATAGTGATTACAGATCTCAACTAGGAAAAGTTCTCTTTTTTTGCACTATAATTCTCAGAATATTCCCAGCTTTGTGACTAGATGATTTGGAAACTGTAGTCCCTGAAAACAACTTTATCAAGCTCTGCTATAGATGCCTAGGCTAAAGAGGCATGTACCATATATACTCGAGTATAAGCCGAGGTTTTTGGCCCTTTTTTTAGGGGTGAGTGAGGGTCCTGGCCAGCTTATATTTGGATCGGCTTATACTCGAGCATAAAGGCAATTAGAGTTGGACAGTCTTATCTTAAATTACAGTTTTATGTAAATATACAAAAGCATTTAAACTACTGATGCCTCAATTAATGTAATTTTATTGGTATCAATTTTTATTTTTGAAATTTACCAGTAGCTGCAGCATTTCCCACCCTCATCTTATACTCAAGTCAATAAGTTTTCCCAGTTTTTGTGGTAAAATTAGGTGCCTCGGCTTATATTCAGTTGGCTTATGCTCGAGTATATACAAGTACTTTCATTCATGACAAGATGGGATGTAGTGAAAAAATATTTTCACTGTTTTTGTGTCAAATATCCAGTGAATATGACAGCATTTAGTAAAAAGAGCTAGAGAAATCCTGCGTGTTGTAGCCAGAGTAATGGAAATGGTTCATCTCCTCTTCCATATAGTTGTTATATACATGGAGGATAATGAGTGAACAGCAGTTATGCTATCCTTTGCCGGTTTAATCTCTTAGAAAAAGAATGACTATTTATTTAAAGCTGTGATGAATCAAATAGCATGGAAATCTGGGACTCATAAATAGCATAAAAGGGAAATAGTACATCATTTCACTACAAATGCAAAAACATGGTGACTCCATATGAAGGGTCCAATCTTTTCATGTGCACAATACGTCCATCTATTCCAGGCTCTTGTCCTGGAGTGGTTTCTACAAGGTCTGGGGCTCACCATTGCATTACATATTGTATTCATTTGTTTAAAATCAATTTCCCATAGAAAATCATGGAAAATATGCATCTGGCTTTTAAAGAAAAAAAAATTAGGAGAAGTCATCCAGCGACTAATCAACTTTTTCCCCATTAGGGACCAAATTAAGTCTGATCTTTACCCTTGGGGTCTGAAATGTTTAGTAGGATACCATCGTTTATTTTGTAAACACACATGCATTCCCAGCTGTTTTGAGCTTCTGGTTATGATAACTGAGGTCACATCCAGAAGTCTGGAACTGTGTCCATTTTTCTTATAAATGCTGATGTCTACTTGTAGTCAATTCAATTGAAAGCATCTTTTGTGATCAGCCACAAATGCAAGCACATGTTAAATTTGTGCCTTTCTCCACCTAAATAAGACACTGAAAGGAGACACAACCCTACATATGCACAGATCTACAAAGGTACAATATTGTTCCTGCCCACTGCAATTATATCACAGCCTAATTTTAAAAGGGATCAGCAGATTTTAAAGACCAAGTGCTTCATATATCTGCAGTTTTCAAATTAGGTCGATAAATAAGATTTCTAGCATAATGACAAATTAATTCTTCCCTTTATAATTTTATTAAAATAAGCATATCCTATCTTTTAACGAGACCTGACATATGCTTACACAGATACTACACACCCTGTAACCTAATCTGCTAGCCATCTTGAAGCAATTAACTCCTTCTAATCTTTAGCTAACAAAGCCCACCATGCAAAATGTCCCCGGAGACCACCAGTCTAAAAACCTCGGTGAGCTCTCTTCCAACTGATTCCCTATTATTCAACATGTAGGAGCTCACCGGAGTGTTTAGAGAGCAGGGATTCATTTGAAACAACAAAGATGAATCATCACAGATCATAAGATCTTCATTAACTCCTTATTTCTCTACTAATTAACACAAAAGGAATGGCTTGTCTGCTTGACAGGCAGTGAATGACCCACAGCTCTGTGGTTAATGGGATGCAAATGACACCTAATGAGGGTCTCTAGCTGCTGTCTGGGCAGCTGGCCTACAAAGGTTTTTCTCCAAATTTAGACAAGGTTTGATTTGAGCACATTTTATCCAGTAATTTAGGCTAAAGATTCATGTGTTCTATGAATTGGCTTTCACATTCTGATGGATAAATATGGCCTACCAAACTTGAAGAGCTTTTATTTTAAACAAAGCATTCAAGTTCTGTGGAACATAGAGATCAAAATATATTTTCTAAAGATATTTTGAAACTTGGTTTTTATTAATAATACAGTGGTGGTTAACATTTTTTTCCAGAGATTCGGGAGAGAGTGTGCGTGTTAAAATTTCGTCACTTTTTCATTCGTCACATTTTCACAATTGCAGTGTGATGACCCATGGGCCTTGTAGTCCTGCTCAGGACATTGTAATTCCTGATGAAGATGAAAACTTGGGTTTTTTACCTTCCCAGTCTGAACTGGATTCCTCTCTGCCAGATCTTTCCCAGGCAGATCTGGGAACCTTGCACCTGCAAGAAAGTTGTCTCCCAGAAGTATGTCAAACAAGCCCAGAGCCTACTTCTCCCGTATTCTTGCGCCGGGAGTTTTGTAAACAACAGAGAAGTTTGGATTCAGCTTCGCGCAGGAGTGCGAGGATTGCAGCTAAGAATGTGGCCAATTAAGACTGCTTCTCGTGAGAATCTTTGGGGAGTCTCACATCTGGTCTCAGAGTTAGCTTTCGGTTCTGATTCCCAGAGAACTGCTTCGGCGGGAAGCTAGACTCTATTTAGGTGTTTTACCCGCGTAGTAACTTCGCGGAGTCAATTCGTCAGCCTACGGAGCGAGTTGTGTCTGGACAGCGCGCTCCGGTTCAAGCCTCGCTCCTGCTCAAGCCTTGCCTTGCTATCCAGCCTTCGCCTTGCTTCCCAGCCTTTGTTTATCTACGGACTTTGCCTTGTTTCCCAGGATCAATCCTTGCCTTGTTCCACGGATTTATCAAGTTATTCCACGGACCTTGTTCTTGTTCTTAGTTACCTTGTTCCACGTTCAAGCCTTGTTTCAAGTATCAAGTTATTTCCTAGCCTCGCTCAAGTTTCATGGACTAAAGGACCTTGTCATCTCCCCTCACTTTGCTTGGCAAAGTGAGTGTTTCGGTTATTGGATTACAACTTTGGACCTTAATATTTCTTATTGGACATTGCTTTTTTGGACTAATTCTGACCTTTCCTGGAAGGTCTAATTCTGGACTATTTTCTACACTTGTTTTTATTAACTTTATATATTCCTACAATAAAGATATTAGATAGATTCTGGCCTCTGTGTATGGTTATTGGTGCTCTGCAGCCTGGGTCGTGACAGTTTTGACTCCGCGCCCCTAAGCACCAATTAACCTCGGCCAGAATGTCTACCGGAACCGTACCTGGGCCGAGCGGCCAGCCGATTACCTACACCATCGACAAGGAAGAGGTGGACCGAATCCGTGATAAGCTCAATGCACAGGATGGAGAAATAAGGGGTTTGAAGGAACGCGGAGTTCGTCTTCCGGCCATGGCGTTGCCAACCAAGTTTACTGGAGAAGCTTCTAAGGTTCATGTCTTCCGTCGCCAATGTCAAGCTTATCTGGAGGCCCGTGCTGCCGAGTTTCCCCAAGAAGACATCAAAGTGGCATGGGTTTACAGTCTTCTAGACGGGCCAGCGGCCAGCTGGGCGACGGCACTGTTCGACCAAGCCTCTCCACACCTAAGATCAGCGCAACACTTCTTGGACCACCTCAAGGAGACTTGGGGAATCGAGGACAATTTGGAGGCAGCCGGTCACAAACTCCGTCGCCTTTTCCAAGGAGACAGACCTATGTCTCAGTATATAGCCGAGTTCCGAGTGCTGGCCCACAACACCGGCTGGAACGATGTAGCCCTCAGGGGACAATTCCGGGAGGGTCTCAACATTGAAATGCTGGAAGAAATCTCCAAGGTGGATCCTCCCCAGACCCTCGAGGCACTCATTGATCAATGTTTACGGGCTGAAGTCATGATTGCCAACAGGAAACAGTGGGTTCGAGGCCAGGGCAGTAGAGCCGGGGCAAAACCCCCCGCTCCCGCCAGCGTTCAGCCACGTCCGGTGTGGAGACCCCCACCGCCAACCCCATACCCCAGAGGAGGCGAGGAGGTGCCGATGCAGTTGGGCAATGTGCGTCCCAGACTAGATGCCGCCGAGAAGGCCCGTCGTCAACGCTTAAACCTCTGCTGGTACTGCGGGAACGGGGGCCACTTCGCCAGAGAGTGCCCAGCCAAAGGGAAGCCTGCCGCCCGTCTTGCGGCGGCGTCCTCCACGGAGACGAAGGCGTCTGAGCCGACTGGCACACAGCCGGCGGGGGAAGCCAACGACCGGGTGTAGAGGGGCTCGCCAACCCGGTCAAAAAATCCATCCAAGAGCCGCCAACCGGGGTCCTGTTCCTTCTCGTGGTCACATTATGGTCAGCAAAAAGGGGACCCGTCATGATCCACGCCATGATAGACTCTGGAGCTACCAACAATTTCATCGATAGAGAGTATGCCGACTCTCTGGGATTACAATATCATGATTTCAAGAATGCCCGTGTGGTGCAAGCCATAGACGGCCGTCCCCTCAAGACGGGCCCCGTAAGTCAGTGGTCGGAACCCACCAGGATGTGGATAAGGGAACATATGGAAGAGATTTCCTTCTTTGTTACCGAGGTCCCCCATTTCCCTGTGATTTTGGGAATTCCATGGCTGACTCTCCACGACCCTAACATCTCCTGGTCCAACAGAGAACTGCAGTTTGCTTCACCGTACTGCCAAAACCATTGCCTCGTAGCCAAGGTATGCCATGCCACAGACACCGAGCCCATCATCACCTTGCCAAAGAAGTACTCCGAGTATTGGGATGTATTCAATGAGAAAGAAGCCGAAAAATTACCCCCACATAGACCTTATGACTGTGCCATTGACTTGGTGGAGGGGGCCCCGATCCCGCGAGGGCATCTCTACTCCCTGACTGAACCAGAGCAAGAAGCTCTCAGGGAATTCCTAGAGACAAACCTTCGCAAGGGATTCATCAGACCCTCTCAATCCCCAGCCGCCTCCCCAGTGATGTTTGTGAAGAAGAAGTCAGGGGAACTACGCTTGGTGGTGGACTACAGAGCATTGAACAATATCACCAAGCGGAACAGCTATCCCCTGCCTTTAATCTCGGATCTACTGGATCGGCTTCGAGGAGCCAAGGTTTACACCAAGCTGGATCTTCGGGGGGCTTACAACTTAGTTCGCATCAGGGAAGGGGACGAGTGGAAGACCGCCTTCCAGACCAAATTCGGATTATTTGAGTCCCGAGTTATGAATTTCGGTTTATGCGGAGCCCCCGCAACGTTCCAGCATTTTGTCAATGACATTTTTCAGGACTATCTAGACAGGTTCTTGATAATCTACCTGGACGATTTTTTGGTGTTTTCCAGATCACAATCAGAACATGAGAACCACGTCAAAATGGTGTTACAACGATTGCGGGATCATGGACTTTATGCCAAGCTGGAAAAATGCGCTTTTGATCTACAAGAGGTAGATTTCCTTGGTTACCGCATCTCGCCTCTAGGGCTTTCCATGGATCCAGCCAAAGTTTCAGCAGTATTGGAATGGCGGGCGCCAACTAACAAGAAAGAGGTGCAGCGTTTCTTGGGGTTCGCGAACTACTACCGCAAGTTCATTCCAGATTTTGCCCGCTGGTCCGACCCCATCACTAGCTGCATCCGTGGAAAGCAGCCTTTCCGCTGGACTGATCAAGCAGAGAAAGGGTTCCAGCAACTAAAGAAACTATTCACCTCCCAGCCAATTCTACAGCACCCAAATCCTGGAACCCCTTTTGTGGTGCAAGCGGACGCCTCTGATGTGGCAATTGGGGCTGTACTCTTACAACCGGTGGGAGATCACCTCCACCCCTGTGCCTTTTATTCTCGTCAACTAACCACACCAGAGAGGAATTACACCATTTGGGAAAAAGAACTACTGGCCATAAAGGCAGCCTTTGAAACTTGGAGACATTGGCTAGAAGGGGCCAAATTTCCCATTGAAGTCCACACTGATCATCGTAATCTAGAACATCTAAGAACTGCCCGCAAACTAAATCAGAGGCAGCAACGTTGGGCTTTATTCTTTGAACGTTTCAACTTCCAGATCCATTATGTGACCCCAGCCCAAACCAAGCAAGCAGACGCCCTGTCACGTAAACCGGAATACGCTGCAGGACGCAAGGAGACCTTTGAATCCCAACTGCTACAACCTGAGAACTTTGCCACGCTCACGGTGGGGAACACCAAATCCATTCCCATTGGTTCAACTTCCCCTACTCCAGGACCCATCTGTGCTCAAGAAATCAGGGCTAGTCAGCAAGCAGATGCCTGGGCGCAGGACCAACTTCGCCAAGGTCTGCATTTCCCCTTTTCGCTTAAAGATGGGCTGCTCTGCTATAGAAATCATGTCTATATCCCACCCGGACCGGGCAGGGAAAAAGCGCTTCGTCTGTGTCATGACTGCAAACCAGCAGGACACTTCGGACTATTTAAAACTATGCATTTGATCCTAAGGGATTTTTGGTGGCCCAAGATCCGCAAGGATGTGGAAAAATATGTCAACACCTGCCCAGTATGCCAGCGCTCCAAGATACGAAGGGAGAAGCCCTCAGGGCTTTTACACCCCCTTCCTACCCCATCTCGCCCATGGGAAATAATTTCCGCGGATTTCATCACTGACCTACCACCTTCCTGTGGATTCACCACGATCTTAGTGGTGGTGGACCTATTCACCAAGTTAGCCCATTTCATTCCCTGCGAAGGCCTCCCCACGGCCAAGGAAACTGCGGATCTATTTCTTCAACATGTCTTCAGACTACATGGATTGCCCAAGAGTTTAGTCACAGACCGTGGATCTCAATTCACCTCTCGTTTTTGGAAGGCACTACAAAAACTATTGGGCATAGACTCTCGCTTATCTTCAGCTCATCATCCCCAAACAGATGGGCAAACGGAGCGCACCAATGCCACTTTGGAGCAGTATCTTCGCTGTTATGTAAACTATCAACAGGACAATTGGGCTTCTCTGTTACCACTGTCTGAGTTTGCCTACAACAATGGAGTTCAAGCTTCTACAAAAGAAACGCCGTTCTTTGCAAACTACGGCTTCCATCCACGTTTCTTCCCCCCTGTCATTGAAACTTCAGAGGTTCCCGCAGCAGAGGATTGGCTGCAGGAACTCACAGCGGTGCAACAACTTTTGCTCCAGCAACTGGACCAAGCCAAGGAGGACTATAAACGCCACGCTGACAAACATCGCCAGCCGGGCCCCGAAATCAAGGTAGGAGATCGGGTTTTCCTGTCCACTCGCTTTCTGCCCTCCCACCGCCCTTGCCGGAAGTTAGATGCCCGTTTCATTGGCCCCTATCCAGTGGTGGCGCAATTAAACCCCGTGACTTTCAAACTCCAACTTCCGCGTTCAATGCGCATTCACCCAGTGTTTCACCGTTCCCTGCTCCTTCCGGCGGATGGTGTGCGTCCTGATACAGACCAACCGGCCCCCCCTCCTGTTTTGATGAATGGGGAGGAGGAGTTCGAGGTTGAGGACATTTTGGATTCTCGCTTTCACCGCCGCCGCCTACAATATCTCATTGACTGGGTGGGTTTTGGCCCTGAGGAACGCTCCTGGGAAGACGCCTCCACAGTCCATGCTCCTGATCTAACCCGTCGCTTTCATCAGACCTATCCCACCAAACCGCGACCTCGCGCCTCGGGGAGAGGGCCCCAGTTTGGGAGGGGCCTTGAGGAGGGGGATAGTGTGATGACCCATGGGCCTTGTAGTCCTGCTCAGGACATTGTAATTCCTGATGAAGATGAAAACTTGGGTTTTTTACCTTCCCAGTCTGAACTGGATTCCTCTCTGCCAGATCTTTCCCAGGCAGATCTGGGAACCTTGCACCTGCAAGAAAGTTGTCTCCCAGAAGTATGTCAAACAAGCCCAGAGCCTACTTCTCCCGTATTCTTGCGCCGGGAGTTTTGTAAACAACAGAGAAGTTTGGATTCAGCTTCGCGCAGGAGTGCGAGGATTGCAGCTAAGAATGTGGCCAATTAAGACTGCTTCTCGTGAGAATCTTTGGGGAGTCTCACATCTGGTCTCAGAGTTAGCTTTCGGTTCTGATTCCCAGAGAACTGCTTCGGCGGGAAGCTAGACTCTATTTAGGTGTTTTACCCGCGTAGTAACTTCGCGGAGTCAATTCGTCAGCCTACGGAGCGAGTTGTGTCTGGACAGCGCGCTCCGGTTCAAGCCTCGCTCCTGCTCAAGCCTTGCCTTGCTATCCAGCCTTCGCCTTGCTTCCCAGCCTTTGTTTATCTACGGACTTTGCCTTGTTTCCCAGG
This sequence comes from Anolis carolinensis, assembly GCF_035594765.1. NCBI lineage: Eukaryota > Metazoa > Chordata > Lepidosauria > Squamata > Anolidae > Anolis > Anolis carolinensis. The sequence continues at coordinate 158,666,754 of NC_085843.1, read as the reverse complement.
ATCAATCCTTGCCTTGTTCCACGGATTTATCAAGTTATTCCACGGACCTTGTTCTTGTTCTTAGTTACCTTGTTCCACGTTCAAGCCTTGTTTCAAGTATCAAGTTATTTCCTAGCCTCGCTCAAGTTTCATGGACTAAAGGACCTTGTCATCTCCCCTCACTTTGCTTGGCAAAGTGAGTGTTTCGGTTATTGGATTACAACTTTGGACCTTAATATTTCTTATTGGACATTGCTTTTTTGGACTAATTCTGACCTTTCCTGGAAGGTCTAATTCTGGACTATTTTCTACACTTGTTTTTATTAACTTTATATATTCCTACAATAAAGATATTAGATAGATTCTGGCCTCTGTGTATGGTTATTGGTGCTCTGCAGCCTGGGTCGTGACATGCAGCCACTATAGATATTAGTTGCTAGTTTAGAACAGTTTGCAATACAAAGAAAAGGAGAAAGTGAAGTTACCAAGGGAATGCAAACACAGCACATGTAGTATAGACCCAGCTCAGTTAATAAAACCGCCAGTAGAAAAGTACCTTTTAAGCCCTTTTACAGGAGTCCAGCCTAGTTGCCCTTTTCTTCATTTTCTTTCTACCTGAAAGTTTTTGTTATTTTTGTTGTTATTATTGTTGTTTTACATTGGCCCGGGAACAGAGTTGCAAACTTGGACGGAGAAAAGTATGTCTCCAAAAAACTGGGAAAGAGTGGGATCCTATTCTGGCTGATACTTGTCATGTGTGCAAAATTTGTTTCTCCCATTTCGTTTGTTTATTTCATTTTGTTTGTTCATTCTGAGGCACAGAACAGGAAGGCCCCTTCTGGTATGAAAACAAACGCAACATGAAAGCAGACAAAAGCAGGTACCGGCTCCAAGCCTGCTTTTCGGCATCACAGTTATAGAGAAGAGACAGAGGCGGTTCAACCACCAGGCCAACTAGGCAGTTGCCTGTGGCGCCATCTTGTTGGGGGCACCATCGAGGCAACTCCTGTCTCCTGCGGCCTGCCTCCGCAAGGTATTGAACTGCTTTTTCTGTTGATTTGTTGTAAAACATGATGTTTTAGTGCTTAATTTGTAAAATACTAATGTAATTTGGTGTATAATAGGCTTTTTCTTAATCCCTCCTTATTATCAAACATTTTCACTTATCCAACGCTTTTATTTTTCAGTGATTGGTTTGGGGAGGGAGGGGGGCAAAATTCTGTTCGCCTACACTTGAAAAATACCTAGGGCCGGCTCTGAGGAGAGAAGAAAGATTGTGCTCAGGATTAAAACTAGCAGCTCCGCCACCATTTCTTGCTGCTGTTTTTCCCTTCACACCAAGGTGAGTGTGTGTGTGGCATGCAGGCCCAGAGCACGCACGCCTGCCAGGGCCTGCAATCAAGTGCCAAATAAGAGGCGCTTGACTGCAGTCCCTGGCAAGTGCGGGTGCTTTGGGCCTGCAAGCCACACACACAATTTCTTTCTAAGGAGAAATTCCCTGAAAATTACTACCAGTTACCTCTACTCTGGAGTAGAAACTTAGAAACAGCTGTAAGAAAGCATTAAACCCAAAGCAGAAAGGAGATTGAAGCGTGCCAGGAAAAAAATTGTTTTTTAAAAATAAAGCACAGATAAGGAGCTCCAGGAGGTCATCACTCTTCCTTACTTGGAAGTGGGAAGCCTCTTTAAATGCCTTGGAAAGTGTGTGTGGCATGCAGGCACAGGATAAAGTGTAGGCGCCTGCTTGCAGCGCCTCTCCTCTAGAGTAAGAAACAGCATTAAGAACTTGCATCTTTTAAATGCTTTGCAAAGTGCGTGTGGCATGCAGGCAAGAGAGAAAGCATGGGCGCTTGCCTGCAGGACCTCTCCTCTAGAGTAGAAACAGCTTAAATGCCTAAAATGACAGGAAGGGGAGCCTAGGAAGCGCCCCCCCCCCATGGGCTGATAGAAAAAAGATCTTTTGACACCCCAGAGTGAAAACAGATATCTGCCCTTCTAAATTCAGGCAGCTCCCAAAAAATGGATGGGGGCCCCCATCGAAAGCCGGAACACGAAATGGATCAAGGTTTACCTGGATTGCATAACTCTAGCAGTTGCCTCTCAGAGAACTGGAGTGTACAGGATGGAACAAAACCATGTAAGACTTTAAAGGTAATGGCAGCTAATTGGGATGCATTTTTTTAAAACGCCTTTTAGCAGTCTCTAGAACACTCAAACTCCTGCCAACCTAGCAGTTTGAAAACATGCAAATGTGAGTAGGTCAATAGGTACCGCTCCGGCAGGAAGGTAACGGTGCTCCATGCAGTCATGCCGGCCACATGACCTTGGAGGTGTCTACGGACAACGCCGGCTCTTTGGCTTAGAAATGGAGATGAGCACAAACCCCCAGAGTCGGTCACGACTGGACTTAACATCAGGGGAAAACCTTTACCTTTACCTTTAGAACACTCAAAATGTTTTGTTTGCTTATGCAAGGCTTACCAGACCTCATTTTTTCGTTTTACATGCACATAATGTTAGTTTTGAATAAAACCCTATCATAGTTCTTTCCATTTTATTTCTACCTCTGATGCCAACGTTTCTGTTAAAACCACAAAGCCCAGAAATACATCTACTTCACTAATGGAAGTATAGTTGTGGTTCTTGGTATGAATGATTTTCCATGTCTTTCTGTCTCTCTCTGCACTGCTAGAAATTTGGATACTAAAGGAACATTTCATGAAGGGATATTGTCCTCATTTTGCCCTCTCCCTTTGTACCTTACAGTCCTGAATATCTTCTTTGCATGTTGATAACTTTTGAACTGCTTCCCCATGCTTCAAAGCAACAGTGATATGTTGTACTAAATGCCCACTTATCAATAATGCTTTAAGAGACCAGCCAAAATTTACAAAGAGCAATCAAATGACTGGAGAGTATGAATGCATGTAATCAATTCCAGACTCACAAACATACAATTTACTCAAACAAGTGCCAGCATTTATAAGAAAAGGCTGTAAAATGATGGTGGTATTAGTGAAATTTATTCCCAACTGATCTTTTATTGCTTGTCTTATAATTTTATTTAATTCCATTAAAGCAATTGCCAGGTTTCATAAGAATATTGGTTTCCAAACATGAAATAGATGGGGACTAAAGCTCTTTTGTAGCTTTGAACTCTTGTTGTCCAGCTAAAATCTCATCTGTAACCCTAATTATTCTCACACACCCCTTTTCCTTCTGCTTATTTTTGTCATGCTTCATGGTGAGGTGCTTTATTCTCCAGCTATTTTCCCAGTTTTATAATTTAAATATTGTAAAATATTTGGATAATAATAATAATTAGTCATCCAGTTGATGGCAATGATGATGATGAATGCACCATCACTGTACATGGCACTTTACAAATAAATCAACAATAAGAAAGTTCTCTGCCTGCATCCTTACAATCTAATTAAGTCAGGATACAAAAAGAAAAGAGGATGGCCATGTCCAGCAGATACTGTATTGGCTTTTCTCCTTTTCCTCTGAGGTCAGGGCAATGGTTACTGGGATAGTAGGAGGGCCCTTCTGCTTCTGGGCTAGACACAATGGAGCTGTATCTAAATCTGTACATGTGTTTTTAACATATTTATATAATAGCTTACAAACTTTCAAGGCTATTAATAATATGCCAATGAATGTGTCATTAGGAATATGGTAAAAGGTAAAGGTTTCCCCTGACGTTAAGTCAAGTCGTGAATGATTCTGGGGGTTGGTGCTCATCTCCATTTCTAAGTCGAAGAGCCGGCGTTGTCCATAGACATCTCCAGGTCATGTGGCCAGCATGACTGCATAGAGTGCCGTTACCTTCCCGCCGGAGCGGTACCTATTGATCTATTCACATTTGCATGTTTTCGAACTGCTAGGTTGGCAGGAGCTGGGGCTAACAGTGAGCGCTCATTCCGCTCCCAGGATTTGAACCTGGGACCTTTTGGTCTGCAAGTTCAGCAGCTCAGCACTTTAACACACTTTGTCCTGTTGAACTACTGTCCATCTAGACCACACGTGTCAAATGCAAAGCCGATGGATCTAATCCAGCCAGCCACGTTATTTTATGCGGTTCTCAAGGTTTTCAAGGCCAGGACAATATAGTTACATTTATAGAGTCTTACAATTACAAAAGGCTGATCTGGCCCTAGGTGATAATGGGGTTTTTTTTTTCATGTCAGGAGCAACCAGAGTTGCTTCTGGAGTGAAAGAATTGGTCGTCTGCAAGGACGTTGCCCAGGGGACGCCTGGATGTTTTGATGTTTTACCATCCTTGTGGGAGGCTCCTCTCATGTCCCTGCATGGAGCTGGAGCTGATAGAGGGAGCTCATCTGCACTCTCCACAGGTGGGATTCGAACCTGGCAGCCTTCAGGTCAGCAACCCAACCTTCAAGTCACAACAAGGCTTTTATCCCCTAGGCCACCAGGTTTAACACCCCGATTGGCAGCAGATTTCCAAAGAACAATGGCCAAAATGATCACTCAAGGGAGAGAGTGAAAAAGTGAGCCAGCTACTTCTCAATTCAAAGGGGAAATGATCCTTACTAGTAAGTAAGGTTTGGTGAGGGGTGATCCGGCTATCTAGCACTGTAGTTATGTAATCATCACACAGCTGTTAAAATATGAGTGATATCAAGAAAGTAAGGTTACAAGATTTTTTCAAAAAATACAAAGAATTGATATATCTTAATAAAACTTACCCACCCCATCTTTCTCGAGTTCCCTTTTTCTCATTCACTGACTTGGGGCATTCCTCTCCCTCTGATAAGGAAAAGGGGGGACAATAGGAAGGAAGGGAGCGGGGCGAGTCTTGGAGGGAAAGGGGCCAAGAGGCAGCCTCAGCCTCACCTCCATCGCCATCACATGCTCCCTGCTTTGGCTTTGTTGCTGCTGCTTCCTCTGATGGGAGACTTCTATGACACAGGCACAGATGACAAAATGTATTAAACTAAATAGTGATTATGTGGAAAAATAATGTAATAGCTATGTTATAATCCATGTAAGTTTTATTAAAATATATTCATTCTTTGTATTTTTTTAAAAAAATCTTGTAACCTTACTTTCCAGATATCCCTTGTAGTAGCTCATTGGCACATTGGCATGCAGCATGCTCACAAGATAGATGTCATCTCACTTGAACTATGTGCTTTTTAACTGTTAATCTAAGATCGTAATCCCATACTGCTAGTAAATAGTCAATATGTGCTTGACTAACTAGTTAGGAGGAAAATCCCTCAGTCGAAGTTCTATATTATTTTGATTTTCTCATCTGTGTTTTGTGGAGTTAGAAGAGAAAAAGAAGAAAACTTTTTAAAAATTCCCTAAAACTCAGTGATGTTCAAATCTTTCTGGAACTTGGAGGGAATGATGCCCTGGTTATGGTGTGCCATTAAAGAGAAATTTGCAGGAATAGCTTTTGTAGTTTTTTTTATTAAAATGTTGTTCACAAAAACCTCAAAAAAAATCCTAAAAATCAGTGGATGAGCAAAACATTCTGAAACTTGGAGTAAGTTTGCAGCAAGTTTCATCACAATAGCCCTATGATTGAGAGAGGGAGGAAGTCTGTTAGTGTCCCCATTGGCATGAATGGGTGAACAACTTAACAAAAAACTAATGACTTTTTTGAAACTCCGTAAAAGTTTCAACAGTGACCCCTTACGATAATTTCAAAACACTTTAGAATCAAAATGGGGATAGCACAGTTTTTGTTAAGACAAACAAAACAGGTTTTTTAAATTGTACTCCTATTAGATATACATGAAAAGAGAAGAGTGTATCAGCCCAGGAGGAAGCAAGGGTCATCTCACTCCCATGTGACACTGGAAAAAATCAGGAGGAAAACAATCTAAAGGAAATTAAGCAGACTTGTCAACTTAAAAACGTTTTGTGTGATACTAAATGTCAGTCATCTACTACAACATAGTATATGATAAAGAAAGATGTCTGAAGCTTGCGAGAGAGATTGGTAAGCCATAACATAATCACAAATGTAGCACAACATATAGCTTTCCCCAATTCGAACAGTATCTGCAGGCCATTAATAACTCATTAGATATCCTCACACATTCGAGTCAATTTTAACTAGATGTGTTTAGTTATCTTGTCTGCAGATCTTCTCATCCAATCAAGGAACAATTTATCCATTTACCTTGGAGTAAGTCTTAAATACCCCAAAGGCACTAGATTCTGTTTCATCTTGGAAGCTAAGCATGGTTAGTTCAGGTTAGTACTTGAATACAGACCACCAATGGACACCAGGTGATCTTAGAGATATTTTAGAGCAGTGGTTCTCAACCTTTTTTTGACTAGGGCCCACTTGAACAGAGACCACTTTGACCAGGGACCACTCTCCAACATTAGTCCCAAAAGGGTTACGAATCAGTTTTGGGTCAACTTTAGATTCAGTTTGGTTATATTTGGGGTGCTGATTCAGAAAATTGCATTGAATAGACCACATCACTCTAGTTTATGACACAGAACATATGCCATCCAGTAGTTGCCATCTGTTCACTCACAGAAAACCAAATTTAATAATCTAGAGCTGGTGTGATCTATCCAATGCAATGGTCAGCTCTGCAGAAAGGAGCGGAAATAAAATAAATAAATAAAGAGGAAGGAGGTTTGAGGAGCGGATTTTCGTTCTCACAGCCCTCTACTGGCCACAGCCCACAGGTTGAAAAACACTGTTTTAGAGGAAGGAACTGGAAAAATATCTAGTGAGTACTCCTTGACCTAGGACTTCCTCACACTAGACCATCTACCCCCTTTAAATCCAGTTGCTGCCTCCTACAGAATTATGGGGTTTGTCCAGGACCTTTCTGGTTGAATACTGCAGTTTAAAGGCCCCTCTTAAACTACAAGCCTCAGAATTCTGCAGGAGGCATCAACTGGATTTAAAGTGGATAGATGCTCTAGTGCAGGGGTCCTCAAACTTTTTAAACGGAGGGCCGATTCATGGTCCCTCAGATTGTTGAGGGGCTGAATTATCATTTGAAAAAAACAAAAAAACAAATTCCTATGCTCACTGCACATGTTTTATTTGTAGTGAAACCCCCCCCCCCCCCAGCAACAATTACTTATTTATTTATTTACTACATTTATACCCCACCCTCTCTCACCCTGAAGGGGACTCAGGGCGGCTTGCAAGTTGTATGTACATACAATATATTATATTATTAGCATAGCACAATATTAGCATTTTATATTACTATATTATACTATACCATTGTACCATAATATTATTAGTAATATTTCATTTAATATATAATATATAATTAATATTATTATATTATACAATATTATTATTTTGTATTATTATTATTAGCCGCCCTGAGTCCCCTATTGGGTGAGAAGGGCGGGGTAGAAATACTGTAATAAATACATAAATATTATATTGTATTACATTATAATATTATTATCAATATTATACCGTGTTTCCCCGAAAATAAGATAGTGTCTTATATTAATTTTTGCTCCCAAAGATGCTCTAGGTCCTATTTTCAGGGTATGTCTTATTTTTCCATGAAGAAGAATTCACATTTATTTTTGAACAAAAAAATGAACATTTATTATATAATGTACAGTAGTTGCCATCACAAACCAGCATAATCAGACAAACTGTGAATCCCATCAAGAATTTCTTGTTATTACCATTATTTCCATGTACATCAATCTATGGTACGTACATTTACTAAACCTGCATGCTCTAGTGTTCTGTTCAGTAGGCATGCTTCCAAACACAAATGATGCTAGGTCTTATTTTCAGGGGAGGTCTTATATTTAGCAATTCAGCAAAACCTCTACTAGGTCTTATTTTCTGAGGATGTCTTATTTTAGGGGAAACAGGGTATGTATACACAATATATTATATTATTACCATATCATTCATTTACAATATTTCATTTACAATATTAGTAAATGAAAGAACAATACAATATTTAAAAATAAAAATAATTTTAACCAACATACTGTAAACTTATCAGGATTTCAGTGGGAAGTGTGGGCCTGCTTCTGGCCAATGAGATAATCAAGCAGGATTGTTGTTGTTGTGCCTTCAAGTCATTTCAGACTTTGGGCGAGCCTAAGTCTAAAACTGAGGGTGGGGGCCAAGTAAATGGCCTTGGAGGGCCACATCCGGCCCCCGGGCCTTAGTTTGGGGACCCCTGCTCTAGTGTAATGGTTCTCAACCTGTTGATCCCCAGATGTTTTGGCCTTCAACTCCCAGAAATCCTAACAGCTGGTAAACTGGCTGGGATTTCTGGGAGTTGTAGGCCAAAACACCTGGGGACCCACAGGTTGAGAACCGCTGCTCTACTGTGATGAAATTTTAAGAAAATTCTATGAAATTGATGAAGTTGACAAAAATTATTAGGAAACTTGAAAGCACAGTATATAAAAAGCCTTATTGGCTTAAGGACATTTACCTCTGAGTATATCTATAGTAGTGTTCTGTCAATTTACCTTTACTGAATGTTAATGTAGAAGAGAATCTAATGCTCTTATTAGTCAACAAAAGCAAAAAAATAAAGACCTAGGATGTACTGGATCAGACAATAAGCTTTTGGCTCCTAGAATGACTCCAACCAGCAGCAAGTTGGATCATTCTTAAGAGGAAAATGAAAATCCCAGAGTCTTGGGCAGAGGCATTTTATCTTCATTGCTGTAGTCCTTTAAAAGAGAGAGAAGGCAAGCCTCAAATGCTAAAGTAATTGACATGTCAGTCCTAAGCTTTCAGAGAAGCAGGTAAAAAAATAAACGGGAGCTTTAACTATAATTCCCACATTGTAGTGTTGTGTATATCTCTTCCCATTTTCACCTGTAGGGGAAAAATGTAATTTTAAGACCCCATGTTTCTTCCCCCAATTTTACAACATTTTGAAATGTACATCTTTTCAGTTGCCTAAAGCTAGTACTATAAAACACTTGCATTTTTTATTATAGTCAGCTTACATAAACAGAGTGTCACAGTTCCTTTACCTGGGCATTTATCATCCCCATTCCATTTTTAGTTGCACATCGGGGTGAAGAGCATGGCATGCAAAAGGTTATTCTGCTGCATTTCATTGTGTGTGTGTGTGTGTGTGTGTTAAAGATGATGGACGGTAAGTGTGCAAAAGGGGTTACATGACTCCACCTCCCCTGGACATGGACAGTTTCTCCCGAGGCACTCCAGGGATTAATGAAATGAAATTGTTTTCTGGACTTGCAGCACTTTCTCTTATCTTTTAAATCCATAATGTCCCACAGAAGGCAATAGTGAAACCATTTCATTCAGCAGTCTCTCATTAATTGGTGGCCTTTGGGAAAATGTACATTGATACAAGCATGGAACTATATTGTGCTCAACTACAGCTCAGGAAAATTAGAGCAATTTGCTTATTACAGAGGACATCAGGAATCCATATAAAAAGCAACTTTACATTATCAACTAAATTGTATGAGGGGATTGCTTCCCATTATCTCATTTTTATGTACAAATGTATGGATACATATAAAGAGAACAAACTCCGAGAGTCATCAGTTTTCCAGATAATCTTTTAGGTTAAGTATGTTCCCACATTAAACTGATAATTATCCCTCCCTTAGCTTCCTCTATCCCCTGATACCAAACAAGCTGGATTTGGCTTCATGTATTATTTATGGAGTAGAATTAATATGCAGCTTCACAAAAACTAAAAAACTCATAATTATTCATAAAGGGCTTTAAGGTTACTTAGTGCATATTTATGAAACTTTATATTTGGCAAGGAAGTGCATTTGAAAGTGTGACGGGAGGGTATTGGCTGAGGTTAATTACTGGCATGAAGAGTAATCTAGAAATGATCAAACTCTTTGAATGAAAATATTTGTCAGTATTTCTGATCTACATTTAAGTGAAAGAAAGAACATCAATGGTCTTGCAAATGTATTTGGGAATGCCTCAGCAAGAAAGGAGATTTGCATATCTAATGCAAACAACCAATGGGGGAGAAGAGAATCTCTAGTTAGTTACCTTTGATCATCAGGAAACTATATGATAGAGATTTATCCTATTAGTTGTTCATCTGTGCTTTGGTTTATACAAACAAAGAGAAATATAGAGTTGTTATCCACTTACTACATTGACTAGTTGATCTAGTCTGGGCCGGGCTGTGGGCCGGGCTGTGGGCCGGGCTGTGGGCCGGGCTGTGGCGCAGGCTGTTGAGCAGCTGCAATAAATCACTCTGACCATGAGGTCGTGAGTTCGAGGCCAGCCCGTGGGGGGTGAGCACCCGTCAATTAAAAATAAAAAATAGCCCCTGCTCGTTGCTGACCTAGCAACCCGAAAGATAGTTGCATCTATCAAGTAGGAAATAAGGTACCACTTATAAAAGTGGGGAGGCAAGTTTAACTAATTTATGACCTGGAATGAGGAAGTGCCGTCAGTGTGGATGATGAAGCAGCTGCTCCCCCCGTGGCCAGAATCGAACATCCCCTCAGGAGAAGGTTAAATTGCCTCTGTGTCTGTCTCGGTCTCTGTTTGATGTGTTTATGGGCATTGAATGTTTGCCCTATGTGTGTATAATGTGATCCGCCCTGAGTCCCCTTTGGGGTGAGAAGGGCGGAATATAAATACTGTAAATAAATAAATAAATAATGCACACTCCCACTCAATGGATTGCCGCCTTGTTGTGGTGAGGGGCTTGTGTGTTAGAGTGACCCTAAGAGCAAAGCTGTCAGACTCATGTGGCCCAAGGGGATCTCCCAGAGCAGTAAGGTCACAGGGGAGGAGCCAGACCAAGCACAATCTGAAGTCTTCAACAGTGGAACAGGTGGATGATAACATGGTAGATGTTACATTGGCTGTGAAGGCTGAAGAAGGATGCAACAGATGAGAGGTCATCAGTAATCGGGTTAACCATGTAACTGGACCTGAACCTCCTTCTGTGTGGACTGTGTGTTGATTGTGTACTGATCTCCACATATAAAAGAAATATTGACATCTTCCAAGAAAAAAGAAAACCAACAAAAGTTCCATAGCGATCAGTGAGTAGTGACGGGAGCAGAACTGTGAAATCTGGAAGCCCCTAGGCCAGTGGTTCTCAACCTGTGGGCCAGAGCCCACTGCTGTTTGTTTTTATAGTCACTGAAGCATCATAATGGCCAAAGTTTCCCAAGACTTTGAATCTTTTATGACACACAGCTCCTTCCTGCATGGTCATTTTCAAGTTGGTAGAAAATGAGGAAAAATGAGTCATGGCATATCCAGCCCTCTTCCAGTAGCTTGTTTTATAGTGTCTCCTGAGCAGGAACTTAACAATTGTTTATCACACACAAACACACACACATTTTGTGGGGGCAATCCCCTTTTTGAATAAAAAACACAATGAATATGAAAAAAATCTCATTGCAGTAGACCATTTCCCTTGATCAAACATCTCTTGACATGTTGAAATACCCTTTCTCATCAAACATGAGAACATTCGAGAATACAGCGGTGTTTGGCTGCTGTGACGGTCTGGATGAGGGTGAACAAATTGAAATTGAATCCAGACAAGACAGAGGTACTCCTGGTCAGTCAAAAGGAAGAACACTGTACAGGATTGCAGCACAGCAGTAGTTGGATGGAAACAGTGGAACGCAGAACGAAGAGACGCTCAGAGATGTTGGTAAAACTTTTACAAAGTTTTACTGCTTGCAGCAATAATCAACACAAACAGACTTGCAGACAACAGAAGAACACAGGACTGCTCTGTTCTCCAACAGAACTTGACGCGAACTCTAGGCAGACAGAACTCAACTGAACTGACGCAATCGTTATGCACAAACACTTGTGTCTGGATACTCCCTAGTTCCAGCCACACATCAAGGTCATCATAGCTTCTTGGCAATTAACTCTTTCCACACTACGATACATTCTGGATGATGCAATCAGTTGCCATACAAGCATGGCACAAATTGCATTTAAACACTCTCAATACACAAATCGCACATTAACATGTTGGACAGGGTTACACCTCCCCTGAAGACACAGGTTCACAGCTTGGGAGTGATACTGGACTCATCGCTGAGCCTGGAACCCCAGGTTACGGTGGTGGCCAGGTGAGCCTTTGCACAATTAAAGCTTGTGCGGCAGTTACGCTCATACCTTGGGAAGTCAGACATGGCCACGGTAGTCCAAGCTCTGGTTAAATCCCGTATAGGCCGGGCTGTCGCACAGGCTGGGTAGCAGCCAGCTGCAACAAATCACTCTGACCAAGAGGTCATGAGTTCGAGGCCAGCCCGTCTCTGTCTCTGTTCTATGTTATGACATTGAATGTTTGTCTTATATGTGTGCAATGTGATCCGCCCTGAGTCCCCTTCGGGGTGAGAAGGGCGGAATATAAATACTGTAAATAAATAAATAAATAAATAAACAGACTACTGCAACACGTTCTATGTGGGGTTGCCTTTGAAGACTGTATAGAAGCTTCAGCCAGATTGCTCACTAGAGAGGGGTACAGGAACCTCACAACCCCTCTGTAACGCCAGCTCCACTGGCTGCCAGTCTGCTTCTGAGCTCAATTCAAAGTTCTGGCTTTAGCCTATGATTCTGGCCCAGCTTACCTATACGGACATATCTCCCTCTATGAACCACCTCAGAGGTTAAGATCGTCTGGGGAGACCCTGCTCTCGGTCCTACCTCCTTCACAGACATGACTGGTGCAATAGAGAGTGATATTGGAATGGCCCTGGACTTTGATTTTCAGATTATGTGTTTTTAATATTTAAATTAATATGTTTTAATGTGTGTTTATGATTTAATTGATAGTTATATTTCATTATTGTTGTGAAGGCATTGAATTTTGCCATAACATGTTTGGAAACTGCTTTGAGTCCCTCATCCAGGGTGAGAAAAGTGATATACAAGTGAAGTAAATAAATAATAAATATTCTTCACTTTTCTGTTTCATGGGCATGTAAACTGTAAAGCATACAAATGGAAACAGTACAACATGCCAATGGCTACCATATCTCAAAATAATGTGTGTAGAGAGAGATTATCCTAACATTTATCTTATGGCAATTATGGGGGAACACGTCCTACATAACATAAAACAAGTAGTCCTTAAAAAACCAAACCATAGTATACCCTGCCTCAAAGTGTAGTGAAGTCTCCTTTCAACATTTCTTCTAAAGCTATATTCATATGTAATTCATTTAATTTGGATTACTAACAGTCCACATTTATAGCTTGATTCTCCCCCATCCATTTGGCTAACCCTCCATGGATACCAACATCTGTAAATGCTGAAGTACCATTATATACAACAGTGTCATAAAATTGTACATATAATAACAAAATCAAGATTGGCTTTTTGAATTTTGATTTCAGTATGTGGATGGTAGAGTCTATGAATGCAGAATCTGTGGATATGAAGGTATAAACTGTTTTAGACTTTTCTCCATTTTAACTTGGTTTATTATGCTTTTATCCTATATAAAGTAAAGGTAAAGGTTTTCCCCTGACATTAGGTCTAGTTGTATCCAACTCTGGGGGTTGATGCTCATCTCCATTTCTAAGCCAAAGAGCTGCATTGTTCATAGACACCTCCAAGGTTACGTGGCCAGCATGACTGCATGGAGCACCGTTACCTTCCCACCGCAATGGTACCCATTATCTACTCACATTTGCATGTTTTCCAACTGCTAGGTTGGCCAAAGCTGGGGCTATCAGCAGGAGCTCACCTCCCCTTAATTTGAACCGCCAACCTTTCAGTCAGCAAGTTCAGCAGCTCAGCAGTTTAACCCACTGCACTACCATAGGCTCCTTTATCCTATATAAATTACTGTATTTTAAAAAAATCTGAAAGAAGCTATCTTTTTTCCCATAGTATAACATCCTGAAGTCTCAAGATGGAGGATGGGATAGAAAGAAAGAAGGAAAGAAAGAGAAATAAATAAATAAATTATGACAACAATTCTAAAACATGATGCATGCTAAAAGAAATCTGAACAGAACACACATCTGAATTAAAAAGTATTCCTGTCCCCTGCAGCTTCTTGTTTATGAATGATCATATAGCTATAGACCTACACGCTGTTATTCCCCAGAGAGCATACTTATAGAACAAATTGGAGAAAATTAGGCATACTGAATACTGATTTCTATGAATATTCTGAAATTGTTTGCAGTAGTGACTAGTAATGCTGCTCTGCTCAGTTTTAAATCAGTTTGACTTGTACGAATTTTGTCAAGAAACATTAAAATTATAAAGTCATACGAATATTATATACACATATAAATACAGCTATTATTGTGTTTTTAATTTATTTGGCTAGTGAATAGTTAATGGGATGCGTGCAAAATATTGTCAAAGACATAATAGGAAGAATAATATATACTGCCTTCAGTTTGTAGCTGATGAAGAAACGGCTAGGTTGGTAACACTTATTAGAAACTGGCCATCTACTCTACAAAATTTTACATTATGTATCCTTTCTATGGCTACTGGATTGCAATTTCTGATTGTTTAGAGAGCAATTTATTTATTTAATATCCCATCTTTCCCCCTGAAACTAGGAGTCAAGTTGCCTTACAAAATTAAACCAAACATAATGTAGATAAGGTGCAGCGGATTAAGCCACTGAGCTGCTGAACTTGCTGTCCAAAAGGTCTGCGGTTCGAATTCGAGGAGCGGGGTGAGGTTGTGGTGCTAGCCCCAGCTTCTGCCAACCTAGCAGTTTGAAAACATGCAAATGTGAGTAGATCAATAGGTACTGCTCTGATGGGAAGGTAACGGCGCTCCATGCAGTAATGCCAGCCACATGATCTTGGAGGCATCTACGGACAACACCAACTCTTCGGCTTAGAAATGGAGATGAGCACCAACCAGCAGAGTCAGACACGACCTGACTTGGTGTCAAGGGAAAACTTTTACCATTTACTAATATAGATAAAGCAAAAGATAGACATTAAAAAGTGATTAAATTATAACATCAAGTATAATTTCAAACATGCATTGAAATACATTTATAAAAGAGAGTTTAAAAACAGTTCACTGCACCGTTAAAAGCCATTTTCAGAGCTGAAGGTAAAGAAAATAAAAATGGGCAGAATGTAGCAATCTCTAGAGGGAGAAGATCTAAGGTGGAGGCCTTGTATGTTTTTTCCTAGAGTACAACCTGTAATGACATTTACCAAAGGAACAGATGCATATTCTAATAGAGGAATGGCGTGATAATAATGTATTCCAAGTTTCCAAGACAATAGTTTATGGGAAATAGAAAAATGAAGTCACTAATTCAGCACATTTCTTTCCTTCTCTTTGATGGTGATACTGTTTCAGTATTGCAGTTTAAATACAAATAATTCCTCATACAATTATTTGTACAGCCATTTAAATGCTAAAAGTTGAATTTCAGCTGGTTGGAGGCTATGGTGTTACTAGGGGGTGCATATGGTGTAAGCCAATAAAATTTTTATTGTGTTCAAGGATATGAGAACCTATATGCATATATGTGCAAAATATTTTTACCCACCTTTCTGTAGGGTCTGTGGTAGCAAAATGAATTAAACCAGGCATGGGCAAACCTTGGCCCTCCAGGTGTTTTGGACTTCAACTCCCACAATTCCTAACAGCCGGTAAGCTGGCTAGGATTTCTGGGAGTTGAAATCCAAAACACTTGGAGGGCCAAAGTTTGCCCCTGCCTGGGTTAAACCCTTGCGCAGACTGAACTGTTGACTGAAAGGTTGGCGGTTCGAATATGCGAGACAGGGTGAGCTCCCGTCTGTCAGCTGTAGTTTCCCATGCGGGGACATGAGAGAAGCCTCCTTGGCAATGTCTCTGTAGACAGCCAATTCTCTCACACCAGAAGCGACTTGCCTCAATTTGGTTCTGACACGATTTAAAAAAAAAAAAACAAACCTATCTGAGACAGAATAGCAATTGTTCAGGACAAGGCTTTGGACTCATGGTACAAGTGAGAATGACAATATTGTGGACCAGAGAAGTATAAACTGGCACAACTTTTCAATTGGATTATCACTGAACACATGAACTTGCTTCAGACATAGTTTGACCATTGACACATTTTGCCAAGTACCAGCTAACACAAGTGTTGTGGCTCTGAATGCCCCCATTGGATCTTTAACTGATCAGTACAGTCATTTTATCCAACAGGTGAGATCAGAGGTTAATATTATTTTTACAGATTTGGGAAATGCAGTATTTTTGCACTATAATTGTTCTTGGGGACGAGGGGGGAAAAGATTGAGCATATGTTCAGGCTATCTCATGTCTACCATTATTTTATCATCATCAGATTTGCATGCCTGCCTTCAAAATATTTATCTGGGACAATTTACAGTGTAAAAAAACAAAATAAGCAAATAAAATATAAAAATATCATACAAACTAAAGGGCTTGACTGGGTATTCAGATTTTAAAATTATTGTATCTCTTTCTCTGACTTGAACAGGTGCCTTTCCTTCTATTAAACTATAAACAGGATGAGCTTTCCCTACTAATACAGTATGATCCCTTATATGTGATTTCATTATCCATGATTTCACCTACCTACATCTGAAAAAATACATCTCCTGTAAAAAAAAAATCTAGGTTTTCAGTCAATTCTATGGTATGCTTCCACTGGAAATTACCATAGGTTCATGCTCACAAATTCCGAGAGAGAAAATGGGTCAGACTATGATTTTCGGATGGCATGATTTTAATATTGATTGCAATTGTAAATGTTTATATGTGTTAATTTTAATTTAATTTATTTCAAGTTCAATGTATTGTATGTTTTTAAGGCATTGAATAATTGCCGTACGTAAGCTGCCTTGAGTCCCCTTCAGGGTAGAGAAAGGGGGTAAATAATAATAAATAATAATAATATTAATTTTCTAGAACTTCCAGCAAGACTATATGCTAACTTCCAGTGGAGGTTATTCATTTCAGTAAGGTTTTCTATTATCCATGATTTGCACTGAAAATTCAGAAACATAACTTTCTCCAGATATTTTTTTTCTTTCAGTCATACGATCTGAGAGCAACTTAGAGATAAAAATCTTAATTGAGTGGGACTTCTTACTGCTGTTTAGGGAAGTTTCAGTACTCTACTGGAATTCTTCTATTTTAAAATTATTATTTTTTTAAAAAGAAAAGCTGTGTCTCATCCACATTTCTATCTTTCATCGATATAGACAATATGATATATATCCACTTTGTAAATTATGGCAGAGTAGTGTGACACATATGATTCCTACACCAACAAAGTCTTGTGGTGCACTAATAAAGGCATATTTGTGGCGACAAAAGTTTTTTTCACAACAGCACCTCTGGAATTTGTCGCAGATGGTTCTTGATGTGGCTGGAGCCTAGCTTGGGGGACGGATATTTCCTCAGAGTGAGAGGGTCTTCTTTTAAATGAGCAGCATTCTAGTTATAACAGGGTACATTTTGCTAATAAAGCTGGAAAAGATTTATTTATGGATTATAATCCTCAGACAATATAGTCAATGGCTGTGTTAGCTATGTGATTCTGGGACTTTTAGTCCAATAGAGTAATTCTTCCAAGCTCTGTTACTAACTCAGGATTCGTCTACAGTTTACAGTTTGACACCAGTTTAACTGCCATCGCCTGATGTTATGGAATCATGGGATTTGTTGGGAATCTATGAGCAGTTAGACTCAAAAAATAACTCTCTTTTGGGGTGATTCCACCAAAAATATTTCAGAGTGCCAGAAGCACACATCCAACAGAAACTTAAGTGTGTTGAGCTGGGATAAGCTTCTGTTGCTTAGGATGGCACAGGATTGCAGAGCCAAAATATAAATTCAAAAGTATTTATTGATGGTAAGGGGGTAAAGAAGACTGACTGGTCGATATTTGAAGAGTACATGAATCTAAATTACAATCCTTGAAGAATAGATGGAAAATAAAGATTTTCTTTTTAATCAAAAGGGAGAGAATTAAAAAGAATTAGAACAAAAGAAAAACAGAACAGGAACAAGAGTTGAGCAGAAGTTCAAAAAAACTTTTTTTAATACTATTTTTTTCATTTTTAATATTTTTTCTTTATTCTATTTTTTATTTCTCTTAACGTTCCTATAAATATTGTCCCCCCTCTTTCGATATATAAGTTATTTGAAATTTTTCAATAAAAATTATTTTTTTTTAAAAAGTATTTATTGAAGTTTTTTTTTCATGTCAGGAGCAACCGGAGTTGCTTCTGGAGTGAGAGCATTGGCCATCTGCAAGGACGTTGCCCAGGGGACGCCCAGATGTTTTTAATGTTTTATCATCCTTGTGGGAGGCTTCTCTCATGTCCCCGCATGGAGCTGGAGCTGATAGAAGGAGCTCATCCGCGCTCTCCCCGGGTGGGATTCAAACCTGGCAGCCTTCAAGTCAGCAACCCAGCCTTCAAGTCACAAGGCTTTTATCCCCTAGGCCACCAGAGAAATACATTATTGATAGGAAAGTTCTTGGAGCTAACTAACTTTCTAAATCTCATATTCTAAGGAAGGCAAAAGGTAAAGCTATCTGAAAAATATGCATGCAGCTACATCTTGCCTGGAGAATGGCAAGATACCTCCTCGCAGGAGGAGACAAAAGGCAGAAGAGACGGAAAAATGGAGACCGACCATGTGGTCAAAGCCTAGGCCCAAACAAGATGGCAATAGAGAGAATGCTACCACATACCTCAAAGAGATCACGTTGCTACATCACCAAATGAGAAGGAGATAATAGCAAACAGGAAGAGAGGAGTATAGACAGAAAGCCCCTTCTAGAAAGGCATGCATAGAAATAGGGAAAGGAATTTATTTTCATTTTATTTATTTATTTACATCATTTCTACCCCACCCTTCTCACCTGTAGGAACTCAAGCAGCTTACAACAGTTGGCAATTCCATTGCCCCAAAAACACATTCAATAAACAACAGCAGTTCAATAAACAATAACAATACCAAAATCAATTAAAAGTTATATTAACTCTATTAAAACATGAATTATAAAAATATTAAAATGCATGAGTAACTAGAATTATCCACTGACACCTTTCACATACGCCTTGATTCGGCCATATCATCTCAGATATTTATTCCTCAAACACTTGAGTACACAGCTATGTCTGCCTGGGCTGTGGCGCAGGCTGGAGAGCAAGCCAGCTGCAACCAGCTACAATGAATCACTCTGACCAGGAGGTCATGAGTTCGAGGCCCACTCGGAGCCCATGTTTGTCTTGTCTTTGTTCTATGTTAAAAGGCATTGAATGTTTGCCTATATGTGTAATGTGATCCGCCCTGAGTCCCCTTCGGGGTGAGAAGGGCGGAATATAAATGCTGTAAATAAATAAATAAAATAAATATGTCTTCACTGCTTTCCTAAAACTTAGGAGTGTCAAGGCTTGTCAGATACTACTGGAGAGAGCATTCCATATCCAGGGAGCCACTACCGAGAAGGCCCTGTCCCTCGTTCCCACCAGCCAAGCCTGCGAGGCAGGTGGGACCGAGAGCAGGGCCTTTCCTGATGATCTCAACAACCTAGTTGGTTCATAGGAGGAGATACATTCGGACAAGTACTTTGGGCCAGAACCATGTAGGGCTTTATAGGTCAAAACCAGCACTTTGAATTGGGCTCGGTAGCATATCGGCAGCCAGTGACAGGAATCCCTCATTCTAATCCTGCTTTCTAGTCTAGCTTCTCATTGGGGACTGGGGACTTGTGGAATCCAGGATGACCCCCAATAGTATTCATAGTTTGTTGTGGCAACACCACTCTTTAGAAGATTGTCTTGTAAAACTACAACTCTCATGATTCCATAGCATTGAGCTATGGCAGTTAAAGTGGTGTCAAACAGCATTGATTCTACAGTGTAGCTACATCATGTGACCAGAAACGTGGTTTTGATTCCCTACTCATCTATAGAAACCCACTAGTTGACCTTGGGCAAGTCACACACTTCCTCAGCTCCAGAACACTCTATGATAGGGTCATCATAAGTAAAAAAAATAACTTGAACAACAATTACTACTACCACTGCTACCTTTGGGATCTCTTGAATAAATACCAGTAGTAGCAGTTGTCTCTGTCAGCAGTGGTGCCATGGAAATATCTCAGCCTTTAATTTGGGGATTATTCTGGGGATAGGATTCAACTCTTTCGACAGTCTTAGAGATCTTGGATTCAAATTAAAACCCTCTATTCGCTAACTCAATGACATGGAACCACCAGCTGGCACTATAAGATCTGAACTTGGACACCAAAGGAGCCAATAATGCATGATAGGTTTATCCATAAGGGGAAAAATAAGTTCCTTATCTTCCTCCACTGCATTTTTGTCTTATCATTGTTTTGGGAGGCAAGGACATCTCTAGCTACATTTCCCAGAGTTCTGCAGGAAGCATAAGACACCAAGAGTGTGGACGTGCCCACTTTAAAACACTAGTCTGATGAAGCCCAATAACTAAAGTGCATTTTTTCATATATATCCATTTTCACATTTCAAATGTATGCATGGTTTTTCATATATTTTATGTCTTCTAAATGCATAGTAAATATTTGAAATGGAAGCAGATTGCACTTTATTTCATGATGAGGCTTGGGAGGTGCAAAACGTAGATGTTTCTATTGATAATTGCAAGCTTAAAAAATATCTTCAATCCTACTTGATTGGAACATACAAGTCAGAAGCGGCATACTCTCAAAGGTTTCAATACACTGAGAAAAAAGCAACAGGAGCTGGCAATCACTCATCTTCTCTTTGAGAGTTTCTTAGATGTCTTGCTATGCAGAGACAGAATTACAGACAGGATTGACATCTAGCAAGGCAATTCTCCTTTTCAAAAGACCCATTATGATAGGAGTTTCAGTGAATTTCTGACACTGTTAAAACTCAAAACTGTTTGAATAAAAATGACCTACACATCATTTAAAATAAATGATGTGAGCTAAGTGGTATTATTACACTGTTAAAATATGCATGAATCAGTTGACTTTGTACGTTTTGCAAAACATTACATTTACTTTCATTACTCGATCTTACATTTTCCGGGGTATGTGGAAGGGCAGGGAGAGTAGAGTTCTGCAAACACCAGGAACAGCTTCAGAGTCTCTTTTCTTGTACAGTACATTTAAAGATCTGGAAACAGGCATTACATTAGTGTGTTGAACAGGAGGTAGGCAGGATTGAAAAACCCGCCCTGGTTCCCATATCCCTCTGATACATGACAAAGAAAACTGGTGGAGCCCTTGGAAGCAAGAGTTGCTTAACCATTTTCACCACACCAAAAAGCCATGGGGCTGGAGAACCTTTAACTACTACAATTGATTCATGCTCAATAAATTGATCATTCAAAGCCAAAAGATACATTGACTGGGTTCCCTGATTGTCAAACATATCTATGAAGACAGAACTACAGCAGAGTCTCACTTACCCAACCTTCACTTATCCAATTTAATTAGTAGTCAATGTTTTCAATACATTGCAATGTTTTGGTGCTAAAGTCATAAATACAGTAATTACTGCATAATGTTACCGTTTATTGAACTGCTTTTTCTATCAATTTGTTGAAAAACATGATGTTTTGGTTCTTAATTTGTAAAATCATACTGTAATTTGATGTTTAATAGGCTTTTCCTTAATCTCTCCTTATTATCCAACATTTTTGCTTATCCAACGTTCTGCTGACCTGTTTACGTTGGGTAAGCGAGACTCTACTGTACTTTGTAATAACTGCTTTTGCTGATGCCACTCCACAAAATGAACTTTGAAGCCTCCGCCGAAGGGCTTCCAAGGTGCTGCAGTTTGGGGCACTGACTCTGGGGCTTTCCTGTTGTAGGGTGCACTAAAACTGGGTGTGATAATGCAAACTTTTTATGGAAAATGTTTAAGTACTAGTGGAGCTGGCAGGAGGAATTGTGCAAATGAAATGTTGAGAGTCAGAAATAATTGGTGGCATGTTTGAAACCATTTGAATAATAATAATAATAATAATAATAATAATAATAATAATAATAATAATAATAATAATAATAATAATAATGCAGTTGGTCCCGTTGGTGATCGGCACATTGGGTGCCGTGCCAAAAGATCTCAGCCGGTATTTGGAAACAATAGGCATTGACAAAATTACGATCTGCCAACTGCAAAAGGCCACCCTACTGGGATCTGCACACATCATCCGAAAATACATCACACAGTCCTAGACACTTGGGAAGTCTTCGACTTGTGATTTTGTGATACGAAATCCAGCATATCTATCTTGTTTGCTGTGTCATAATAAAATAATAATAATAATGAATTTATTGCCGGCCTCTCACTGCAGCTCAAGGCAGGACACAACATCATTAAAACAATAAAACACTATTAAAAGACATATACACAGAGTTTAAATGCAAGATGTTTTACCATCCTTGTGGGAGGCTTCACACATGTCCTCGCATGGGGAGCCGGAGGTGACAGAGGTAGCTCACCTGCTCTTCCTGGATTCAAACCGCTGACCTGTCGGTCAGCAGTCCTGCCGGCACAAGGGTCTAACTCATTGCGCCACCAGGGACTTAAACATCAAACATCTGCTCATCCCCTGGGCAATGTCCTTGCAAATGGCCAATTCTCTCACATCAGAAGTGACTTGCAGTTTCTCAAGTCTCTCCTGACATGAAAAAAAATTACAACATAATTTCACTAATGAAATGTAGATTAAAATTCACAACTTAAAATTGACAGGTAGGCCTGTCGGAAGAGATGGGTCTTCAATTGTGTCTCAGATTCTGAATCTCTTCTGGCAGGTCATTCCACAGTGTTGGGGCAGCTGATAAAAAGATCTTCTGGATGATGGTCACCAGTCAGGTTCTGACAGGTTGGAGTAGTCATCACCCAGAGGACCTAAGTGTGCGAGACGGATTGTAAGGAGGAAGACAATCCTGTAGGTGACCTGGACCCAAATCATGTAGGGCTTTAAAGGTCAAAACCAATGCTTTGTAATTTGCCCAAAAACTAATTGACAACCAGTGGAGTGACCTCAGCATAGGTGTAATATGCATACTCCTGGATGTTGGTTTACTCTGTGACTATAATCACAGATTAGTTTACTCTGTGACTATAATCAACTAAATGTTATTGTGATGCTATAAGCTATAAGTGATATGTATTCTGTTTTTAATAAACTAAAAGGAATTACACTTCTTTTCTAGAATACCAGTAGTGGGAGTGGTGCAAACTGTGGGCTGCCCCAACTCCTCTCTGCAACTCTACAGATATTCCCACTTTTCCCTAAATTCTCTAGTCCTCAATTTATTTTAACAGAGGATTAAAAATAGCTCAGAGAAGTCAACTGCAATTGCTACAGCCTCCTGGTCTAGTGGATTTGTGATTAGCACATTCCCAAACCCATAAATAACTAGAAAATGCCTTCCAAATCTAGAAAAACAAGTGATGTTTAGTAATTGTCATGATAATTCATGTCAAATTTGGGGTCATTACAACCCATTGGTGGTTTTGATCCAAAGGTGAAATTTGGTTCCTTCCACTGCTGCCTGCTATGCAGGAATGGTGATGGGATATCACATTTTTGGCATTTGACTGATCATTAGTTGGACCACCATTTACAAACACAATGGAATATGGAGAATAATATGATTAGAACTATATGCACCCATGTTACTCAGAAGCACCATTGAATTTTGCTGCCAAAATAATTCCAATTCTGCAAAGGAAAAAAAATGGGGTTTTCCATAACTCATATATTGTTATAGTGAGACTTACAATATTTACTTCCTTGTTTTGCACCAATTTCTTCAGCTAAACTTCCTGCCTTTGATGACTAAGAATCTTGTTTATCAAGCTTCCCTTCCCCATGGCTATTGTTGGATACTAGAAATGAGTTAGACACACCCACCTTAATTATTAGACAATTTCACAAAAACAAAAAAGAAAGACTTTTGTTGGGGTTTTTTTTTAGCCAATACCAAATTTCAAGTTTGGATTCAGTTTTTTTTCAGAATCACATGCTAAAGAATATCTATAGAAACATTCAGGAGGTTGGATGACACTACGCAAAAAAAGGTATAAGAACACAGCAATCAATCCCAACATGCCATTCTAAATTAATCTACCCTGTCTGGTCTCCACTACAAGAGCACCTCTAATTGCATATTATCTGTCTGTCTGTCTATCTCTCTATCACTCTATCTATCTATCTATCTATCTACAGAACTGCAGTTTGGTGAAGTGCTATGTATCACCATATTTTCTAAGGATGAAAGAATTACAACTAAGCAGTTGTAATCTGTAGAGTACATATATCTTTAGATCAGTGGTTCTCAACCTGTGGGTCCCCAAATGTTTTGGACTTCAACTCCCAGAAATTCTAACAACTGGTAAACTGGCTGGGATTTCTGGGAGTTGTAGGCCAAAACACCTGGGGACTCACAGGTTGAGAATCACTGCTTTAGATAGTGGTGGTTCATGGACTAAGAGGGGGAAGGGAAATTTGCCTTCACTGTTTGACTCAAATATAGTGTTGGAAGACATCTTGCTACTAAATTCACATGTTGCCTGTGCCTTTAGAAAAAACAGATGGGGATCCAGCAGACCACAGAGAGCCCTTATAGACCATGAACCTCCGAATCACATTAACCCTATTAGACACCAGTTCCTTTGTTTTTAGTTTAACCCTCCACCCATTTCTTAGCTAAATAAAAGTCACTGGGATGCTTCCCCCCCTTTAAAATACTGCTTTAGGCACTCTATAAGAACAAGAGGTAGCACTCAAACCACATCGTTGTGGCTTCCTGGTCTGAAATGCCATTTCCAGGTTAGCCAAAATGATGGCGATGCAACCAACCAAGGATCGGAATGACTTGAAAATGGCCTTTTCAACTTTGTGCTAACTTCTGCTTCAGATCATCTGCCATGTCCTCCTCCTTATAAGAAATGTACTTTAGCATCAGTTTACTCAACTAAGTACTCCCACTTTTGCTCTTGCTGTTGAATCTGATTATGATAATTGCTGAAGCAGAATTGGGCAAAGCAAAAGATTAATCCATCTTGTTTTCTTGACATTTGTTCTCTTGTGACATCTAAGATTTTATAAAATTAACCAGAAAAAATAGAGACAAAGAGGGAAACAATGGGAGGAAAAGTTCCTTTATCTCAGACCCCCTAGAATAACAGACTTAGCAGTCTTATAAACAGCTCTTGTTATCAACTTTAAAACTCTAGCATAATGTAGTCTGAGGATATTCACAAACATTATTTCCAAGTTCACAATCACACCTTTGACTGTTGACACAGAGCATCTAGTTTGGTTCATGCTAGTGGTTATGTTTACACTTTGGAATCTATTATGCATAGGGGAAAAATTAAGGATTAGCTCTAACCTAGGTGCCACATATTTTCATGCAAAACTAAACAATAGGGTTATTTATTCATTTAATCAATTCCTTATATTTGCCATCATCACTGCACTGAGCAGGAATGATTCCCTCTAAGGTCAAAATCAACATCATATTTCTCCAGAAGGATCCTAGCTTTCATTGTTAACGTGGCCAGTCTGGTTGGCATTCCAGCAGCGTTAAGTTCATATACCATGTTCCGTGCAACTAGCATTATCTTTTTAGATGGATCATCTATTATACAACAGCTGGATCAAGATGAAAGGCACAACCATTAGCCCTAGAAGACATGCACATCAAAGGGTGGGCCTTATAAGGAAAGGGCTTGGTTGATTTATTAATTGTTGTAGGGGAGGGTTGAACTCGCAGGTGTTCACTGTAAACCTTTGGAAACCTCAGGCTCAAATCTGTCTCTAAAAGCTGTCCAAGGTAGAGGGTTGAGACTCAACTCATGACTTACCATGTTTTCCCTACAGAATATTGGAAAACCTCAGATAATTAAAATCGTATTGAAGGGCAGCAATAGTATAAATTACAATGACACATTATGAAATTTTGCAGAAATCATGCAAAATAAGAGGCTATCCTTTCCTTTCTCTCAAACTCTGTAATACTTTATTAATTGTTATCTGTTTCTCATCTTTTCCACCCCATTCTTAGTCTTTCATCCTTAGTCTCTTTCTTCTCTTTGAATACTTCTTGACTTTATTATCACTGCTGACTCAGAAGCCATTAATATGTAGAAAATGTTTGTAATGGATCCCAATAAGGAAGTATTCCATTCCAAAGGTGAAATATACTCCCTTTGGCATATGGGGCAAAATGCATGATCAAATTTGAACTTTTAATAAAATGGAGCAGTTCATGCTGGGCATAACTGAGTTATTGGTTCTCCATATAAATAGGACTATAAGATGGGGTATAGTACAGTGGGTACCTACAACTGGAACCTAGAGAAGTGAATGGGTAGGTCACAGAGGCTTTCAGGATCCCATGACTATGTACTGACTTATAGATCTAAACTTGAATCTTACAGACATAGTGGGCTATGGTTTTATCAGGAATGGGGAATATGTGTCCTTTCACATGTTGATTAACCATAATTTTCATAACCTCACACCATGAGCTAATACAACCAATATGTTCAGGGCTTCAAATTTGTTAGCCCCAGCTAAGCAAGACCTTAATGCAGGGGAGTCAAACTCATTTTCACCAAGGGCCACATCAGCCTTATAATTGCCTTCAAAGGGCCATTTGTAGTTGTAAGATTGTATAAATGTAATGATGTTGACCTGGCATTGAAAACTTTGCGAGCCGCATAAAATGATGTGTTGAGCTGGATACTGCCTCTGGGCCCTGGGTTTGATACTTGTACCTTTATGTGTTGACACTAGGGTTGTGCATTTGTATGAAATTACTTACCTTTTCTGTCTGTTCCATTTCTATGGCTCTATTTCTGTTTCCGTCCACCGCTAATGGAAATGGCGCCTATACAAACAGGCTTTTCCATCCAAGGTCCAAAAAAAACCAAAAAAAAAAAACAAACCTCAGGCCTTGGGCAGAAAAGTGCCCAGCTCGCAGGGCCTGCCATCGAGCACTCAATGGCAGCCAGGACCGACGAGCCATCGAGCACTTGATGCTCATAGGCCTGGCTCACAGGACCTATGAGCACTGAGCACTCAGCATTCAATTGTAGGCCCTGCGAGTCAGGCCTATGAGCATCGAGCACTCAATGGCTCGTAGGCTCGGCTCACAGGTCCTATGAGCATTGAGTGCTCGGTGCTCAACTGTAGGCCCTGCGAGCTGGGTGTACGTGCCACTGAGCACTTGATAGCTCATAGGCCTGGCTAGCAGAGCCTACAATCGAGTGTTCAGTGCTCAAACCACTACATCATGATAGCTCATATGTACTAGTAGTACATGAAATAAAATATTAAATCTAATCAAGTGAACATTGCATCTGATGAATTTGACAGCTTCTATAAACACACCTTAACTCTCTTTCTTTCAGTCTTGAAGAACATCCATGTTTCTGAAACAACTAAAAGCTTTTTTTTTTGGAGCCAACCCAAGATTTTATCATTATATTTGTATGTGATTTTATGGCCTGTTTTATTGTTTTTATTGTTATTGTTGATTCATTTGTTTTATTGCTTGTTTTTATATTGTTGCTGTTTGGGCTTGGCCCCATGTAAGCTGCCCCAAGTCCCTTCGGGGAGATGGGGCGAGGTATAAAAATAAAATTATTATTATTATTATTATTATTATTATTATTATTATTATTATTATTATTATTATTGGAAGGATGAAGAAACCCCCACTAACACTGCTCTGCCAGTCCAATCCGATGAGAACAGAATTTTCTGCCACCAGTGAAAGTTTATTTTAAAAGTCGTGTTAGAGGGCCTACAGATCCAAGAGAGACAACATTAATCAAATCCATAAATAATCAAATCTACAAAAGTTAAACTTGTAAATGTAGAGGGCTGGAATCCCTCCTTTTTTTAAAAAAAAAATCCAACTAGTGAAATAATAAATAATGATACAATAATGACTTTATTCTTATATCCCACTCCATCTCCTCCAAGGGACTCGGGATGGCTTACATGGGGACCAAGCCTAGTGGAACAAAAGTTAAAATACATCACCATAAAATACATTTATATTACAAGGCATAACCACATAAAAACATGTAAACCATCATAAAAATATAACTATTGATACCAGTAGCCAAGCCAGTCAGAGCTTAAATGGCAGGCCAGCAATAAAGCTGAAGGTCCGATTAAATACAAAAGTCTGTGTTTCCATTAAAAAAGAAAATAGTGAGGGTTGATGAAAACTCCCTTGGGAGGGGATTTAAGAATGAGCCACTTTCTCTTGGTCCCATTGCTTTCACAGGCAAATCTGGTAAGAACCGAGAAGAAAGTGGCTCTACTTTCAGAAGATTGTAAGACTCAAGCAGACCATATGAGCAGATACAGACTTTGAGATACTTTGGGCCTAAATCTTATAGATCTTAGGTTTGCAAGGTCAGAAAACAATGGGGAGAGGATCACAGCAGCAAGTTCTGCCATGGTTCTGGGGCTCTGACAGCTGCTCAAGGATGTTTAGTATAAGTTTGGTTCTGTTCAAATCTCTGCCTCCTGCCGCTGTTGCAGCTAAGCATCCAAAATGACTACAAGAGATCATCCGAGGGAAGACTAAGAGCAAACATCGCAAAATCAAGTTCATACGTTACTTTATTTTTTCTGGCTTTCACATTATTGGTTCTGTCTCATTTGAGGTTGCTCTACAGTGTTTATTATTAATTCAAATTCCCAATATTAAAGGAGAGAAATTACCCATATGGCAGGCATGCTGTTCAGTGTGTTCATAAATTTGCCAACGTTTTGATTAATACTGACAGAAACCCTTTTGAAAACATATGGGCTTTATATACATCCTGTCATTTCAAATAATGGGGTACATTCTTCAGCATATTTGCCTATGATGATGGGTTCAGTCGTATTTTCGAAACATGCTTAATACTTTGATAATTAGTCTTTTGAGGTTGGTGAGAGAACAGAGAGGGAGGGAAGGAAACGACAGAACAAAAATAAACTTTTGCTTCAGACTCTCTGAATGGTTAAGACAATTGGTAAAGCACAAATGAAAAAAAAATTATCTGTGAGTAATAATCTTCAAATGCTGCCAGGTCTCTCAGGCTAATTAGCATTTTTGGCTTATTATTGAAAGGATTCATTCTTCGGCTGTCAGGCTCTTCCAACCTCAATGTGAAGTCTCTTTTTGGTACGAATGTCATTGATTAAGCCAGTAGTTTGGTTTTGGCTGCTTTTCAGCCAATTGTTTCTATCTATAGTTGATTCTGCCTTTTTTTTCTTGGCTCATCCAACCTATATTTAGGCCCTAAATCAATTCCTGTTGCTTACAGTAGGGCTATGGGTTTACATATGGAAACTGATATGGCAGCTCTTCTGCAACATGGTTGATTAATTTCTTAATTGGACCTTAACTGCTTGCCTCATTCTGCTGTCTTACATCTTTAAAATATTCCACTTTGACTGGCTACTTGGTTCTATTTTTCAGATTATCAGCTTTACATATGGCTGGCTACAGAAATACCCAAGGGTCCCCCCACCCCCTTAGGACTTTATCACAACAGTCTGGTGTCTTGCCACAATTGTGTTGGTGTGAGGATGGATACATGCTGATTTTAAAACATGCAGTATAACACCCCTCTGTATTAATACAACTGCGATGCTTTGGAAATGTGTGGTCCTGTGATCAGTTCTGCATACAGCTTCTATAACTTCACATTCCTGCCCTATGCTCTACCTGGCATGCCTTGTGATTTTTAGTATTATTATTTTGCCACAATTATTATTATTATTATTATTATTTTATTATGACACAGCAAACAAGATAGATATGCTGGATTTCATATCACAAAATCACAAGTTGAACACTTCCCAAGTGTCTAGAACTCTGTGATGTATTTTCGGATGATGCGCACAGATCCCAGCAGAGTGGCCTTTTGTAGTTGGCAGATCGTAATTTTGTCAATGTCTATTGTTTCCAAATGCCAGCTGAGATCTTTTGACACGGCACCCAGTGTGCCCATCACCACCGGGACCACCTGTACTGGTTTCTGCCAGAGTCTTTGAAGTTCAATCTTGAGGTCCTGATAGTGGCTGAGTTTTTCCTGTTGTTTTTCGTCAATTCGACTGTCACCTGGGATGGCGACATCAATGATCCAAACCTTTTTCTTTTCCACAACTGTGATGTCTGGTGTTGTGCTCCAGAACTTTGTCAGTCTGGATTCGGAAGTCCCACAGTATCTTTGCATGCTTCTTCTTCTTCTTCTTCTTCTTCTTCTTCTTCTTCTTCTTCTTCTTCTTCTTCTTCTTATTATTATTATTATTATTATTATTATTATCATCATCATTATTTGTTTATTACCTTCCCTTTATGCCAGGCATGGGCAAACTAAAGCCCAGGGGCTATATGTGGCCCTCTGGGTGCTTACCTCAGGCCCTCCTAACTTTCTCTGTCTTATTGGCATAAGGACAAGGCAGCCTGCCCTCTGGATCACTCTCAACCACTGCATATCTCGCCCTCCTCCTGGCATAAAGCAACCCCATCCTTATGCCAGGATAATGCCAAGAGGACAGCCCGAGGATCAGGGGAGGAGGATGGGGAGAAGGATCAGGGAAGTCACCCCATGTCTTGCCTTTCTCCCAGCATATGGGGCGAGCAGCCCCATCCTTCTACGGGGAGGATAATCTGAGGTTGACCCAGGCCTTGCTCTACCCCCTCCTGGCCCCCCTTCCCAGGGCTGCCATGTCCAGCATGTGCCCGGCCCTCCTCCCTCCTCGCCCGGCCTTCTGGCTGGGCCCATAATGTGGCCCCAAAGCAAAAATGTTAGCCCATGCCTGCTGTATGCAATACTTTTTTTAAAAAAAATGAAATGAAATGTTTGAGGGGGGGGGGAGCCTGCTTTGGAATAGTGAGGGGGAAGGGGGAGACAAAGAGAAATATGTTCAATAGTTCCACATGACTGCTGGTATATTGGCACATAAGTGGAGAGGATCTATTGTGCCGAAAGAAGTAATGAGAAGATAATGGTGTCAGGAGGTTTTGCACATGTGTATGTGTGCGTGAGGCAAACCAGTAGCTGAATGCACATGATATTGTCTGATGGCTACAATCAGCAGATGTGCTCATCCTACTGCAATCCAAGGTTGTCAGTCATGTGATAAAAGTCCTTAGCCTGTAATAAAAATGACTCCAGTGACAGCAAGTCAATGTAGACCACTTGAAGTTGAGGATAGAGGTCTTCTTTGTCCAACTTGAGCTAATATTGTTTGAGAAGAATTTAACACTACAACCTCCTATACACAGGCATAAGATCTTGCTGAATTTAAAACTTTCTCTCAGACTATTAGATAAAGGATTGCCACTAATTTTTCCCAAAAATAAATGAGAATTTTGGCTTCTTCTTGTTGCTTTTTAAACATTCAATCAAGATAAAACAATCTTTTATGTTATGTTCATGCATTTCAGTCATGAAGAAATCTGTAACCAGACCAAAATTTCTCAAAGAAATAAAGCATCACCACCAGAAACCACATTGTTTTTTGATAAGTGCTTTTGATATATTTTCTTGTGTTTGGAAAATTCTCCAATCTCTATAAGAAACAAGTGTCTCAACTGGATATGGACTTTAAAGTTTTTGTATAATATAGTGGAAACTATAACTGAAATGTTACTCTTAATCACTGAATTCATGATAGGTTATTCATCAGACCAGTGGTTCCCAATGTTTGGTCCTCCGGATGTTTTATACTTCATTTCCTGGAATTCCTGTCTATTAGTCAACTTAACTACAGCTTCTGCTAGTTGATGTCCAAAATAGCTGGAGGACCAAAGGTTGGGAAGTACTGATCCAGACCACTCAGTAATTAAGAGGAAGTGGCATTTGGTAGCTATGTGTAGACAATAGACATGTGCAAAAAAATCAGAAGGGTCGGAATTCATAAGAAAATTTGAAGTTTTGAAAGTCAGAAGCCATAGCCATAGAATTTCCATGGCTCACATAAAATATTTTAGAATCAAAACTTCTCCCATACTTTTTCATGTTAGTTTTGTAAACCTCTGAAGCATCCCAAAGCCAGTTTCATATTCAGTGCAAGGAAGCAAGGCCATTAAGCCAAAAAGGCTGCTTTCCTGCCTTGCCATTCCTCTCCCTGAAATTAATGGTATGTTGGCATTAGGAGCATTAAAAGGAGGGAGAAGGGCACTTTGGAAATAGCACAGAACTCTGGGAAATGTAGTTTGGGAAGTGGAGGAGCCTTACCATCCTAACACACATTTTGCTTTGTTGAGTCTTCATCAATTTAGTGAAGTTTCTGCCACAAAAGCAAAGTTCCTGGAGTAGAACAACTACTTTCAAAGTAAGGACTACATAATTAAACAGGAAATAACACTTTGAAACTAGGAACAGATTTTCTTTATTATTAAAAATGTTGCTTATAAAAACTTTGAAAATTTGCCAAAAATCTGTGGATAAGTGAAATAGCCTGAAATTTAGCGTGCTAACAGTGGTAAATGCGTTCTACTATTGTAGCAAGGTTCACCCCAAAAGCTTTAAAATAGGGGAGATAGGAGCCCCTGAAGTTTCCCCAATTATAGTAATTTAGTTATGAGCAATTACTGTAATGAAACAGTAACAAATTTTGTTAGTCTCATTATAGTAATGAAATTTTCACTAAGTATACTTCAGAAACACTTTAGAAATGAAGTGCCAACACCCCGCAGTTTTGTAATAACTTTTGAACCATGTTTTTTTACAGATAGCACACCCCTAGTAGACAGACATACTCCAAGCTCATCTCTATGCCTGCAGCTGAAAATACATACAATTTCACATGCAGATTTTGACTCTCAGAAGCAGTTCTCCTTACACAGGGTTTTGACACTGGTCTATTTTCTCCTAAATTCTGTTTCCATTCTTCTGTTAGAAAGACACAAGGAAGAACAGGAATGATGATAGTGTTGTTATGAAATCAAACCCATACTCTGTACACTCACCTGGAAGTAAATCTCCCTGCATTCTGAACAGATATGTATAGATTTACTCCAGGAAATATGTAAGTGGGAAAGGGGAATATTACTACCTGATAAGTATCTTTCTTGTGTTTAGATAGTTAGAAAAGAGTTTTACAGTATTTTGTTTTAATTATTGTAAGCTTCCTTGAGTCCCACATTGAAAAAAGATTGGATAAAAATAGATAAAAAATAATGTTGTATGTCACACTTGACTTATTTAAAGTAGTGGTATTATTTAGATATACTTTCCCTTCGAAAGAATGTAAGTGGTGGGCAGGAAGCTCCTCCAAGTATCACAACTTCAAAGTCTGGATGCCACAAAAGCAGATCAGTTAAACATCCTCTGACTTAATGATATAGAAATAGTAACTTTTTCCATTTGTGGTTTAAAAAATTGGGACAATCTAATTGTCGAGTCATCATGAAACCACCAAGTGTCTGAAATTTAAGAGCAAGCAGGCTATTTTCTATGAAATATAGTGGATGAGTCTTTATTATTTTCTTTTGATTCCAGTACTTTCTTGTATGCTGCTGCTGTTATTCAAATTGTGGAACTCTATCTGCATCCTAATTTCAAATAATCAAAATAAAATTTAAAAAGTTTATTATTACTAGAGATATTTTGGTCACTCCTCGTCTGTTTTGAATTTTGGCACTCTTCAAATCAATTTTCTGCTTTGAAAGGCAGATATAATTGCCAGACATTTTGCCTCCTGTAAGACAACATGGTAAAATATGTGGCCACTGTAGCATGCTAGGTTTATAATTTAATATTGTATATTCCATCATGACAGAACCATCATAATAAACAATGGAGAGAAGAGTTGGAAGGAGCCAGGAAGCTAGTGCATCAAGACCAGCTGGAGAAGCCTGTAGCATTACTGTATTTATCTATAGGTTTCCTTTCCTCTATGGTTAAGGCTTCTGGCTTTGCTTAGCTCCAGAATATACAAGGCTTCTCTTGAGGTCTTAAGATTTTATCTCAGCAGCCTGTTGTCTCATAGTAATTGCACTCTTTAAGCAAATGGAAACATACTTTAATAATAATAATAATAATAATAATAATAATAATAATAATAATAATAGGGAAGTGTTCGACTTGTGATTTTGTGAAACGAAATCCTGCATATCTACCTTGTTTGCTGTGTCATACAACAACAACAACAACAACAATAACAATGATAATAATAATAATAATAATAATAATAATAATAATAATAGCAAAAGGCCACCCTACTGGGATCTGCGTGCATCATCCGAAAATACATCACACAGTCCTAGACACTTGGGAAGTGTTCGACTTGTGATTTTGTGAAACAAAATCCAGCATATCTATCTTGTTTGCTGTGTCATAATAAAATAATAATAATAATAATAATAATTGTATTTATACAATTGTATAATATATTCTGCATTTTACACTGTCTTCATATATGTACAGTAGAGTCTCACTTATCCAACACTCGCTTATCCAACATTCTGGATTATCCAACGCATTTTTGTAGTCAATGTTTTCAATACATTGTGATATTTGGGTGCTAAATTTGTAAATTCAGTAATTACTACATAGCATTACTGTGTACTGAACTACTTTTTTGGTCAAATTTGTTGTATAACATGATGTTTTGATGCTTAATTTGTAAAATCATAACCTAATTTGATGTTTAATAGGCTTTTCCTTAATGCCTCCTTATTATCCAACATATTCACTTATCCAACATTCTGCCGGCCCGTTTATGTTGGATAAGTGAGACTCTACTGTACATGCTAATAATGTCTTATTGGAGTCTCTTTCCCTGAAGGGATTCGGGGCGGATTACAACAATTCACAATACTACTTTCATAGGTGTCACAGATTATTGTTCTCTTATGGATTGGTGCTGACTTTCCCCTGCCTTCTTAATGCAAAAGGTACAATTGTGTTAGCACTTTGTTGACAACAATTCCCACAACCAATCTTCCAAACAGCCTCACATCCTACTCATGTTTGCAGTATGTACGCTGAGGGTTTTTTAAAATTTTCTCTCTCTTCCCGTTTTGCTGCAACTCCACAGTTGTACACTTTTAGTATCCTCATGAGAACCTCCTCTGTTTTCCAATATTGGAGCTGAGCAGAAGGACATTATCACACAAAAAAGCGTGACAGAAGAACAATAATAAGGTTTTGTTATCCATGAAAAGAGATGATCCAATCATGATTCAAGTGCAATGTGACTACAGGAGAAACACAACATCATGCAGTAAGCTCCATCCAAAGGCACTTTGACTCTGTGGAAATTGTACTACAACCGTCATATGATGAAGTCCTAAGAACGGTTGTGCAGATTTTGTGATAGACAAAAAATGATCTGATGACAAAGAGATATCCTTAGAATCCAAAGAAGGTAGAAGAGGCTGCTCTTTTAAGTTCTGACTAGGGAGGCTATGGACAGTGGCGATTAGTAAATGTTTCCATTCTGGGTTGTTGTGAGTTTTCCGGGCTGTATGGCCATGTTCCAGAAGCATTCTCTCCTGAGGCACATCTATAGCAGGCATCTTCAGTGGTTGTGAAGTATCACAACCTCTGAGGATGCCTGCCATAGATGAGGGTGAAACATCAGGAGAGAATGCTTCTGGAACATGGCCATACAGCCTGGAAAACTCACAACAACCCAGTGATTCCGGCCATGAAAGCCTTCGACAACACATTTACATTCTGATTTTTAGAAAATATTTATTCATTTAATATCCTGGATCTCTTCTGAATGGGACTGAAATCAATTATATCAAGACAGAACTGAACTGGCATAAATACCCTAAAACCAGCAGATCCCACCCAATCTCGAAACTAACAGGACCAACTCTGGTTAGAACTTGGATGAGAAACCACCAAGAAATACCATGTACTGCAGAAGAAAGAACTGGGTCCTAATACAGCGGTAATATCTCTACAAGTTGTTCTTGCATACCTACAAGTCATTTCTAACTTTTTCTAGTCCTAAGGTCAACCCATCATGGGACCTGGTAAGTTTTTTTCATAGAAGTGCTTGATATTGCCTTCCTCTGAGGCTATGTGACTTGTTCAAAGACACCCAGAGGGTTTCCAAAACTGAACTGAGAGTCAAACTCTGATCTCTCAGCATTCTAGTCCAATACTCAAACTGCTACACCACATTTACTGCTTTACAAGTTGTCCATACCATAACAATAATGCAATGATATGCACCTTTACATAAATGTAAACCCCACTGTATTTAACATATTCCTTCTCTAGCAGGTGTGTTTAGGATTATAGCCTTGGGAAATATCAGGTTTGTGTAGTGTAATGCCTCAACATAGACGTGACAGGAAAGCAGCATATATGTTACGATGCTTCAGGACCTTGTGTGATGGAACAAAGATTTGATTTGCCTTCTTTAAGGCCCATTATAACACTAATCTCATAGAAATATAAAACATAATTTGCTTTCTTACAATTGTATACATTGCTTGTTTTGTCAACTTTTGATTTATTGGAACTTATTATGGAGCTAAACTTTATTGCCTTTGCTTATGATACCACGGTAATCTTTTCCAAGGCGTTCACTTCATTTTGTTACATTTATCTAGCAAGCCAGATTCACACTCCCACAGTAACCATATGGAGAAAAAGCCACAAAAGCTGTTAAGTACATTTAATTGCTGTTTTGATGAGCTCATATTTTAATTATGTTTATTGATTCTGCCTGTGTTGAAATGGTCTTAGTATTTCAAGGGGGGGAAGAATCAATATGCTGTAATTACTGGACAATTTTATGATGTTTTCTCCATGTAATTAAAACTTTCATATAATATTTTAAAATACTTTTAAACTAATCCTTTGGTTCGGGTTGCATACATTACCTACTGTGCTTAGGTAAAATTTAATTTTCATTCAGTCAAACCATAAAATTAAGCTTAGAGTGAAGAATATTTGGGGGGGAAATTGCATGTTCACCCTCTCTGCATTCTACCACTCGCTGCATTAGAAGACGAAAGATAGCAAACGTACAATATTTGCTAACATAATACTAATTGTGGTACAGAGATAATAGTAGTTTAAGCTTTATTGCACATGCTCCGCTGCCAACATTGACTCGCAATCTGACTCAGACATCAATCTGTCGAAGGGTAACAGGTCTTCCAAAAAGATCTGTCACCATCTTATTTCTCTCAGTCATAGGCATCTGGTATAGTGCAACAAGATAGCATCCGTAGCCGCAAAGAAACATACACAAAGGAGCAACACTTCTTTGCCAAGCATATTTAAAGCCACATCTCCGTCCTTAAATGTCTTTATCACTTCCAAGGACTGAATTCTTGATAGATCGGCTTTTATGCAAGGCCGTTCGGATGAATGGGGGGAGGCATCAAAGTAGCCTGTTCTTTTGAATGTGTTGAAAGAATGAATCCTCAACTGGAATTGACAACATCAAAGCTGCACACCAACAAGGTGCTGAGAAACTGCTGAAGTACCATAAGTGCACTGAAATGAATTGGTAAGTGGTGTTAAAACCAGTGTTATCAACACAGGTTCTCTCACACCTGAAATAGTGATTGAGTCCCTGAGCTCGGGGCTATTGAGTAGCCCGCTTTAATAAAAGTGCCAAATGACCTCTTGCACCATTCATGTGTCACTCACATGTGCACCTATTCTCCTCGCCAACAGCTTGGGCTCCGGTGGTGTGGAAGATGGGGGAACTCTTTCCTTCATCACTTCAATCACTACCAGTCCAAACAGTGGTTTTACAAAGCTGTTTCATCCTGTCAGCTACAAATGGGAAAACAAATAGGATCGGATAAAAATCTTAGGTTGCAGACTGCCAAATTTTTGCTGGCAAACAGTTTGCGGGCAGGCATAAAAAGCAAGACAGCAAGCTTTCGACGGAACAAGAAATAACCAAGAAGAAAACATAACCCATTTCCATGCCTTTTTTAGCACCTGCTTGCAGGCATTTTCTAAGCGATCTGTTGTTGATTTGGTGCCATCTATTAAAAATGTAATTGGACTTTCTCATAATTCCAAGCTGACATCACTGTCATCAGGAATGGCATGTCAAGCTAGTGTCTGTCACTTCATCCCAAATGTGTTTTATGAATTTTGCAAGTACAGTAGAGTCTCACTTATCCAACGTTCTGGATTATCCAATGCATTTTTGTAGTCAATGTTTTCAATACATCGTAATATTTTGGTGCTAAATTCGGGCTGTGGCGCAGCTGGCTAGTAACCAGCTGCAATAAATCACTACTGACCATGAGTCATGAGTCATGAGTTCGAAGCCAGGGTCGGGTTAAGCCCCTGACCATTAAATAGCCCGGCTTGCTGTTGACCTATGCAGCCCCGAAAGACAGTTGCATCTGTCAAGTAGGGAAATTTAGGTACGTTTTATGCGGGAGGCTAATTTAACTAATTTACAACATCATAAAAACTGCCAGCAAAACACGAGGAAAGGAATGAGGAAGTACAGCCACTAGTGGACAGTGAAGCAACAGCTCCCCCTGTGGCTGGAATCATGAAGCTGGAAAAAAATGTTAAATGCCTCTGTGTCTGTCTATATATGTTGTTTGTCTGTTGCCATTGAATGTTTGCCATATATGTGTTCATTGTAATCTGCCCTGAGTCCCCTTCAGGGTGAGAAGGGCGGAATATAAATACTGTAAATAAATAATTAAATAAAATTACTACATAGCATTACTGCTTATTGAACTACTTTTTCTGTCAAATTTGTTGTATAACATGATGTTTTGGTGCTTAATTTTTAAAATCATAACCTATTTTGATGTTTAATAGGCTTTTCCATAATGCCTCCTTATTATCCAACATATTCGCTTATCCAACATTCTGCCGGCCCATTTATGTTGGATAAGTGAGACTCTACTGTATACAATAACTAGCCTAACTAACTATATAAGGCAGTGGTTCTCAGCCTTCCTAATGTGTGACCCCTTAATACAGTTCCTCATGTTGTGATGACCCCCAAACATAAAATTATTTTAGTTGCGACTTCATAACTGTGATTTTGCTAGTGTTAGGAATCATAATGCAAATATCTGAAATGCAGGATGTATTTTCATTCACTGGAACAAATTTGGCACAAATATCTGGCATGCCCAAATTTGAATATTGGTTCGGTTGGGAGGGGATTGATTTTGTCATTTGGGAGTTATAATTGTTGGGAGTTATAGTTCACCTACAATCAAAGAGCATTCTGAACTCCACCAATGATGGAATTGAACCAAACCTGGCACACAGAACTCCGATGACCAACAGAAAATACTGAAAGGGTTTGGTGGGCATTGACCTTGGGTTTTGGAGTTGTAGTTCACCTATATCCAGAGAGCACTGTGGACTCCAAATAATGATGGATCTGGACCAAACTTGGCACCAATACTCAATATGCACAAATTTGAACATTGGTGGAGTTTGGGGAAAATAGGCCTTGATATTTGGGAGTTGCAGTTGCCTGGATTTATAGTTCACCTACAATCAAAGAGTTCCTTGAACACCACCAACGATAGAATTGGGCCAAACTTCCCACACAGAACCCACATAACCAACAAAAAATACTGGGGGGATTTGGGTTACTAAGACCATCAGAAATGTGTTTTCTGATGGTCTTTGGTGATCCCTCTGAAACCCCTCTCACAACCCTCCCAGGGGTCCCTACTCCCAGGTTGAGAAACGCTGATATAAGGGAAGCCAAAGAAAGATCTATGGAATATCAGTATCAATTTACTACATTCTTGTTTCCAAGCAAGTGTGTGCAAGGTTGCAATGGTAGATAATTGTCTACCCTGTCCTTGCTTGTGTAGCTTGTTAACAGTTTCTTAGTATATCCTCATTAAACTTAAGAACCAACTTGTTTCCCCCTAGGATAAAAGTGGATATGAAATGCATAACTAAAACTCAGATTGCAACTATTAAAACAAATAGGGATGAACTAGTTAAATATTTCTGTCTTTAGTTAAATTGCTGTCAGTAGACCCAAATATCTGCTAATATTACCTGGCATACACTGTTCTCTCCCCCATTGACTGTCTACCTCCCCTCTTTAAAAACCCTTCATAGTAGGTCATTTAGGGGAAAGGGAAATAAGAGTGTTCAGGATGATAGGAGGAAATCAGAGAGGTTACAAAGTTTCACTTAGCTGTAGATTAGTCTAAATTAAATAGAGTGGCCTGCAGAGGGGTCCCAGTCTTCAGGGCAACCTGATAGCAAGTCTAGAATCACAGTCTATCTATGTACTAAATTGATGGCAATGAAAATAATACTCCCTAGACACAAAAGTACACTTGTTTTCAGATTAATGCATCCTGAATGTGAGCTTTTCAGCCTCTCTTTGAATGAGTCAACGTGTGCGTGCTCACCTGGGCTGGGAGCAGAGTTTTGAGACTCATTATTTGAAAAAATATTTCCTACAAAACTGGTTATGTTGAAGGCTTTACTCTGTGTGAGTGTGTGTCCCTAATTTAGGCAAAGTTATCTAACATGGACAAACCCCCCTGAAAGCTGATCTGGGTGTTATCAGGAACATGACTTCCTTCACAAGTAACTCATACAACCATATTTAGAAGATGTCTGCTCAGTTCCATCCAGAATCTGGGACTACTTTTTTGTCCTCCTCGTCTACCTGAGCCAGTTGCATACTATGCGTGATTTCCCACAAACATCATGTTCAACTGCATGGAAAGTGATAGGTTCTTGTTGTTACTACAGTAGAGTCTCACTTATCCAACACTTGCTTATCCAACATTCTGGATTATCCAAAGCATTTTTTTAGTCAATGTTTTCAATACATCGTGATATTTTGGTGCTAAATTCGTAAATATAGTAATTACTACATAGCATTACTGTGTATTGAACTACTTTTCTGTCAAATTTGTTGTATAACATGATGTTTTGCTGCTTAATTTATAAAATCATAACCTAATTTAATGTTTAATAGGCTTTTCCTTAATCTCTCCTTATTATCCAACATATTCACTTATCCAACGTTCTGCCGGCCCATTTACGCTGGATAAGGAAGACTCTACTGTATTACTATTACTAATATTTACTTATTAATTTAATAGCATTAATGTACCTGAATGATTTTGATGTATATGGTTCTTAAGGTTAAGGTAAAGGTGACATTAAGTCTAGTTGTGTCTGACTCTGGGAGTTGGTGCTCATCTCCATTTCTAAGTCAAATAGCTGGCATTGTCCAGAGACACCTTCGAGGTCATGTGGGTAGCATGACTACTTGGAGTACCATTACCTTCCTGCCGGAGCGGTACCTATTGATCTACTCACATTTGCATGTTTTCGAATTGCTAGGTTGGCAGAAGCTGGGGTTAACAGCGGGAGCTCACCCCGCTCCCCGGATTTGAACTGCTGACCTTTCAGTCAGGAAGTTGAGCAGCTAAGTCGTTTAATCCACTGTGCCACCAGGGGCTCCGTATATGGTTCTATTTATTAGCAAATAATAGCATCTTGTGTCACTTTGTGTAAATTTTAATAAGGACCATTGAGGGACTCATTTACTATTAACTCACATGTGTTAGGACTGACAAAAATGCATATATACTTCTATTGTGTAAACTGGGGGCTATTTTTGATCCAGTGGGGATTCTAATGTAATAGGAGATTTAAACATTCTCTAAGTCCAAAGGAATAGTTGTGTGTACAGATCAAGAGGCTTCCATCCAAACAGAGTCAGAGTGCACAAGGTGGAATACAAGCAAAATAAAATTAGCCAAAATAAAGTATATACTTCTTGTATGGTGATATATTTAAATGAGTCCCCAAGGCCTTCCAGTGG
This sequence comes from Anolis carolinensis, assembly GCF_035594765.1. NCBI lineage: Eukaryota > Metazoa > Chordata > Lepidosauria > Squamata > Anolidae > Anolis > Anolis carolinensis. Next base: position 158,625,019 of record NC_085843.1, on the reverse strand, counting down.
AAGAAATTTCAGTTTCCTTTAAGCAGAGCCAGCCTACTGACAGATGAAATACATTAGTTCTGGTTTGCTGCATAGTGGTTTACTCCCAAAGTAGCATGGAATAGTTTTTTGTCTCAATGTGTTATATTAGCCAGGAACAAAATAAAAATAATAAAAACAAGAAAAGAATAGCATTTTAGTGTGTGGATTATAGGGAAACCTACATAGCATTTGCCTGGAGTTTGAAGGCATGATTAGAATTAGAAAATTGCTTGACAAATTGTTCCAACCCCCTTGCTCCCCAATAACTTGGAAATTATTGTGTTATCGTGTAGTTTTTCAGGCAACATTTGTGCAAAGACAGATTGCAATTGCTTTTCTATAAGACTGGGAAGATGGGATTTGCCAAAGGATTTCCACTGGGTATCCGTGACTGAGGTGGGATTCAGACGCTGGTCTTTCAGAGTCCTAGGATGTATTTATACTGTAGAATTAATGCAGTTTGACATCACTTTAACTGCCATGGCTCAGTGCTATGTAATAATGGAAATTGTAACTTTACAAGGTCTTTAGCCTTCTCTGTGTTTTCTGGTCCCTCTCCAAACTACCTATCTCAGGATTCCTTGTGGTCTAAGTGGGGCCAAACTGCATCAATTCTACAGTGTAGGTGCACCTTCAGTCTAACACTCAAACATCTAAACATCCCTAGATCTCATACTGAATGCTACCATAGGGCTGCTCTGTGTGTTTCTGGGCTGTATGGCCATGTTCCAGAAGTATACTTCTGGAACATGGTCATACAGCCCAGAAAACACACAGCAAACCTGTGATTCTGGCCATGAAAGCTTTTGACAACACAATGTTACCCTAGGCACATACAATATGACCCCAAAATCTGTGAGGGGTATGTTACTGGACATAGCATGAAAAAACATAACCATGGATAATAGTGAGCCCTATTGAAATGAACCACTACTTAGAAAGGGTATCATAGAATTCCACTGAAGGAACTTAAAAATGCCCAGAGTAAATATCTCTCCAACATTTCTAGTAGAAGCATACCACAAAATCATGCTGTTGGACCTAGAAAATGCCAAAAGAAAACATTTTTTTCCGATATAGGTAAGCAAAACTCTGGGTTCCAGTCATTCAGATGTAGCAACTGTAATGTAAACCACTGTGTGGAGGGATTTCTTCTTTTTCTCCTCCAGCGTTCTTCACTTCTGTAACTTCACTCTTGATATTCAAGCCAATGCACTGTGCTTTTTTTACTTATTAAATCTGTTGCCCTGTTTTGTTTGTAGAACTTCTCTCGGAGATTTGCATGTGTTAATTACAGATGTGGCTAGAATTCCCTGTGTCAACATATAGTTTGAAACTCCCATCTTGGAAAAACAAAATAAGACGTATCTCCATGGTTTCTACAATGTGAAACTTCCCGTTTATAAATAATGTGGAATTGCATAGCATGGGCTGAAGACAAGAAAGAGTATGGGTAGGGAAATGTCTGATCATCTTGTTAGATCTGATTCTTATGTGCATGCAAATGATTTGCAGCGAAGGCCTACTTGTGTGGATGAGTGTGAGAATTCTAATACTAAGATATATATTGTTCATATCATTCAGTGTCACCAGAACACCACACTTTTCAATGAAATCAGTTCATATAGTCACTTATTTCTTGGAACTGTTACTGTGAGAATTACTTCATAAATACCGTGGCTGGGGTAACAAAGATTGTGTATGTTCATATACTCAGATGTAAAAATAGAACATACACCTGATGTTCTGCTGACTTTGCTCATCTTGTTCAAGTTAGCTACAATTCTGCTGAATAGCTAGATCAATGTGGTCCAACATTTAGTTACCCTATCAAACTTTACTATAGGAATGTGAGGGCCAGAGACATTCCAGAAAGAAAATGAATTCTTAAAAACTTAGAGCAGTAAGAAGGGTAAATGATTTTTTTTCCAAATGTTAAATTAAAATATTTTTCCAAAAATGAATTGGTGGGCCACATGCGACCTGCGGCCCACGGGTTGAATCATACTGAGCTAGATTATTCAGTTTTTCTTTATTTTATATTGGTGTTGTGTGCCTTAAGTCATTTCTACATTATGGTGACCCTAGGCCAAAACTGCAACATGGTTTTCTCAGCAAGTTTTGTTCAGAGAGGATTTGCCACTGCCATCGAGACCTCATCACACTGGAGTTTGGATCCACTTTAAATCCACTTTAGGGAGGGGCCTTTAAACAGCTCTGCCAGATAGGTTCTGGGCCTCACCAAACTACAAACCCCCGAAACTGAATTTAAAGTGTATCCATGCTCTGGTGTGATGAGGCAGTAAAAGAAATGTGTGACTTGGCCAAGGTCACCCAGTGAGTTTCCATGGCTCAGAATGGATTTGAATCTTGGTCTTCAACAATCCCAACTGCACCATGCTGGCTCTCATATTTTATATAAGAACCAGCATGGAATCACTTTATTCCAAGTCTAAATATCATGAAGGCATCAGATCTCATGGAGCCCCGAAGGGTGCAATGCATTAAACCTTGTGTTAGCAGGACTGCTGACTAACAGATTGATGGTTCGAATCCTGGGAGAGTGGATGAGCTCCCTCTGTCAGCCCCATTTCCCCATGCGGGGACATGAGAGTAGCCTCCCACAGGATGGTGAAACATCAAACATCCAGGCGTCCCCAGGACAATGTCATTGCAGATGGCCAATTCTCTCACACTAGAAGCAACTTGCAGTTTCTTAAGTCGCTCCTGACATGAAAAAAAATCAGATCCCATCTGATCTTGGAAACTAAGTAGGATAAGGCTTGGGTGGACGATTACCAAGGAATACAGCATACTGAAAACCCTATTCACAGATTCTCTGAGGTCTACAAATGGATACAAATTTTAGTGTGGAAACATTAAAATGCCTCCATGAATTAAGCTGGTTTAATTATACTGAGGTTCAGATTCATCATATAAACATGTTAAGCAAATGAATATTTATCTGTTAACCTGTAGACCATAGCCCTGAACTGATTCCTCATGTGAGACAGACTTTAAATAATGGCCTATTATATTTTTATGAGATACACAACTGCCTTGAACTTGCCAGGAGTTCAGGTGTGGGTATATCTGTACTTTGAGCAGCCGCAGGAATGTCAGACTCTGTACCCTTGTGTTCATGCATCTGCCTGGCATCGCCCTTGTACAAGCTCAGCTCTATTTCACTTGAATAACCTAGCTATTCATGAACAATGAGGTTCAAATTGTACTTTTCTTCAACACAACATTAACTCTCAAAGAGCTGGAAATCCAGTATTCTGTTCCTTGAGCTTAGATTCCAAATCAGTCACAGAGAACATTATATGAGCCGTAATCCCATTAAATATATCATCTTGCAAATATCTAAATCCAGTTAATTAACCTGTATTGCAAAAGAGCTCCAGGATGGGGAGGGGGAGTAGCCCTACCTTTTCACCTCTCAGGTTTTACTCAAGGTAAATGTTCATGTTCTCTTCTTTATTCCAAAAAACTGAAACTAAACAAATGACATATGGTATATAGTATTAGTTTAATTCAAAGACATAGTCTTCACCTTTCTGTGGAAAACAGTAAACAGGGTGCTAGTCTATCCTTTCTATTTAAGAGTGTTCCAGAGCTTGGAGTAGACAATAAGAAGGTTGTCTCTTACGTTCTCCCTAGAGATACCTGTGAAGGTGGTGGGACAGGGCCACCTGTGAAGTTCTCAAGAACAAGGGAGATACAGTCCTTCAGATATCCTAGATCTAAGCCGTACAGGACTCTCTATGTCCCAACCAGCACCTTGCACCCAGAAACAGATTGGCAGCAAGTGGAACTGTTGTCACAAGGGAACTATATGCATCCTGTAACCAACCCCAGGTAATAATCTTGCTACAGCTGTTTGGACCAGCTGAAATTTCTCGATGCTCTTCAAAGGTAGCCCTATTCCATAGGAAGAATGGAACCATATAATTTGGCACCATATACTTTGCACTGTAATCCATATATACTGATAGTAAAGAGGTGAAGAGACCCAATTAAATGATTTGTTAAATGTGTATTCTGTTTTCTTAAAATATATGTATTCAGCCAAATGCTCTTAAGGAAACAGTGATAGAAAAAACTCTGTAAAATATTTAAGAACATCTCATACAAATTTATAATGGAGAGTCACTTAGGTTTTTTTCTACCACTAAAGGGTTAAAAACCACTTATTCCTGTGTGTTATGTTCCATCATGTTGTTTTAAAAAGCCAGAGTTACACACACTGCAGCATTATCCTAATGGCAGTATAATTAAGAGTATCATTGTGGTAATGACATTTTTCATTTGGAGGAAAGACCACAACAGAAAGGCATTCCTTCTTTGGCCAGTTTCACCTGCCTATCGATGATCCTTCACTTTCATTCCCCCCACCTGATATCATGAGACTAATGCTGGGTGTTTGACAAGGCCTCTGACTTAGTGCTCATCTAATTAAAGAGAAACGCATCCCAAATTCTAGTGAATTATTTTACTTCTTTAAAATACTGCCCATTCATCTTGCTTAAAGATTTACCTGGCTCACTGCGTTTGGTTAATGAAAGGGACAATGAGTCTCTTGTTAGCGCAGTCTACAGTCACTTGGTTCAGGGTCAGTAAACCCAGCGAGAGGCAAAGAGGACTAAATTTAGTCTCCCTCCCTTCCATCCCCTCTCCTTACTTAAAAAAGCTGAAGGGTTGACAAGTATCTGATTTTATCAGCCAGGCTAAAGCCAAAAAGAAAAGATGAAACCTGTTTCCATTTGCAAACTTTATTCAGCAATTATTGGCTTGTTTAAGCTAAATACTACATGGCAAACTTTACATGAAGTCAAGAAAAGAAGTAAAAGAGCCTGACAACTGCCTAGTATGAGGAGGGGGGGATTTCTTAATTTCAAGGGACATTTCTGCTCTGAAAACAAATTCATGGGACTTGTGGTTGGGGAAACACATGTCTTGCTTGTGAAAACACAAAACAAAAGTATAAACATGCAAGGTAACCAATACTGAAAGACAGATATGCAAAGACATAACCCTCCATATTAACTGTGGTTAAAAGTGCAGAACCCCATGAAAGTGGAAGAACTGAGGATGAAAAACTCTAATTTTTACCTGCATTAACAACTCTCTAGGAATCTCTAGGTCCTCCAGTATGGTTCTGTGGTTAATTTCCAGCAGATGTTGGCCACAGAATCATACCGGAGTACCTAAAGATTCCTAAAGAGGTGTTATCTCTAGGAATCTCTAGGTCCTCCAGCATGACTCTTACTACCTCATCAGATGGTGAAAATTGACCATCGTATGATGCTCCGTCTTCATTTGTGGCCTGGAGCCCACTGGCTCCCATGCCAAGACATAGATCTATTTCCTGTGGGACTCCGTGAAGTGAAGAAGGTGGCAACATGGGAGGTTTTCAGTGTTACATAGACAAAGCGGGGGAAGCCGGATGGTGGATGCTCCCCTCCCCCGTGAAATGGGGTGAGAGGCAAACCGGGAGATCTGGGGTGTGGAGCAATGGGTTTCCCCTGCCCCCATTGGACCCCATTGGATTCGCCACGATGTGATGATGTCCCTAGAGATTCCTAAAGAGAATATTTGAGTTATTTATTTTGTGTCAAAAGCATTGCATAAATAAGTAGAAAACTGATAAAAATAGAGGTAACACAAGCAGCTAAATAATTTTTGACCAAAAATAGGCAAAAACAACAGCATTGTCTGTAGCTGTCAACAATTCTTTCTCTGTACATAAGGCAGGGCATTGTGGGCAAGCATACAGATACTGAGTTGTTTGTTCTGCTTCACAGTCACACAAGGTGGAGGATTCTTCTAGGTAGTGCCATTTTAATAGGTTGTCTTTTGATCTGTATTTAGTTGTGTATTTTATTTCTAAATATATGACTTATTTTTTCATTCAAATAGAGACCACAAGGTTCCCTAAAATTAAAACAATTACAAAACTTTTTATTAAAAAAACCAATTAAAATGATACTCAATTTCATTTTTACATGATATTTAATATCACAAACATCAGGATGACGAGCAGAAGAAAAATTGAAAAGTAGAGCGTAGAGCCAAAACATTTTTTAAAAGGTCATAAGGACAGTTCTTTGTGCCCTGTGGTCCAAGTAGAGGAAGCGTCTTATCCTTCCTTGGTTACACCGTAGGCTATCCTGTACAGAAAGAGCTCAAATTACAGACAGATACATATAGGATAATATGGTATTTCAAACATCCTGGTCCCAAAAGTGATTAGAGCTTTATAGCCTTTAATTATATCCAGATACAAAAGAATAGCCAATAAAACTGATAAATAAGAAGTGTAAATTAGTGAACAAAGTATGAGTCAACCCCTGTTCGCGCCATACATGATCACCATATCTTGCACTTGCTAAAATGTCTGAGTCACACATCAGGAGAAGCCTCTTAATGTTGCAGAAAAGTATTAGAGGTCACTGTGGTCAAACTGGCATTCTTTAGAAAGGGGCACAGCTGGTACACCGGTCCAAGCTGGACAGAGACTCTCTTGGCCATAGAAGATATCTGATTCTCAATGAAGAGCAATGAGCCTAGAAGCATCCTCAAGCTGTGAACATAACTCTTCAGAGGGAAGTGCCGCAACACCCCAAAGAGGCTGTTCTGTCAGATCCTAGACAAACATTTCTATTGTCAGAGTAATTCGCAACGTAGCAGCAGTTGTATGTTGTCAATGGAGCGCAGAACGAAGAGACGTCAGAAATGATGTTAAAAAAATATATACAAAAGCTTTACTTTGCAAGACAAACAGAATTTGCAGACGAACACAGGCTTGGCTTTCACTCTAGGCAGACACCAACTCAGAACAGAGCAAGATCTCAACTGATACAATCAGTATGTACAAACACACTTGAGTCTGGATACTCCCCAAACCTTCCATGTGACCTTGATGTGTGGTTCCAGCCACACATCAAGGTCAACACAGCTTCTCAGTCATTAACTCTTTATAGACTATAGCATACTCTGGATGATGCAACCTGTATGCAACACATGCCAGACACAAATTTCATTTAAACACCACCAATACACAAATCCCACATTAACATCTATTGCCCAGAAGTTCCTTCACCTTGTCTGGACTAAGGTAGACAGATCTACTTCCACGGACTCTCTTCCCCTTGATCTTCATTTTGATGTTTGTTATACAATGATTATGAAAGTAAACTGAAACACTGGACAGGTTTTAATATTTGCATTCGCTCAACTGCTGAGTTTAAACATACTGTACTGAGAAAAGGGATCCTATGAAATCATTTGCTATTAATGCATTTTTAAAACTACATAACAAACTAAAGCTCTAAACAATAGATATAATACTAAAGCTCTAAACAATAGATATAATAATAGGGTTTGCTTCCAAAACCCTATCATCTGTCTGTCTGTCTGTCTGTCTGTCTGTCTGTCTGTCTGTCTATCTATCTATCTATCATCTAGACAGTATTAAATGTATACCCCATCTTTCCACCAAAGAAGTTTGAGATAAATAATAAAATATTAAAATGAGATTATGATTAATTATTAAAATACATCCTAGTAAAATACATCATATTTTAAAAGCCACATTTTGAAGGAAAACATGTCTATTTTGCTAACCCTTGAATGGCCTGAGGTTTTGCAAAGAGTTTAGCTTTGATCTGGTAGCTTTTATAAGGTAATATTTTAATTTTCTCTTGAGAAGTGCTTTACTTTGATCAAACCAGCACAGCTCCTTACCTTATCTGTCAGAAACATTCAGGAAATTTCATGGAAGTCGACGCTGATCAAATAAAGACAAGGTAGACAGATCAAATTTCAAAACAGGAAAGAGGAAGTTAGAGCCTTAAAATCAAATCTCCTGCTGCGAGTGGGAGAGTTAGCAGGTTACAGTAATTAGGGTTTTTCGCCTCAGAAACCCAACACAGCCTCTCCCAAAATGTGCAGGCTCAACCATGCTAACCTATGCCTTTGCAGTGACATGAATACCTCTATTTTGCTATCTGCTATCCTTCTCTATGCTGCTCAGTTTGAATATTAGGACTAGAGAGATACCTTTTTGTTGCTTTTGCTCCTACCAGCTAGAATGATTTTTCCCTCCCTGTAGATAAAGTTATAACCAGTCATAACAGAAATAATACAAAAATAATAGAAAAATGCATAATAATAATAATAATAATAATAATTGCACAGACAGACTACAAACAGAGGCACAACTATGTGGCCCAAATGATTCATTGGAACTTATGCCTCAAGTACCACCTTCCTGCAGTAAAGAACTGGTGGGATCACAAACCTGCAAAAGTATTGGAAAATGAGCATGCAAAGATACTGTGAGACTTCCGAATCCAGACTGACAAAGTTCTGGAACACAACACACCAGACATCACACTTGTGGAAGAGAAAAAGGTTTGGATCATTGATGTTGCCATCCCAGGTGACACTGACGAAAAACAACAGGAAAAACTCAGCCGCTATCAGGACCTCAAGATTAAACTTCAAAGACTCTGGCAGAAACCAGTGCAGGTGGTCCCGGTAGTGATGGGCACACTGGGTGCCGTGGCAAAAGATCTCAGCCGGCATTTGGAAACAATAGACATTGACAAAATCACAATTTGTCAACTGCAAAAGGCCACCCTACTGGGGTCTGCGGGCATCATCCGAAAATACATCACACGGACACTTGGGAAGTGTTCGACTTGTGATTTCGTGATACGAAATCCAGCATATCTAGCTTGTTTGCTGTGTCATACAGTAGTAATAATACTAATAATCAGAGGCGGTCCAACCATAAGGCGAAATAGGCATTTGCCTGTGGCGCCATCGTCCCGGGGGCACCATCGTCCTGGGAGGAGGGCACCACTCTCCACCTCCTTCTCTTTCGGGCCTTCCGGCCAGCGCAGACCCACCTTCGCACCACGCAAGCCCACCTTTGGGGCCTTCAGAGATTGTGAGGTCTGTAGGAACTTGGAAGCTAGGTATGTGGGGTTTATATATCTGCAGAAGGTCCAGGGTGGGAGAAAGAACTTTTCTTTGAAGCAGGTGTGAATGTTGTAATTAATCACCTTGATTAGCATTTAATGGCCCTGTGGCTTCAAGGCCTGGCTTCTTCTTGCCTGGGAGAATCTTTTTTTGGGAGGAGTTAGCTGTCCCTGATTGTTTATTGTCTGGATTTCTTCTGTTTTCAGAGTGTTGTTCTTTATTTATTGTCCTGATTTTAGAGGGTTTTTTTTTAATACTGAGGGCTATCTGGGTTATCTAAGTCCACACTGCCCTATATCCCTGTTCAATGTTTAGTGCTAAATTTGCAAATATAGTAATTCCTACATAACATTTCCATGTATTGAACTGCTTTTTCTATTGATTTGTTGTAAAACATGATGTTTTGGTGCTTAATTTTTAAAATCATAATGTAATTTGATGTTTTATAGGCTTTTCCTTTATACTTCCTTATTATCCAACATTTTCGCTTATCCAACGCTTTTATTTTTCAGTGATTGGTTTGGGGGGCGCCAAAATTCTGTTCGCCTACACTTGAAAAATACCTAGGGCCGGCTCTGCTAATAATAATAAGCCTGTTGCAGTCTTTCTATCAAGATCTTCAGTAACACTTAATTAACCCGGTTTTGCAAAGTATACCAGGGGTATCTGAAAGATTTTATATTGATTAACTTTTGACTGACCAATCTCCTGGAACCACAGCCAAAGTTGCTAGTTTTTGTACTCTGACAATAGCTTGTCGGCACAGGATGTTGTCACAGTCTTAAAACCTTTTCTCACTGCTATTCAATTGTGCAAATGCTGTGTGCTATTTTTTGACTGTTGCACTTGGCATTGTTTCCTGGCTCTGATTTTTGAAAGTTGTATTTTGATACCTCGACTTGCGTTTCATTTACCTTGCTGTCTGTTTGTTTTGATGCTGGTCACTGACCAAAATAAACTTGTTGTTGTTGTTCAATCCTCTATTTCTCTTCCTACCTCAAAGGCATTATCTCTTTGAAGATACTGCCAGGTCAAACTAGTTTTTTTAATAAAGTGTTTCATAATTTGCCCATTACATCCACACAGGCATGTCGGCAAAGAAAAGTGGCATCTGTTATAACAAATAAAAGGAACATCAGAAATCTCTGCATAGCTGCTGGAGAACCGGTCTCACAACTTATCTTAATTGCCAGTGTTTTGTGCCCTGGCAAAGTTGAAATTTAATAATAATAGTAATAATAATAATAGTAGTAATAATAATTTTATTTCTTACCTCCTCACTTCACGGCTTGAGGTGGGTTACAACATTGCTTTTTTTATCGTGTCAGAAGCAACTTGAGATTGAACATTCTGCAAGTTGTTTCTGGTGTGAGAGAATTGGCTGTCTACAGAGATGTTGCCCAGGAGACGCCCAAATGTGTTACCATCCTGCTGGGAGGCTTCTCTCATATTCTTGCAAGCTAGAGCTGACAGACGGGACCTCACTCCATCTTGCGGATTCAAGCCGGAAACCTTCAGGTGAGCAACCCAACTTTCAGGTCAGCAGTCCAGACTGCATAAGGGTTTAACCCATTGTGCCATCACGGCTCCTGTTTTTTTTTGTGCTAATTTTTGTGCTAAAACATAATCAAAACACATAATCATTTGAAAACACTCCATAGAATCACATATTAAAACGTATTTCCATAAAATCCATATTAAAATACACACAACAAAAGTTAGACATAGAGTGGGAGTCTTAAATTCATCACATTTAGCTCCAAAATCACTGATAGCTAGATTTTAGGTAACACACACTGCATCCAGATCTGTTTCTAATCATATTAAAATGTGAAATTACTATACTGAAAATATAACTTTATATGAAACCATACTTCATTGATGAAGGGATCGTAAACCTGGGGTATACCTTGGAGGTCATCATGTCCCTGCTTTTAAGTGCAAGATCTGAAATGTGTGGTGCAAATTATCTCATGCCTAAGATATCATCTGCTGAATTTCTGCTTAATTCCTTTTGGTGAATCAGAACCTATCACCTTCTGATGTGTCTGCTGCCCAACAGCCCTTTGGGTGTTTCTTCTAATGTTCAGCCAGAATCAGCTTTCCTGAAATTCACAGACATTGGTTTAGTCCTGCCGCCTGAAGCAACAGAGAACAAATCTATGCTAGCCTTTTCATAATAGCCCATCAGCAATTTGAATACCCTTATTCTATATTTCTCCTTTTATCTTTTCTTAAGTGTACCCACCTGTCATACCTATCCATTTCATTTCTTACTACCTCACCAACCTAGTCATTCTTTCGCGTACATTCTCTACTTTGTTGGCATACTTCCCAAAATGTGGTAGCCAGAACTCTGCGGATGTATAATCCATGGATATAAAGAACCAAATATATGCTCTTTAATTTGCCATATTTGTACATCCAATGAGTAATTTGTGTGAAAAACAATGCTCATATATGTAGCCCCCAGTGTATATCCGAAGTCCATCTGGAATATTCTGATTCTACAAAACTATACTCACCTGGAGAGAAGTGCTAATGAACTCAATGGGGCATTACTGTTTATAGTATTGCATTGCAAAATGTTTAAATCAGCTTTGAGTTTGAAAATTTGGATTGCAAAATTGCACCTTATGCCCTCTTTAGATAATCACAACAGTGCATGTTTCCTCCCCAGTTTTGTGCATTTCATTTTGTTGTTTCTGAGTCATGTATGTAATCTTGGAGAAACTACTGCAAAGTATTTTCAAAGCACAGACCTTGCATCACATCGCAGCAGTTAGAAAGGTCAGTAAGACAGCAGTAAAGAACTTCCAACTAAACCAATCCAAAACTGCTATCTGAGGCTCAAAATGTTCTGACATCAAAAGCTGTAGTTGTCCTCTGTGTAGAGTAAACATGCATGTGCACAAAGACGTCTTTCAGTAGAGGGCATCTTTGCTATTCAAATGCTCTCCTAATTATTAATTCAAAAATAACAGATTTGGGCAGTTTTAATTTTCAAGCATGATGTCATTTTTAGGGAATTGGTGGGTAAGCCATAACCCTTTCCAGAAACCTGCAATTACTTCTTGGAATAAAGACATCAATGTCATGGTTCAAGAAATAATGGGTAATAATATGCCTACCAGAAGGAAATGGCGTTATTAATTACCTCACTGTGAACACACCACTTATTGACAGCTTTGAGGGCCGTTCGTCCAATTAAGTAGACCGAGTAAAGCTTCAATTAGCCCATCTGTACAGTCTTATAGAGCAAAAACATGAGAACATTGTCTCCCAACAGGTGCAAGGGAAAATTTGAAGGAACACTATTGATTTGGATGGTGTTACTCCATCGAAGAACAAACCTCATAATTTGTACATGTATGTATGTGCGCACTATACACACACACACACACACACATACACACACACACATACAAGTGGGTGTATCGTATATATTTTGTAATACATAGGAACCTATTCTGGAAAAAAAATATAGTAGATTAATCCATTTTTCCAGTAATCTGAGCACATTATTGTCATGTTTTACAATTTCCTACTAAGTAACTATGGCCACACATAAAGCAGATGATGGTAATCTTTGTTGAGGGATGCCAAGCTAGCAGGGGAAATTCTATACAATCAGCTGGAATGTTTTCCTAAAAACTACATTTGAATCTGGGTTGTTGTGAGTTTTTCGGGCTGTATGGCCATGTTCCAGAAGCATTCTCTCCTGACGTTTGAATCTCTCCGAAGACAATTCTCTATCTGGATTATTGTCCACTAAAAGTTTGGGCCTATATCAAGGAGCTGATGCAAAGCTTGTTGCATATTATGATTAGTACAAGGTTATGTAGTCATTTGTGGAAAGCACTAGGAGTGCAAACAGGTCCACTGGATTAACCAACATATCACACAAGCACTTAGGTAATTGCTTTACAAAAAAAGAACAATGTTGTAATCCCACATAGTTGCACTATTAATTATTCCATTAGGTTGGAGTTAGGCTAAAGCAGTGCGTCCCCAGGTGTTTTGGCCTACAACTCCCAAAAATCCCAGCCAGTTTACCAGCTGTTAGGATTTCTGAGAGTTGAAGCCCAAAACATCTGGGGACCCACAGGTTGAGAACCACTGGGCTAAAGCATCATAAAGAAGAGAAGCCTAAATATATTAAAGGCACCCAATCTGATCTGATCTTTGAGGGTCAACTCTGGTTAGTACTTTAATTGGAGACCATCAAGAAATACCAGATAATATATGCAATATTTCTGGGGAAGGAACTAGCAAGACCATTTCAGAATATTCCTTGCTCAAGAAACTCCAATGACATTTATGGGGTCACCATTAGTCAAAATATGACTTGAAGTCACATTTATACAATACACTATAAAGAGATCTCTAGAGTTATAAAGTATGAATGTGAACTTCTTTTAGTGTCAGTTTTGTTGCATTTCTCTAAAACCATACTGTTCTTGGTTCACATCACGATGTTGTTTTTCTTCTTGCAAAATAATCTGTTCAAAGACACACACACACACACACACATCTACAGAGTGTTTGAAAAAGAATTCTCTAGTTTTAAGTATAATTACATTAAAACTGGGGAGTTCTTTTTCAAACAACCTATACATTTAGTTTTCCTCCTTTTCATTGACTAAATCATGTTTGCAAATGGGAGGATTTCAGAGGCTGGGTGTGCATCATCTTACAATGCATCCCAGGGCCCTTCCACACAGCCATATAACTAAGAATATCAAGGCAGACAATCCACAATATCTGCTTTGAACTGGGTTATCTGAGTCCACACTGCCATATAATACAGTTCAATGTGTATTTTATACAGCTGTGTGGAAGGGGCCTCCAATTGTATGATATGGTCACTTTTGTTGAGAATTGTAATGTCAATGAAATTATTTTCCAGCAATGGTTCATGCCCAGACAACAAATAGGGCAATAGGCATAGATTATCCAAAGCTACATTTTCTGGAGAAGTACTACATGTATTCTTTATACACTATGCATAACTGGCCAGCCTACTGACCATAATAAAAGAGACTACTCCGTAACAACTTGCAACCAAATCCAACATATCTATAAAGTGGATTATGAAGAAAAAAATGCTTGGCCTAAAGATATATCCCCAATCTAATGGGGGTATTGCCCCAGAATCAACTCTAACTTAGCAACGTAACTGGATAAGTCAACAGATTAACTTCTTCTCTTCTTCATTAACTCAGTCATTTCCGACTCTTTGTGACCTCATGGACCAGTCCACGCCAGAGTTCCTGGTTGGCTGTCGCTGCCCCCAGTTCCTTCATGGTCGAGCCAGTCACTTCAAGGATACAGCTTTCCTGTCTTCTCATGATGAGGCCAAAATACTTCATCTTTGCCTGTAATATCCTTCTCTCCAGTGAGCAGCCGGACATCATTTCCTGGAGGATGGACTGGTTGGATCTTCTTGCGGTCCAAGGCACTCTCAGGATTTTTCTCCAGCACCAAACTAGTCAGTGATTAATACTATCCTACCCTTGTCCAGATTCCAAAATATATGAGAAAATACTGGGGCTGAAAATTTGCCCAAGTATCACTTTTGCTTCCAGGGCCTTTTGTTTTGTTTGAACAGAGGCAGAGCATTATTAACATGTCCCGAGCCTTGAAAATCCTGTGGCAAATCAAACCTCATTGGGATAAAGAAAGTGCAACAGCATTTGCAAACACAGTGAACAGCATCAAAACAATACAAAGGGCTTTTGGCATGTGCTACCGGGAGCAAACTTTTTTACATTCACCTGCAACCCAAAGCTTGATCACACTCCGAAATTCAATATTTATTGCCACATGGAATATGAGAAACGTTTCACTCCAGCAGAAAGTGACGTTATTGCCAAATGGCAGGTGATCATAGGGGCTCCATTTCAGCTCAGCACTGCAAACCTACAGGCTTTCAGCCTTGTAATATCCAAGGTTTTAGACCGCATGATTGAATCTAATTTTACATAAATACATCAAGTAAATCATTTTTCAAATAGCTTGCGCAAACATAGCGTAATAGCAATAAGTGACAAATACTCTTCCTAATAATGCGGGGTTTAGTCAAAATGTAACTAATGAAAAATTGTCTTGGTGGGAAAGGGTCACTTAAGCATTTCATATAAATAGCTATAATTAGGCTGAGGATCAAATTAAACAAGATATAGTTCACACTATCTCAAATTGCATTCTAATAGCTGGTGTGAAGTATATAATCTGGATTTGAATCTAGAAAACTGAAAATAAGCTTTTAATTCTTTGATTTCCTATCTGGATTGGGACCTTCTAATTTTTTTTGGTAGGTTGTTTTATTGGGAACAAAGATATAGAATGTTTGCAAATTGTTGCATACTGAGATTATTTTATTCTCCTGTGATATTTTGAAAATAAAAAAAATACCTTTTATTATCTTTTCCCTATTTTCAGTGTAGGCTTGTGTGTGTATGTGTGTGTGTATGTAAAACTCAACATTGTAAATGCAGTCATCATTACACAGTATGATATATGTAAAATGCAATACTTTTTGTACGGACAGAATGATGGAAAACCTAAAATGGATAGATGAGAGAAAGAAGCAAAAATAGATGATAAAGGAAAAGGAAAGATAAAATATAAAGAGAAAGAAAGATAACCTCAATAGAAAGGAAGGAAACAAGAAGAAAAGGAGTTAGAATTTAAGGAGAAATTAAGGAAGAAAGAAAAGGCAAATTACCTTGAAGAAACTGCCGAGAAGTCATTTTTATATTCACTTTTTAAAATCTCTTTCTTTCTTTCTTTCTTTCTTTCTTTCTTTCTTTCTTTCTTTCTTTCTTTCTTTCTTTCTTTCTTTCTTTCTTTCTTTTTTTACATTTCCTTCCTTTCTTCTCTTAACCTTTTCTCTCCTTTTCTTTTTTGCCCAATTTGGGATTTTGCTTTTTACTATTCTGTTAAAACTAATAAAGATTATTTTTTTAAAAAAAAGAAAACATGCAAATGTGAGTAGATCAATAGGTACCGTTTTGGCAGGAAGGTAACGGTTGCTCCATGCAGTCATGCTGGCCACATGACTTTGGAGTTGTCTATGGACAACGCCAACTCTTTGGTTTAGAAATGGAGATGAGAACCACCCCCAGAGATGGACACAACTATACTTAATGTCAAGGGAAAATTTTTATCTTTACCTATATCAATTTAAAATTAAATCACTATTTTTCATGTCTATTATTCCACAGTTTTTACTCTCATCATGAAAATAGGTTTCTCCCTCCCCCAACCTCCCACCCCCCGCCCTCAAATAGTGACTGTAATCTAGTTTGGTTTAGTTTAGTTAATTGCAGAAGTTCCAACATAAGGCCTCCACTAGCTTACTAATTTTTTTATCAAGGATTACACTTGCAGTATTTTACATAGCAAGTGTAAATTTTTAACATCGCTTTTCTAGACAGGCTAGTTTATCCTTTCCCTTCTTGCACATTTGTGATTGCACCACAAGAATGTTGCAGAGCTTCACATTCCAGGTGCCAATCTACATTTCTATATATGGAAGGTGACTCCTGGGAATGTCATGCTAACAAGCAAGTTTCAACCATTGCAATAAACAATACGAGTGGAAAGGTCCAACTTTTCCTTCCTGTATGTATCACCGTAGATATGATGCCTCAGAGAAAAATATACTACATGCCAGATCAAGCACAGCTTTGGTACATGAATAGGGCTTCTCAAATTATATATCACAAGCTCTTTACCTTACTGCCAAGCATACTGACACCTTGACAGGAGATTTTCAACACTGACATATGTTGTCTTAATCCCAGCACAATACACACAGACAGCCAGGCAGCTATGAGCAACTACATCATTGATGAAAGATCATACAACGCAAGACTGAGGTTAGGCACTATTGTTGGTATAAGCTATATCCACCTATAGGCTCAATGTATGGCATGAAATATAGTGCCAGTTATAAACACTGATTCTTGGAAAGATGTGAGGAATGTATATATAACTCATGAAAAGTACATTGTTGTGGTATTTGGAGGCACTATCTGCATCCACATTTAGGTTAAACCTGGCATGTAAATGAATGAACCTTTAGGCATCATTCTTCAACACCAAATTTTTGTATAGGCAAGTTAAATATCGCTTAAGTATATGGTACTTGTGCCAATCCCGGAAGGTAGATGCACAGCTAGGCAAAGGAAGAACTTCAGAATATGAACCAAGATGTCTTATGACTCTGGCTTGTTTGGAGAGACACTAAGCAAACTGCTGAGCTCAGAAGTCATAATTAACAACCCATGGATGGAAAGTGTATCACTTATTTAATCAATGTTTCACACAGTAGAGGCAATAAGTTAATATGTACCAGTGTACTTCTTTGTTCCTAATAAAACAGAGTTCTGCTCTAGCATGCCATCAAAGCCAAGCTTTACTCCTCTGTCTATACCAGGAATAGTCAACTGGTTGAGGAGCAAGTGCCAATGTTTACTCTCCCCATCTCAGGGCTGCATATCAGAAGCACACTGAAAATGATGCAATGCAAAACGCCTGTGTCAGTTGGCTTGTGGGGTGAGGGAGGGAATCAGGTAAACAATACATTTGCAGGCAATTTTTTTGGGTGGAAGAATTTGCCAAAAAATGCCCAAGATGGGGAATCTGGGGGCTTTGAGATATGTATTTGGAGGTTTCAGGATCCCAAAAGGGAGCTTTGAGGACTGTTTGTGACCCACTGACTATATGTCCCCAACCTTGGCTTTATGTAGTAACCACACCTGTTGTGGAACTCCCTTAAATCAAAAATCCTCCACGTTTACCTTCAAAACTCCAGATAAAAAAAATCTATTTTTACACGCTGTCAGAGCAATAAGCAAGAGTTTGAGTTCTCTGCTGATTGTATTATTTTACATTGTATTTTATCAAATATGTGGCCTGAATTCTATTACAGGACTAAGTTAAAAGAAACCCATTAAATCAATGGAGTTTACCTGTCTGTTGACTTACTTTTCAACAAATGAGTCAGTCGATCTACTAGCCACTAGGATTGAAGCCACTGTAATCTATGGTTTTGATATTGACCATTTAAGACATGCATAATTTTGTGATTTTAGAGTGTTTTTATGCAAGACTGTTAAATAGCCTCTAATAAATAAGAGCTTGGTATCCAAACTGTTGCTGCTGCTGCTGCTTTATTTCAAGTCAAGGCAACTTTATTTATATCCCATCCCATCACCCCTTGGGGACTCGGAGTGACTTAAAACATAGATGGCAGCCATTCGATGCCACATGAATACACAATAAAAATACAAATACATAATAAATTAAATACAAACGATTGATACAAACAATTTATCATAACTAAACATAATAACAAATAAATAAAACACAATTTGCAGCAACATTGAAAGTAAGATTAAATCCAGATCAATAGATTAAAACCAAATCCATCTTTAAAACCCTGTCAATAAACCATTCATTGTGTGGATGCCAGATATTGAAACAGCTGGTATACTGGCTGGGATTTATGGGAGTTGTAGGACAAACACCTGGGGACCCACAGGTTGAGAACCACATTAGGGCTTTAAAGGTAACAACCAGCACTTTAAATTTCGCTCAGCAGCAAACTGGGAGCCAGTTGAGCTGCCGTAACATGGGAATTGATCACTCCCTGTATGGTGATCAGTTAGTAACCTGGCCACAGATCTCTGGACCAGCTGAAGCTTCTGAGATGTAACTAAGGCATGGAATGAATGTATGCAGTGCTTTCCACACCACATTCATTTTAAACCGCATTAGCTGATCTGAATGTTTGAATACAACAAATTAAAACAGAGGAAGTCATTCAATGGAATCTATCATGCATGGAGAGCTTTCCTTTCTCTACTGCATTTTGAAATCTTCCCAGGCACTAATTTTGAACTTGGCTATAGTTAGGCAATTCTGGCTGTTAGCCATATCATTATTTAATTGATGACTACATCAAAAACATGCTTTAGCTAAACGAGAACAACATATTCCTTCCAGCGTCTTGTAATGAAACAAGGCTTTCCGCAATCCAGACTTTCATTTTGCTCATGCTCATGGCAAAATTACCCCTGGGCAAGGCTTGTTATTGGTCATTTACAGTGGGTACAGCATGGTAGTTTAGATTCAGCATCAAAGAGTTTGTGTAGGAAGGATGGTTCTTCAAATGGTAATGCAAGTGAAAGCAAACCAGGAAGGTGGGATTTGGCTGAGGAAAAGGAAATACATTTATTTTGTTACCCATCTCTACTCAAAGCTTGAGGTGGGGTACAACACAGTTAAAACACCCAAATAAAGCAAAATACCATTAAAATACATAGTGCATTGGGCCGGGCTGTGGTGCAGCTGGTTAGAAGCTGACCGTGAGGTCATTGATTCAAAGCCCGGATCGGGGTTAAAGCTCCCGATCATTAATAGTCTAGCTTGCTGCCGACCTAAGCAGCTTGAAAACAGATGTGTCTGTAAGTAGAGAATTCTAGGTACCGCTTAATGTGGGAAGGCTAATTTAACTTAATTTATGACACCATAAAACTGCCGGCAGCATGCAAAGAACATGAGGAAGTACCATAAAAAAGGACTCAGTGTTACAGTAGATGATAAAGCAGCAGCTCCCCCTGTGGCCGGAATCGAGCATACCCTCATGAAGCCAGAAGCTGGAAAAAATGTTAAATAGCCTCTATGTCTGTCTGTGTGATGCCTCATGGGCCTTGTAGTCCTGTTCCTAGTACTATCATGGCAGATGAAGATGAAAATATGGGGTTTTCGCCGGTTCAACAAGAGCCGGAGTCCCTTCACCTGCCGGATGTTGATGTTTGCCCTCAAGAATTCAGTAAAACAGGCCTTGGGCATTACTCCCCTCCGTTTCCCAGGAAGGAATCTTACTCTAGAGACAGAGGAGTCAGAGAAGCAAATCGGAGGAGTTTACGGATCGCTGCCAAACAACAGGCTGATTAGGCCTGCTTCCCTTGGGAAATTCTAAGGAGTCATGCATCTGGACAGAGTTGGGTTTCGCTTCTCGTTCTCTAGGGAAAGAGATTGTTGGCGGGAAAACGAGACCCAATATAGGTGTTTGGCGCGGGAGATTCTTTGCGGAGTCAACAGATCAGCTTCAGGAGTGAGATCGTGTGTGGACTTAGTAACCCCAGTTCCTTGCCTCCCAGATCACGTATTCAAGTTTATGCATCGCCTTGCTTTCGACCACGAACCTTGTTCCAGGATCCATGGATTACCTTGTTTCTAGTCACGGACCTAGTCAAAGAACCAAGTTTATTTCCAGCCTTGTTCCAGCCTTGTTGTCAAGCTACCTAGGACTCTAAGACTCTGACATTTCCCCACACTATTGCTTGGCAGAAGTGTGTGTTTCGGTCAAGTGGATTAAAACTTTGAACTCTAATATCATTTATTGGACAATACATTTTTGGACTATATTTGACCTCATTTGAAAGGTTTGCTTCTGAACTATATTCTTCACTTGTTTTTATTGCCTTTATATATTTCCTTAATAAAGATATTAGATAGAGACTGGCCTCCGTGTATGGTTCTTGGTGCCCAGCTGACAGAGGTCTGACAGTCTGTATATATGTGGTATGTCTGATAATGGCATTGAATGTTTGTCATGTAGATGTGCATTGTAATCCGCCCTGAGTCCCCTTTGGGGTGAAAAGGGTGGAATATAAAAACTGTAAGTAAATAACTACAAAGATTAAAACATAATACTAATAGAATATACATTTAAAATTCATAGTTTAAAATTGACTGGCACTAGCACGACTCTCAGACTGTCATTACTATTGCCAACCTTCTGCCCTGTTGGGCACATTGGTTCCTGTTGCTGTCGCCACTGCCCAAACCACTGCTCTTTCCTACCACTTGTGAGGTAGACCCACGGCTGAGTGGATCCACATAATGCTAGTACTGTTTTTCCAGAAGTCTTTTCTGAAATGGCACATGCTCAATCCTGCATGTGCAAGTGGATCTCAAAACAAATCTCGCATGCATACAGATGAGGAGTGAATGGAGCAGAGTCCCACCTCCTGGGAAGAGGTGATGGACTCTCTCACCTGGCAATGAATATGGCCTTGCTCATTTAGAGCTGCACAGTTGGATATCGCTTCAAACACCATGCTGTTTGCAATTCACAGCCTTGTTGGGAAAGGAAGGGCCATTGCAATTGCTCCCACACCCACGAGTGGGGTTCTGGATGTCTATAGGATTACTGTAATATTAACAATATCACTGCTCATCTATCATCCTGTCAAGTGGCAAGGAGAAACCTACTATATATCAGGAGCAGATGCATAGAGAAATCAATGGAAATATGTCATCTGCATCCACTCTTACTTCTGCCACTCATTTCCATCTCTGAGCAGACCAGAAAGCAGTGAATTCCATGATTCCTTTAGCTTTAATTGAGAAGTTTATCATTTTCAGAGATTGTGGAATTACTTTTGATCAGTTCCTAGAATGTCTAGGAGTCATGACACATTGGTCAATTATGATTATGTGACTTATAGTTCAAGCTCTGATCTAGTTTTCTTGTTTTAATTGACAACTTGTTTTGAAAAGTACTTAGTGATTTGCTAATGTATAGGTCTTGCTAGTTTTCCAAGGCACCTCATTAACTATTTTAATTATACAGTTGGGATAGCTAAGGCATTTTTACCAACAACTCTCCAGAAACGTACATAAGAGTTGACAATGAGGTCCAATAAATAAGATGCAGTGTAGGTAAAGGTAAAGGTTTTCCCCTGACGTTAAGTCCAGTCATGTCTGACTCTGGGGGTTGGTGCTCATCTCCATTTCTAAGCCAAAGAACCGACATTGTCCGTAGACACCTCCAAGGTCATGTGGCCGGCATGACTGCATGGAGCGCCGTTACCTTCCCGCCGGAGCGGTACCTATTGATCTACTCACATTGGCATGTTTTCGTACTGCTAGGTTGGCAGGAGCTGGGGCTAACCGCGGGCACTCATTCCGCTCCTGGGATTTGAACCTGGCACCTTTTGGTCCGCAAGTTCAGCAGCTCAGCGCTTTAACGCACTGTGCCACCAGGGGCCCCTAAAATGCAGTGTAGTTCTGTTAAAGGAAGTATACTTAGAAGATCACACATTTTCAGCAGACTTGTCAATTCTCTTATGTGATTGTTGCAAAACTGTACTATTTCACAGCAAGGGAACAGGCCTTGTTCCACAGACTCTCATTAAACTGTTTCCATCTCTTTTCTGCCCCGCAAAACATATGCTGTAGAATACATAATTAGAGATTGACAAGTTAGAGAAACAATTTTATGACTTTTCAAGCTATTAATAGTATTTATTTATCATGTCAGAAGTGAACCGAGGATACAGTTGTAATGTATTTAAAAACACAAAGTTAAAAAAAACTTGGCATTATATTAAATGTTATTTGACCAGTAGCTGGCCACTTGGAGTGTATCTGGTGTATAAGGAGGTCCTCCATGGTGCATGTAGCAGGGCTCCGAATGCATTGTAATAGGTGGTCTGTGGTTTGCTCTTCTCCATACTCGCATGTCGTTGACTCCACTTTATGGTCCCATTTCTTAAAGTTGGCTCTGCATCTCTTGATGCCAAAGCGCAGTCTGCTCAGTATCTTCCAAGTCGTCCAATCTTCTATGTGCCCAGGAGGGAGTCTCTCATTCGGTATCAGCCATGGCTTGAGGTTCCGGGTTTTAGCCTGTCACTTTTGGACACTTGCTTGCTAAGGTGTTCCTGGGAATATCTCTGTAGATCGTAGAAAACTATTTCTTCATTTAAGGTGTTGGCGTGCTGGCTGATATCTGAACAGGGGGTGGGCCAGAGGTGTCACTGCCTTGGTCCTTTCATTACAGGTTGCTACTTCCCGGTGATGCAATAGTGGCTAAACAGTATAATTTCTCCAGTGATGTGGGGCATGGGCATCCTGTGATAATGCAGCATGTCTCATTAAGATCCACACCCACTGTTTTAACGTGGTGCAATGTATTCCACACTGGGCATGCGTATTCATATGTGTAGCTGAATATGCAAGCTATTAATAGTGATTGTGGGTAGAACTCCAACTGAGTATTTCAGGCAGAGGTTCATTAGTGTCCCACATTAATTTTGATTTTCTGGCAGTTTTAGAAACTTTCACCTGCTTTTTCTTCCCAGGGAAAGCAGTAGAGCAGTCTCATACTACTTTCACAATTTTATGATCGCAACCTAATATGGCAACGGAATACTTTAATTTTACCTTTTTATCTAGTTTCGTTTCCATGTTTTCATGGATTATCCAGAATCAGTGATATTTTGAAGAATGGTTAAAATCTTAAATTTTAAAATGCATTATTATTTTGAAAATAATATGGATGCTGCTCTTGTTGTAATGTTTTCATCAACTGTGTTATATTACAGGAAAGGTAAAGGTTTTCCCCTGACATTAAGTCTAGTTGTGTCTGACTCTGGGGGTTGCTGCACAATTCCATTTCCAAGCTGAAGAGCCGGCATTGTCTGTAGACCTCTCCATGGTCATGTGACCGGCATGACTGCATGGAGCGTCGTTACCTTCCTGCATGAGTGGCACATATTGATCTACTCACATTTTGCATGTTTTCGAACTGCTAGGTTGGCAGAAGCTAGGGCTAACATCAGGAGCTCATCCCACACCCTGGATTCAAACCGCCGACCTTTTGGTCAGCAAGTTCAGCAGCTCAGCGGTTTAACCTGCTGCGCCATCAGGGGAACACATACCACTAAAGCATTAGCAGGCTTTTATTTAACTCTCATACATGAATTACATTTTTGTTAGTTATCATTCAGTTACTCTGCCATGAACTATAATTACAATGGTATTAATATTGCAATCATAACATTTAAAAAAAACATATTAATACTCATTAATGTCTATTCTAGACAGAATTTTTTATATAGATTCTAGCAAGTCAGAATGACCTAGCATTCCCATCTCATTGTGGATCTCTTCCATGCTCCATCCAGCATTCAATAAAAATATCAAGTGAGAGCAAGGAAACTCATGAGGCTGCTTCACGTGGGAGTTATTTTCAAATGTAAGAGGAAGGCCCAAAAGATCACTCTGCTGCTTTCTTAGTCTTGCTACATGAACGGCAAAGCTTTGCTAAGAATATTAGATGAACACCTAAATCAATTCACAGTATAAAAACCACTGCAGTGCAGTTACCTTTTCAACAAGTGCTTTTCACACTCCTGTGGTAATGCCCCATGTTAAGCCATCAATCCATCTCCAATGTGGGAATTTTTTATTGTAATCTATACATAGTAACCCCTGTGGTTCCCAACTGCAGATGTGATTACCATAAAAAGCAGATGTAGAAAGCTATGTTATACCAGGTCAGATTATCGGTCCATGAATTTAGCCCAGCATTAACTACTCCAGATGGCTGCAGCTCTCCAGGATCTTAGGCAGAATTTTTCCTGACATTTTAAAAAAATAATAACGAAAGTAGAGGTGCCAAGGACCGTGTGTCTGCATCTAAAGCAGGCACTTTACTACAGAGCAATAACCCTAGTCCTTGAAGAGGAAAGTGTGGGGGGGGGGGGGGCAATTAAATCTTACGTTTTTTAATGAAAGTATCTACAGTTGACAGTTCAGTTTAATATCATGCCATTTTACCCTTTGTCTGTGTAATGTAATTTGTCTAAGAGTCAGAGATATGTGGTTTTTGCCAGATTCACTTTTTGCTCATTTTGTATTCCCTGTAAATACATTTCATCCTTCTATTGGGTCAACTTGAAACTTTTATTTTAAAATTCTGGATGGAAATGATCATATTTGTCCAAATACATATGACTATAAATTAGACCATTCAAAACTATTAACCATCAAACAATTTTTCCCTAAGGTATGTATATTTTCAAACCTTCTTGGTAGCTCCTAAAGGTTCTGAAACTTCCTTTCCAGACACCCCAGAATAGCCATCCTTGATTTCTTTTTATTGGCAAATAAAGATTTATTTTAAAATTCCAATAGGATTTATGAAATCAACATTTTAAAGAAGGACTTCAGTGGGTGGGTGTTGCATGTATTTTTATTGAACTGTTTTAAGTTGCTTTTAAAACTCTTTTTAGTTGTAGGGCTTTTAATTGTTTTACTATTGATAAAATAATATTATTTTAATATTACAGTGGAGTCTCACTTATCCAAGCCTCGCTTATCCAAGTTTCTGGATTATCCAAGCCATTTTTGCAGTCAATGTTTTCAATATATCGTGATATTTTGGTGCTAAATTCGTAAATACAGTAATTACAATATAACATTACTGCATATTGAACTACTTTTTCTGTCAAATTTGTTGTAAAACATGATGTTTTGGTGCTTAATTTGTAAAATCATAACCTAATTTGATGTTTAATAGGCTTTTCCTTAATGCCTCCTTATTATCCAACATATTCGCTTATCCAAGCTTCTGCCGGTCCGTTTAGCTTGGATAAGTGAGACTCAACTGTATAATGCAATACAATATAATGCTGATAATAATATAATATAATAATTATATATTATATACAGTAGAGTCTCACGTATCCAAGCTAAATGGGCCGGCAGAAGCTTGGATAAGCAAATATCTTGGATAATAAGGAGGGATTAAGGAAAAACCTATTAAATAAATAAATAAATAAATAAATAATAATAATAATAATAATAATAATAACTTTATTTTTATACCCCGCCCCATCTCCCCCAAGGGACTAGGGGCTGCTTACATGGGGCCTTGCCCGATACAACAATCAAATATCAATCACAAAGCCATAACACAATTAACCCAATAAAAACATCAACATCAGTAAAAACAATCATTAAAATGAACATGAATCATACAATATTAAACATCTAATTAGGTTATGATTTTACAAATTAAGCACCAAAACATCATGTTTTGCAACAAATTTGACAGAAAAAGCAGTTCAATACGCAGTAATGTTGTTGTAATTACTGTATTTACAAATTTAGCACCAAAATATCATGATATATTGAAAACATTGACTACAAAAATGGCTTGGATAATCCAGAAACTTGGATAAGCAAGGCTTGGATAAGTGAGACTCTACTGTATTACATGTAATATTACTAATATTGAAGTATAGTGGTATAGTACAATATAGTACTATATAATACTAAGATTGTGCTGTGCTAATAATATAATATATTGTATATACATATAATATGGATAATATTATAATGTAATACAATATAATAATCATACAATATAATAATATGATAATTATATATGTTACATGTAATAGTACTAATAATATTGCAGTATAGTGGTATAGTACAAGATACAGTAGTCTCGCTTATCCAACATAAACGGGCCGGCAGAACGTTGGATAAGTGAATATGTTGGATAATATGGAGAGATTAAGGACAAACCTATTAAACATTAAATTTTGAAAATTATGATTTTACAAATTAAGCACCAAAACATCATGTTACACAACAAATTTGACAGAAAATTAGTTCAATTATTAGTAATGCTATGTAGTAATTACTTATGAATTTAGCACCAAAATATCATGATATATTGAAAACATTGACTACAAAATGCATTGGATAATCCAGAAACTTGGATAAGCGAGGCTTGGATAAGTGAGACTCTACTGTAATAATATATAATACTAAGATTGTGCTGTGGTAATAGTTTAATGTATTGTATGTACATATAACTTGTAAGCCTCTCTGAGTCCCCTTCAGGGTAAGAAGGGCGGGATATAAATGTCATAAATAAATAAATAATAATATTATCAAAATGTTGACTTTTGAACACTCTTAGCTAAATTGCACTTGTTTTCAATTGTAACCTGCTTTGACTCCCAGTTGTGGGGGAAAGTGAGGCATAAGTCATTAATACTAATATGTATAGCACATTTTAAGTTGATATATACCATATATATATGGTAAAGGTTTTCCCCTGATGTTAAGTCCAGTCATGTCTGACTCTGGGGTGTGGTGCTCATCTCCACTTCTAAGCCGAAGAGCCGGCGTTGTCCGTAGACACCTCCAAGGTCATGTGGCCGGCATGACTGCATGGAGCGCCGTTACCTTCCCGCCAGAGCGGTACCTATTGATCTACTCACATTGGCATGTTTTCGAACTGCTAGGTTGGCAGGAGCTGGAGCTAACAGCGGCCGCTCCCGCCGCTCCCGGGGATTGAACCTGGGACCTTTCGGTCTCCAGCTCAGTGCTTTAATGCACTTTGCCACCGGGGCTCCTATACACACACACACACACACACACACACACACACACACACACAATCCATTTACATAAATGTGCATCAGCACTCATTTTTACGCTTGGAGATTTTAAAGAAGCACATTTGTATTGACAAAATTCGAATTCTTTTTTACTCAGAGATATTTTAATTGCATTGAGAGGTGCTACTGTGTTGCTTTAAACTATTTTCTGCATCCCATATCCATTGTGCATGGATTCATAGGTCCACACTACCTATCTAATACTGACACAGCATATTACTTTTTTTCTATATCAATCAATACTACCTTCTGAAAATGTAACCATATTTCATCGCAAAATAGTCACACACCCCTTTCTAGGGTTCTGGTTTCTGTATTTTGCAATTCATCATGGAATAATATAATAATAATAATGGAAAATAGAACAACCTGGCACGAGTGTGGCCAGGTGAAGACACAAGAACTAGAAAGCCTCCCTCAGCTGCCAGCAGCCTCCAAAGTTTTCACCAAATAATAATTGTGACCCCCTTTTATGAAGGGAAAAAAGGCGGAACACGACTATTTTGTGGTGAAATAAGGGTATTTATAAGTTGGTTTTCTACTGGCACAAGTGCTAATAGAGTATACCTTTCTTTCTTTGGATACTCATTAACCATGGCCCACTCTTCTGAAGGGTGTTCCTGCACTTACCATGGAAAAAGGAAACTGTGTATAATAGGAGTCAAATGAAACAAGCCATTTCCACCAACGTTACCATATGGTCTCCCTAAGGAACCTAGAAATTCCTAAAGAGCCAGTCTGGAATCAAACTCCAGTGGATACTCTATTCGTCTTTTGGATATCACATGGTGTTCAGACCTGGAAAGGAGTTATCACTATTGCTATGTTCATTTTCTTTACCACTTGTTTCATTGTAATTTCGATGTTACTGCTGTTGAGCTAATAAAACCATGGTCAGCTTAGCTGGACAATGAGCATTTCCTATTGCTTAACCTCCATATCACTACTTCAAGTGGAATTGTTGGATAGTGAAAACCATGTTTCATATTAAACCTTGTGAACTGGTTGTTCTCTAAGCATTATTGAACTCCAGTTCCCATCAGTTCTAGCTAATTATAAGGTATGTTGGGAAAAGAGGTTCAACAATATCCGGAGAAACAAAAATTCCATAAACCTCCATTAGATTTAATTTTGAAATTTAAAATTGCAAGAATTTGTGTGTCATAATCCAATGGCTGTTGCCATGCTACAAATCCCCTTTAATTGAATAACTTTCCTGAAAGGCTTCATTGATAAAATGGTTTAATAAGTCATTTAACTAGCTAAGATTTTGCTCTTTAAGCCAGCTGTAACTTGCCCTGAGCATTGTATGAATTCGTCAGCAGAACAGATGCCTTTATTAATATGGGTGAAAGTGATATTCAGTAGTTTTATCAATTGTGAAAACATGTTATAACACAGTCAGGGTTGTACTCATCTTTATGAAAATCATCCTTCTGTTTACCAGATTGAGAAAGCAATACTGCTATATTGAATATTTTCAAACTATTGCTCTGAAACCTATATTTACATGAAACTCCCAAGGGTTTTTAACACTTCCTAAACCAGAATGTATTCAGGTAATAACTTTGGTTAGGACTTTTATAAAAAGTGAATTATAAGGCCACCAAGAGGTGAGTTTTTGAGTCCAAAGGTTGAGATATAACTCTTTCTTTCAGTCTAGCGATGTACTGTTAAATTTTAACAGAGGCCCAAGGTAAAACTAAATATTACAAGGAATAATAAGCTTCCACTAAAATGATGGTCCACTTGTCAATTTATCTTCTATATTATGGA
Organism: Anolis carolinensis; assembly: GCF_035594765.1. Taxonomy (NCBI): domain Eukaryota; kingdom Metazoa; phylum Chordata; class Lepidosauria; order Squamata; family Anolidae; genus Anolis; species Anolis carolinensis. The sequence goes on along the minus strand of NC_085843.1, from coordinate 158,595,947 downwards.
TAGTGAAACTTATAATATAGTCCTGAAGAAGTTTTCAAAACAATGTGTCTGTGCCTTCCCGTCAATTCATGCTAGTAACCCTCCATTATTTGCCGAGGGCTCCGTTGGCAGGGTATCCTACATAGCAGTCTTACCTACTGGCCAAACATGTGGTGTGTGTAAGATAGTTGTCCACAGATGGTCAATCGGCACCCATCTTCTGCACAAAATACTTCTTATTACATAAACCAATATAAAAAACAAAAGGTCCTTTCACATGATGCCAAATGAGAGGCTATGATCGAACGGTGGCAGTACAGCCTATTCCTCCAACCCACAGTACTGCTAAGGTGAAGGGTTGTTCACTGTTTTTTGTTCCATATTTTGGGCATACAAGAGAGATATGGAGGATGGATGAGTAGAAAATGAAAAAGAAGCATGTGTAACACTAGATCCATTCACACTGAGTCATTATAGTGCAATATTTCACCTTTCAACTTCCATGATCGCATTCTAGAGAATCGCGGGGTTTGTAGTTTGGGGAAGATATAGAGCTTTTCTAGCTGTAAATTCAAAATATCCTTTTCAGGATTCCAAGGGATGTTACCATAGTGGTTAAATTAGACTAGCCCCCACCCTGGCCACATTCTGTAAACGTCTAAAAACCTGGCTATTTAAATGTGCATATGATTAAATTGGCATAAATTGACGACTGTCCCTTACCTCCACCTAGACCCAGTTACTGCTTTTCCTCCAGTCCATTCAGTAGAGGGTTATAAGATATTGTACACGGACATTTGACTTGCCCCCAGTGGAATATGTTCACTGCGCCTGACTAGTAGCTATTGCTTGAGTATGTTTTAATGTATTATATGTTTTATGATTTTATGTTTCTATGTTTTCAATGTATTAATGTGATTGTATTTTATTGTGTATTGCTGGGCTTGGTCCCCATGTGAGCCGCCCTGAGTCCCTTCGGGGAGATGGGGCGGGATGTAATAATAAAGTTGTTGTTGTGGTGGTTGTATTATTATTATTATTATTATTATTATTATTATTATTATTATTATTATTATTATTATTATTGTGGAATATACCACTATAATTTTGTAATATGAACAGACCCACCATGGATTTTCTGCAGAACAACTATTCTCAGTCAATTTAGAAAGAGAAAAAAAAAAGAGTAGTACCAGAACATATTCTGGTTTAATAATAGCATTTCATTTTAAAGGAGTGGAAGCAGCCATAGTGTGTGTTAATTTGTCAGCTATTTGTCACAGTGGTGTAAACTCTCTCTATATGTATATTTCTCAATATAAATTAGTCACCATAAACATGGAACTATTATAAACCACAGGGAAACATACAATCAAGTATTGGTAAGAATTGCATTTAGTTCCTTCTTATACAAGAATTTCCAAATTTTTATTTTTTTCACATTAGACAATATGTAATTTTTTTAAAAAAAGATGTGGGAACATGAAATTAATAGCTTTACTCATGTACGCAAAAACAAATTTAAATGCCAAACTTGGAAAAGTCTCATGCTGAATCCCTGGAAGTTCAATCATGATAGTGATTCTATATTAGAGTTGCAACCATTTTTTCCCTAAAAGGATCCTCATCTTTAACATCAGGTGGCTGCAATACTGTTTTCACCCTGAGAATAGCTTTACCATTGAATTTTCCTAGTGCAGATGGCTCAGAATCTTATTTGGTTCGTTTTTGGCAAGAATTTATGAATCTCCCCATTAACAGAATGGAAAAAAATATGCTTGAAAATTTCAAAAGTGAAAGAAAAAATTAATAGACTAATCTGTTTAGGGAGTGAAGGGGCTAATTGTTCTTCAACCCAACTACATCAAGTTTTCTATTACTATCATCATCATCATCATCATCATCATCATCATTGATGGTGGTATTATTACCGTATTTCATCACATGATAGTCACATTTTATGGTAAAAGGGGGTTACTATTACACAATGAAAAAAAGTGGGGCCAGTTTTATGAATCAAAACTCCATGTGTCTTGCTGCATTACATACCATAAGCAACAGCTTTGCTTGCCCATATCAGCAAAAGCACGTTACTCACTCACTTTCTTGACAGGGCATTTCATTCACTTGCTCGTTCGCTTGGTTGCTCGCCTTTCAGGCTCACTTTTCTCGTGGCTGAGACTGAAAGCATGGAATTCGCCGCAGGAAGCACTATGCCTGAAAAGTAAATGGGCAGGTAAGCGAATGAGCAGCTTAATGAAGTGCTGTGCCGGAAAGGTAAACGCCAATGGGCAGGTAGGCAGGTGAGCGACCGACTGAATGAATGAAGTACCGTGCCTGAAAGGCAAGCTGGTTGACGAGCAAGCAAACCGCCATGCTTGAATGGCAAGCTGGCGGGCAGGCGAGAGAGAAAATGAATCAAGGATGTGACTATTATTCAATGAAAGCCCAAAACCCCCAATTTTGGGACCTCAAATATGGGTGTGTGACTATTACGCGGTGACAACTATTATGTGAGGAAATACGGTAAGTTATAAAGTGTGGCTTTGGGTTTTCCAGTGTATCTGGCTAATAACAGTAAGAAAGGAGGATACTGGACCAAGGCAAAATGACACACTGCACCTATTTACCTTACTACGCACACATAAAATGGCTTCCATGATTATTTGATTGATATTCTACTTCTCACAAAAAAAGAGTGGTGAAATTTTTTATATAAACACCATGTTTATATTGTGAAAGGATTTATGAATATCATTTTGTGAATAGCAAAATTCTAAAAATAAAGTAGTATTTCACATAATTTAAGAATATAACCTGAAAGTTTATCTACAAAGCACTTTGGGAAATGTCCTCTCTTTTTCTCTCTCACCCACATATACATGTACTCCAGGAGAATGCAGATGTTCTCTAGGTGAATTCCTTAACAATTATCTATTGGATTAGTACAATCTTACATCTACAGGATAATTGAACTACCATAACCAAGTAACATCTGGTTAAAGCAGCATTGTTTTTTAGTTTTCTGTCTTGCTATAGAGCTAATACATTGATTTCACCACAGTAGAAGGAGAACACAGGTTTTTCTAATGCTATTGTTAGGAGCTCTTGTATAAATGGCATGATATTCATTAATGAGGCCCTTTGAAGTTACCTCTAAAGGTGTCCTGGGGAGTCCATTTTCAAAGAATTTCTAATGGAAACCGCAGATATCTGAGAATGAGGCCCACATCACCTTAACAAGGCTGGCATGAATCATTTAGAGGAGGAGGCGAAGTGACACATTGCAGTGTTTTTTCTTGTTAAAGCTATTGGCACCATGTGACAGGCACCTACATGGGGCAACAATAGAAGCAATCTGGTCTGCCACAGTCAGCCTGCGACACCAGATTTCTTAAGACATTCCCTGCTGATATTGGTTCATTTAATCCCTAAAGATTTAGAAAAGTGTTCCAGAGACCTAGAAAATGGGAGGAGAGAACAGGCTGAAGCAATCCATTTGACTTGATGTATGTCTGACAGCCAGCCCCTTGGTCACTATTCCATCTGCTAAACTTTCAAACATTTGCTTCTGTTGTATGAGAAATCAGTAATAGTTCAGGGCAGATTCTCCCCATATATTTTGCAGAACAATGCTTAAGTACGCACAGGTGAGTATATGAGCTTAGAAAATTGTTTCAAAACTGAATTCTATAATATCAGTAACAGCTAGACAAGAACTAAAGGATACTAAAATGGGCATGCCTTATTTTGAAATAATCTAACTGCAGCTTTTAAATGTCTTGTTGCATTAAAGCTATTTAAGAATAAAATGGAACTTGAGTATTTTTTTGTAGATCCAGACTTGTTCTTCTTCTTCCTTCAGCAAACAGGAAAGGCCAATGAGGCCAAGAAAAGAAAAGGCTAAGATCAGGAAAGGAACAAAGATGAAAGATAATTTAGAAATTTAGGAGATGATCAGCACCCAGATTATCTGCATTTTTCAATTCTGTAAAGATAAATCCTTTAAAAAATCTAAAAGTTCCTATTTGTTAAAAGTCTTACACAATGGATTTACTTGGCCACTAGACTATACAAATTCGCAAGTTCAAGAGCACAGCGCTTTGTAACACTGTTCTAAGAGTTATCAGAATAATGAAACCGGTTTTGTCTTCTTATTACCCTCCCCCCTGCAAACCCCCCCCCCCCAAAAAAAAACTTCATACAAGTCTTGATTAAGATTGTGTAAGACTTTCAAAAATACCTCCCAGACTGGAACTACTAGAACAAACACAAGAACAATAAAAGATACAACCTTCTTAAATCCAATTGTTATTCCCAACTAGAGTAGTTCCACTGAATGAATGAGATTTAGGTATGTGCTCGAATAGGCCCCTTCTACATTGCCATATAAAATCCTGATTATCTGATTGAACTGGATTATATGGCAGTGTAGACTCATATAATCTAGTACAAGGCATTATCTGATTTAATAATCTGGATTAGATGGCTGTGTAGAAGGGGCCTTACTCTTCAACAGTTGATTAAAAAATGTATTCAAATTGGGACTAGAAGATGGATGTGGACCAAGTCTCCAACCAATTCTGGATGGGTGAATCTAACTTTTTCAATGTGGTGAAATTCTCATTATTTTGACCAACATTTGTCCCATCATAGAATGCAATATAATGTGTGTGAAACTTTGTATGGATATCTATTATCTAAAGTGTGAACATTTTTAATTTCCCCAATTGTGTATACAAATAGATTCGTGTTTGTGTTCACTCTTCCTTGACATGCTAATGTGTCTTATAACCTGTCCACAATGTATCTGAAATCATTAGGACTAAATATCCATTTTATAAAGGAACTGAAGCATTGATATTAACTGAAGTGGTGTTCACAAAGGAAAAAAGACTGGTTTGGTGTAGACTGATGTGAAAAACTTCAATGTTGAACACATTCCTGCTGCAAAAGAAATACAATGAAGCATTGGGAAGCAACTACTTAAAATAATGTTTAAAACAATCAACTTTGAAAAAATGTCAGTTTTAGCCACAAACGTTAATTCAGAAGTTTTTTAAAATTGCTTTTAATGATAATTATTTAATGCAACTGTTTATTTTAATTTAACTGTACGATATTTAGTATTGTCTTTTGTTTACATTTTTATAGTTTTATGTTTATATAGGCATTGAATGTTTATCTCTTACCATGTTGGAAGCCGCCCTGAGTCCCCATGGGGAGACAAATAAAGTGTTGTTGTTGTTGTTGTTTTTATTATTATTATTATTATTATTATTATTATTATTATTATTATTATTATTATTATTATTATATAAGAGTTATGCAGGAGTTCCAAAACACAGAACTGACAGGTGTGCAAAAGACTTCTTATTCACTTCACAAACAGCTTGATACCCACATCTTACCATGGAAGTTAATGATATTCAACTTTTCAATATTGAGAAGAAATTCTGAACTTCTTTTCAAAGACATAGCCGTCTTTTTCTATCACAGCATAAAAAGGAAAAATGGGAGGAAGGAAGAACTAAGTAACAGCGTTTAACTGATTTATTTTAGCAGGCCATTTTGTGGAGTCAATCCACTTTTTCAGATATACTGATGGAGTTAATAGCAAATGACATGTATTTTAGCAGTGGCATCGTTCTTGGTAGAGGTTATCAGAACAATCTTCCTGAGCATATAATCTCTTTATAAGTAGCAGATTTCAAACAAAATATTTAAAAAGCAAAATTCTAAGGCCATTAGGGGAAAGGAACAGCTGTATTGAGATACATATACAATTCCAATTCATTAGCAAAGGTATGAATGAAATGATTTATTGCCACGCTATATATATTAATACATATGTCCTTATAATTAATTATATTAACAGACTAATTCTCTCCCCCCCCCCCCAACAAAGTTTCTGAAACAAATACCTATATTTTAAGAGCAGACAGGCAGCTTTGTATCTTAGAACTACAAACCAACCTGACAGGGGTCCATTTTACACAGTTATATTAATGTTTATGGCCAGTGTCACAAATTGCATTTTTCTGTAGCCTATTACCCTATATACTTGAATATAAGCCGGAGTACCTAATTTTACCACAAAAAACTGGGAAAACTTATTGACTCGAGTATAACATGAGGGTGGAAAATGAAGCAACTACTGGTAAATTTCAAAAATAAAAAAATATTTACCAATCAAATAACATTAATTGAGGATAAATGTTTCTGAATATTTACATAAATCTGTAATTTATGATAAATGTTTTTGAATACTTACATAAAACTGTAATTTAAGATAAGACTGTCCAACTCAACTCTGATTACTGTATATATTCAAGTATAAGCTGACCTGAATATAAGCCGGCCAGGACCCTCATTCAAGTACAAGCCATGGGTATATACAGTACTCTCTTTTTCCAATTCACAACTTTATGACTACTAATATATCTGTAGTTTGATATTTTTCTCATTAGTGCTTCTGAAGAAGTGGTTAGAACCCATGAAAGCTCATGCTAAAATAAAAGTTAATCTTAAAAGTGCTTCTGTTCCATCTCTCCCTTTTTTCTTGAATATCTCAGATATCTGCTGCATTAAAATATTTGAAAATACACCATATATTGTTCTTGTTTTAAAGGATCAACACACTTTCATTGCCATCATCATCTTTCTTACACAATTACTGCTTATGAAGATTTTTGCCATCTTACTGATCCTGGATCAGTTATACCACCCACCAATATCTCCATAGCTATCGCAAATAACCTTATATTAATTTTTAGCAGCATAATAATCAAATATGAGAAACTCTGACATAATTTTTAAAAGCTTATTGTACTAAAGACATTAGAAAGACAAACCACATAGTTGGAGTGCACAGTGGCAATTTATTTGTGTTTGGCATGCAACAATTATTGGGAAAAAATGAAAATGACAATTTTTGATCAAATAAAAAGTATTTAAGCCTACCAACTGATTATTTACGCATTTGATCGTTCTACATAGACAGATGTCACTAAGTAGTGACTTGCATTTTTTTTCTTTTAAAAAAGTACAAATGAATCATTGCACAAATCCAAATTAACCCTCTTACGTCTAAGGCATGCTCATATTTCCAGAATTGGTAAACAATGCTATAATCTATAGCGGTTTTATCATAACAAACAGACATGATCTGGAACCATCGATATTTTATATTTTACAGACTCCCTGAATAAAAAATCTTAAAGATGAAATGATGGCAAACAACACTTTAGGCAGAGGTACCTCATTTAACAGAAATCATTGAGAAAAACTTACAAAAAGTTAATCAATTAAAGTGCTATAGCTGTTGTATCTTAAATACTGCTAGCAAATATACTTAGCTTTAAAACCATTGGGAATGCACAAAAGTAATTTAGGAATGTAACACATGGTGCCGCACAACTTGCTAATGTTCAGCCCATATAGATTTTCTGTAACAGACCATACAATAGATTAATCTTGCAATGCTGGATCCTTTGTCAATTACTTTGAAAGCAAACATTTTATATAAATCAACATCCTTCAGAAAATATATACATTTTCACCACTTTTACCATTGCTGGGGATAAACAGAGCCCAACATATAGAAAGGCCCTTAGTTTACATTACATTTCTAAAAGGTTTCGTTGTAAATCATATTCCAGTCATATGTTCCTTCCTTTCTAAGAATCTAATTGAGCAAAAAGCTTCAAGTGGAGAACTCATTATTAAAATGCTTAATTGAAAATATGATTCCATTCATAACATCAACAGTACAAAGAAATATTTTCATACCTGGGACATTACAACTTGATTTAGAAATACCCACAGCAGACAAGTATAACTAAAACTGATAGTTAAATATAATTCTATATTCTTTCCTAAGTGATAATCAAGTTCAACATAGTAATTTTAAAATACAGCAGGAATCTCCACCAATAATATTAAGCATTTTTATGATAATGTCCTTCATCCCAATAAAGTAGGATACAATAATCAATTACTTGCATCTTGACTTACCATTCAATATTCAATTCAGACCTACTGAATTTGAGACTCACCAACAGAATCCAGGCCACATACGTTTCCACTAGAAATGACCTTTATATGTTTTTCTGGTACTGTTTCAAATGAAACAGAGTAGTAACGACTGCTGGTAAATCCTTCATGCTAATTTCTTAACAAGAAGCATACACAAACATGTGTGAACAATCTACATTCATTGTATTGACCCTCTAGGAAATGAGGAGTACACCTATGATTTTGTAAATAAAATAATGTAGCAAAAACTATTTATACACTATCTAAATATGGAATATTCTTGGAAATGAAAGATTATTTTATTGTACAAGGAATATTGTGCAAAGTTTGAAGACAAGCACAGAATCTGTACTAATACTGAGGTGTCATCTCGCTAATGAGTAGCTAAAGACCCAAATGCCTTGCTATTCTAGTCTTATAGTATTTCCTAATTTCTGCCCCAGCTGTAACTATAGTTTCAGTGGTTGTGTACTTGAGAGTATGTCAACAGGTATTTTAAGTCATTGCTCAGAGAACACAAGAGAATTTATTTAGAACATTCACTTTTACATTTTTATGGGGCATTTTGTTTGTAAAAAATGAACTATGCCTATTTTAGTTACAACATACATACTGCTTTCTTTTAAGTTAAATACTGAAAATAAAAGGGTGCTTGAATATACCAATGGATCAAATAGAACATAGGACTAGAAAGCATGTGAAAGTGGTTCATCAAAAGCTCATCTAAAGTTCTTATTAATTTTGTTGCACATGTCAAAAATTTTACAGCAAAACATTCTGATCTTTCTTATTAAGATTCTAAAAACATAATTCAAAAGATGGTATATACTAAAAGTTCATAACAATATCAGCTGAGGATTCTGTGGTTTATACTCTTCTGTTGTACTCAAGGAACACTCAGTGAAGATGCAAGTTGAACTTATATATAATGGATGTTCAAATTAAACATCAATGGCCCAACCGTTTCCAGTATCACGTGTGGAAGCCATTAACTGTGGTACTGTGAAACATCTGAAAGTTTTAAACAGGCAATGCATTTTAAAAACAATTTTTTTGTATAAACAATCAAGGTAAACATCTACTTCAAATGCAAGAAGTTAACCTTGAAACACAAGGAATAGCTTAGACTGTTAGCTAACCAGTATTATAGTCTGAGGAATAGATGAGACTATATCATTTGGCACTCACATATGAAAGAATAAAGTGAAAGCATGTAGATATGAAGTGTGTGTGTGGAGGGGGGAATCCTTCATATTCTGAGACATAGTATAAATGTTTAAATTATTAACATTTATTCATATATTAGGGTCTGCCAAACTACAGAGAAAATTGATGGAGACCCACTGAAGCAAAATTAATCTCTTCCTTATGGCATATTATCCTGCGATTTATGGCTGAAGATCTTTAAGAATACAGACAACACTCCTGCATCACTATTTTTGGAAACAGTTCTCCCCTACTATTGTGTGATACTTACAAGAGTTTAAATTAAGAACAATGCTCTTAGAATATTGAGAAAAGCAAAAATAAAAAATATTTAATATCATTTATAACTGGAAGAAAAAGGAAACAATGTTCAGTTGCTCTTTCTCAGAAAAGTTTCATATATCCAAGTTTGAAAAGATACCCATTAAATAAGAGAAACACATTTGAACATCTGAAAACACCATTTTAAAGTAAAAAGCCCCATTCTAACACTCCAGCTATCTTGTTTAAGTTTTCTTTGCGTTTTGCTGCACCAAATATGCTGCTTAAATACTTACATAAAGCAAATTAGAATAACATTTGGATCATTAAGTATAGTAAACAATCTTTTCTTTATGGCAGTGTTTTCCATTGCATTTTGCCACTTTGAAATCAATGCACAACACTATATACAAATATTACCTTGTTACAGGCATGCATAATCAATTACATCTGCAACACTCAAATGAATGGCAATATTTAAATTTGACACAGCATATAGGATTGCAAATCCTCCAACTCTTTAATCTTAAGAAAAACAGGCATAGATTGGTAAAAGCACATCATTCAAAATATTTCCTGATGCAAACTGGCAAATGCCAAGGAAATATGCTGAAATGCTAATTCTTCAGATTTCTCTATCAGCCTTTGTCTATGCCTCACTTATATAGACTTTAAGTAAATGAGGTATTAACTCATTACTTTCTTCTGTTTACTTCATTTTATACTTCGATGCTTAAACAAGTAGTATGCTGTATCCTTGTATATCTAGCTCTTTTCACATCCGTAACAAGGGATACCATTTCAAAAGCGCACATTTCTGAAAGAGCATAAACATAACTCTTCAAAGACACTCCATTCCGGAATCAATACTGTCAACATCTTTATGCAAAAACATTTTATGACACTTACGTTTAATAGGTTTGTATTGATGATTCCTAGTTCTAGACTGTCAACTATAAAATCCTACATTATCACATTTTCCTTCATGTTGATAGCTGCAAAACACATCCTGCTTGTGCGCATCCACTTTGACAGCATGCCTTAACATCAAAGAGACTGACTGAAGTACAAAATAAATATTCAAGTAAGAATATAGGATTGTAGCTCTATAGTGGTGTACACAATAACTACAATATTAAAGCAAAAATGGAACACATTGGCAGGTAAATGTTTGAGTTAAAAGGAGTGTTTTAAAGCAATTGAAACTCACGTTTAACTTTTATACAGCTCATGTACAGATTGCCAGTTTTGGCAGATACCAGTTTATATTTGGAGTGGAAATTTCAGAATTAAAAGAGTGGAAAATAGAAATTAAGATATCAAAACATTGCAGTAAGAGTCTGTCTAAGTAAAGAAGCAACACAGAATACTAACATTATTTTAGTTTTTTGCAAATTTGCCAGCTCTTCGAGAAGGTTCATATGGCACTCTGAGAATACTGGGAGTTTCTTCCATTACTCGTACAAGAAGATTATCAATATAGTCTTCAAGTTCACGAATATGAGTGTCCTTCTTCTTAAGTTGTTCTTTTTGTTTCACTAATTCTTGTAAGATCTCTTCATATGTAAGATTACGGTATCCTGAGGTTGCATCAAAAGGATTTCCCTCCTAGAATACAAGGGTTTTGTTTTTTAAAAATAAAAAATAAGAACATTAATGATCCTGTATCTAGAAAAGAAAGAATAAATAAGAAACTGAATATAGCAATTTTCTTTTACTCCATCAAGACAGATAATGAATTGCAACAGCATATTTAAATAAAATACTTGTGGTATTGACACTGGACATGTTGTTTATTCAGTTCAGATAATTTGTTATCTAATTATTCATTCAGTCAATTACTTTCCATAATTTTATGATACTAAAGATTCATTGCTGATTTAAATTTTGGTGCCAAAATCTTTTAAACTATTAGGAAAAAACAGTCGGCCCTCCACATTTGCAGTTTTGATTTTTGCAGATTTGGTTATTCATGGATTTAATTAATATTTTATTTCTAGGAATCTCTAGATCCTCCAGAATGACTTCTGCCATATAGTTGCACTGGAGGACTTAGAGATTCCTAGAGAGAACACTTTTCTAGGCATTTGTAGGTCTCACAGTATGATTCTATGGTCAACGTCCTGCATAAGTTGACTGTAGAGCAGTGATTCTCAATCTGTGGGTCCCCAAATGTTTTGGCCTTCAACTCCCAGAAATCCTAATAGCTGGTAAACTGGCTGGGATTTCTGGGAGTTGTAGACCAAAAAACCTGGGGACCCACAGGTTGAGAACCAGTGCTGTAGAGAGTTGTGCTGGAGAGTCCAGAAATTCCTACAGATATGGTCTCTCAGGTAATGTGAACATGTTTTCCCCAGTAATGTGGATTGTGTTGGGAATGGATGAGCCGTTAAGCTCTAATCACCCTCTTTATGAGGTAAATTCCCATTAAAATAGCAGAGTAAAAATTGCAGCAGCGTGAGACTTACGCGGTGTGAGTTTGGAAGGCCTTTGTGTCATCAGGAAGGCAAAGGGATGCAGTTAGCTTTAAAGTTTAAAAATATTTATTGAGGTAAAAAGAAATCCATTGATGGATAGAAAAGGTTTAGAGCTAACTATCTAATCTATCCTGTTCTAATACACATAGACGGATTAAAATAACAAAGCTCTAGATAGCTACATCTTGACTAATAGAGGACAGAGGTGCATCCTCTCTGGAACAAAGCAGGAAGCTGGAATGGCGACCAAACCTCGTGGGTCGCTTCTTCTCTAGGGCCATAAACATTCCAAAGCCCAAATTTGGGAAGTTACGTCAAAGCCCTAGGAGAGATCACATTTCTAGAAACATCAAAGGGTGGGCTGACCTAAATAGGATGGGAAGCAGGAAACAATGGTGAATCCTATCTAGGCATGCTTTGGAAACGGGGAAAGGATTCCCTCAATCTAACTCTATCATCTATCTGACTACATTTAGACTTGAGTAGTCCAGGATGAATCCCAACAGATTGAAGATCTATGCTCATGTTACATCTACCATTTGCAAGTTGTTGAAAATGATTTTATTTGAGAAGGGCTTCCTATGTCGTACACCTGTAGTGTACAGATTTTTTATATCAGCTATGCACAGTTCCTGTACCTGATCACTAGCATGAAAGCTGCTTTTGTGTGTTTGCCCAGTACAAGCATGTATTTTGTAATTGGACTGGAGCATATAAGAAATTCAACTATATATTTCTATTATACGGTCTAACTGGCTTGTAGTATAGGGGAGGATTATCTGGAACTGGAGAACCGAAATAACTTCTGCCCCTCAGAGCACCTTGAGCCATCAAGAACCAACTAAACTGAAGTAAGGTGAAAGAGCACTGCGGCCTCATAAGAGCCAGAAACTGCTACTTAAGCAAAAGCATTAGCAAGGGAAATCAATGTGAGCTAAGCTAGTTATAAATCCATGCATAACTCACTACTTCATTCTAACACTCAAGAATTAACCTCTCGCTTCCTTATATTTCTTTTCACGTCCTTCCCTGTGTGTGTTGTCTTTTTTAGATAAGAAGCCTGAGGTTAGAGGGCTCTCTTTGCTGTATATATAACCTTTGGGAGACACTCAGTGTCTGAAAGGTGGGATAAAACAGTTGAGGTAATACTTTGGTAAAGCAGTCATGGCCACAGAAGAATATTGCAACTATAAGGATGATTTTGCTGATTAATTCTGGCATTATGTCAATAAGAAAGGAAAGAGAAGTTGCAACAAAATATAAATACTGCGGAATTTACAGTACACCAACTTTTCAAGCTTTCACTGTTGGTCTGTAGCAAAAGCAGGAGCAGATTGTAATTGAGATCTAAGGGAAACAGGCCTCCATCTGGGACACACAGTGCAGTGTTATTAAGTGAACATTTCTCTGGAATACTTCCCACTTTCCTGGCAGAAGATGCTGCAAGGGAGCCTGTCTATATTTGAAAAGAATCCAAAACGATTAAAATGGATAATAGATGTGGTTCAAAAACATTTCTTGGTTGCTTCCCAACAGTGAGATAATTCTTCTGCATTCTTTTTTTTTAATTAATTCAGGTTCTATTTTAAGATTTGTCTGCATCTATATTTAAATAGCAAGTTGGAGCTCATTCATACATGCACATACTCACTGATCATTCAATAATCTACAGATGAATCTGTAAACTGGCTTTTCTGATAAGCATTATATTTGAGTTTAAATCTGACTATAAGAAATCTGCCTGCTAGACAGATCAAGGATGCCCATTTCACACATGCAATGTGTGGTCAATGAATGATGTGAACATATATTTATGCCTTTTAAAACTGCTAATGAAATTAATTCAATAATATATTAATAATAAATTAAAATAACTGGACTTTTCAGCAATGCGTGGAAAACCATTCTGGACACTGCTTTTACAAGCATTTTCTGGATTACACAATTGCATGTCGAATATTATGGCTGCAGAACGACCAATGAATAATGCTAAAAAGAATGTTCAGTTTGGAAAGCTTGCAGACTTTTCTCAGCCAAACTTCAATCCCAAATTAGTATCTTTTTTCATCTTTCTAAACCTGACACCCGTGCCCTAATCCTATTCCTGAAGAAGGAACAGAGAAAGAGAGAGAATGTGCATTCTTATTTACTCCATTTTTGGTAGCTCATCTCTACCACTTTAAATGCCAAGCTTTGTCTACCCTGGGAATGTGGAGAATGGAATTGTATAACCAAGGCATATCCAAAAGTACTGTTTGAACTCCTTCCCTTTCACAAGGCAGCCAAGGATTTATGTAGCTTCTAAAGCTTTGTTTGTCTAATTACCCATTCTAGTCCTCCTGTGGCTGTGATACAAAAATCAGAGCACTTGGATTTAAGCAGATTTCAATGGGAGTAAGTGTTTTATGGATCAGGGTGTTTATGTTCATTTCCTAGACTGCCTAATGTGCACTGCAACATCTAGAGTTTAAGCACAGTAAGAAATATACTATAATTGCAACATAGTACTTAGGATGGTAATGAAGACATATTAAAACTGACCTCTGGGGCTAATGATATTGCAAACAGAATTTTACGCTAGTTTTAAAAAGAAAGGAAAAAGTCTCTTTTGATGGGTCACTGAGGAGTGATCAGTAGATTTAGTCAATACACAGTGCAGTCCTGTATGTGCCTTCTCCATAAGTCCCATCAGGCTCAAGAGAATTTCCCTCCAGATAAATACACATAGGGTTTCAACCATGATTTAAAAAATACAAAATTTATGAAACTGGAAAATAGTTTAGAATAAAAGAAATAATATACAAACGTGAGAGCCAGCGTAATGAAATGGTCTGACTTTTGCACAATGACTCAGGAGACTAGAGTTTGAATCTTTAGTTGGAAAAGTAACCCACTGGGTGAATTTAGGCAAGTAACACTCTCTCAGCCTCAGAGGAAGGCACACATTTTGCCAACGCCATGATAGGTTTGTCCTAGGGGTTCTATAACTCAGAAATAAATTGAAAGCACAAAACAATAAATATGTATAAAACAGTAGTCATTTTTGTTATGTGTGAATAATGATCCGTTTGCTCTCAGATAGCAAGAACCAAATCAAGTCACACCTCCCACCTCCTAATTTTAGAGTGAGGTAAGATGACATAGGGATGCTTTCTGTTTACATCTGAAGCCTATCATTAAGGAAGATAAACACTGATAATTTTGGAAGCATACCACATCAAATATGCACTGATTCAGCTTCACTCCCTTTCACTTCAGCTATCTCTGCCTCCACTTTGGCACCTATCACATCATTAAAATATGCAGGTGGCAAAGTTGAAATAAGGCTAATTAGAAAGGGTGCGCTAGCAAGCCAGAATAAATGGTGCAAGTCAATCAACTGTTTAATTTTTTGAGCTCTTTAAACTAATTGAAAGCTGAAGTATTTTTATCTGGTCTATTTTTCAGTTAACCTCTTTTTGTCAATTATCTCTACTAAAAATGCCAAGCCCTTCATAGATATATCTGAGTATGAACAATTGGTAGTATGATAGATTTCTGTATATAGAAACAGAATTTAGAACTAATTCTATTTTCTCTTGATTCAGATTTACTTTATTTTCCACTGCATTATATAAGAAATGGTATTAATAAATAAAATGTATGTACCAACCTTGTCATATTCTAACCTATTCAACAATACACAACAAAAGTTACATTTTAATTACGCATTCTATCGCAGTCGGTTCAGTGTAATACATCTTTTAAGAAATCTAGTTAGAATAAAAACATTCAAGTAAAACGTCCATGTTAATGCAAATCTTGCAGCCTATTGGTAATAGTATCCTTTTGGCCCTTAAAGTAATAGGAAATCTGTCTAGCGAACATAGACAAATCTTAGTTTAAAGTATATATTCAACTGCCACTTTCTAATACAATAAAGGCAATAACATCAGGAATGAGCAAGGAAAAAGGCAACATTTGAAATATGTAAGCATGTACAGGAAATCTTGAAACTAAGTATTATTTGAGTACAAGCTGATAGTCACAACTACCGGATAAAGGGAAAGATAAATGAGAACCTGGCATTCTTTGATCATCTGTTTATTGTTCTAATGAGCAACTTTGCTTTGGGAATATCATCTGAGCCACTTTCACATCTCTTGTTCTTCTTGCTTTATCTCCTTTTCCGTTCCTAATTAGGCTTTAAAGAGTTCTTGCTGCCCTTTCAACCGGCTACTGCTCCTCTTTAAGCAACGTTCATTCAGAGACAGGTGTTGGCACCACCAGAGCACAAGGCACATAAACTTAATTACCAAACACTACTTCCAAGGGAAGAAAAGAATAATTTATTGGTGGTACATCATTTAAAGTACTTCAAACTACTTATAGACTAATCCTGCAATATCTGAATTTTGACAATAGTTCTATTTCATGCTTACTATATAAAATTAATGCCTTTGCCATTATAATTGTGTTTTGTATTACACAAATTTTCAACTAACTCAACAATATTCCAAAATGAGAATAAAAGCAAACATGGATTATCTATCACCTTTAATTCACACAACTAAAACTACATTTAAAATCTAGCAGTTTTTACTAGCAAATATTCTATAATTCTGAATTTTATTTTAAAATCCATAGCAGCCAATGAAATGCATTTCAAACAAAGTGCAGAAACTAGCGAAAAATATGATCAAAGAAAAGACATTCACTGGAAATAAGCACTATTCACCACAATAATAATGCAAATAGCACTTGACTGCATGCCCACTTAAAATTAATCAAACAGTATATAGATAGATGCCAAGTCTTATGGACTTAATTTCATCAGAAGACATCTCAAAACAGGTAAAACATTTTCAAATGTATTACTTAATCTCTCAAAAGAGGAGACAATATAATAGTTGAATTTATTTTGTTCTAATAAAAAACACCAGCTTATTTCTTTATGAAATCACAAATATGTCCTATGAAGGATCAAGGAGGAATTAAGCATATATATATACATACATATATATATACACACACACACAAACACACACACACACACACACAATCCAGCACCCTTTTGCAATTAATTCTAGAGCAATCCTGCAGTAAAACTATTCAAATCCTTATGCCAGTGGGATGAACAACAATATATGATTATAAATAAGGAGCACAACCAAGTCCAATAGGATTTACTAAAAATTTAAGTGTCAGCAAGACTGCAGACTACGACCATATGTGGTTCAATAATATCATTTAAAGTAAACATAATACAATATTTTTATTGTGGAACAGGTTCTAACACCACTATATTTCTAATATTTTGGTGTTAGAATTGGGATTTGGGAAGGGATGTTTTAAAAGTTCTCATCACACAGGTTATTCTTCAATCCTTTGGAGGTCAGATGAATGTTCCAAAGGAAAACAAATCCAGCATTTGAGAGTTATTTTAGTCTTCGTGGGAGTTCATTTGCTATTTGTATTACCAACCTAAATATATTTACTCATCAACTTAGCACTCTCACTTTGGTAAAATCACTTTATACATCTTACAAGATTCACGAGACCTGTATTTGTAAAGGACTGGTTGGAATTATTCACTACCAACAAACTTGTTGCTTAGAATATATAGTCCACTAGTGAAAAAAAGATAGAAGTCTATTACACTAGCTAATACAAGGCCCATAATGCTGCTATTCAAGACTACAGTGCAGCAGAAATGTGTGCTGCTCTGGTTACCTAAAGATGTCATATAATTGGTAAAATGCAGTGAATGCTACCAAGAGGCATGTTAAAATGCTGAAGACTTGTTGAGTAAGAAAGACAACTAACTTAGCAACTTATTCTTTAAACCATGAATGAACAAAAACAAGTTGTAAATTAATTATTCTTGCGTGGAAGACAAATCAACTTACACAACCGGCAATTATTGCTCTTGTGCTATTCTGCACAGGTTTCACTAGCGGATTCAGATGACAATATTTTGTGTTAATGTATGATTGAAAAAAGTGGGTTCGGTGGGAGGACTTCAGGGGACTAGATATGGAATTGGGTCCCACAAAAGTAGCGCCGTACTTTCCTCTCCTCTGAGAGAAGTAAGGCTGACAAGAATCATGAAGCCCCACATAACCATGTTTGAAATGTCACACATCCCACTACCTGCATGATCAGCAAGCATGAAAAGGAATTATAAGTTTTTATCAAAATACATTAATAGATTCCTCTACATGCAAGTGTATCATGGGCCAATCAGAATTCTCTGTCACGTAGTGAACTTTAATACGAATTCAAGTGAACTTTAATACATACTCATGGAAACTAAGAAAGGAGCTACTCTGCACCCCCTCATGTGTGCTTTGAACACATGTGAGGGTTCGGTAGAGCTCTTCTGTACCTTCAGGTTCCTAAATTAAATTGAACAGAAGTAGGCTTAGGACAGAGAAGATTTCATAGAAATCAGTAACTAAAGCTGATAAAATCCAAAAGGTACCAGGAGCTTCTTCTTTTGAAACTGAAACAGACTAACGTAGTTACCTCTTTGAAATTTATTACTCTAATACTATAAATGACCTTAAAAATGCTTAGCCTATGGAGAATAGTCTATTAATCACTATCAGCCACAGAAGCTAATCAGAGCTTGTAGAATCATATGTATTAAAACCTTGGAAACAAGCAAAAAGTGCCCTGTTTCTGAGTTCCTTGTTGGCTAGAAAGGGTCCTCAAAATTGCCAGCAGCTACCGCCTACCTCAGTTTTGGGGGTGGTATTTTCCATGTTAGGAGAGAAATAAAAATAAAGCCTATATGCCAAATTATGGAGATGGATGAGAAATGAAAATGAGACATGGCAATCCAAAATCTCATGCACCTCCTCCAGTCCCTGGAAGTTTCTTATCTCTGGGCTAGAGTGACCTTGGTCTTAAGTCGACAAGATACGATAATTTGCCTGTTCAATATATATTATATAACCAGATATTTCTGGCACTCTTAAAAAGAACTCTATCAGCTAGCTACACACTTCAAGGCTTTATAAAAATGATAAACTAAGTTTGGTATGAAATGGTATGACTATCTCTTACCGTTGATTTCCGGAGATTTTCAGTGCTTGCAGGTTTCACATTAAAACTAGGGAAAGAATAAAAATGTATTACATAATAAATATACACTTTCATACAGTATTTAAACATATTGCATGCTATATTGATTGTATCCCATATATAGGCAAAACAGTGACAAACATATATACACACACAAGTTCAAAAATCACATGCAAAAATTATCCATTGAAGGAAGAAAATATATAAATATTAACATATACCCAGGTAATAGCCAAAAGTCTTTCTATGTCTGCTTGGTTTGGTACTTGTAGGGTTGTGAGAACAGAAATGTGCTTTCAGATCCAAATAACCTCTCCTCCACAAAACAGACATATACAGCGTACCAATATGATTTTCTTTGTCTTTACTACAGGGGAAATCTCTTTTCTATAAACATATTTAATAATAATTTCAGGAACAGCTGGAACACAGACGTTAAAAGCAGTAAGTCTGAAAATATTAAGCTTCTAGCACAACTTAAGGAATGTAGATACAGAAAGAGAGGTACCACAATGAAGCCTCCCTTCTGTGCAGTCGTTCAACACTGGTTTTACACCAGAAAGAGAACAAAACACTTTCTTAACCCAACACTGATTTTCTGTAGAATGGGGCCATATAAACAACAATGCTGCTAGTTTTTAGTGACCTTCTCTCTCTTCAATGGCATTCTCTTTGGCAAGAGCATATCACCATGATTCTGTTCTATTCTTTAAGGAAAATAGTTTATTGTATTTCATCTCTGCAGGAATATTTCTTTAAAGGTGAAGGCATCTCAAATAAATGGCACTGCTCTGAAAAATGGCTCTTTGTCCTTCATCCTTGTATGGCCCACTTGACGGCTACGCTTCAGTTGTGGCAGAGGCAGATAACTCCCACGAATTTTGCAAAATACTCTAACCCATGGAGAGTTCCAGGTTTGTTGCTCAGATACAGTAGGGAGGGAAGGAAAAGGAAGAGGAGGAGAACTATAGGAGCAACAATCCTTAAGGATGAAAATGAAACAGCTCTCTATCTCTTGGGGAAATTCATTTTCACAGAGTCCACAAAAGGCTATCATTTCCAATGTCCTGGAATTCAAGACATCATCAATTCTAAATTGCAAGACAGTTTCTAAAGAGCTAGCAGAACAGGAATGGTAAATCTTTCTTCCTACCTTTCTCAGAACATTTATGGGAAAATTTCAGGGACTGCTCTATAAATAAACAAGCCTTTAGATACATTTTGAAACTTCACATACACTTTTTGGTGTAGTTGCTACCATCCCTATATTGCATGTAATTAATTATGCAGCTCGTACAGGTTTAAAAAACATTATATAATCATGCATGTCGACCTTACGTGTAATTCATGATAGTTCTTAAAACAAATCCATCTACCCTTTTTGCTAAATGGGAACCCATTCACTACTTTTCAAGTTTAAAATAACTTATAGTCCTTTGTTCATACAAAAGTCTGTGCCACTGAAATATTTAGGATATGCTCCCATATGATTGTGCTGAGCATGAAATACCATGTTGTCTGATGCTGCTAATGGCTTTGAAATGTTATAGCCTGATGTTTACTACCTTCTGTTCCTGGTCAACACATGGCCAAGAAGGGGAATGAACTTGGCAATAAAATGTTTGACAATGGTAGCATGAGGCCTTATCACAGGCAAAGAAGACATAATGAGTTTCCATTTCATTATGAGTTTTTTCCACAGTTGCCATAATTCTAAGCCATCAGCCCTTGGATGTGATCCATAGAGAAAACTGAGGGAATTGTGTAACATCAGTGTGAGGAGTAAGCATTATATAAGGAATAATTCAAACTATTTTTTTCTTGATTTTTTGTATTACAAATGTAACTAGTTGCTCAAGACAGGAGACTCCAAGCTAAACTCCCTCCATTATATGAAGCTTTACTATTAGTCTTGTCATTGCACCAGTGTCTTGATTAATTTGGAACTAAAGCAAATCTAGATATAACCCAATATATGCCCACAATAGGTACAGAAAAAATATTTGCCATAATTTGTTTCCTGGTTGAAAAATGGGTTTCTCAACACGTGTGAAATCTAGCTGGGAAGAATAATATAGTGGAAAAAAATTTCATAGTTTCGGATTATTCATGCGTTCCAAAGTGCTTCAAGAAATTTATTTGCAAAAATATATATGGGTTTTGGGGTTTTTTTGCATGAGAATTGTGGAGGTTTACACAAAATTACTGATCTCAGGTATCTCCATGAGTTTTCTGTAGTGCGTGCAAAATTATTGTTTTTTTGGCCAAAACCCCCCAAACATTTCCTGCATTTCTGCAGAATTTTTTTCCATAACATTTCAAAATGTGTTAAGACAGTGTGAGAATAGCACAGAAATATTTGTTTTCTCCTCAGAAAACTGTAGAAATTAATTCATTCTTAACTGCAAGAGCATAACTGAATATTAGCATTCCTAGTACATAAACCACCTGAAGGATATACTGGATATATTTTAATCCACAAGAGAACATCCATATACATGTAAGAAATCATATGGAAATTCCTATACATGTCCAACACCACAGCTGAAAGAAAATGGGTGTGTGCATGCTGACACAGAGATACACATAGTAAAATTTACTGACCAATTCAAAATTAGCAAATAAAAACTGTTTTGCTAATTACCTATTTCCATACACATTCTGTAGATACAACAGATACGTCTCACAGAACATGCCACAATGATACAATGAGAGATTGTTCCCCCAAATTTAAAAAGCTTACAGCCAATCTTTTAAAAAGTTTTAAGTAGCGGTTTATCCATTTTGAGATCACTTTCCTTTAACCTGGTTATAGTTTGCTTCTATGAGTATAATTTTAATGCAGGTGGAAAACAAATGTTACCAACTGTATTAAAACAAAAATATTGGGGGGGGGGTGTTAAAACATATATAACAATTAAACCAAATATATGGGTTTCTTATCTTTCAGAGATATAATATACAATATGCAAACTTTTATTTCATGAGTGAGGAAGACCTTTCAACCATACTCGATGATCTAGCAGTGTGCATATTATTATTGTCTAAATGAAGCAAAATAATTATTTCAATGATCCTGACCCATGAAATAACAATTTACATGTTGTATTACATAGTATGAAAAATGGGAAAAATATATGGTTCACTCAATAGACAAATCAATCACTCTAAAATCTTGATCTTACAAGAGTGCATTTGATGCTTTGGATGGTTATAACATGTTTCCTCCCTAATTTCGTACAGTGCATTCAGCACTCTTCCTATTAGTGATATTGGACAAGGTAAAACTGGTAAAAAATAGTTTGCAATAAATGGGAATAACTATGCTTTGCAAATATGGAAAAACAAGTCCCAAGACAGAAAACAATTCACATATTAATGTTGTTTGAAACTTTACAGATACCTACGTTGTTGTCAACAGGTATTCCAAGTTAATGTCTGACACCCTAAAGCAGCCAAGCCTGAACATTAAATCTCATCAGCGTGCAGAAGCATGGAAATTCACAGATGAGGCAAATAATGTTGCAACTGAGACTGCCAGACAACAAGAAAGCAGAAAGATAAACAAAACAGATGGAGATTACTTAAGACATTTAATTTTTCCTTAAGCTGTGATTTTTAAAATGTTTGAAGTTGCAAAGGGACATTTCAGAACATAAGCTGTCAATATAGATTACAAGATACAAGACAAACCTGCTTTATTTCTATTTACCATGATATGACACATTGAAAAATATTTCAGTATGCTAAAAATCACCTATTTTTATATCTTCATTATTTACGAAACTTCTGATGTTGCCAAGATTACATTTTGCCTCCATCTAGTTGCTTTAAAAAAAAGTTACGATCTTTAAATTAATTACACTGTTTCCTCAGAACAATAAGGAAACTTATTATTAAACAAAAGCTGAACAACACAATCCCTTTCTAATAAGGTATAGATGTTCCAAAAGATAAGCTAAAAATAAAAACACCTTACAATTGTGAGAATATGCATGTCTCCAGTTCATTTCAAATTGGCAGATTTATCAAACACTACTATATCAATTTAAGAATTGTTTATATGATTAGAGTAAGAGATTGCCAAAAGGAAAAAAGCAGTAGAGAAAATTAAATGTGCATATTTTATTAATTGTTACTAATTTTCCATCTGTTGATTAAAAAATACAATAAAAGACTAGGGCAGGTCTGTAGATCATGTGGCCTTCTGGATGTTCTTGAAGACCATTATTCCCAAACAGTTTGGGCAAGGGAGAATATTAATGTGGAAAAAATTAGACATTCAAGGGATCTCACACTCCTGGGTTAAAATCTGTCCTTCCGAATAAAATATATTTTATTTATTTATTTTGATTTTGTGGTATTTATATACTGCCCATCTCAACCCTGAAGGGGACTCAGGGCTGTTCAGTGTTGGCAACAATTCAATACCCTCGATAAAAAACCATACAAAACATCAAAGTTGATCGTTTGGTGTCAACTTTGATATGCACTACCTACACATTTTTACCTTTCTGCATAAATTATCCCACTTCTCTTTTCTGTTCCATTGCTATCAATTTTCAATATATTCCAGTTGACCCCCACTTTAATTTAGGCCCCTTCCACACAGCTGCATAAAATCCACATTGAACTGGACTCCGATAATCCAGTTCAAAGCAGATATTGTAGAATATCTGCTTTGATATTCTGGGTTATATGGCTGTGTGGAAGGGTCCTGAGTTACTCTTTCAAAACCATCTGAAATCATATCACAATGACACATTACCTGCTAATATCTCTGAAATATTTTGTACATGATGCTGCCTTTGAAAACTTTGTTTTGTTTATATGCTATCATTCCCCTTATATAAGCAGCTTCAACAATCTTTAGAAGAGTGGCTTCTAAAATGACTAAAACCAAAAATTCTAAATTACAATCCATATTAAATTATTGAAAAAAACTTACTGATTACACTTTGGAAATGGATAGCAAAAGAGATATCTAAAAGATATAATCTGATATTGTTACTAGCAGAGGAAGAATGAATGCTTCTGCAGAATGAGTGCCAAACATACAGTAACTAGGTAGAGAGGACCATGGTTGCATATTCTAGCAGCACCTTTCCAACGTCAAGTTTAGTATACATTATTTTAAAACATATACAGAAAAGATCAAGCTGGAATTTGATCATACTGGATCTTCAGTAGTCAAAGTCAGATCAAACTTTTCTTCAGGTTTCACACGGGCAAATGCATGAGGATATTTACATTCTAGCAGATTTGTTTATGTGCCTTAGAGGTGACTTACAGTGACCATATCAATAGGCTTTCTCAGTAAGATTTAATCAGAGGAGATTTGCCATTGCTTTCCTTTAAGAAAGTGTGACTTCATGTGTGACTAGTAAAGGTCACTAACCAATTTCCATGGACTCAAAGCAGTTTCTGGGAGTCATAATCAAACACTCAAGCCACTATACCACATTGACATGTTTTAAAAGATTACTATATTTAATTTTAATTTAATTTAATATTAACAGTTATTACTAAGGCTAAAAAATGATTTCCTTCAGACTCTGGAAACTGATCAATTCATCTTAGGCAGCTTGAAGGCTGATGCAATTTGGGGGCAATTTACATGACTAGAAAACTATCTCTAACTTTGTTTAAAATTAGTAGATACAGAAAGCTGCTCTGAAAGTACCGAGCCTGTCAACTTTTAAGGATACCAGTATGGAAGGCAGATTTTTTTCCCCCATTTTTCAAGAAAAGTCTCTACTTATTTTTGCTGACTGAAATTTGCAGGTAGACCTGTCCCTCCTGTTGGGAGAAAGATTGCCAAATTAAATGTAAAGTTTTAGGTTCGTTTCTGATTTTTAGTTGCTGGAGGTGGGTCCCTGGTTATAAACTACAGAGGCAATGGTATACAGGCTTTTATGCCAAGCACAGTTAATTCCGGAGTGCAAAGAAAACTAGTAACTTTGTTCTTCCTGTCCCACAGCAGTTATGTGAGCTACATTACAACATCAGTAAAGGAGAGACAAGACATTCTGAAGAGGAAAATGATGTCAAGTAACAGAAATACAACAAATGTAGTGAGACAACACTATAGGAATGCAACAGTCTACATGATGTCTGTGTGTATGATTAGTAGGTGATATTTCAATGGACAATTGACACTATGAATGAATGTTGCGGTGAAGAGACACTAGATTATTTTGCTAATTGTATATTTTTAATTAATCAATGAAAGAGTCTTAAATCTGGTTGATACTACAAGAAAATGTTAAGGCTATAGACAAAACACAGGGAACATTTAGTGTTCTCATCTTATGTGCTGTAGAAAGATGAAGACAAGGGAAGTATGT
Source organism: Anolis carolinensis (assembly GCF_035594765.1). Classification (NCBI taxonomy): domain Eukaryota; kingdom Metazoa; phylum Chordata; class Lepidosauria; order Squamata; family Anolidae; genus Anolis; species Anolis carolinensis. The sequence goes on along the minus strand of NC_085843.1, from coordinate 158,570,572 downwards.
CAAGCCTGATTGCCATCTTTTTTTGTAAGGTCAATCTGAAGACTGTGCAGATAAAATCTCCTTAAACGTTTTGATGTGTTCTGCTCCACAATCAGCAGTTACAGGTACAAGCTGATGATTAGATATGTGAATTTTATATACGTACACTCTATTGCCAGAGTTTCAATAACACCAGCTCTTGCTCTTGTTTCCAGATATTGCTCCATGAGCAGTATCTGTGAGTGCACTGAAAATAAGAGGAAGGGAATATACTGGCTCTAGCCTCCACAACTGAGCCAACATTTTGTGCCTGGCTTCCCATACAAAGATAACACCACTGTTAAGGTAGCACTTCTGGGTAAAGAAAGCACTATTGCAACATATAGCAAAGTTGTACAGGACTATGTAGTATGATAATACAAGCTCTGTAGTTCCCTTTACCGGATGAACTCTGCCACTCTAATAAAGCTGGTAAAGCTGGTAATCGACTTCCCCATATTTCTCCTACAGTAGTCTTTGTAGGATAAGGAAGGATGACTGGCAGGACAACTTCTTGTGCTCTGTCTGTCCTCTTGCAACAACTGGCTTCTTTCCTCCCAACAGGAAAACCTGATGCTGCCTTTTTAAGTGCAGCAGCAAACTAACAAGTGCTATGACATTCAGGTTTCTTCCATCTATACAGCTCTTTCCTGCAAATGAAGGCTGGTACCATAAGTTTTCAGCCTAGTAATCTTTACAAACTTAGGACATTTATTGCTAATTTTGAAACACAATGTTAATCTTGCAAGGGATCTCAAAGGGAAGTGTGTTGCTATCACCATGAGTGCTACATTACAAAAATGGAACCTGAAGGAAGTGTACACAGACACACACACATGTACACACACACATTCTAATTAGACACCTCGCTGAGACACCTATCTATTCATATTTTCAAATCTGGCATTTGATCATACTAATAACAACCTGTCGCCTTTAACTACTGGACTATTTGTTACCCTGTGTCCAGTGCCTAAGAGCTTGTTAATTACCCAAACTCTCTTTCTGTAGGTCTTGTTAATTACCCGTCTCCTGTCTCAGAGGACCTTGTTAATAACTAGCACAATCCCCCTAAAGAGGGCCTAACAACACATTAAAATTAAAAGATGTTTTTCTTTTAGCACCTGTCAAGGGCTGTAAATTGAGAAATTTTCACATCAGTGTATTAGCTGGCTGCACTATAGCTTAAAAAAACAAACATTTTTACTAGAAATTCAGAGAGTACAACCAGTTATTTTATGGAATACTTTTATATTTAACTTTGTATTTGGCCTTAAGTATGTTTAGTGTACGGAGTGCCATGGCAGAGACGGACAGATTAACTCATTCAGAGTCACTACGATCATAGAATCAGAGTTGGAAGAGACCTCATGGGCCATCCAGTCCAACCTCCTGCCAAGAAGCAGGAAAATCGCATTCAAAGTACCCCCAACAGATGGCCATCCAGTTTAAAAGCCTCCAAAGAAGGAGCCTCCTCCACACTCCGAGGCTAAGAGTTCCACTGCTGAACAGTTCTCACAGTGAGGAACTTCTTCCTAATGTTCAGGTGGAATCTCCTTTCCTGTAGTTTGAAGACATTAGAAAACAAGCCTGCTCCCTCCTCCCTATGACTTCCCCTCACATCTTGATACACTGCCCTCAGCATGTCTCCTCTCAGCCTTCTCTTCTGCAGGCTAAACATACCCAGCTCTTTAAGCCACTCCTCATAGGGCTTGTTCTCCAGAACATTGATCTTTTTAGTTGCCTTCCTATGGACACATTCCAGCTTGTCAACATCTCTCTTAAATTGCAGTGCCCAGAATTGGACACAGTATTCCAGGTGTGGTATGACCAAAGCAGAATAGAGGGGTAGCATGACTTCCCTGGATCGAGACACTATACTCCTATGAATGGATACAATGAAGAGTTTTGGAAAGATTCAAAGAGTATATAAGAAACAACTTTCAACTTATTAAGATAAAAAGATACAGCATAACGCTACTATCAGAATGCATGGTGTTACTGGGGCCCAATATAGGTCTGTGGTGAACAGAGGGCTTCAACATCACTGCAATTAGATATTGTTATAGCTGACTACGGAAGACCTCAGAGCTCTGATCTGCCACATGGTTCCCGAGCAGCATGTGAATAAATAAATAATTCAGTGTTGATGTTTTTGTTGTGAAAAGATTTGTTCAGATTGAGTTTTGCCTCCTTCCCTCTGCGGCTGTGAGAATGTGCCTTGTCCAAGGTCAACCCATGGATTTCCATGATAATCATCTTGGGGTAATTTCTATTAATCAACTCAGAGCAATTTCTACTGACCACCATGACCAGATTCTTAGTTAGAACAATTATCCTTCAGTGGAAACAGGGTTATGTTGTATCTTTTCATCCTAATCCACACCTTTGAAAGTTCTTTCAGAACAAAATTGTTTTATAAGATCTGTGTTCCACAAGAGCTCCACTCTTTGAATCCTTTTTGTGCCCAATCAAGACCCAATAAATTAAGACAGAAGCTCGGTCAGTGGATTAGCCATGCTCTGATAACATGGCCTGTCTTTATTTACCTTTTACTTGCCCTCAGGCTGAATCAGAGAGAAAGGTGTGAACTGAATACTAATGAAGTATTTGCATTTGCAAAGCCTGCAGCTGCTTGAAGACTAATTTTCAATAGAGTCTCCGGGCTTTAGAAGATTGCTTATGGTTACTCAGAACATGATGGGAACTTTTCTAATGCTCAGAGGCCATCTATTACTTTGCACATTTTTGGGTGAGGACTTATCAGCAAAATCAAGTTTTGGTTTGGGTTCTGTAGTGCCCTGCGTCAGTTCTAGGTGCGGGTGCATGGGCTAAGGAGTGAAATATGAACCATTAACAAAACCCTTCAACCATTTGTGGATTTGTTCACGCTGTGGTTGGGGTCAGAGATGAGAAGATCTGGGGTGGCGAAATGGGAGTTTTTGAAAATGGAAAAATAAAAATCTAGGGGATCATAGAATTTTTTTCATGTCAAGAGTGACTTGATAAACTGCAAGTCGCTTCTAGTATGAGAGAATTGTCTCTCACACCAGAAGAATTGTCTACCAGGACGTTACTCAGGGGATGCCTGGATGTTTTACAATCCTGTGGGAGGCTTCTCTCATGTTCCCACATGGAAAGCTGGAACTGACAAACGGGAGTTCACACCGTTTCCCAGATTCAAATCTCCGACATTTCAATCAGCAGTCCTGCCAGCACAAAGGTTTAACTCATTGTGCCACCCGGAACTCTAACATAGAAATATACTTTGATAAAATATTTGATCTTTTGAAATTATGATGTGGTTTTACTTATTCAAAATGCTAAGAAACATGCAATATGAACATTTGTATGTACAGTGCACAAAAGGAAAGAACAATAATCGTGTATTTACTGTGGACACATACAAGAGTGAAATCTAAACCACACGAAATGGTCAATGTAGATATGTCCTAAGTGACTAAAATATTCTTTAAAAACACAACATAAAGGAAAGGGTAAAATTTTAAAAACGAGCAGCACACTATTAAGCAAATTTCAAAAACAATCCTCATGTGTGGGTTTCTGTTAATATTTAAAAATATAATTAGAAATGAGCATGTAGGTTTCTCTGAGTAAATACTAAAGTGCAAAATGTCCTAGACTGCACTGATAATTTCCAATATTATGATAACAGGATCAGACAGAACAGGACTTCAGGAAGTGTGTGTGTGTGTGTGTGGAGGAAATATTTGGGTTCTCTTCCTTTGCTGTTTACAAAACTCTTTTCATAAGGGTAGGACTGGTCCCTATATGACAGAAGCAAATATATGTTTGTTACTACAAGAAAGAGGCAACAGAACATCCTGCACAACATCCAAGGCAGGTCCTTTACAGTATGGTAATATCCATCTGAGGTTAACCAATACTTTTACAATAATTTTAATAGAATACTACAAATTATAGTCCTAATGAAATAAAGCAGAATAAATAAATAAATCTAAACTGACTCTGAGACACTGTATCTAAATTCAGAACTTACCTAGAAGACGACAGCATACTGATTGGCTTGAAGGTTGTCATGAAGGGATTAGATGAATCATAATCGAAACTGTCCTGAAGATTTTCTCCCAAAGCACTGGGTGATTTCAAATCAGTGGAGCCATCTGATCCTCCGTTGCTAAGCCTATCCGACCGCTTACTATCTTTTTTCCCAGTCACTCTTTCAAAAAGACTAACTTTCTCCTTTTTCTCTCTTTTAATGTCTTTTTTTATTTCAACAGGTTTTGAAAACAGCCCTATGTTTTGGTCCCATGATACAGGGGTTTCTTCAAATGGATTCTTCTGCCTTGGCAAAGTGGCAAACTTTTGAGGCAGCATAGCACTCACATTTGTAAAAGGGTCATTTTGTGCTCCAAAGGCTGAGTCACTATCATCAATTGTGCTGTCGAGCTGGTTCACTTTACTTGTATCTGCGCTTAATGTCCGTCTGTGTGGAGATTTCAGATTTCCTGCAAACAATTTTTGGTATCAGTATACAATCAGATACATGATCAAATTTGGTAAGTAGAGTCACTTATCCAACACTCGCTTATCCAACATTCTGGATTATCCAATGCATTTTTGTAGTCAATGTTTTCAATACATCATGATATTTTGGTGCTAAATTCGTAAATACAGTAATTACTACATAGCATTACTGTGTATTGAACTACTTTTTCTGTCAAATTTGTTGTATAACACGATGTTTTGGTGCTTAATTTGTAAAATCATAACCTAATTTGATGTTTAATAGGCTTTTCCTTAATGCTTCCTTATTATCCAACATATTTGCTTATCCAACATTCTGCCGGCCCGTTTATGTTGGATAAGTGAGACTCTACTGTATAAGAAAAAGCCTCCACGTATAATTTTCAGATGAATTGTGCAACTGGGGCCGGGCTGTGGCGCAGCTGTTGAGCAGCTGCCTTAAATCACTCTGACCATGAGGTCATGAGTTCGAGGCCAGCCCGTGGCGGGGTGAGCACCCGTCAATTAAAAATAAAAAATAGCCCCTGCTCGTTGCTGACCTAGCAACCCGAAAGATAGTTGCATCTATCAAGTAGGAGATAAGGTACCACTAATAAAAGTGGGGAGGCAAGAATAACTAATTTACTGTGATGAACCATGGGCCTTGTAGTCCTGCTCAGGACATTGTAATCCCTGATGAAGATGAAAACTTGGGTTTTTTACCTTCCCAGTCTGAACTGGATTCCTCTCAGCCAGATCCTTCCCAGGCAGATCTGGAAACCTTGCACCTGCAAGAAAGTTGTGCCCCAGAAGTATGTCAAACAACCCCAGAGCCTACTTCTCCCGTGTTCTTGCGCCGGGAGTTTTGTAAACAACAGAGAAGTTTGGATTCAGCTTCGCGCAGGAGTGCGAGGATAGCAGCTAAGAATGTTGCCAATTAACATTGGTTCTCGTGAGAATCTTTAAGGAGTTTAACATCTGGTCTCAGAGTTTAGCTTTCGTTTCTGATTCCCAGAGAACCGCTTTGGTGAGAAAGTTGGACTCTATATAGGTGTTTTGCCCGCGTAGCAACTTCGCGGAGTCAATTCGTCAGCCTACGGAGCGAGTTGTGTCTGGACAGCGCGCTCCGATTCAAGCCTCGCTTCAGCTCAAGCCTTGCCTCGCTATCCAGCCTTCGCCTTGCTTCCCAGCCTTTGTTTACCTACGGACTTTGCCTTGTTTCCCAGGACTAATCCTTGCCTTGTTTCACGGATTTTACCAAGTTATTCCACGGACCTTGTTCTTGTTCTTAGTTACCTTGTTCCACGTTCAAGCCTTGTTTCAAGTATCAAGTTATTTCCTAGCCACGCTCAAGTTTTATGGACTAAGGACCTTGTCATCTCCCCTCACTTTGCTTGGCAAAGTGAGTGTTTCGGTTATTGGATTACAACTTTGGACCTTAATATTTCTTATTGGACATTGCTTTTTTGGACTAATTCTGACCTTTCCTGAAGGGTCTAATTCTGGACTATTTTCTATACTTGTTTTTATTAACTTTATATATTCCTTCAATAAAGATATTAGTTAGATTCTGGCCTCTGTGTATGGTTATTGGTGCCTCTGCCGCCTGGGTCGTGACAGTTTGACTCCGCCAACCATAAGCACCAACTAACCGAGGCCAGGATGTCTACCGGAGCCGCGCCGGCTGGACAGCCGCTCAGCTACACCATCAGCAAGGACGAAGTGGACCGCATCCGTGACAGACTCAACGCGCAGGATGGAGAAATAAAAGGGTTGAGGGAGCGCGGAGTTCGCCTCCCGGCCATGGCGTTGCCTACCAAGTTTTCTGGAGAAGCTGCTAAGGTTCATGTTTTCCGCCGCCAATGTCAAGCTTATCTAGAGGCCCGTGATGCCGAGTTTCCCCAAGAAGACATCAAGGTGGCGTGGGTCTACAGTCTTCTAGACGGACCAGCGGCTAGCTGGGCGACGGCCCTGTTTGATCAAGCCTCCCCCCACCTAAGTTCAGCACAACGCTTCTTGGATCACCTTAAGGAGACCTGGGGAATCGAGGACAATTTGGAGGCAGCCGGCCACAAACTCCGGCGCCTCCTTCAAGGAGACAGACCCATGTCTCAGTACATAGCCGAGTTCCGCGTGCTGGCCCACAACACCGGCTGGAACGATGTAGCCCTCAGAGGACAATTTCGGGAGGGTCTCAACATTGAAATGCTGGAAGAAATCTCCAAGGTGGATCCTCCCCAGACCCTCGAGGCACTCATTGATCAATGTTTACGGGCTGAAGTCATGATTGCCAACAGGAAACAATGGGTTCGAGGCCAGGGCGGTAGAGCCGGGGCAAAACCCCCCGCTCCCGCCAGTGTTCAGCCACGTCCGGTGTGGAGACCCCCGCCGCCAACCCCATACCCCAGAGGAGGCGAGGAGGTGCCGATGCAGTTGGGCAATGTGCGTCCCAGACTAGATGCCGCCGAGAAGGCCCGTCGTCAACGCTTGAACCTCTGCTGGTACTGCGGGAACGGGGGCCACTTCGCCAGAGAGTGCCCAGCCAAAGGGAAGCCTGCCGCCCGTCTTGCGGCGGCGTCCTCCACGGAGTCGAAGGCGTCTGAGCCGACTGGCACACAGCCGGCGGGGGAAGCCAACGACCGGGTGTAGAGAGGCTCGCCAACCCGGTCAAAAAATCCATCCAAGAGCCGCCAACCGGGGTCCTGTTCCTTCTCGTGGTCACATTATGGTCAGCAAAAAGGGGACCCGTCATGATCCACGCCATGATAGACTCTGGAGCTACCAACAATTTCATCGATAGAGAGTATGCCGACTCTCTGGGATTACAATATCATGATTTCAAGAATGCCCGTGTGGTGCAAGCCATAGACGGCCGTCCCCTCAAGACGGGCCCCGTAAGTCAGTGGTCGGAACCCACCAGGATGTGGATAAGGGAACATATGGAAGAGATTTCCTTCTTTGTTACCGAGGTTCCCCATTTCCCTGTGATTTTGGGAATTCCATGGCTGACACTCCACGACCCTAACATCTCCTGGTCCAACAGAGAACTGCAGTTTGCTTCACCGTACTGCCAAAACCATTGCCTCGTAGCCAAGGTATGCCATGCCACAGACTCCGAGCCCATCATCACCTTGCCAAAGAAGTACTCCGAGTATTGGGATGTATTCAATGAGAAAGAAGCCGAGAAATTACCCCCACATAGACCTTATGACTGTGCCATTGACTTGGTGGAGGGGGCCCCGATCCCGCGAGGGCATCTCTACTCCCTGACTGAACCAGAGCAAGAAGCTCTCAGGGAATTCTTAGAGACAAACCTTCGCAAGGGGTTCATCAGACCCTCTCAATCCCCAGCCGCCTCCCCAGTGATGTTTGTGAAGAAGAAGTCAGGGGAATTACGCTTGGTGGTGGACTACAGAGCATTGAACAATATCACCAAGCGGAACAGCTATCCCCTGCCCTTAATCTCGGATCTACTGGACCGACTTCGAGGAGCCAAGGTCTACACCAAGCTGGATCTTCGGGGGGCTTATAATCTAGTTCGCATCAGAGAAGGGGACGAGTGGAAGACCGCCTTCCAGACTAAATTCGGATTATTCGAGTCCCGAGTTATGAATTTCGGTTTATGCGGAGCTCCCGCAACGTTCCAGCATTTTGTCAACGATATTTTTCAGGACTATCTAGACAGGTTCTTGATAATCTACCTGGACGATTTTTTGGTGTTTTCCAGATCACAATCAGAACATGAGAACCACGTCAAAATGGTGTTGCAACGACTGCGGGATCATGGACTTTATGCCAAGCTAGAAAAATGCGCTTTTGATCTACAAGAGGTAGATTTCCTTGGCTACCGCATCTCGCCTCTAGGGCTTTCCATGGATCCAGCCAAAGTTTCAGCAGTATTGGAATGGCGGGCGCCAACTAACAAGAAAGAGGTGCAGCGTTTCTTGGGGTTCGCGAACTACTACCGCAAGTTCATTCCAGATTTTGCCCGCTGGTCCGACCCCATCACTAGCTGCATCCGTGGAAAGCAGCCTTTCCGCTGGACTGATCAAGCAGAGAAAGGGTTCCAGCAACTGAAGAAACTATTCACCTCCCAGCCAATTCTACAGCACCCAAATCCTGGAACCCCTTTTGTGGTGCAAGCGGACGCCTCTGATGTGGCAATTGGGGCTGTACTCTTACAACCGGTGGGAGATCACCTCCACCCCTGTGCCTTTTATTCTCGTCAACTAACCACACCAGAGAGGAATTACACCATTTGGGAAAAAGAACTACTGGCCATAAAGGCAGCCTTTGAAACTTGGAGACACTGGCTAGAAGGGGCCAAATTCCCCATTGAAGTCCACACTGATCATCGTAATCTAGAACATCTAAGAACTGCCCGCAAACTAAATCAGAGGCAGCAACGTTGGGCTTTATTCTTTGAACGTTTCAACTTCCAGATCCATTATGTGACCCCAGCTCAAACCAAGCAAGCAGACGCCCTGTCACGTAAACCGGAATACGCTGCAGGACGCAAGGAGACCTTTGAATCCCAACTGCTACAACCTGAGAACTTTGCCACGCTCACAGTGGGGAACACCAAATCCAGTCCCATTGGTTCAACTTCCCCTACTCCAGGACCCATCTGTGCTCAAGAAATCAGGGCTAGTCAGCAAGCAGATGCCTGGGCGCAGGACCAACTTCGCCAAGGTCTGCATTTTCCCTTTTCGCTTAAAGATGGGCTGCTCTGCTATAGAAATCATGTTTATATCCCACCCGGACCGGGCAGGGAAAAAGCGCTTCGTCTGTGTCATGACTGCAAACCAGCAGGACACTTCGGACTATTTAAAACCATGCATTTGATCCTAAGAGATTTTTGGTGGCCCAAGATCCGCAAGGATGTGGAAAAATATGTCAACACCTGCCCAGTATGCCAGCGCTCCAAGATACGAAGGGAGAAGCCCTCAGGGCTTTTGCACCCCCTTCCTACCCCATCTCGCCCATGGGAAATAATTTCCGCGGATTTCATCACTGACCTACCACCTTCCTGTGGATTCACCACGATCTTAGTGGTGGTGGACCTATTCACCAAGTTAGCCCATTTCATTCCCTGCGAAGGCCTCCCCACGGCCAAAGAAACTGCGGATCTATTTCTTCAGCATGTTTTCAGACTACATGGATTGCCCAAGAGTTTAGTCACAGACCGTGGATCTCAATTCACCTCTCGTTTTTGGAAGGCACTACAAAAACTACTGGGCATAGACTCTCGCTTATCTTCAGCTCATCATCCCCAAACAGATGGGCAAACGGAGCGCACCAATGCCACTTTGGAGCAGTATCTTCGCTGTTATGTAAACTACCAACAGGACAATTGGGCTTCTCTGTTACCACTGTCTGAGTTTGCCTACAATAATGGAGTTCAAGCTTCTACAAAAGAAACGCCGTTCTTTGCAAACTACGGTTTCCATCCACGTTTCTTTCCCCCTGTCATTGAAACTTCAGAAGTTCCCGCAGCAGAGGATTGGCTGCAGGAACTCACAGCGGTGCAACAACTTTTGCTCCAGCAACTGGACCAAGCCAAGGAGGACTATAAACGCCACGCTGACAAACACCGCCAGCCGGGCCCCGAAATCAAGGTAGGAGATCGGGTTTTTCTGTCCACTCGCTTTCTGCCCTCCCACCGCCCATGCCGGAAGTTAGATGCCCGCTTCATTGGCCCCTATCCAGTGGTGGCGCAATTAAACCCCGTGACTTTCAAACTCCAACTTCCGCGTTCAATGCGCATTCACCCAGTGTTTCACCGTTCCCTGCTCCTTCCGGCGGATGGTGTGCGTCCTGATACAGACCAACCGGCCCCCCCTCCTGTTTTGATGAATGGGGAGGAGGAGTTCGAGGTTGAGGACATTTTGGATTCTCGCTTTCATCGCCGCCGCCTACAATATCTCATTGACTGGGTGGGTTTTGGGCCTGAGGAACGCTCTTGGGAAGACGCCTCCACAGTCCATGCTCCTGATCTAACCCGTCGCTTCCATCTGACCTATCCCACCAAACCGCGACCTCGCGCCTCGGGGAGAGGACCCCAGTTTGGGAGGGGCCCTGAGGAGGGGGATAGTGTGATGAACCATGGGCCTTGTAGTCCTGCTCAGGACATTGTAATCCCTGATGAAGATGAAAACTTGGGTTTTTTACCTTCCCAGTCTGAACTGGATTCCTCTCAGCCAGATCCTTCCCAGGCAGATCTGGAAACCTTGCACCTGCAAGAAAGTTGTGCCCCAGAAGTATGTCAAACAACCCCAGAGCCTACTTCTCCCGTGTTCTTGCGCCGGGAGTTTTGTAAACAACAGAGAAGTTTGGATTCAGCTTCGCGCAGGAGTGCGAGGATAGCAGCTAAGAATGTTGCCAATTAACATTGGTTCTCGTGAGAATCTTTAAGGAGTTTAACATCTGGTCTCAGAGTTTAGCTTTCGTTTCTGATTCCCAGAGAACCGCTTTGGTGAGAAAGTTGGACTCTATATAGGTGTTTTGCCCGCGTAGCAACTTCGCGGAGTCAATTCGTCAGCCTACGGAGCGAGTTGTGTCTGGACAGCGCGCTCCGATTCAAGCCTCGCTTCAGCTCAAGCCTTGCCTCGCTATCCAGCCTTCGCCTTGCTTCCCAGCCTTTGTTTACCTACGGACTTTGCCTTGTTTCCCAGGACTAATCCTTGCCTTGTTTCACGGATTTTACCAAGTTATTCCACGGACCTTGTTCTTGTTCTTAGTTACCTTGTTCCACGTTCAAGCCTTGTTTCAAGTATCAAGTTATTTCCTAGCCACGCTCAAGTTTTATGGACTAAGGACCTTGTCATCTCCCCTCACTTTGCTTGGCAAAGTGAGTGTTTCGGTTATTGGATTACAACTTTGGACCTTAATATTTCTTATTGGACATTGCTTTTTTGGACTAATTCTGACCTTTCCTGAAGGGTCTAATTCTGGACTATTTTCTATACTTGTTTTTATTAACTTTATATATTCCTTCAATAAAGATATTAGTTAGATTCTGGCCTCTGTGTATGGTTATTGGTGCCTCTGCCGCCTGGGTCGTGACATTTACGACCTGGAATGAGGAAGTGCCGTCAGTGTGGATGATGAAGCAGCTGCTCCCCCCTGTGACCAGAATCGAACATCCCCTCAGAAGAACGTTAACTTGCCTCTGCGTGTGTCTCTCAGTCTCTGTTTGATGTGTTTATGGGCATTGAATGTTTGCCCTATGTGTGTTATAATGTGATCCGCCCTGAGTCCCCTTCGGGGTGAGAAGGGCGGAATATAAATACTGTAAATAAATAAAAATAATAAAACTGTATTATTCAAATAGTTGTTAAATTATTTTAAAAACATGACTATAGCTAAGAATCTTCAATCCTCTTTAAATGAGAAGGCACTTTCAACTCTGATTCAAAGGAAAGGGTGAGAAGACATGTTTAAGACTTCCATTGAAATACCAATCCGTGCATGATGTATGTGTGTGTGTGTGTATCTATATGCCCTGAAATAGCCTATTGTATGCTGTCAGAAATCAAATTGAGACAGAAATTAGTTCAGACATAAGTAGATATAGCTTCAGCTTTGATAAAATGACAAAAAAGATAGTTACTAAGTAGTCCAGACAATACACAGTATCCTTGATATCATTTATATACCATAATTCTTCCAAGTAGCATGCATACATATATGGCACTATTACCACAATATCCTTCCCTGAGAGAGAGGTCAAGTTCAAGAGGGACAGACCCAGATTATTTTGGGATACATCATCAAAGGGTACTTTAAAGATGACACTTCTGAATACCTTGAAAGCATGATACTGGAATGATTTCAGTTACACGTTGATTATCCCTTATCTAAAATGTTTGGGACCAGCAGTGTTTTAGATTTTAGATTTTTTTGAAGTTTGGATATTTGTATACAGGTAGTCCCTGGGTTACAAACATCTGACTTAGAAACAACACATAATTAAAATTAAGAACAGGGGTAGAAAACAGGAACTGAGAGAACGTTACCCCTAGGAAGGGAAATTCACTCCTGAAAGAATTATCATGGAGAAAAGATGTGTTAACTAAAGCTTTATCACCAATCCCTGTTTCCACAATGAGCCAATTTTTTCAAAATCCACTGATCACAGGGATAGAAAGTGACGTAAAATCTTCTAAACAGGAGCACAGACAGCAAAACAAACACTACAGGAGTGTTAACTCTTCCCTATGCTATCCAAAGCTTATAGATAGATAGTTAGATAGCTGGAGATATAGATAGATTGGAGTTAAAAATGTACCTTAAAAATGTACCTGTTCCGACTTATGTACAAATTCAACTTAAGAACAAACCTACAGAACCTATCTTGTTCGTAACTTGGGGACTGCTTGCATATGTATGTAATTAGTTATCCTAGAGATGGGAGACACATTTAAACAAAAAATTCATGTACCTTTCATATACATCTTATACGCATAACCTGAAAGTAATTTTGAACAATATTTTAATCATGTTGGTAATAAAATCTGGTTTGTGTCTATTAAACCATCCAAGGTGTTACTATCTTAGATGGATTAATTCTTTACTGGAAGTGGAAGGCAAAAACGATGCAGTAATACAATCATACAGAAAATGTTCTACATATATGCACCAACTCTTAAAATATTTCTGATTAGAAATTCTCCACTCTTGATTTACTGACTATCCACTATCCACTCACGGAGAATTGCCATCCTATAATTGGACTAAACCACTTTTTGCTAGCTTTTAACAAACAAAGCATTTGAATAGTGGGTGACTTGTAAGTGTAAGTGATGTCTAACTGTTGGCTGGGGTAGAAAATAAGAAAAATGTATAGAATGAAAATCTGAATTAATGAGGTTGTAAAATTGAATCCATGTCTTTCCCAACCTGGCAGTTCCCAGATGTATTGGGACTCCCACTATTCTAGAACAACAGACACATTATTATTTTTGATGGTAAAAAAATTTCTCTTTCTAATACTTAATATTATTGAATTCATTTTCAAATCTAACATTCCAAACTCTAGCCATGGGTTATCTTCAACAAATTGAAGATAGATAACTTACCTGACTTGCACTGTAACTTTGTAAGTACATCCTCACAGTTTCATAACCATACATTTCATTATAGAATAAGAATGCAAAGATTTCAGGTCTGGACCAACCAGAAAAAAACTGGACAAAGTTTCTTAAGCAAACTCCCAATAGTTTTCATTGCTTACAAAAGGCATCTCTACTTACCAGTCTCATCCACAGAACCAAATGACTCCAGCTGACGCCTGAAGAGGTATGTGTTGCCAATTGAGCCTGACTTAATTTTTTCTGAAGTCACCTGAGGACCGGTTAAATCAGACATTGAATGAGCTGAAGATAGTCGTTGAGGTCCCAAAAGAAAAGGCTTTTTTGGTTTAGATTTTAACTGTATTTCACTGAGGGAAGTTACAGTACAAGATTCTGGCATATGCGTACTTGGAATGATAGCAGAAGACGTATCCAAAAATGCCCCTTCAGTCTTGCGACCTTTCATTTTGTCCTTTAGTTTGGCAAAAGGAGATTTAGTCTTGTCCTTCATTGAGAGGTCGAACATACTTGCTGTCATATTATTCCTCATAAACTGGATATTTACTTTGATCTCTCCTCTATCTTTAGTTCTTTTTCCTTGTTTGGATTCTAAATGGAACCATCTGAAAGAGAAGACAGTACAGTTAAACTGCATAGTACTGCACCAAAAATCCTGATTTTAGCTCTCAGTAGAATGCTTTAAAATTTACATAATTGTTGACTATCCTAATTCTACAAACTGGTTTTCCTTTCAGATTTTCCTCTAGTAACTCTGGGAGTTGTAGTCCACACAAATGAACATGTTAGCTGTTGATATCATGTCATCTGTGATCAACGAGATGAAGGGAAAGGATTTAATATCCCCAAAGTTTCTGAGGTGCCTTCCACGCAGCTGTATAAAATCCACATTGAATTGGATTATATGGCAGTATGGACTCAGATATTCCAGTCCAAAGCAGATATTGTGGGTTATCTGCCTTGATATTCTGAGTTATATGACTGCGTGGGAGGGTTCTTGGGCCTCTTCTACGCTGCCATATAAAATCCACATTACCTGCTTTGAACTGGATTATATGACAGTATAGACTAAAATAATCCAAATCTGATAATATGGATTTCCTGCTTTGATAACCTAGATTATCTGGCAGTGTAGAAGGGGCCTTAGTCAGCCCTGGGCCTGAAGCAAAACTACTCAAAGAAGCAGTCCTCCTATGTGGGAATTTCTTTTTGATTAAGTACATCTTCCAGCAATTAAAAACAACTCAGATTTCAGAGTTACAACATCAACCTCTTTTGATATTCTCTTGGTCTTCTCAGTACTTGGGTCCTTTTCACACAACAATATAAAATCCACATCAAACTGAATTATATGTGGATTCGGATAACCCAGTTCAAAGCATATATTGTGGATTATCTGCCTTGATATTCTGGGTTATATGACCGTGTGGAAGGGCCCTTGAGTGCAGGTATATCCCAGTTAAAATACCAATTGTGTTTCTGAAGTGGTTAACATTCTCCCACTACTGATGCCACTAAAAATGTTTGTATTAACTTAAAACATCTGCAGTTGTTAAGAGACTGAAATCAACAGGATTCAAGTGTAATTCAGTGTTTTGATTTGACCTGTAAAATTCAAGACCAATGCCTGTAGGCTCTATTCAAAAGACCTTGAAAACATCTACACTGACCATTTAGACCAGATAAGCCTCATATCAACTCTGTAGTAACCAAACAGAGCTGATGCAGACATGCTCCACTTTAATCAAAGTAAGGGATTGTCTGAATTCCAACACAAAGTTTAGACCATTCCCTGACGTTGGGGATGGCAGTTATCGCCCCTCCCATTCTTCATGGGCTCTTCCACACAGCCATATAACCCAGAATATCAAGGCAGAAAATCCAACAATATTTGCTTTGAACTGGGTTATCTGAGTCCACACTGGCACATATTCCAATTCAAAGAAGTTAGTGCAGGATTTTATTCAGCTATGTGGAAGGGGCCCATGTCTCAGCAAACTCTGGCTGTGACACAGAACCTACCTGTCAGAGAAGGGAGGGTAAGAAAAGGAAGGATTCCTCTTCTTCCCCCTCCTTCGTTATCCCGGGTGACGTCTCGGCATGTGATGCCAGACAGGTAGGATCCATGCCACAACACAAAGGATGAATGGGTTCAGTAAGAGTGGCTGTCAACAAATGGTATCCACACACCTGGAAGCAAGCTTCACTGAACTCAGTGAGATTTATATTTAAGTAGACATGTGCATGTATGTATGTATTGCTAATATGGTATCTGTGGTGCACTGTATAATCTGGTTCACTATTAACTCCCTGTGTGCTCAGAAGATAAGGAGTACATCCAGGCTTACAGTAGGTTGAGTTTTCTCCCCAGAAACTTATTCCTTCACACTCAACAACAATATCTAATCAAGTAGAAGGCAATTATGAATAGATTGGATGCTCCTGAGGGTCCAACAACACAAGGACTATAAATAAAACCTTGGAGACAACCACCTGCTCCAGGTCTGAACTAAGTTTCAATAACCCTTTCTCTTTTCTTTCAACAGCTAATGATTTTTCATGCTCATGAAAAGGAAAAAAAAGGTTTTGAAATAAAAATATTTATGTGCCAAGCTATATTAGCTATTGTTTTCATTTCTTAAATCTTGTGCCAGAATGAAGATATTAAAACACATGATGGAGGAGGCCTTCACATAATACTGCTGCTGCAAGAAACTTCATCACTACAAGAAACATCAGGTGATTTTTAAAAAGACATATGCCTTTTAGGCAACAACCAACTGCAACTTAAAAGTGTTAACGTTCAAGAGGCTATTAGTTTGGGACCTAATACATCATTAAAGCCACAATGGACTGGCAAACACATTTCCTTGATAAAAGAAAAGTCTGCACACTACAAGCTCTAAGTCTTCCTAGCAATTCTAGATCAGCTGGTATCCTTTATTTTTCTTACAAGAAAAAACACACACAGGGGAATTGCTGACAAGGTTCAGCATTGTGCAGAATATTAAATATCTTTTTTGTAATACTCTAGTGACTCTGAAGTCTGTCTCTTAGAGAACCATATGTACAGCTGTGTTGGAAGGAGGAAGCTATTAAATATATTAAAAAGTAGAAATATTACCAATAAAGACACTTCATCAAATACTTGGATCTCATTTATCCCCAAGCTAAGCAACGTTAAGGTTATATCAATGTTAGAAAGTCACTTTGGACACAATACTCCAGGTCTGCGAAATGCATTTGAAAGCAAGAAAATACAGTTTAATAAAAAAAAATACGGTATGTATTTATTAGCAGCTTTGAAAGAAATCAAAATTATATTGTAAGGTATCAAGTTTTGTTTTAAACCGTAGGTTCATAACTTAGCACCATAATGGATTCCTAATTTCCATTTAAAGAAGGGAGATGTTGGGCTGCACATTTCCAAAGCTGTTGTGTTTGTTCAGAAAGGCCATATGTAGAGTATAATCATATGGGAGACATACCTGAAAATCAATATATTACTTGTCTCTCAGATGTCTTGTCAAATTTATAACGGAATTAGCACAGTAATGAAGTTTTACCCATTGTTCCATACTTTATTTCTGGTACTAAGAATATATGGCAATAGAAGAGTAGTATTTTTTTCTGCAAAATTTATAAAATAATTCTGCACACAGTGGAGACTATCACACATGGTACCGTCACAGTAAAAGAACGTAAGAGTGAAACTGAGCATCCATATCCATAGCCTCTTTTACACTTCAAGAGTTAGGTATGGAGCCTTCCAGGCAGCAACCAAGGAACCTTGCAGCAGTAAAATAGAAGATCTCTGCTAACCTTACTAAAGTACACAATGCATGGAAATCAGGATGATACAGCCCTTATCTAGCACACTGAATTCCACATTTCCACTGAAAGCTTATACACACAAAGTGCCTAACATAAAATATGTACACTACAAACTAAGCAGTCTGGGTCCCACAAACCATGGGTTCTACGTATGCAGACCTACACACCAATGTGATATCAAAAATAGGAATGATCAAGCAGATGACCTTGGCAAGGCCAATAAAATCCCAATCCCCACTGTCTATACATTTCATCATCTGCACATAATTAACATCTTATTCAATACAACCATAACAATAATAGCTTTGCTCAAAATAGTTTTTCATTTTTCTTTGTTTTTTTATGCCTGTTTTATTACAGAATGTTACAGCATGGAAGAGGGGGAGTCAACGCTAAGAATTAAAACTTTTTTTTAAAAGGGGGGAATCATTGTGTATTATTTTGAATCTAGTTTTGATTGCTTATGTTTTGTTCTTTTGTATTGTTTTATTTTGCCATCGAATTCTGCCAGTTTTGTAAGCCACCCTGAGTCCCTTCAGGTGAGAAGGGTGGGATAGAAATGATGAAATAAATAAATAAATTATTACAAAGTGTATAGACACTACACACAAATGAGGTTGACAAGTTATGTTGGTGTTCATTAGGATGGGGTGGGAAAGAACATTAAATAAAAGCATTGAAATGACTGTAGTGGCACATCAAAGAGTTCTGATTCAGATACCTTAAGTACTTTAAAAATACTTGTTACAAGTTTTCAACACTGTGCACATATTACTGGCAGAAACAGGACTACAGATTGTTGTAAAAGGACTCAAGCAATGGCAAATTACTAGGAAAGAGATGCTTCTATTAACCTTGTGCAGTCATAACACAGTAATGAATATACTGGGTACAGAAAGTACATTTCCCAACAACACAATGTTGTAACTTAGCAAATACATTCTCTCTTTGACAGATGTACTACTTCCAATGCATTTTATTCCCTTGGGCCTATTAGTAACACTCCACCTTCAGTGTACCATACACATATATGAAAAAGCCTTATGCCTGAATCAGATAGTTTACATGTTTAGGCAGTAATCCAAAATGCATGTATCTGAGAGTAAATCCCATTGAGAGTAAGTCCCACTGAGCCTATAATTAAACATGCAAAAGTTGCAAGGCTGGTGTTCCTTCAGTCTGGTATCAAATTAAAAAGCAGGTGCCCTGTTAGCCGCAAATATATATAGTTCAGACATGATATGATCTCTTCTACAGGCAGTCTCCAGGTTAGGAGTAAGACAAGTTCTGTAGGTTTCTTAATGATAATTGGATTTTGAACATTTTGGGTTGTCGTAGAAACAAGGATTAGTGTTAAAGCTTCAGTGGAGACACCTTTTTCCCACAGTAACTCTTAACAGGAGTGAATTTCCCTTCCTAGGGGCAGATTTTTCTCACTTCCTATTGTCTCAGGGACAGGAAGTGAGATTCCAATGAGAATACAGACAGCAGTAAAAGTCCCACACTATACTAACAAAAAACTTTTAAAAACTCAATTTAAATGCAACTTGGGCAGATGTTTGTCTTAGCATATTATTTATTTTTACCTGTAAATGTAAATGCTCAAGCATTTTCAAATACTGCAAACGACCCAGTGCAGACTGCTAGATGGTGCACCCACCGAGCCCATTACCCCCCTCCCATGCTTGTAACTAGGAATCATAGGTAAGATGGATGTTTCTAACTGGGAGACTGCATGTATTTTCTTTTAAAGTGCATGGATGCAAGATATTGATGTTATGCAGTTTCCTGGGAGAAAAAAAACAAACATGCATGACATAACATTTCCAACTTTAGGAATTGTGCATTACCACAGAGACTTGGGGATTTAAGAAGTGATAGACAAATATTTTAAGTAATAATTATGTATTTCTACAGACCTGTCTACTAAAGAATGCCAACACTGTGCCAGAAAACCCTTTTGTGCAATAAGAAGCAAAATTATTTAAGATACCAAAATCTGTTTGATTTCACCATCTACACATGTGAGAAGAAAATTATTATCACACCATATGAAGATGGCTGAACATAGCAGAAGACAAGATGAAGGTAATGGAGAAGGAGAAAGCCTGCTTAGTCTTATCAAGGCCAAAAAAATGTCAGTGTCCCCATTTGAAATTAGTTGATACGGTATGACCCCCGTATTCATGCAGAATATATATTCCTGGGCTTCGTGTTGACTGCACAAAATCACAGATAATAGCAAACCCTATTGAAATAATGGACTTCCAGCCCAAGAATACCAAAGAATCCCACTAGATATAAAGGTCATACTGTAAAGCCAAACGGCACTTTTTTTTTGGTTGAATGTATGAGACATGACTACATATCTTGGCTTAATTTTAAAAAATAAAGAAAATGTTGCTGGTGCAGAGAGGCCTTTGTACAAGTCACAATTAAACCACTCTACTTGTATAGTTTTCTGTTTTATCTAATGGTTAGAACAAGCCAAGATCTTAAATATAGTCTCAGGTATATTTATGGCAATCGCAGCTTCCGAGTTCATCTAAAATGGAAACTAATTAGATAACTGTACTTTGCTACAGAAGAGCAAAGGAGTTGCCTGATATAATGAGATTGACACGTGAACGTCAAAAGAGGGCCATTACTTCCCATGAATACAAAGATATCGCATGTACTTCTATTCAGAAAGCAATTCTGTTTGTATTTATATAACTGAATTCTCCACTTGAAGTTTTAACAAATCAATCTCTTTCCTATTTTCAGAGTAAAGGGGCAGAGTAAAGAAAGGACATAATAATACCTATTGTAAAGTAGATCCCCCCCCCCCAATACACACCATGATTTGTCAGTTCACTTCAACACACTGTTAAAATGGTTTTGGAAATGCTGTAGAAAAAGTGATTCACTTATCTCTAATAAAGTGGTTTGGTTTGCATTATCATATCAATTTGCTCCGCTATGCATTGTTTTTAGTGCATGCATGCCTTCATGTTGTCTGTTGACTTATGGAGACCCCATGAATTTCACATGATTTTCTTCAGCAAGGAATACTCAGAAGTGGCTTGGACAGTCAGTTCCACTGTAATATAACCTACAGAACTGGGATTTGTTGGTGGTTTCCTGTCCAAGTACAAGTCAGGACTGCCAAGATCAAATGCAATCTGGTGCCTACTCTTGCATTGTTTTTTATGAAAAAGGTACTATGACTAAATAATTTGCCCCTCTATTGAGGCATCAATAAGTTCATGTTCTTGTGACCAGAATTTCCACTTGAAAGGAGTACAGTACAGTGAAGTTACAGGTGCAGTACCCCCACAAAAGTGAAAAAATGATTAATAAAAAACATTTTTTAACCTGAGAGAATACCTCTCTAGGAATCTCAAGATCCTCCATACAGGTCTATGGTCAACTTGTGTTGGAAATTGTCCATAGTCGCAGTGGAGCATCAAGAGATTCCTAGAGAGAATCAAATCCGCAAATAATTAAATCTGCAAATAACCAATCCTCCACTCAAATGTAGAGGGCAGACTGTAGAATGTCAATGGACATTATAGCCCTAAATACATCTACTCAGAATTACATGCCACTGAATTCCAAAGGGGCTTACATATAGGAAAGTTTATTCAGGAATGCAGCTCTATTTTTTTAAAAAAAAATTACATACACTTGGCTGCTTTGTAAATAAAATACAGTCAGCCCTTCACATTTGCTGTGCACATCCACAAAAATGGAAAAACCATGCATAAAAACTACATTTTTACCTGAGAGAACAACTCTCTAAGCATTCCTAGAGTGTCCAGAGCAACTCTTGTGATCAACTTTTGTCAGAAGCTGAACACAGAAGCATGTGGAAGGACCTACCATAGTTTTAAAGAACTGTTCTCTTGAGGAATCTCTAGTTCCTCTAGTATAGCTCTAGAACAAGAGTTGACCACAAAGTAATTTTGGAGGACCTAAAGATTCCTAGAGGAAACATACTAATTAAATCTGTGAATACTCAAATCCACATAAATGAAACCCGCAAATGTGGAGGCTAATGGTCTATGAAGAAGTTTATCATGTTAAATGAGGATGTTGTTGAGTCACAATAAGGATGCTGTTGATATGAATGAGGAACAGGCCTATCAGTTTTCAACATGCACGAATCTTAAAAAAATTAATAGTACTACACTTTTGAAAATTGCTTGGACATTGCAATGTGAGACTACCTAAAAAAACAGATATTCCAAGATGTTATAATCCTACCAATAATAGCTAAGTTGGACTCACAAATGGTTACCACACTCCTATGTATTTTAAAATGAGTATTTTATAGAAATACTTTAATAGACCTTTATTATATGTATTTTATTACGATGATGCATTTTAACTGGGTTATGCCCCTCCTCATGCCATAAGAAGTGGGTAATAAATAAAAAGCATGATTATTATTATACATTACTAAGTGATTTATGATTTCATATCATTTATTTGTTGACTTACTGGATTCATAATTTATGCCTGTCTCCCTAAAATAGGACTCAATGGCTCATCTGATAAAATTAACAATCCATTCCCTGCATTAGAATGAGTTCTATTTACTGAACAGACTTAAGAGAATACTGATGCATGTGATCATTCACAAGTTAAGGTGTTACATGGTCACAGAACATCACTTGTGGTGGAAAAACAGAAGATTAAAAAAGACTATGCATGAAAGGTTTATAGTTCTTTGTGTCCCCCTGCCTAAAATTTGTAAGTAACAATTGCATTATGGCCACATATCAACAAGGACCTCTGTCTTTATGCATTTGTTTTCAAAAACCTAATTCCACATCCACAGATAAGCACCAAAGAAAGTGTATGCATGCATTTTTAAATTTTGTATAGGTTACTGGTTTGGGAGAATATTTTGCCTGCTTGTGGAAATGAAAAAGTTAATCTTTCCTGTAAGTTTTTTCATGTGATATGTATGAAATAAAACTTACTCTGTTTTCCTTCTAAGCTTGTCCTCAAAGATTTCATTCAAGTTTATTGCCACTTGCCCCAGAAATTTGTCAAGTCCGACAAGAGACCTGTGCATGACAATCAAGCAGAGGATGTATTTCTCAGAATTGCCTTCCATCAGCAATCCAGGCAGCTCAAAGGAGGCCTCTTCTTTCCAAACAGGATTCAGCGTCTTCTCAGCCACCGAGGTGGAGTACTTTTCTTTTCCCAACTGGATAATAGTATAGGTATCATTGGTGCCACTTTTGCCCTTCGGCTTCAGATCTTTGGCCTGAAGGACAGTGACCTGCACGTGAGTTGGGAACCACTTCTGGGTCTGTTCTGCCAACATCGTTTGATGTTGGGGCTCACAAAATAGGAAAGGGACACCTAAGAGTAGGCAGGTTCATCGAAGCCTGGCAAATCCTCGATACAAATACATGTGAAGGTCTCAACCAGGGTGTTTCTTACAGCAGGTGTTTCTTACAGGCGCTTCTTAACCTAGATTGATTTTTCCTACAAAAACTTTTCACAGCTTTTCATTCTTGCCGGAAATTTTATACCACATCTCCACTAAAGGAATTTATTTTAACCCCAACCCTTTGGTTGGGTCTGTACATCCCATCCTTCTTTCCCACCCGCATCCCCAGACTTTTTTTGGAAGCTAAAATGTCTAGGGATACAAGGAGAGGGATGTGTAAGAAGGATAGGGATGCCTAGGAAATCTAGGGATGCCAGCCAAGGAATACGTATGAAGGGTGGGATGTTTCCTAGGGATACCTTGGAATGATAGAAGATGCCAGGACAAGGAATACCTAGGAAGGCTAGGGATGCCAGGCCTGGGATGCCAGACTAAGAATGCAGAAAGGGGATAAGGATACCAGGCCTGTGACGCCAGGCTAGAGCTGATAATGGAGTCTAGGAATGCAAAGAAGACAAGGATGCCAAGGAAGCCTAGGGATACCAGACTAGGGATGCCTAGGATGGCTAGGAAGGCCAAGGAAGGCTAAGGGTACCAACTAGGGATGCTTAGGAAGGCTAGAGGTAACAACTATGAGATGCCTAGGAAGCCAGGGGATGGAAGGATAAAAGAGGCCAGGCTAGGATGCTTAGGAAAGCTCAAGGTGCCAGGCCAGGGATGCCTAGGGTTGTGGGCTAGAGATGCCTAAGAAAGTTTGGGATGCCAAGTTATGGGATGCCAAGGAAGGCTAAGTGTAGAAGGCTGGGGATGCTTAGGAAGGCGATGGGGTACAAGGCTAGGGATGGCAAGTTATGGGATGCCTAGGAAGGCTATAGAGTGGCAGGGTAGGGATGGCAAGTTATGGGATTCCAAGGAAGGCTAAGTGTAGAAGGCTGGGGATGCCTAGGAAGGCTAGGGATGGCAAATTGGGGGATGCCTAGGATGGTTATGAGGTGCCAGGCTAGGGATGGCAACTTAGGGGATGCCTAGGAAGGTTATGGGGTTTCAGGCTAGGGATGGCAAATTAGAGGCCTAGGAAGGCTACCTGTAGAAGGCTGGGGATGCCTACGAAGGCTATGGGGTGCCAGGCTAGGGATAGCTAGTTAGGGGATGCCAAGGAAGGATACGTGTAGTAGGCTGGGGATGCCTACGAAGGTTATGGGGTGGCAGGGTTGGGATGACAAGTTAGGGGATGCCAAGAAAGACTACATGTAGAAGACTGGGGATGCTTGGGATGGCTATAGGGTGCCAAGCCTGGCTAGGGATGGCAAATTAGGAGATGCCTAGGAAGGCTATGGGGTGACAGGCTAGGGATGGCAAGTTAAAGGCCTAGGAAGGTTACCTGTAGAAGGCTGGGGATGCCTTGGTAGGCTATGGGGTGCCTAGGGAAGCTGGGTGTAGGAAGACTAGGGATGCCAAAGAAGGCAAGAGATGCCTAGGGGGGACTAGAAGGGGTTAGAGATGCCTGGGAAGACTAGAAGGCCGAAGGCGAAGGGGTGCCAAGGAATCCGGGCTGACAAATTAGGGAGGCCCTCCCAATCAAAACACGACCGAAGCGGAACTTCCCCCCTCACATCTCCCCTGGGTCAGCCTGGCAGAGGAGAAGCTCCCGAGTGGCAGAGAAGGCTGTGGAGTCCGCCTGCCAAAAATGAGGTAAACCTCTCCAGGACCGAGGGGGGAAGCCTCTGAGGCGAGCGCGGCCTCCTCCTCCTCCTCCTCCTCGGCGGCGGGCGGAGACTGGAGGCAGCGGGGCTCGGGCCTTCTTCCCAGGGCAGCAGCGCCGCCTCCGCCTCTTCCGCCTCCTTCCCCGCGTTCCCTCTCCCTCGGCCGGCGGAGGGAGGACGACGGCGGCGCCGCCTCTTTCCCGGGGCAGGCAGGGGGCGGAGGGCAGGGTTCAGGCGGGCGAGAAGGCCGCTCTCGTTCCCTCCTCCTCCCCTTCCTTTCCCTTCCCGGCCTGGAGTTGAGGCGGAGGCGGGAGGGGTTTGATCTACACCAGGCAGGACAAATTCAGGCCCTCCATGGGTTTGGGACTCCAACTCCCACAATTCCTAACAGCCGGTAGGCTGTTAGGAATTGTGGGAGTTGGAGTCCAAAACCCCTGGAGGGCCCAAGTTTGCCCCTGCCTGCTCTACACCATGGAATTATTCCACAGCATTGAGCCATGGCAGTTAAAGCGCTATCAAGCTGAATTAATTCTACAGTGAAAATGCACTCTGGGTTGCAAACCGCACTGTAGATTATATATTACATGTAATATTACTAATAATGTTGCAGTATAGTGGTATAGTACAATATAGTAACATAATACTAATATTGTGCTATGCTAACAATATAATACATTATATATACATATAATACAATACAATACTAATACAGTAGAGTCTCACTTATCCAAGTGAGGCCGGCAGAAGCTTGGATAAGTGAATATCTTGGATAATAAGGAGAGATTATGGAAAAGCCTATTAAACATCAAATTATGTTATGATTGTGCAAATTAAGCACCAAAACATCATGCTACACAACAAATTTGACAGAAAAAGTATTTCAATATGCAGTAATGTTATGTTGTAATTACTGTATTTATGAATTTAGCACAAAAATATCACGATATATTGAAAACATTGACTACAAAAATGGCTTGGATAATCCAGAAACTTTAGTAAGTGAGACTACTGTAATACAATTCAGTAATAGATCTTTATTTATATCCCACTTTACTCCCTCACGGAACCCAAAGCAGCTTACAACATATTAAAATCACATAATAATGATAACAACAACAACTTTATTCTTATATCCCACCCCATCTCCCCGAAGGGACTTACATGGGGACTAAGCCCTAACAAACGCAATGATACATAGCATCTGTTGTGGGTGCTTTGAATGTGAGTTTCCTGCATCTTGGCAGGGGGTTGGACTGGATGAACCATGAGGTCTCTTCCAACTCTATGATTCTATGGAGGCCCGCGGTGGTGCAGCAGATTAAACCGCTGAGCTGTTGAACTTCCTGACCGAAAGGTCGGTGGTTCAAATCCGGGGAGCAGAAAAAGCTCCTTCTGTTAGTCCCAGCTTCTGCTAATCTAGCAGTTCAAAAACATGCAAATGTGAGTAGATCAATAGGTACAGCTGTGGCAGGAAAGTATCGGCACTCCATGCAGTCATGCCAACCACATGACTTTGGAGGTGTCTACGGACAACGCTGGCTCTTCGGCTTAGAAATGGAGATGAACGCTAACCCCCCAGAGTCAGACACGACTACACTTAATGTCAGGGGGAAATCTTTACCTTTACCTATGATTCTATGTTGTTGTTTTTTTTTACTAAAACCATGTCTAAACAGGAAAGTTTTTAGTTGGGCCCCCCTCATTCACAGAATTCTATTGTAGATGTCATTCTCCATTTGTAATGTTCCTGTTTAATAATAATAATAATAATAATAATAATAATAATAATAATAATAATATTGTAACATAGTAATACTAATATATTAAATATAATTAATACAATAGACCATCTGCACATATATGAAGACTTATTTTCTTTAATTCACTTGTATGACTGGACTCCAAAGTGGACATCTCTAATATGAAGGTGGTTTAAGTGAGAAAATTGTATAAATTTAGGAGACACTAATTTTAAGGGATCAAACTTCCACTTTTTAAGGGATCCAACTAGCTTCTGGATTCGGTGTTCTTGATCTCAGAGTCAAACTAAACTCCTGATGATTGAATTCCATGACTTCAGTCCATTAGCTAGGAGCTTCCTGTGCCAGCAGGACTAATGACTTGAAGGTTGGGTTGCTGACCTGAAGGTTTCCAGTTCGAATCCAACCCAGGGAGAGCGTGGATGAGCTCCCTCTGTCAGCTCCATGTCAAGACATGAGAGAAGCCTCCCACACAGATGGTAAAAACATCAAAAACATCTGCGCATACCCTGGGCAATGTCCTTGCAGATGGTCAATTCTCTCACACAGTTTCTCAAGTCACTCCTGACACCAACAAAAAAAAAATCAATTCTCTAAAACTGATAATTACACGCTGCCTTTCTACCTTACAAGGAACCAGAAATTAATAGATTATGTGAAGAGTCAAGATGGCCAGAGAAATTACATGGAGAAAAGCAAGCCAGATCTGTGGGGTTTTTTTTAAAGTACTTGAGGAATGGATGTAGTGATGTGAGCATAGTGGAATAACCAAAATAAAAGGAGCATAAAACCCCTAAATCAAAACACCGTGGCTACCAAAATCAGGATACAAAGAATAAGAATGGTGACATGGCTTTTAAAAGTTCCCTAACAGATTTACAGTGGAACAAACAGTGGTATGTACATAATGAAAAGCCAAATAGAGTATAATTTCCTGAACTGAAATACGACCACACTATGAAAATCCACAAAATTTAATGGTGGTTTACACATTCTTTGCCACATGTACGAAAGACTGATAAAAACAAGTTGAACTCAAAAGTTTATGATTATAATTATGCATACTTCATTACTGAGTTTTTTTTTAAAAAAAAACGTTGGCATATGTTTCTTGACCACTGATATTTCTACAGAGGGGTAGCATCTCACTTCATAATCCCCAATATTCTTAATGTTAGACACTGTAATGGAATTTTGTTTTCTGAAGGCACTTGACCATGCTATGACAGTCTATAGATCAAAACATAGTATTAAAATATATGAATATGTGTCAAGAGTGTAGACGCTGATATGACATTGTACAGAGAATTGGAATATCATCTGATTAAATTGTTTTGCAAGCAATCTTATCCAGTTGAAAGACCATAATTCTTCATGTTTTCCTCCCAAAGCCTGGAGCTCATTAAGATTTTCAAAGGCACTCCGGTTTGTATGGGAGGGCAGCCCTTGGCACATAATCACCAAGAGCTGATCCAGCTGACATTGAAACCTCTCCACTGGAGATATCCAATAACCTCCGTGTGAATTGGTTCCCTTCCCCCAATGTGGGCACAATCAGAAAACATTAGGCTATATTCAAGCCATCTGTTAATCTCTTTAAGCCAGTAAGGAATCTATTTCGTTTACAGTATGTAAAATGAGTATATTTCCAAACTTCATATAAATTTTGTATTTGGCTCAATATAAGTTTTGTTTATGCATTTTAGTCCAATTCAGATGTATGTTTCTACAACCAAACCACTGGGTTTGCAAAATAGAAAGTCATTGACTTCTCTAAAACGAATCTTGAATGGAGTCAGCCTTGAGGTTTACTGATTCACTCTCTTGGAATTAACAATGCAAAATGCATGCAAGGACAACCACAGTTGTATCCTGTATACACTTAAGTGAAAGTTTCTCATTTTGTGCAAACCAATAAGAAAAGAGACTTAATCTGCTGAACTAACAAGCAAGTGCAGAATTAGATCTAGGCCAAGGGTTTAAACCCTAACTAAATGACTGTAAAGATTATCCGTCCTAACTACCAGACCTGAACCTCTTCAAAGATCAGTATATAATTAAAATAAAAAGAAATAAAGTTTGTACACTGCTTGAAAGAGAGGGAATATTTTAGCATACTTCAACACATAATCTGTTATAAGTAAAGGATTAATGTTTAGGAGGGGAATATTGTTCTGACCAACTAAACTGAAATTTTACCAAAACGCTTTCACATTTGGGAAAGTTACATAATACCTGTTATCAGTAATGTATTAGATAAAACCAGAAGCCTAAATCCAGTAGTAGTTAGTCTATCAGTGGTTGGTAGACCATTGAATCAATGGGAACTGGCTAATCAACACTTAACGTAGGTTCCCTTTGTTCTGCTGGTTTTAGACATTATTTACTCTTAATAAGTACACAGCATTAAACTACAGATAACAGACTGCATATTGATGTTCCATATTTCAGAAGGAAGTATTATCCACAGTTTAATGTATCTGTGTGAAATCTGGGAAAGTATCCCTCATGAATATTGGGATTGCATTGTATTTTGCCATCCAGATCTTTTAAACTATGAGGTCCATCATCACATATAATTGACTTATGTTGGATGATTCAGGGAGATAAAATGTGAAATATGGAGAGTCAGTTTCCGGCTCAGTAAGCATCTGAGCAAGGAACTAATGAGCCAGTTGATAATTTATTTTTTACTATTTGATTAGCAAATAGTAGAAATTTTAAGCTTTATATTATTTGCAATTATATATAATCTAGTAATGTGTTTGCTCAGAAATAGATTTCCTGCCATCCCATTAGTGTTTTTTTTTTCCAGATAGTAAACTCTGGTGAATTGTGTCATGAACATTTGAGTTGCAACTCTGTAATCACTAGAAGTGATGTCACTTTAAACATTATCTTTAATCTTGATTTTAGCATAAGCCATAAATACCTTGAGAGTTAAAATGTCAAAATCAAATCAGTCCAGTTCTGATGGAGTCTTTCATATAGTCTTTTCTGAATCAATTACTGAACTGGTAGTATAGTATTCATTTTAAAGCAGGATACTTTGTTGCATGACACGATTGTACAGAAGTAAGCAACCTGTAGCAATGTGTCAAAGAGTGTGAGGATAAGTATATTTGTCAAGAGTCAGACGCCAATTAGCGAACAAAAATAGAGTTTATTCAGCAGATAAGCCAAAAAGTAATGTTAACACAGAAAAAACCTTGAAACACGTCACTATCAGTGCTTCAAGAGCAGTTCAAACAAAAATATAATTCAGCAACACAAGCAGGTAAAAACAAAGCTAAACAAACTTAGTGCAAACTGCACTTTCTGAGTCCAAGCCCTGCCAGCCGGCTCTGTAGTTTTCAAAGGAACAGTTCCCAAAAGAAAACACCAAATTGGTCAGGAAACAAACAAACAAACTAAGAATGCAGTAGACTGCTTCCACAATGTGGATAAAGCCGAAGGCTCCAAAAGGATGATGAAAAGACGTCGTCCGGGATTCCAAGGTCAGGTCAGGAGATAACAGCGGTGTCCAAAGAGCAAGCCAGGAGTCAAAAGCCGATAGTAGTCATCAATCACAGGGCGAAGGCAGTAGCAAGGTCAAATTCCGATCCAAGGTCTGAAGAGGGTGCAGTCATCCAAAACAGGTCCACGATAAGACACAGCGAGAGCCAAGCTAGGTGATAACAGCAGATTCAAATCATAGTCCAAGTCCAGTCTTCATGGAAACACAGAGATCCCAATGGCGCCTCAGCAACACCTTGCCACACGCAAGGTGCAGTGGCCAAACATTCCCATTTTATTCCCCTTCCTCCTGGGTGACCAAACACTCACACCCAAACACCAGGTGTCCCAAATCTACTCAGAGTCTGAGCTCCACACAGCTAGAGCTCGTGGATCTGGAGTACCTAGCAATTCGTCGGAGTCCCAATCATCCTGCCCACACTTAGCCCCATGAACACTTAAAGAACCATCCTCCCTTCTCCAAGCATCCCAATTGGGATCAGCTCCTGCAGAAACCCCAGGTTCAGAAGTATCCATAGACCCCAAATCCCCAGACATCTCCGGTGGCTGTGCCCATTCAGTGCCCGCTTCCCCAGCCACCACCTGTTCCTCAGCATCCATCTCCCCATCTGAATCTTCCTCAGAAGATCCCCCATATAGCTCTCTAAGTCGCATCCTGCACAACTCCTACAGTGAACCCTCATCACGAGGGTTTTTTCTTCCTCTTCGAATTCCATCCCCATCAACCATAATCCCCGAAGGCGCAGTCACAACAATATTCAAGCAACAATTGTGATTTGGGGGCAGGAGTGAGGAAGGATTACAGGTATACCTCAGTTAATGAAGCAGATATGTTCCTGAGTAATAGTTCTTAAACAGAGCCCCTGGTGGTGCAATGGGTTAAACCCTTGTGCTGGCAGGACTGCTGACTGAAAGGTTGACAGTTCGAATCCAGGGAGTTGGGTGAGCTCCCATCTGTCAGCTCTAGCTCTCCATGCGGGGACATGAGAGAAGCCTCCCACAAGATGGCAAAACATCTAACATCTGGGCATACCCTGGGCGACGTCCTTGCAGACGGCCAATTTTCTCACACCAGAAGTGACTTGCAGTTTCTCAAGGCGCTCCTGACATGAAAAAAAAGTTCTTCAATGGAAAATGTGGTACCAGAGGCAAATAACACGGAAATACTAAGGTTAGACAAAATAATATACTGTAATATCTTTTATCAACCCTGTTATTCAAAACTAACCATATGCATGTGTGAAAAGAAACAACCAGGTCAGGTAAGCCTTGCATAAGTAACATTTTGAACCTTTTAAAGACCACACAAATACTTCTTCCAAAATGTATCCAGGAATGATTTTCTTATGCTTTGCTTTTTGGTAGGCAAACATAGAGGACTAAGCTGTTTAAAATAATGCTTGTGGGAAAGGCATATCTGTTTTCCCCCTTTCTCTCTGTTTAGCTATTCAAACATGCTTCGTAAGGAATTTTGGATGCAGCTGCTGTTTACATTGCCTATTATAAGTAGGCACAGACAGCTACAGTAGGACAGGTTAGAGCAGTGGTTCTCAACCTGGGGTCCCCAGGTGTTTTTGGCCTTCAACTCCCAGAAATCCTAACAGCTGGTACACTGGCTGGGATTTCTGGGAGTTGTATGCCAAAAACATCTGTGGACCCCAGGTTGAGAACCACTCTGTTAGAGCACATGTGTCATACACAAGGCCCATGGCTTGAATCTGGCCTGCCATGTCCTTTTATGTGGCCCTTCAGATGCTAGACTTCACTCCTATATTCCTCATCATTAGACATCATTACTACCGGGCTCTACAAGCCAATGGATACTCCACCACAGTCATCAGAAGAGCTGCAAGACCAAGAGCAAGCTATGAGAGTAAAGACAAGGATTAACCCAGAGGAAAAGTGTACTTACCATACATCAATGGAACAACTGACTGGCGGACCACATAGGGAAGCTGATGAAGAAACACAATCTATAAACTATCTACAGACCCAATAAATGCTACATTCAGCAAAGGACAAGAGGGATCCTTTCACCTCTGCAGGAGTCTACCGCATACCATGCAGCTGTGGACAGGTCTACATAGGGACCACCAAATGCAGTGCCCAAACATGAGTCAAAGAACATGAAAGGCACTGCAGACTAATCCAACCAGCGAAGTCAGCCATAGCAGAGCACTTGATAAATGAACCTGGACATCATATTATTTGAGAATACAGAAGTCCTGGACCGTTCTAACAACCACCATGTCAGACTACACAGAGAAGCCATTGAGATCCATAAGTGTGTGGACAATTTCAACATAAAGGCGGAAACCTTGAAAATGAACAAAATCTGGCTACCAGTATTTTAAAAAACTCTAAAATCAGAACAGTGAATAAACAACAACATTCAGAAACAGAAGAATTCCAGACATGAATCAATCAGGGCCAGCTAACAACTCCCAACAAAGGATTCTCCCAGGCAGTAAACAGCCAGACCTTGAAACTGAAAGGCTATTAAATGCTAATCAAGGTGGCCAACTGAAACATTCACACCTGCCTCAAACAGACAAAGAGTTATTTCTCTCACCCTGAACATTCCACAGATATATAAATCCCATTTGCATAGTTTCCAACATACCTCACAACCTCCGAGGGTGCCTGCCATAGATGCAGGCAAAATGTCAGGAGAAAATGTTTCTGGAACATGGCCATACAGCCCGGAAAACTCACAGCAACCCATCATTACTAGAGCTGATGAGATTTGTGATACGGTAACATCAGGAAGGCTGCAGTTTGTTCTATTTAATTGGGATAGTGGAGTTTGAATTTAAATACAAGGATGGCTTTAAAACATCCTTTAATCTTTCCCCAACCTCAGAGCCATATGTGTTGTTGAGTTGTGGGCCCCCATTATTCCCAGTCCGCATGGCAGATAATAAAAATCAATGAGTGTTGTTGGCCAATAACATTAGGGGACACAAACTGGTTGAAAATTAAAGGACACTGACCACTATGTAAAAAATATTGTTGCCCATGGATTCTCCATCCATAGATTCAGTGGCCCTTTTAAGGCAATCATAAGGGTGATGTGGCCCCTCCATGAAAATGAGTTCAACACCTCTGGGCGAAAGTAAAGTCCCACTCTTCCCGAACAAAATCTTTATTGAACTCCTTCTTATAGTCAATCTGTTGCAATCTGAACCAAAAATATGTCTTCTCCCAATCCTCTTTCACCATCTTTCCAAACCTGGTGCTGTTTTTTAAAAAAAGAAAAAGAACAAGAAAAAGAATAAGCAGGAAAAGGAGAATGGGCAGTCATAAAAAGGCCTTTGTAAAGAGATTCTTGACAGAGGCTTTATTAACTGAGGCCTTTATATATTGAAACTGACCAACTCTGATTCCACTTGTAGAAGAATCAGAAAGCAAAGCACAGTGGTAGTGAAAAGACAACATTTTGGATGCCTGTTGATATCAAAATATACCGTGGAATCTCTGCAATTCTGTTACACGCATCCAACATTTTGGAATAGTACAGTTTGCAATTTAATATGTGAATGTTTTATGAGAAAGATTCTTAAATATGAACATAAATTGGTGGTTGTAGTTTGGCTTCATGCATGTAGTATCTCATTGTTTGCCAGGATAAAAATGATTCAGTGCTTCACTCATTCCAAATAGATGGCTGAGCATCTTCTTTCTGACCCCCAAATCAAAAATGATTGCAGGGGCCATGGGAATTGTCTGGGTTTACTTTGGCACTCATAAGTGTTACAAGAATATTGGAAACTACTCTTGGATATGTTCTCATTGTATGAATATAAATTAGCTCTAGGCAGATTAGGTGGAGATTGAACTGGGAAATTCTAATTGAAGCCTTAGGCCAATAAAATTGTACAGCAGGGCCAAAACCTTTTGTCATTCAGATTATCATAAATCTCAAGATTTTCACTGAAGGCCAGTGATGGAGTTTCCATGGATTTGGGCCAGGAAGACAGAGAAATTTGGACTTAGATCATTATATGTAGTTTTAAAACATAATTTAATATTAGACATCTATTCATCCTTACTAACTTAGTTTGGACCATAGTAATAGGGCTAAAGTCCAGCTCATGCATTATTGGCATAATTCCTTGATTTGACTAAAATAAGGGAATGAAATGAATGTTGTGTTATACACAAATAACTAATCATATTGAAGAAATGCCTCTAGTTTAGTCCCTAATAGCAACCATTCAATTGTTGTTGATTTTAGAATTGTGTTTAGGAGAATTATAGCCTCAGTTTAGGGTCTTTTTACATCTTAAAACCAAATAGCTATTAAAGAAAATTCATTCACCCAAAAGGTCTCCAGGTTTTGTTGTATAAGCATATCATTTCCCAACACAGGACCATATGCCATAATCCAAAGCATGCTTGCTGCTTTAGCTGCTAGGCCACTCATGTCAAAGGGGCGCTAGATACACAAAATGGAACATAAGCTTTCTTGAGAACAAAGAAGCCATAGCTTTAGTTTGACAGTTGAATAGTGTTTAAATGACAAGAGATCTGGATACTAGATTGAACAACTGGGCTGTTACCTGAATTTTCCTCCTGGATCAATTGCTGAAGGAAACAATCAGATATAATCAGGAAATCCACATGGAAATAGAACCACGGTGTGGTTCATTGTTAAACCCTTCTGCTCCCAAGTTCCCCCAATGTCTTTTAAGGTGGGAAGGACCCGCAAGGAGCCTCAATCCTGTTTCTCCTCCACCTGGATTTAGCCCTCATGCCATGCTATCACTAGAGAAACATATGAGAACTAGCCCTTTCTTGCCAACCTGTCTCATTTGTAACCAACATCAAACCAAAGTAGATCCTATAAAGCCTCCCATCTTATTCCCAATCTGAGAGGTATATTCTATCTGAGCAATACATGCATTTCCTTTGAAAGCAAACATAGATGATACATGGCCAACCCGTACTCCTTCTCTAGAAAGTCCCCAATAACTTAAAGTTTTTGGTTTACATTCTGTTCTATCCTACGAATTTTACATGGCTCCTCAGTTCTCCAACTGGCATTGCTGTAGCCAACCAGAACACAATATGGTCATGAGGGGGGACAGGTCCATTGGCTCTGCAACAAATCTGGGTTTTTTTTTTATATCCACCCAATGAAGCAGAAGGAAAATTATTCCCTTTTTTCTGTTCTGGAAATGTCCCAGCCCTTCCGTGAGTCCTTTTTGGTGTCTCATCCCAAAGTCTTTATAACTATCAGCCTCCTCCCAGTAGACTTAAATCAAGGAAAAGTTTCATGAGAACCACCATTCCTCTAAATGTTTCTCCAGCAACAGTAAGAATATGGGCAGCAAAACTAGGCAATCCCAACTGTATGGCCCCCACGAAGGTCTTCCTCCAGGGGTAAACCAAGAATGAACAACTTAGAAGTCCCTGAACAGTCTCAGAAGTGGAGTGGGCAGATCAAAAGACAACCTGGCAAAATGGCAACAACACCTAAAAGAATCCTCTACCTTGTGCAACTGTAGAGCAGAACAAACAATTCAGCGTGTGTATGCTTGCCCAGAGTGCCCTGCCTCATGCACAGAGGAAGAACTGTTTAAAGCTACAGACAATGCAGTCGCTGTTGCCTGTTTGTGGTCTAAAACTATTTAGCTGCTTGCGATCCCTTTTTATCAGTTGTAAACTTATTTATGCATGCAATGATTTTGACACAAAATAAATAAAACCCTGAAGTCTGCAAAAGCCGAACAGACCTCTGGAATTAAGGACATATAGGAAAGGAGGAAAGTGGTGTCTCCTACTCATTCCCACACCTCTGATAGAACTTCAAAGTCACAACCTGGTAATTTGATTGCTCACTCTAGGTTTTGCCATACTGAGGTGAATTTACCTCCTATTAAGTGTGCTTGCAAGTTCAACCTTTGAAATTGAGCTGGGAATCTTTCTACATGCACTTGTATTATAATTTAAAATGTCTGTCATGCTACCCTAATCCACAGATTCATCAAGCTTGTTAGGATATCGAAATAGATAAAATAGGGTAAAGGTAAAGGTTTCCACTGACATTAAGTCCAGTCATGTCTGACTCTGGGGGTTGGTGCTCATCTCCATTTCTAAGCCAAAAAGCCAGCGTTGTCCGTAGACACCTCCAAGGTCATGTGGCCGGCATGACTGCATGGAGCGCCATTACCTTCCCGCCGGAGCGGTACCTATTGATCTACTCACATTTGCATGTTTTCGAACTGCTAGGTTGGCAGAAGCTGGAGCAACAGTGAGCACTCACTCCGCTTTTGGGATTTGAACCTGGGACCTGCAAGTTCAGCAGCTCAGTGCTTTAACACACTTCGCCACCGGGGTTCCTAGATAAAATAAAGACTGTAGCAAAGTTTCAGGCATTCATATTTTGGGAAACTTGTGAACACACACTCACTTGTTGGAACAGAGTAAGGGTTGCAATTGAATGATTGTCTCTTGAACCCCAAGGTGAGATGCATATTATGGTTCTAAGTTGAGAAGGGATAACAATATATCTGTATTTGCACAAGTATAATGCGCCAACGAATATAATGAGTACACCAATTTTAAAGGTCTACATTACAAAAAATAGGATTTGCTATTGAATATAATGTGATGTGGTGGTGGGTGTGAAAAGCTCTTCCATCAGACCTAGTCGAAAGCCAGTAGTGGCCACAAAAAGGCTAGTGGGAAGCCACTCCCCTTCACACTAGCCTTTTTATGACCACAGTTGCCTCTCCTTCGGTCCCCAGCTGGAATCTCCCAACAGCGCAGAAAGATTTAGGTGTACAAGCCTAATGCTCTCACTTCAATTTTAGCTATGTAAATTAGCCAAAAACGGCGAGCATTAGATTCGGGTAAATATGGTACTACACATATGCATTCTGATGGTAGCCCATTTGTAAAAAGTGCTTTATTTATATGTGAAGTCCACTTTTCTCTTTCCCATCACCCGGTCCAGTTGAAATGAGTAGTATTGCATAGTGTGTGAGAATGTCCCTAGACTTTGAGCAACTGCAGTTCCAAATATTTTCACAAATCCTGGTAACACTCCATTGGCAACTGCCTTGTCACAGAAGCAGGCATCTATGTATCTGGTCTACTTCCACAACACATTTTTCCATCCAATAGCTAACTTCACTTTTATGAAAATGTGAGGTGTTTCTAAAACATAAAGCAGCAATATTATTGCAGCTTTTAAAATGAAGACATGCAAACTCTAACCTATATGAGAGATAAAATCTAAATGTTCTGCTTAACTATCTGCTATTGATTGTGTCACATCCTCAAAGTGTTGTTTTTAATTACATTAATAACTAGAAATATTTTCTTTTAACCACAAAGAAGTTTGGGTTGGGTATAAGAGTACATCTCAGACACTTTGCTAAGGAAGTATCTGATGTACACCCTGGGAACCAATCCTGTTTGTCCAAATAAAATATTCCGGAAGAATTGAATGGACAATGTTGAGATACATGATACATACAGTCCTTTACCAGAACTGTTAAAACATTTGTTTAGCCTAAAGTCTCGGTTTACATAAATAGTCTTTTTGTTCAGTGTGAGGTATAAAACTCAGCTCATTAGTTTGTTGTCTTAGAAAGCTAGTGAGGCTGGCATTCTTTGTGGACACTGGACACACTTGTGAACCAGTCCAATCAATAAGATTTACTTGTGAGTAAATATGGCTAAAATTAACTCTTTAGCAAAAAAAGAAATCTGAGAAGTCATTTTTAGTCAAAAACATGCAAAATCAATACTACTTTAATATTTGTGGTGGGAATAATTGCCCTCTTTCAAAGAGGCCTATATACAGTAAATAAGGAAAAGTTTGTGATCGAATTTATGTATTTATTTATTTGCTCTATTTATACCCCAACTTTCTCTACCGCGCAGGAAACTCACGTTGTGGCAGAGGAAGCAATTATTCAATGCCTTAAAACATATACAATGTAAAAATTAAAATTAAATTAGATTAAAATCAGACATATTAAACATTTAAAAACATTACATTACATAACAATCATGCCGTCCATAGTTGCAGTCAAAAAAGTTATAGTCCACACAATTATCTAACTTTCTGGAAACAGAATACGAAACAAATTCTAAGCCAAATGCTTTATATATCTCCCAATCTTTGAATTAAGCCAGTTTGAAAAGATAATATATTCTTTGAATTATGCTAAATCATATACTATTTCCTCTGATAGATGGTAAATGTTTTCAGAGATGGAACAAAAACAATCATGCTTTCTGGGAAGATCCACAAAAGTGAGGATAGTCAAGTGAATATGTTACTTGTAACATGTCAGTTTGAAGCTCTGTTTGAAAAGTTTAGTTTTCTCCATTTAATAGATATATTCATTATTTTTTTTAAAAAAATCTTTAATTCAAAAACAGGTACTAATTCATACAACATCTGTGTTTCTTTTAATGGGATACATTAACTAAATAATTTCAATTATTACATTTATAAAAATATTTTCAAGGATTTCTAACATTCTCCATAGCATGTAAAGTGGATCCATGCTGTAGTGTGATGAGGTCACTGACTTCATTCTTGTGCCAAACATGGCTTTTAAAGTGTTGTCGAAGGCTTTCATGACCGGGATCACAGGGTTGTTGTATGTTTTCCGGGCTGTATGGCCATGTTCTAGAAGTATTCTCTCCTGACATTTCGCCCACATCTATGGCAGGCATCCTCAGAGGTTGCAGACCTTTATTTTTTTCCCAAATTGTTAAATAATTTACTATTCTTTTACAGTGTTCAAATGATTTTATTGTTTTAAATTTTAAAAATGGTTAAATTGATCTTATTGTGTAGCAGCTTGAGAAATTATGATACAGAGTAGAATTTTACACTCATTAATACGAATTGAGCAAAATCAAAACCCAAAATTATCCACATGGATGGTTTGCTTTCCGACGGTTAGTGTATACAAATTTTGTTTTATGCACAAAATCATTTACAAATATTGTACAAAATAGATTCAGGCTATGAACCTCTTCACATGGCCCCTGGAGCTGTGCCTTTTGGCTGGTAGGTGCCAGCGAAACAGCAGGCACACATGGTGGCTCATGGCACCCCGCGCACCCTCCCTCCTTCGCCCCTCACATGGTGAGGATGGGACAAGGCATGTTGGTGCCCTGTGCCCACCATATGGGTGAAATGGCAGCAGTGCATGTTGCTGCATGGCCCTTTCCCCCATCAAATGGAGGAAAGGGCGAAAAAATCAGGTAACTCAATTGGAGCTACTCAAAACACACTTTCCTTGTGTTGTGGCAGAGAAAGCATCTTGTGACACTTCCCGTCCACTTTGGGAGTAAAAGGGGCAGGGCCAAGCCATCGTTGTTTGATAGTGCTCAGCAGGCCCTGTCCGGAAGAGAAAAAGGAGCAATAAAATCCCCAATGTGATGAGGTTGTATGCGTATAAGATGCAGATGGAACATAGATGCAAATATACTTATTCTAAAATATGAAATCTGGAGACCAGGGTTTGATTCTCTACTCAGCCATGAAAACCCACTGGTTGACCAGGAGTCACACATTCTCACCCCCGAGAATCTCATGATAGGTTTAGTCAGAAACAACTTGAAGGTATGCAAGCGCAACAAACCTACCGAGAAATGAGCTTGTATAGGCATGGAGTGGAGAGAAAGGATTTCAGTATCTGGAGCCAGAAAGAAAGATGAAATGTCAAGGAGAAAATGACACACCAAAGTTTATTCAGAGGCTGGTCTTTTACCTGAGCCTGAAGATCTGCTGACATTACATTCATAGAATCGTAGAGTTGGAAGAGACCTCATGGGCCATCCAGTCCAACCTCCTGCCAGGAAGCAGGAAAATCACATTCAAAGCAGATGGCCCAACAGATGGCCATCCAGTCTCTGTTTAAAAGCCTCCAAAGAAAGAGCCTCCTCCACACTCTGGGGCAGAGAGTTCCACTGCTGAACAGCTGTCACAGTTAGGAAGTTCTTCCAGATGTTCAGGTGAAATCTCCTTTCCTGTAGTTTGAAGCCATTGTTCTACATCCTAGTCTCCAAAGCAGCAGAAAACAAGTTTGCTTCCTCTTCCCTATGACTTCCCCTCACATCTTGATACACTGCCCTCATCATGTCTCCTCTCAGCCTTCTCTTCTGCTGGCTAAACAGACCAAGTTCTTTAAGCTGCTCCTCATGGGGCTTGTTCTCCAGACCCTTGATCATTTTAGTTGCCCTCCTCTGGACACATTCCAGCTTGTCAACATCTCCTTTCACTTGTGGTGCCCAGAATTGGACACAGTATTCCAGGTGTGGTCTGAGCAAGGCAGAATAGAGGGGTAGTATGACTGCCCTGGATCTAAACACAATACTCCTATGGATGCAGGCCAAAATCCTGTTGGCTTTTTTAGCAGCCGCATCACATTGTTGGCTCATGTTTAACTTGTTGTCCACGAGGACTCCAAGATCTTTTTCACACCTACTGCTGTCGAGCCAGGCATCCCCCATTCTGTATTCAATACTGAGGGAAAAGAGTATCTCAGTCTTGCTTGATGTTTCTTTACACAATATACAATTCACTTACACATTGCTTGGCACAATCCTATTCAAAAGTGTCAATATCTTCTAATCAGGATTACTCTCAGTAAAATCTGCATATGATCCCATCCTTAGAATATATGGCTGCATGTATTGTTTCTTTTAAATTGAAGTGTTTTTTTTATGACAATCTGCATGGCATCTGTAAGAGCCATAGAGAAAATTGAAAAGATGTATAATACATCTTCTGAAATGAATATACATAGTATGTAGCAGAGGGCACAGATGTTATACAGCTGGTGAAAGTGCCCAATTTTCATTTCTACATGCAATTCAATAATAACATGTTAGTTACCAGGTTCCAGTGATACGGTATTCTCAGTTGTGCTTAGGATAGGAATTTACGGGCTCAATAGGTGACATCAAGGGATCTCTGAGCATTTTCCCACTAACTTGGACAACCATTTCACCATTGTATGTGGCCGGAAGATCATTCTAGCAGATGATGATCTTTAAAAAATGATGACCTATGAATTTAACCTCAATGCTACAATAGTAAATCCGCAAAAAATATTGTGAAACTATATACTTATATTTCCCCTCTCTCTCTCTAAACAAGTTAACAT
Source organism: Anolis carolinensis (assembly GCF_035594765.1). Taxonomy (NCBI): domain Eukaryota; kingdom Metazoa; phylum Chordata; class Lepidosauria; order Squamata; family Anolidae; genus Anolis; species Anolis carolinensis. The sequence goes on along the minus strand of NC_085843.1, from coordinate 158,529,628 downwards.
TTCATCCAGCAGCTGAACTGAGCTCTCTGAAAAATATTCTTTTAATACGAAACAATCCACCTTCTTAACTTAATACCTATTAACGCAAATGCATATGCACACCCCCGCAAATGATACGATTTTGAATTTTTCTGGGTCTTTGCGTTTGTCATGCAAATTCTCAGTTCTGTTCTTTTTATGATAATGTAAAATAAAGTAGTGTCTTAAGTAACATTGTAAATCATTTGCTTTCTATTACACACAGCTGGTTTTGTTACAGTAGTTACTTTGTCTGGGTGCACACTTGCCATGCGTTTTAAAGGCATTCTTTTCACATGGCATGCATGCCATTGATGTTTGCTCAAATATAAGGAGATAAAGACAGAAGAGTAATTTATTCTAATATATTAGCATGTTTTCCCCAAATGCACCTACCATATAAAACACTTACTTCTGTTTACAAAAACGACTTCTCTTTTTCCCAGCAACCTTTGTAGACAGTGTCTAGAGTTTTCAGCTTACTAAAGATCCAGAATGAAATTAAAACCAGCTGCTGCTGTTATATGGCTTTGACTTACTCAAAAGAACACAAGATGAACGGTAAGAATTAAAGAAACCCGCAAATTATTTTGGACTGTCTGGTTTATATTAAAAGTAAACTTTTCACTGCTGGTTGTTGTTTCAAAACTATCGCCTCGATTTTGATACTCTTCCTTATGATCTAATACAAACGATGTCCCACTAGTTTAATCCATTGTTAGTCCAGGATTAAATATATTTTTTATTATAGTCATATGCCCTGAAAAATTTCTCACTTCATTTTCTTGGTTTTATGCCAAAGAGCAGTACTGTTTCAAGTGGAATGGAAATGCAATATTAAAAGGAATATTTCCCTTTGTTGTTGGCACATACCAATTTCACACCTTGAAAACAATCTAAACACATCAAAATGGGCTTTGCCTGCTTCCAGTATTCTGATGAGACTGAATTTTAAAGAAGGAAATGGGGACTTTTTTTAAAAAAACAAAAAAAACCCTACACCAATGACTATATCGACATGTTATTTTGCATGATTAACAACTGAAATATATGTAAAATGTTTAAATAAATGATTGAACTACTACTTCAGCCTTTCATGGCTGCAGGGGAATAAACTGCCCATAACTGGCTGTGAACAACCAGTTATGTATTTACACCTGTGCTAATGTCTGTGTATTTTTTTTATTGTATGACAAAAGCTAGTTGGGAATCACTAGAATAGGAAATGCTAATTTAAAGGCAAGGAGGCAAAACACATGCAGAAGAGCTCTCGTCTTCTGTTCTGGGTAGCACAAGAAATATACTGGTAACCTTAACAGGAATTCTTCTAAATTGGGGTGCAAGCCTGTCAAAACCCAGAATGTAATGGTTCATCCATCAGAAACTCAGGGTCAGTTTTCCAGGGCTAAAATACCCTAGACACCAGTTCCCATGGACCCCCCAGTGGCGCAACTGGTTAAACCCTTGTGCTGGCAGGACTGCTGACTTGAAGGTTGGGTTGCTGACCTGAAGGTTGCTGGTTCGAATCTGGGGAGAGTGCGGATGAGCTCCCTCTGCCAACTCCAGCTCCCTCTGTGGGGACATGAGAGAAGCTTCCCACAAGAATGGTAAAACATCAAAACATCTAGACGTCTCATGGGCAACGTCCTTGCAAACGGCCAATTCTCTCACACCAGAAGCAACTTGCAGTTTTTCAAGTTGCTTCTGACACACACACGAAAAAAAAAAAGATCCTATCTGATCTTGGGAGCTAAGCAGGGTCTGATCTGATTGGTGCTTCGATGGATAGACTGTTACAGAATACCAGGTGCCATAGGCTATCTTTCAAAGAAAGGAATTGGCAAAATTATCTCTAAGTATTATTTACCTAAGAAAACACTATGAAATTCTTTGTGTCACCATGAATGCTACTGGAAGGTATAGGCACACACACCCAGCTCAGGTCCTTCATGAAGAGCACTGTGCTGAACTGAAAAGGTATTGATTGAAGGCACTTCCAGACAGCACCAAAATGTGGGTTTCAAAACTGGGACAAAAAATCCCAGGACCTGACAGCAGGTCCACAGACAGACTTGTCAGTCCCAGGAAATGCCCCCCCCCACTGTCATCACATCTTCCTTTAATAACAACAACAACAACTTTATTTTTGTATCCCGCCCCATCTCCCCGAAGGGACTCGGGGTGGCTCACATGGGGACCAAGCCCGGTCCCCATACAGCATAAAATACAGTATCAAATACGTTTAAAACAGTGAACATATAAAACAAGCATGAAAAAGCAATAAAACATAGGAAACCAAGTGGATCAAGATGGAGGGTGGACGGGGTACATCTGGCAGAAGTTTGTTTTTAAAATTCTCTCAAAGATACACTGGACCTCATATGCCCATATGTGAACACCTGAATGTACACACAAACAGATTTCTTTTATTCTCTTTCCACATCCAATTTTAAATTCAAGCTCTGTGTAATATTATACATATCAAAAGAAAGGAATGGTTTCAGAGAGTTCTAATTGCTTCCTAATTCTGCTTTTCTTGAGCTGTGTGTCCGTGGCAGTGTACACAGCGGGAAGGGAAGGGAAGCACGTGTTTTGCATGACTGTAGGGATATACAATCATGCAAAGGTGTACATTTTTAGGTGGAATAGGGTTTTAAGCACACCTTTTTAACACTGACTTTTCAGCTGTTAAATGCCGTTTAGCCACCCTACCACCATTTATCTGAGTTTTCAGCCATGTGTAGAAGGGCCTTGAATCGTTTTCTTTCCCACTCTCTTCCTAAATCTTCCAGTGTTTCTGTTGTCTTCTACATTTTGTGCATTACTTGAGCAACTGAGTTTTAAATACATGGGATCTGACTTTTGGTATCCTGGAATTTGTAGGGTTCAAATTTTACACATAAAGGTTTTTCTGCAACCGGCTCTTGTGCTCTGCAGGGTAGAATAATAGAATCATGGAGTTGGAAGAGACTGCATGGGCCATCTTGTCCAACCCCCTGCCATGCAAGGAAAGTACAAAGTACCCTTGAAAGATGGCCATCCAGCCTTTGTTTAAAAGCCTCCAAGGAAGGAGCTTTCACCACGCTCCAAGGCTGAGTGTTCCACTGCTGAACAGCTCTTACAGTCAGGAAGTTATTCCTAATGTTCAGGTAGAATCTCCTTTCCTGTAGTTTGAAGCCATTGTTCTGCTTCCTAGTCTCCAGGGCAGCAGAAAACAAGCTGGCCCCCTCCTCCTTTCACACATTTGTACATGGCTATCATGTCTGCTTTCAGCCTTCTCTTCTCCAGGCTAAACTACCCAATTCTTTAAGACTCTCCTCATAGGGCATGGTCTCCAGACCTTTTGATCATTTTAGTTGTCCTCTTCAGGACACATTCCAGCTTTTCGATATCTCCTTAAATAGTGGTGTCCAGAATTGTATTCCAGGTGAACTCTGACCAAGGCAAAATATAAGGGTACCATGACTTCACTCGATCTAGATACAATATTCCTTCTGATGTATCCCATTGACTTTTTAAGCTGCTGCATCACACTGTTGGCTCATGTTCAACTTGTTGTCCACAAAGACTCCAAGATCTTTTTCACATGGACTGTTGTCTGGCCAGGTGTCACTCATCCTGTATCTGTGCATTTCATTTTTCCTGCCTAAGAGAAGTATCTTACATTTGTCCTTGTTGAAATTCATTTTGTTAGTTTTGGCCCAGCTCTCTAATCTGTTAAGGCCATTTGAATAATGTTCCTTTCTTCTGGAGTATTGGCTATCCCTCTCAATTCGGTGTTGTCTCAAACTTGATGATCATGCTCTCTAACCCTTCATCTAAGTAATTAAGATGTTGAATAGTACTGGGCCCAGGCTGAAACCTGCTGCACTCCACTTGTCACTTCTTTCCAGGATGAAGAGGAACCATTAATGTTTAGACACTTAACCAATTACAGACCCACCTAACAGTAGCATTGCTTAGCCCACATTTGACTAGTTTGTTTGCAAGAAGGTCATGAGGGATCTTGTCAAAGGCCTTACTGCACATATTGTTTATTTAATTTGTATGGTTGACCTATGTGGGATATATGTTTTTGGACCTGCTTCAGGGTCCCAGCTACTTTTATCCAGCCTTCCATAAACTCTCCTACCATCACAACCGCCATAGATTGCACTACAATTGAAACAAGCAAATGGACACTCTGCTGATATCTGAGACTGGCTCTATACTGCCATATAATCCAGATAATCCACATTATTTACTTTGAACTGGATTGTATGAGTCTACACTTCCGTATTTTATATGGTAGTGTAGATGGGGCATGACTAAAGGGTACAGGACACCAACCTCAGTTGGATTTAGGTTAGGGACGGGGAAAGTATGGCTTGTCTTGTTTTGTTCATAACCCTAATCATCCGTAGGGCTGATGGGAGTTCAGTCCAATATCTAATTGGACTTCACCTGATTAAGATTTCGAAAGATGTACTCAGCCAAAACAGATTTCTAGTATTTTTCCTTTTGTTAATGTGACCAACTATATGGTAATTGGGTCACATTCTGTATTCATCACTTGCTTACTTTCATCTCTTCCACCCGACTGGCTTTGCTTTTAAGCTTAAACACATCTGAAACCCATAAATCCATTTCTGCACACTGTTTTAGTCACTAGTATAGTGATGCTTGTATGTAAGATATCCATATAAGGGAAATCCTGCAGCAGACCAGATAATACTGAACATGCTTTTAACATTCTGGGACATCAATAACCTTGGGCAGGCAAAACCATAAAACAGTTTAGTGTTTCAGACAGTGTTTAGTGTTTCAGATTTTGATCATGTAATTATAATGAAGCTTTCTGTCTTTTAGTGCTGATTAAATATCACACCAATCATATGTAGAATGCTTGCAGATGCAAAAACGAACAAAACAAACAAAAACCCTTCCATTAATGTTTTAATAATTTGAACTATCTTCTTGATTTATTGATTTTTTTTAATTCTCTTACCATCTGATAGAAACAGGATGAGTTACAGTAGCAGCAGGCTCTATTTAGTAGCAGGATGAGTTCCTAATTAGCAAATCCAACAATACATAAACAGGCAATACAGTAGAATTCGTCTGTTCCCTTTAGCAATCCCTAAATCATGGTAACAGTATTAATTTCACCCCTGGTGATTTGGAGGAAATACAAGTAATATGTTTATTGAACTTTCCACCTTTTTGAACCATCTGAACATCAGTATGTGGTTTTGGGTATGTCACCTGTTACTTTGGTACTCTAGATGTATTAGATCAGTATTTATACCTAAATATCTGAAAGACAGCAGATCCTGTCTGATCTTGAAAGCTAAACAGGGTTGGTTTGTTGAGTATTGGATGGGAGATTGTCAATGAATATCATGTGCTGTAGGCTGTATTTCAGAGCGAGGAACTAGCAAGCTACTTCCAAGTATAGTGTGCCTAAAAGAACCCTATGAAATTAATCGGGTCACCATTAGCTTACAAGCTACCAGAAGGCGTGCGCATGTGCATACATGGGATAGATGGCAAGGGCATTGAAATGGAGATGAACCATTCAACATATCCCTATTGCAACTACTCAGAGTCCACTGCATTTCATGCCTTTTATCACTAGTATGTCTGTGGCCCCACATGATAATAATGTGGGTCTCTTCCATTATGACGCTGTTTCTCCTATGTATACCAACTTCTGTTTTAACTGTATATACCCTAAAAAAAATTCTAGTGCGACGTATGACAGTGATAGCAACTATGAGAAAATGGTTGTAGCAAGATACTAAATTCAATAGTGGGGCTCCCACATTTTGGATGCCATATCAGGTATGTGGGGGCAGTGCATACAAATGGCTGCAACCATATTTTACCGGAGTATTGTTTCATCTATCCTACATGATAACATGAAAAATGTTTCTCTTGCAGTTCCATCCATATTTCACATTTTTATATTTGAGTTTATCCACCTGTATATCATAAAGATCAAAATCTTTAATGCATCCTGATTATTCTGTACAGATCAAAGAGTGGGGGAAGAGACAACCAGAGACTGGAGTTTCCTTGCCAAGATAGTTTTTTTGACAATATCCAGTGTGTTTCTTCAAGAAATGCATGTCAGGAGTGGTTATCTATGTCACTTGCATTTTTCTTTACTCTGTTCCAATATATTTAAAAGGTTAAACTGAGATGTTGTCTATCTCCTTATCAGTGGCTTAAAATAAGAGACGTTTGGTTTAAAATACAAATAATCTGGGCGTATGGATAGCTGACAACTGAATTTAGACAAGATATGAGGAAGCTGCAAGAGAAGATACTAAAAGCAAATTGGAAATAGCCTTTTGGCAAAGAGCAATGATAGAATTGCTGCAGTAAGTTCTGTTCCTGACCTAGGAGAGAACCCATGTGTATATAACCCAGGCTAGCCTTACCAAGAGGCAGAAGCATTAGGCATCCGTTACTTAATTTATTACTACTGTATTTTTATTTCTAGGAAGAAAATAGTGCGATTTGTACATTGGGTTTCCTCTGAATCAGGTTCAGAGACTGCAATTAGTTCAAAACATGGCAACCAGATTGGTTACAGGTCCATCTAGGAGTGAGCATATTACACCCCTACCAAAATCACTCCACTGAATTTCAGTTAGTTTCCGGGAAAAGTACAAAGTCTTGGTTTTGACCTGGTATGGGTCCAGGTTACCTACAGGATCGCCTTCAACTTCACAATCTGCCGTTTAGGACACTGAAGTCCTCTGAGGACTTCACTTATTCCAACCAGCCAGAACCTGACTGGCGACTATCACCCAGATGACTTTTTCATTGGCCACCCCAAGCCTGTGCAATGACCTGCCGAAAGAGCTCTCACAGCTAAATCAACTGCCAGAATTTAAAACACAATTGAACACCCATTTATTCTGGCAGGCCTATCCTGTCAACTTTCAATCATGAGTTCTGATTTACATTCTATTGCTACTATATATCAATTCTGTATCTTTGTTTGGTGCAAAGTTTTATATGTGTGTGTGTGTGTGTTTATCTATGAAAACTATTGTATATATTTTATGTGCATTTGTTTTTGAATTTGTTGTGCCTCACCTCTAGCCATCAGGAGAGGCGGCTAATAAAAAGTATTATTATTATTATTATTATTATTATTATTATTATTATTATTATTGAGATTTTCTATCTCAAATGCTAAAATAGCATGACTAGCCTAGTGTACTATGTACTTTGATTTTGTGGGAAGGCTGCCTCATTCAGTAAAACATCTTAAAGATATAAGTGTGACTATAAGGCTCACCTTTGCAGGCATTTCTCTACTCCCCCTCTCAAAATGCCGTGTATAATTAACAATCAATATAACCATAGGCATTCAGCATTTTCAGTGGATATTTTTCTTAAGAGTGGTAAGTTAATATTAGTCCTCCCAAAATACAGGGTCAAAATAAAAATGAAGCAGGGAAGGGTTTGGACATAGTAAAAGTAAATATTTTCTCCTGACATTAAATCTAGTCGTGTCCGACCCTGGGTGTTGGTGCTCATCTCCATTTCTAAGCCAAAGAGCCTGTGTTGTCCATAGATACCTACAAGGTCATATGGCCAGCATGACTGCAAGGAGTGCCATTACCTTCCCGCTGGAGCAGTACCTATTGATCTACTGACATTTGCATGTTTTCATACTGCTAGGTTGGCAGAAGCTGGGGCTAATAGCAGGATCTCACCCCGCTTCCCGGATTTGAACTGCTGACCTTTCGGTCAGCAAGTTTGGCAGCTCAGTGGTTTAACCCACTGCGCCACCAGATTTGGACATATACATATTCCATAGATGAAGAATGACAATTAAACATGAAGGATCCTAGCTTAGTTTTCATATTGTGAAAGAAGTAAAAAGATTCTGTGCCTTCCCTTGCCTACTAGTATTTTCTTTTACAAGTAAAGAGGGGAGAATATATTGTTCAGTGGTGTAACTTTGTCAGAATTATTAACAATTTTTAAATTCACGACCACAACAAACTGGGCTGCTTTGTTAGCATGTATAGCTATGCTCTATAGCTGAATATAAGCAATGCAAGAGATTGGCTGTTTGCAACACACACCCCCACACCACCACCACCACTCTGCTCCTCTTGTGAGTACTACACCATCAAACCTCAACAATCCTGAGTTTTGATACACACCTTTCTTCTCACTTGCATTCTAGTAGGGAAAGAGAGACTCTAATTTGCTAGTCCTCAGACCTTTGAGGTGTTGGAGAGTACTCTGAAAACCAATGCAGATGCCACAACATTTTAAATGTAAGTATACTGATATGATATCCTGAAGTAGTGGTTCTCAACCTGGACCCCCCAGATGTTTTGGCCTTCAACTTCCAGAAATCCTAACAGCTGGTAAAATGGCTGGGATTTCTGGGAGTTGTAGGCCCAAAACATCTGGGGACCTCAACCTGAGGTACCAGACCAACAATGAAATGATCTGAGTGTTCCTTGCCTAGGACATCCCTATGAAGTTCATGGGGTTGCCATAGATTAACATGCAACTTGAAGGCACATATGCACACATGCTAATGGAAAGCCTGAAGATGACTGACCACATGTTTTCATCTGTGAAACGGTATCAGGTTGCTGAAATTAACATTGCCATGAAACAAACAAATACAGGACCTAGGAGTGATCATTTTACAATGTTGCCCCCCAGGCAGGGTTGCTTTTTGGGAGGAGACCAATAAGATGAATTGTCTTGCTATGTGCCAGTGATTCACAGCCAGCCGGCTAAAATCCATGTAGCCAATTGCACAGGCGTAAGATTTATTTGGTGTCTGCAGCAAGCTGATGGAGTATCATTATCTCTATCATTATTATTTGCAGAACAGAAACAATGTTTGGAGCTACACAAACAGAGGAAGGCATGGTCTCTGACCCTTGGAGCAGATCAGTCCAGTAGATCAAATAGATTAATGCAGTGAGTTATTAGCCTTAAAAGCCAGGCTTCTAAAAGAATAGATTCTTTTAAAATAAATGTCTCTTCCGATTAGACAGAGAGCTCTAATGGCATGTGGTTCCTTTTAGCTGTTAAATGCCATTGCAGTATTAGCAGATGTCTTTTAAAATACCCCACTTCAGTACCAACATGTTAATGTGCAGATACAGCAATAATGTACTGGATATGTACCCTTAGGGTAATTGTTGTCATGTCTTTTCCTCCAGCCCCCCAGATGTGTCTGGTTTACATGGGGGGGGGGGGGAGGCGGGGTTGTTGACTACTTATAAACCTATGGCCACACAGCCCTGTATCTCAGAATATCAGGGCAGAAATTCCTACAATATCTGCTTTGAACTGGGTTATGAGTCCACACTACCATATATTCCAGTTCAAAGCAGATCATGTGGGATTTTCTGCCTTGATATTCTTGGATATAGGGCTGTGTGGAAGGGCCCCTAGAAAGAGGCAAAAGGATGTTCCAAGTGCACTGTGTTTTGCAACGCCTTTTTCCAGAGACAGTTAGCTTTGGCAAGTATAACCTATAGTTGGACACGTATCTTACACTCTATCTTTGTTATAGGTGGACTATTCCCCCCATCGTTTCCAGACAGTTTTGTCTCAGATTTGGTAAGAAAGTGGTCAAATTCACAAAGTGCTCAATACAGAGCCTGGGGAAAAACTCTATGAGGATTACTAACTCTCAGAATCTTCCCACTAGTATAGAAAATTTTGGAAGTTTGTAGTTGCCCCCCCCCCCCCCAAGACAAACTTTTCCAAACTCTATTAAAATCCAATACACTAAAACATGTACAAATACCGTACAAGTCCCATAAGATCTATGTTGCTTATACTGAATAGCAATGACTAATCTAAGTATGATGGGTGGGTGGGTGTGAAACAATGCACCCCCATTAAATTTTTGTCCCTCCTAATAAAAATTTCCTTTGGTTCTCCAATTTTTAGCATTGCAGAGGCAGAAAGAGACAATCCAAATTGTTAACACCTAGATATTTGCTCTGTTTATATCTCCTTGGTAATTTTCCCTGCTCCATTTCTTTGGATGCTTAAAATATACAGTAGAGTCTCATTTATCCAACACTCGCTTATCCAACATTCTGGATTATCCAACACATTTTTGTAGTCAATGTTTTCAATACATCATGATATTTTGGTACTAAATTCGTAAATATAGTAATTACTACATAACATTACTGCGTATTGAACTACTTTTTCTGTCAGTTTTTTTGTATAACATGATGTTTTGGTGCTTAATTTGTAAAATCATAACCTAATTTAATGTTTAATAGGCTTTTCCTTAATCTCTCCTTATTATCCAACATATTCGCTTATCCAACGTTCTGTCGGCCCATTTATGTTGGATAAGTGAGACTCTACTGTAGTTCCAAAGTGTTGTCGAAGGCTTTCATGACTGGGATCACAGGGTTATTGTATGTTTTCCAGGCTTTATGGCCATGTTCCAGAAGTATTCTCTCCTGACGTTTCGCCCAAATCTATGGCAGGCATCCTCAGAGGTTGTGAGGTATACAGCCTGGAAAACATACAACAACCCTATAGTTCTAAAAGTTCACCTGTAGTTCTACAACCTCATCAGACGGGCTGATTTTCCCGTCGTATTCCGCTTGCTCTCCACTTTCGAAATAGAGCCCATTATATGACACATAGGGACTTCCAGCCGGGCTCCATGCTGAAAGAGGAGAGCAAGCGGTGTATGCTGGGCAACACAGGATGCTTCCCGTGTGGTCTTAGGAGCATTGGGGGAATCCAGACGGTGGCACTTCTCCCCGTGGGATTGGGGTCAAGGTAAGGTAGGTGATGCGGGGCATGGAGTTACCAGCTCTCTACACCCTTCACTGCAGTCCCATGGATTTGCCAAAATGAATGGTGAATCCATGGGCCTTTGTGATGAGGTCCTTTGATTGCTGCGGTTTAGGAAGCAAAGGAAAAATCTTTTTGATGGAGCAGTTTCATAGCCAGGCCTATACTTTATGCAGTCCTTCAGGTGGAGATTTTCCCCAATTTCGGGAAAGTTCTTTCCAAATGAATAAGGAAAGCTTTGTTTACAAGGTTTTCAGGCATTTCAGCTTTCAACCCTTTCTCAATCAATTCCACTTAGGGCCCTTCTACATTGCGATATAATGTAGCATACTAAGGCAGATAATCATCATTATCTGTTTTGAACTGGATTATCTGAGTCTACACTGCCAGATAATCCAGTTCAAAGCAGATAATCTGGATTTTATTTGGCTGTGTCGAAGAGGCCTTCAATCAGACGGGGGAGGGTGGTTATGACCATGCTGATAGGGTGGAATTTTGATTTGTAATTTTCTTCCTGCCTTTTGTTAAACTGATGATTTCTGTATGTTTTCCCCCTTTCTCCTGCTGCTAGCCTAATGTAACCTATTCTTCAGCTCAGCTACGTAACAAGGATTTAATTTGACAATTTGTAGATTGTATTCTTGTATTACCCTCTTAGGCCTTAATAATAGCTTTTTTCTCCTTTAGTAGAGCATTAAAACATTAAAGACCATAAATTCCACAGTCACCTGTATCCATTTATTGTTAATTTATTATGGGACATATCATAAAACTTTGCCTGACATAAAGGTCTCTTCATAACTATAAATCTTTTTTCAACTGTTTAGATAACTTATGCTTAAGTTCAAGAAAATACCTCCAGGAGCAAACATTTAAAACATCTATGTGTCTTGCAGTAATAATGATACATATAGGTTAGTCAGGCTGAGTGCGATATGAAATATTAATATTCATTTGCCTTATTTATGGCATCAAACTCTCATTAAGACAAATCTTTTCAAAGATGGGAAAAAGAGTTTCAAAAAATCCAGGCTCTATATTAAATGGTTTTGGAGCTTTCAGACAATCATTAATTCTGTTGATGTATTTTATTGTTTTATGTAGTTATAATGTTTTTAATTGATTGTTCTGTGTTTTAACTTGTGTTGTTGGGCTTGTCCCCATGTGAGCCGCCCTGAAGTCCCTTCGGGGAGATAGAGGCAGGATACAAAAATAAAATTATTATTATTATTTAAATGGGTGCAAACACACATAATTCACTCAGGTCTGTTTTTGATGATGGGGCAGAAAAGTATTAAATAAGACTTTCTACAAAGAAAACATGGAACTTTCAAAGTGAATGGAAAAGAAGAATGTGCCAATAAAAAGGAGAAAGAAGATAGTATATAACAAGTAATTAAATAAAAACTCTCTGATACAAGCAATACAAGATATGAAAGAGTTTAATAAAAAGGTCACTTTGTCCAATAAATTTCAATTCATTAGAAAACCTACTCAGGGATATAAGATTATAATTGGTGAGGCTACTTTACTACCTTAGTGATCCATATTTTGGTGTCTCCAATGTTTTTTAATCTAACTTCATCAACTCTAGACAGCATAATAGATCATGCTGTAATAGTGTGTGTTTCAAGGTTTTGAGGAGACCAGTGTTCAAATCTATGATTAACCACTGAAACTCACTGGATGACCTTGGTTAATTCCCATTTTCTCAGGGGGATACAATGGCAAACCTCCTCTGAGGAAATATTGCCAATAAAAATCCTGTGATAGGTTCATATTATAGTCCACATGGCCAGAAACTGCTTGAAGGCACACAAAAATAATCTTCATATATTTTAGCCTCAGCAGTATATTACTGTTTCCTCACCCCACTAAAAGATTTCAGAATCATCGGCACTATAAATGCAATGTTGCGGCAAAAAAAGCCAATGGGATTTTGGCCTTCATAAAAAGGGGTATAGTGTCCAGATCAGTGGTTCTAAACCAAAGGTCTCCAGAAGTTTTTGGCCTACAACTCCCAAAAAATCCTAGCCAGTTTACCAGCTGTTAGGATTTCTGGGAGTTGAAGGCCAAAAACATCTGGGGACCCCAGGTTGAGAACCACTGGTCTAGATCCAGGGAAGTCATGTGATCCCTCTATTCTGCCTTGGTCAGACCACACCTGGAATACTGTCCAGTTCTTGGCATCGCAATTGAAGGGAGATGTTGACAAGCTGGAATGTGTCCAGAGGAGGGTGACTAAAATGATCAAAGGTCTGGAGAACAAACCCTATGAGGAGCGGCTTAAAGAGCTGGGCATGTTTAGCCTGCCAAAGAGAAGTCTGAGAGGAGACATGATGGCCATGTATAAACAGGTGAGGGAAATTCATAGGGAGGAGGGAGCAAGCTTGTTTTATGCTGCTCTGGGGACAAGAAAATGGTTTCAAACTACAAGAAAGGAGATTCCACCTGAACATTAGGAAGAACTTCCTGACTGTGAGAGCTGCTCAGTAGTGGAACTCTCTGCCCCGGAGTGTAGTGGAGGCTCGTTCTTTGGAGGCTTTTGAGCAGATGGATGGCCATCTATCGGGGGTGCTTTGAATGCAGTTTTCCTGCTTCTTTGCAGGGGGTTGGACTGGATGGCCCACAAGGTCTCTTCCAACTCTATGATTCTATTATTCAAAATGTTTTTATTGCATTTCCCAATAATTCCTCCCTATTAGTTGGACTGATTGATCTTGCCCTCCTATTCTCCGACGAGATATCTATTAAGATGGCAGTGGAAACAGCACCTAAATGAAAACTTATTTCTTTTCTACCTAACACACATAAACAATCAGATCTATGCTAAAAGACCAATTTTTCAATAGTAAACCTTGGGTATTTAAGATTACCATTCTTTTGTCCAATGGCAAAGCAATTTTAAGCCCATTACTGTCTTCTGGTCCATAAAAATGATGGTTTAATCCAGGGGTCCCCAAACTAAGGCCCGGGGGCCGGATGCGGCCCTCCGAGGTCATTTACCTGGCCCCCGCCCTCAGTTTTATAATATAATATATTGTATATACATATAATATTGATAATAATATTATAATGTAATACAATATAACACTAATAATAATACCATATAATAATATTAATTATATATTCTATATTACATATAATATTACTAATAATATTACAGTATAGTTCAATATAGTAATATATAATGCTAATATTGTGCTATGCTAATAATATAATATATTGTATATACATATAATTTGTAAGCCACTCTGAGTCCCCTTTGGTGTGAGAAGGGTGTGATACAAATGTAGTGAATAAATGCAGTAAATAAATAAATAAATAAATAAATAAATTTTAGACTTAGGCTCGCCCAAAGTCTGAAATGACTTGAAGGCAAACAACAACAACAACAACAACAACAACAACAACAACAACAACAACCCTAATTAACTTGACTATCTCATTGGCCAGAAGCAGGACCACACTTCCCATTGAAATCCTGATAAATGTATGTTGGTTAAAATTGTTTTTATTTTTAAATATTGTATTGTTCTTTCATTGTTCTTGTTGTTGTTTTTGCACTACAAATAAGACATATGCAGTGTGCATCGGAATTTATTTTTATTTTTTTCAAATGATAATCCGGCCCCTCAACAGTCTAAAGGATTGTGGACCGGCCCTCGGCTTAAAAAGTTTGGGGACACCTGGTTTAATCCCATCAGTTTCAAAAGCTCCATTCCACCCCCTATTTATAACCACAGATAAGGATTTCTGGTCTTCCTTCCAACCAGTGAAACCTGGGAGGATAACTCTGTATATCACTGACTCCAAATAATGGAGCAGTGTTCTATGACACTAGAGACACAGGCCTTTACGAAGCACCCATAGCATTGAATTTACTGTTGTTCTTTAGGACATTTTGTAGCTGACTTGCAGTGAGTACAAAGCTACAAGCTGGCAGTTTTAAAAAGGAAAACGGGTACTATTTTTTTGTTTTGTTCATTACACCTACATAACTACGTGCACAATCCATGGGGAGAAACGACTAAGACAATTTCTTACTTTTTTTATTGCCATGCCTACTGGTCCATTTCCTGGCACAATTTCAAAAATTGGTTATGATCTATAAAACATTATATGACTCAGAAGAACCTTATGTCCCCATATGGACCTCTCTGGATTTTGAGATTTTGAGAAGACGTCGTTCTCTTAAGTCCCAACACCATCAGAGGTTCATTTCATGAGAACATAAAAGAGAACCTTCTCGGTATCTGTTTGTAGCACTTCCTTGGAATATTTGGCTAGATGTTACTTTTCTGACCACCAACAATTTTTTTTTTATCTGGGATATACAGTCAGGCCTTGAGGAACTAATTGCATCTAAAGAGAGAGGTGCAAGTTTACATTTTTTCCATGCTTTTACTAATATGTTTTTTAAAATGAAATAATGGATTTGTAAAAAGTGAGCCCTCGTTGACTCAGAGGGTTAAACTGCTGGGGTGCTGAACTTACTGACCAAAAGGTTGGCGGTTCGAATCAGGGGAGCACGGTGAGCACCCACTGTTAGCCCCAGCTTCTGCCAACCTAACAGTTTGAAAACATGCAAATGTGAGTAGATCAATAGGTACCGTTCCGGTGGGAAGGTAACGGCACTCCATGCAGCATGCCGACCACATGACCTTGGAGGTGTCTATGGACAACGCTGGGTCTTCGGCTTAGAAATGGAGATGAGCACCAACCCCCAGAGTCGGACACGACTACACTTAACGTCAGGGGAAAACCTTTAAAAAAGAGTGAGCAATTTAAGTGATTGACTACATATTAATATAATTTATTGTGATATTCGGGTTGCAATTCTAAACATGCTTAACAGGGAGTAAGGCCCACTGCGGACAACTGAACTGACTTCTGAGTAAGCATGCCTAGGATTCTGTTGTTGTATGTCACAGATCTTGCTTCTATGAAGAAAGAAGAATTCCACTAGGATTCTTTTCAGACCTACAATTCAGATTTACTGTTTAGGTCTTTTGACAATTCAGATCTACAAATCATTTTAGCTGCAATCTTGAGCTCAATCTCTTTTTAAAAATTATTTTATTGAGATTTTGATTATATATACAACGAAAGTGAAGAACATCAGTTAACTAAAGAAAAAGGATCGAAAGAACTCAAGATAGTTTGAGCAAAAGTAAAAATAGAGAAGTCCAGTAAGAAAAAAGAGAGAGAAGAAAAAAAGAAAAAAAAACAGTATAAATTGAGCTCGATCTCAACTTCTATTTACATAATTGTTTCCCTTTCAGTTTTCCCCTTCCCATTTGTTGTTTTGTTTTCTTACCTTCTTTAAAGCAGTATATTTTTTATTAATTAAGAAGTAATAATCATAATAGTAGTAATAGTAATGACCATATTATTTTACTGTCCAGACTTTTTCCTAACTTGGTAATGTTCCTAAAGTGGAAGTAATAATGGGTGATTTAATTATGTTGCCAACATGTGACGGAACTGACAGATATCAGTTATTTATGATGTTAGGGTTAACTAAACTCAATATAAATATTCCAGTATTTATGAACATTTGCCTTCTCAAGAAGAGAAAACAAGCACACTGGCAGTATATAACCAACTAAAGAAATACTGTAAAAACTTTCTCCAAATATTTCTTTAAATGATAAGAGAACCTGTCACAGTATGTTTTAAAAACAACTGGGAAGGGAATCACTCAGACAAACAAATACTGTTCCCAATGCCTGTGGTAGTCTTGTGCTGAAGATAGATTTGCTTGCCTGGGTTTCTTCTAAATAAATTAGGGGTCATTTGGAAAGATGTAAATAAACCTTTGGAATTCTTTACAGAAAAACTAACAAATCTCCAAGAGGAAAAGGAGAAAAATGATTTATTCTATTTTCCCAGCACTGCTAGTTTCCAGGTGTTCACCTTTTGATCTGGCTACAGGCAATGATTTTCTGAAGTGGTTACTGATGGTGTTTGACATTATTTATAGCACTCTTGAACAATCTTGTAATGTGCTAAACTACACAAAATTAAGTGAGTTACTGGCTAAGAAAGAGAATGAAAAGTGCTGTAGGATCACAGGCAAGTTTGTACCTGCAGCAGCCTATGCTACCTAAGAGCGCAGTCTCTTTTGGGTATTTCAAGATATATTATCAAGATTAATAATGAAATGTTTGTTATTAGAAGATTGAGCAGGAGTTTCTGATCAGAACTAGTTTTCTTCTTTCCATTTACACTGGAACAAAAATTGTGCTAAGTGGGATTTCAAGGGCAACATGTCATCTGGGGATGGCATGCAACTCCTTCCATTTTCTGTTGTCAAGGTGCTCCCAAATTTATGCCACCAATTTTCAGTAAGAAGGTTCACAAACCAGTGTGTATTGAGAGAGAAAAAAGATGCTTGCTTAAAGGGGCGTTTTATATTTTACTGCAGGTTAAGTGGGACATTGTGAAAAGCTTCTAAACACATGTGATCCTAATAATAATAATAGTAATAATAATAATAATAATAATAATAATAATAATAATACATTATTATTATAATTATTATTATTGACACAACGACATTGTATGACACAGCAAACAAAATAGATATGCTGGATTTCATATCACAAAACTTTCCAAGTGTTTAGGACTGTGTGATATGTATTTTTGGATGATGTGCACAGATCCCAGTGGGGTAGCCTTTTGCAGTTGGCAGATCGTAATTTTGTCAATGTTTATTGTTTCCAAATGCCGGCTGAGATCTTTTGGCATGGCACCCAATGTGCCGATCACCACCGGGATCACCTGTACTGGTTTCTGCCAGAATCTTTGAAGTTCAATCTTGAGGTCCTGATAGCGGCTGAGTTTTTCTTGTTGTTTTTCGTCAATGCAACTGTCACCTGGGATGGCGACATCAATGATCCAAACTTTTTTCTTTTCCACAACTGTGATGTCTGGTGTGTTGTGTTCCAGAACTTTGTCAGTCTGGATTCGGAAGTCCCACAGTATCTTTGCGTGTTCATTTTCCATTACCTTTGCAGGTTTGTGATCCCACCAGTTCTTTCCTACTGGGAGGTGGTACTTGAAGCATAAGTTCCAATGAATCATTTGGGCCACATAGTTGTGCCTCTGTTTGTAGTCTGTCTGTGCGATTTTCTTACAGCAGCTGAGGATATGATCAATGGTTTCGTCAGCTTCCTTGCACAGTCTGCATTTTGGGTCATCAGCTGATTTTTCGATCTTGGCCTTAATTGCCTTTGTTCTGATGGCTTGCTCCTGGGCTGCAAGGATCAGGCCATTATTTATATATCCCGCCATTCTTTATATATCCTGCTTCCCCCCCCCCCCAATAGGTGCCACCTTGTCGTGGTGGTGGTGGTGGTGGGGGGGGCTTAACTGTTCCAAGGATGCTGAGAGCTGTGCTGGCAGTAGTGTAACTACCCGCAGGTCCAACCAAGCCAGAGAGGTCTCAGTTAAGAAGTGGAACTAAGAGACCTAACCCATTAGCATTATGGGGAATCAAACCAAAATGAAGTCTATACTGGTTCGGTCATCACCCAGGATAAAAAGGACCGCGATGGATGCTGCCGATTCTGGGCATCCATCGACAAGTGGGCTACAGAATCAAAATACAAATGAACAGTCACAGAAGCGGCAGAAATATACAATGCCAGAAAACCGCACTATTATTATTATTATTATTATTATTATTATTATTATTATTATTATTATATATTATATATATATATATCCCGCCATCATCTCCCTGAAGGGAATCGGTGTGGCTTACATGAGAAACAATCCCAGCATAAACGAAGTTTACAAGCTAAGACATAATTAAACCATAATAACACATAAACAATCTAATTAAAACAATTAAAACCAGCAAGGTATAAAAACGTAAAAATGTATCAAACCAATCTCAACAACCAGTAACTAGGACTATGGTGGGCATGATCATATACAGCAAGGTTCTTTAGATCCTTGTCATAAAACATCTTGTTATATTGACTTGGTGACTAAATTTGTCATTGAGTGCTATCGACACAGTTGCATTAAGGGGAAGTTATACAGTAGAGTCTCACTTATCCAACATAAACGGGCCGGCAGAATGTTGGATAAGCGAATATGTTGGATAATAAGGAGGCATTAAAGAAAAGCTTATTAAACATCAAATTAGGTTATGATTTTACAAATGAAGCCCCCAAACATCATGTTAGACAACAAATTTGGCAGAAAAAGTAGTTCAGTGCGCAGTAATGCTATGTAGTAATTACTGTATTTATGAATTTAGCACCAAAATATCACAATATATTGAAAACATTGACTACAAAAATGCATTGGATAATCCAGAACGTTGGATAAGCGAGTGTTGGATAATTGAGACTCTACTGTATCTTATAAGGCAATGGGTAGAAGAAGCCAAGACTGACCAGATGATGTTGGACTCCACCCCCTATCATCCCTGGACTTTGGCCATTCATAGCTGGGCTCATTAGAGTCCACCTGCTAAGACTTTCTACTAAGTTGTGTTGTGTATTCATTATATGATGGAACTTGAGAAGATGAAAGGAAAAGCACTGTGTTTACCTGTCTTACTATGGAATTGTGCAACACAGACCAGTGGTTGGGTGGCAGCTCAGTTTTTAAGGTCTCCCTACCTTTGAAAGAACTAACTCTTATTAATCAGATAAAACCAGGATTGGGAGTATGGTGTACAGATTATGGTTGAGGAGGGGTTAACATTGATACAGATTGAAGATCTTCCTGGGATTAATAGCATCTTCAGTTGCTGACAACATAGGGTGTTATTCTTTTACCAAAAAATAAAAATTACTTACTATGAACCCATTCCTGATCATAAATCCCAGCCAGCAGTTCCTGATCATTGTTGAAAAAGGATACGTACATGCAGTGTTAAACCAATGTTTTTTTTTACCATATATAGCCCAGGGATTAGAAACATCATTGGACTAGCACTTGCAGAATATCCAGTTAGCATGCCTAGTAGCTGGAGGGAGGGGAATTCCAAGTGATACTTTTCTGAGATTTGGTGTTCCTCTGGCCTTATCTTTAGGATCGAAGTAAATACCCTAAGGACCCAGATCCCAGAAGATAAGTAGTTGGCTCTGGTTAGTACTTGAATGGAAGACTGCCAATGAATGCCACGTGCTGTAGACTATATTTCAGAGGAATACTTATCTGGACCCAAGGAGTATTCCTGGCCTATTAAATTTATGGGGTCACCAAAAATAGCTAATTGAAGGAACATATGTACATAATGTTGGGACACTGCAGGTAAAATAGAGAGGAGGTGTTTGTTTCAGAAAATCTGCATTTGGCATCCTGGTCTTTTTCCTTGCTTCTCTAATTAAGTGATGTTTGAAAGAAACAACAAAACATCTGCCCATAAGCGTTGTGTTCCTTTGTCTTACACAGGAAGGCACATAATACCTTCCATTTGGCCAGTTCTTCTTGGCCGCTTGCCTGTTCCTTGGGTCCAGTGTAACTCACTATTTTATAGTTCACTGTTTTCTTTCCACTGCTCTTTGCCTAACACAGGGATTGGCCTCACACAGCAGTGCTGTAGACAATAGTTTCCTGTTTTGTTTTGTTTATAACACCCAACTGCCTTCCATTAAGCTGTACCCATGAAACTTATCTTGTTGGCAGCCAACAACACTTGTTAACTATTCTGCTTTTCAGGAATTCTGTTTCTGGCACAGATTGCAAAGGGACAGCAAACGTGATCAAGTGGAAGCAAATACTCAGCACAAAACACTCCAGACCTGGCTTGAAAGCAAAACTTGGTACAGCTGAAAGGAAAGGACTCTGAATTCCCCAGTATTTCTACAGAAAAGTACTAGAAGAAACGATGGAACAAAGCTGTGATTTAATCAACATCTTTGGTCATTCATAGTCTCTGCCCCACTGAAAAATATATTTATCTTTAGAATCTTTTCATTTAGAGAGCCGGTGTAGAGTTGGATTACTGACTTTTTTGTACAAGACAGGAAAATCAGCACTGAAGCTGGACTGTCAACCTTGTATTACACTATACAATTCAGCACTATGATACTACTTCATTTGTCACTATTCTATCCTATTCTCAGCCAGAACATTTTCGTGCTTCCATAAACTTTAAAACCCAGAATTCCATAGGATGCAAATATGGCAGATCAAGTGAAATCATGATGCTACATTTGCATGGAGTGAATGGGAGCTTGTTGGACTGTAACTCTCAATAGCTTTAGTGAAGTCAACCAATGGTGATGAAAGCTTAGAACTACAATACAACAACACTGAGGATCACACATCTATTGTTGAGAGAATTACCATATAAACAGACCACAGCACAGCAGATATTCCATTTGAATAACTTTTTTGTATCTAGGAACCCCGGTGGCGAAGTGCGTTAAAGCACTGAGCTGGAGACCGAAAGGTCCCAGGTTCAAACCCCGGGAGCGCCAGGAGCGGCTGCTGTTAGCTCCAGCTCCTGCCAAACATGCAAATGTGAGTATATCAATAGGTACCGCTCCGGCAGGAAGGTAACGGCACTCCATGCAGTCATGCCGGCCACATGACCTTGGAGGTGTCTACGGACAATGCCGGCTCTTCGGCTTAGAAATGGAGATGAACACCAACCCCCAGAGTCAGACATGACTGGACTTAACGTCAGGGGAAACCTTTACCTTTACCTATATTACAGTAATGTGTTTTAATACATATATTTTATTGTAATTATTTCATGGTGATGTGTTTTAACTGTGTTGTGTCCTTCCTTGAGACACGAGGAAAGGCAGGTAACAAATAAAATTGATGACGATGACAATGATAATGATGATGATGATATGTTGACAGAGTCCTGAAGATCCTTTGGAGATTGAAAAATGACATTGGCATGCACTACTTTTGAGTAAGGACAATCATGGCTGCATTGTCAGGGAAAGAGAGGTGTGTCTGTGGGCAGAGTCTTTCTTCTCACCCTGTGAGAACGTGTTTAAAAACTGAACAAGTTATTCCTGTAGCAGGGAAAAATGAGTAAATTATTTGTTCTCCCTGCTGGAACAACTAATTTAAACAATCACATCCCTACTTAAGTCCTATTGGCAAATCCCCTCTGAACAAATCTTGCCAAGAAAACTCTATCACGGGTTCACCTTAGGGTCACTATAAGTTGTAAATGATCTGAAGGCACAAAAAGAAAACAACAACTATAAGTATGGCTAATGCCAGACCGAATGTATTATAATAGATATGTGTGTTTTCATGTATGCTTGTATGTATAGTAATTTAAAACAATTGCCTTTACCTGTTTGTTAACAGAAGGATTTGGTGCACTGATAATAAATAGCAGCACTGCCCATGTTGATCCAACTTGTCTGTTAATGATCATCGAGATGAAAACACAGTTCATATGAATCTTAGATAAGAGAATCTTATATAAGAAGCTAACTCAGACATGTCAGCGAATGAATTATGCCCCTGAACTATAGGGGTTAACCTAAAATTGTTTTGTTTTCATATGTGAGATAAAATTTATTTGGATTTTGGACTTTAATAAAATTATTTTGGAACGGCAAATATCACTGAACAAAGCATGGGCAGAAGAGAGTTATTGTCATGATATCTTATTAACAGATAATCATTTTGTGCCTTCCAAGGAATATGGGACAGATGTATGTGCGTTTCCATTTCAGCAAATGGAAAGATTTTTTTTTATTTCAGATGAAATAAATTTGGTTGTTCATCTCAGTATGTGGGACTGTCAAAGTTTATACATTTGGCAGCATTTTAATATGATCATTCTGGTTTCCTTTAGATGCACTTATTAAACTGATATATTTTTATGAAAACCAGAGCTCAATGGGGAATATGTTTTCATCTTCTGCTGTTCAGTTACTGGTGAAGAATTCAAAGTCTTACTCTATTCAGATCCAAATGGCTGAAAAGTTTGATTTGGTGGATTAAAAGCCAAAGAAATCTGTATGGGATATCCACACAATTGTTTTTGATTCCCCCCCTCCACCTTCCAATCCTTATTAAAGTCTTGTAACTTTTTGCCATTAAAAGCAAAAATTTCTTTGTAGGCATATGTTTGCAACATATGCATACAAAGAAGTTTCTTTTGTATAAGCAGTTTGGCGTGGGGAGGAGAAAATTATATATGCAAACACAAATTGTATACAAAATATACATGTATGCATTCAGTACATTTAGACTGAGTCATATTCAGCTGGGCTGGCAGAAGTGCACTTAACTTTCACTTTCCCTTTGTGAGGTCCCTCCAAAATAATGAAGCAGCCTACAGTGATGGTGAAAGGGGAGAGAGTTCATCCAAATTATGTGGAAGCATCTAGTGGCGAGTAGTACTCTGCCAAGAAGGTCTACAATCAGCCCTACATATTTGTGGGTTTGACATTAGCGGATTTGATTACTCAGTGAGGGCTCTTTTACACTTTACTAACCTGGGAGGAAGTAGGTTAAAAACCCTCTTCCATCCAGGTTTCAGAGCTCCTCACCTCCCACAACCCTGGGCTTTCCCTTGGGGTGGTTGGTTGACATCCGAGGTCAACCAAAGGTTGATCCGAGGTGGCATCCAGCCACCCCCACAGGCAGGGCCCAACACGGCACGCTGACCATGCCCCCGTGTTGGGCGCCACCTTCTCAGGGGCGCTATTGAGCCCCTCAGAGGTGGGACCACACCTGGCGGAGGTGGGGCCACACCTGGGAGGCGGTGTCGCACGACATGGTAGGCGGGGTCACATGATGTGGGAGGTGTGGCCAGGTCTGGCCCTGCCTCCCGCGGGGCGCGCCCTGGCACAGCCAGGCTGTGTGTGGCGGCAGTCTTTCGAGGCTGCGACGAGGCTGCCTGGAAGGACTCCCACCGCATGCAGCCTGGCTGTGCCAGGGTGCGCCCCACGGGAGGCGGGACCAGCCATGCCTCCCACAGCACGCACTCGCTGCAGCGGGAGTCCTTCCAGGCTGCGGCCTGGCAGAACTCTCGCCGCAGCCTGGCTGGGCCAGGATACGTGCTGCGGGAGGCGGGGCCATGTCTGGCCCCTCCTCTCATGCCGTGCACCCTGGCCCCGCCTCCCGCACTGCCCACGCCGCAGGAGGCATGGCTGCCCGGCATGGGAGGCTGGGTTAGGGTACGGGAGGCGGGGCCAGTCCTGGCCATGCCTCCCGCGTCACGCGGCCATGCCTACCGCGGCGCGGGGGGGGGTGCAAAAAAACGTTTTGCGTACCCCTTTCAATTTCCTCGGGCCGGTCCTGCACCCCCATTTTCTCCCCAAAACTTATCGGAGGGGCCTATTAGCAGTGCAGGACCCTCTTCACAGTCCTCGTGATGTGAAAAAATGACATCGGGGGGGGGGGGGAGGTGATGAAAATCCCTCATCCCTGCCACCTCCTGATGGTAAGTTTTGGGAAGAAAATAGGGGTCTGAGAGAAGGATGTGGGTTCCCTCCCGTTCCTTCGGCCTCAAGGAGCCCGAAGAACCAGAACAGCTGTGGAGATTGACCTCCTGGGACAACGAAAGCAGTCCCAGGAGTCAATCCTTACAGGCCCGGAACCTGCAAAGATTTGGACCTTATCTTAAGGTTCAGATCTTTGCAAGTGTCAAATTAATGCAGAATAAACTGGGAAAACCCAGTTTACTGTACAATAATCTAGATTTACCTGAGGTGTAATGTGGATGCCTCAGATAAACCTGTGACCTGTCACAAGCTTTAGGGCCTGTGTAGAAGGGCCCTAAATTAATTTAAATGCTTTCTGTATGAATATTTAAGTCCTCCAGTCCAACTCTATGGGCATATTCCAATGCAAGCTGACCATAGAGTAGTGCTGGAGAACCTAGAGATTCCTAGAGAAAAGTTCTCATGGGGACTCACTCTTTGCTCCATGGTGGCAGAGGGGATCCCTTTGGAGTACTTATCAAAGCTGACCCAATGTCCAGAATGCCTGATCAGCCTTAAAGTGTCAGTATAGATGTGCCCATGGAGGCGAGGTGCCATAGCCTCATGATTTCTGTCACCATGATATCATTGCTTCTCAACTGGTTTACACAAATCAGCTGAATATCAGTAGGGATAGGCAAATGGAGGAATAAAGGCCAGAGAGAAGTAAGAAGAGAAGTGGATGTTTTAGATGACAAAGAGATATGTGAATAGAAAATGAGTGAGTGTTACTGAGAATCTTTCCTCCCTTGGGTGATACCTCATGGCTGAGTATGATTGCCTTCCAAGTGCAGGGTCTTGGTGGTGGGTCCCGTAGGTGACTGTAGAGACCAATTCTTGATCTGCATGTTCTTCCGCAGTGAGGGCATCAGTTTCCAGATGGAAAGTGGTTCCAATCAGGGTTGGCTTGATGCACCTTCCTCTTGACATGTTCCCCCTTTTGCCCTTAGTGGAATGAATCTGAGAACATAAATATGTGGGTGAATTTATAGAAGTGTGTTCATGGGTTGTATATCTGGCCAAGACCCACATAGCATGTGACCTTGGCCTCTATCTTTCCATTTTCAGGACTTATATTTGTAAAAGCAAAATTTGTTCTATGTGCTTGGTATTTTTTTATCCACATCCTCTCCTGTCCTTCAAACAGGGACGATGAAATCATACCTCAAACACTCATTGTATGGAAGCCATCATTTACAGGGAAAATGCTAGACAGAATTATGAATTCCAGAACAAGGAGCAGAGTTACTTAAGCTGAGGGTGGGGACGGAAGCCCCTCTGAAATGTTCATGGAAAATTGGACACCAGGACTATGATGTAGTTGAGTGACCACAGCATTAACCATTCTGAAGTCTACTAAGTGACCAAGCACTAAGAAATATTTAGATAAAAATTGTCATTGAGCCAAGCTTAATACAGGCTTCTTACAACCTATAGAGTGTAGAATTAGTTGGTAATAAGCTACATTGGAGCCACCATGGTATGGTGATGTGAGTGTTGGACTATGACTCTGAAGACCAGACTTCGAATCCCATATTTAACCATGGGATCCCATTCTTAGTCTCAAAGGAAGATAATGACAAACTTCATCTGAACAAATCCTAGCAATTAAAATTCAAGGTGAAAGAAGAAAGTGCAAAAGCTGGACTGCAGTTAAATATTAAAAAAACCAAGATTATGGCAACCAGACTGATAGAGGGAGAAAATGTGAAGGAGGTGACAGACTGTATTTTTAGGCGCAAAGATTACTGCAGACGCAGACTGCAGCCAGTAAATCACAAGACGTTTGCTTCTGGGGAGGAGAGCAATGAGCAACCTCAATAAAATAGTGAAGAGTAGAGACATCACATTGGCAACGAAGGTCCACATAGTTAAAAGCAATGGTATTCCCAGTATGCAAGAGCTGCACCATAAGGAAGTCTGAGCGAAGGAAGATAGACGCATTTGAACTGTGGTGTTGGAGGAAAATTCTGAGAGTGCTTTGGACCACAAGAAGATCAAACCAGTCCATACTCCAGGAAATAATGCCCAACCGCTCACTGGAAGGAAGGCTATTAGAAGCAAAGATGAAGTACTTTAGCCACATCATGAGAAGACAGGAAAGCTTGGAGTAGATAATAATGCTGGACAAAATGGAAGGAAAAAAGAAAGAGGAGCGGACCAAGGGCAAAATGGATAGATGGTATCCTTGAAGTGACTGACTTAAACTTGAAGGATCTGGGGGTGGCCATGGCCGACAGGGAGCTTTGGGTTGGGCTGGTCCATGAGGTCACGAAGAGTCGGAAGCAACTGAATGAATAAACAACAAAAATTCATGATAAAGTCACCTTAGTGTCACCATAAGTTGGAAATGACTTGAAGGTTCAGAATAACAAATAACAAAGCTGTGTTGAATACATAGGAGTCCATTGTGCTTCTCAAGATTTAAGGATTCTTGAATGGTGATGGCTAGGAAAAATAATTTGCCCTCCCTTGCAAGTAGATGCAAGTAGGACAAATGAATAGCATCCAGACTGCCAATGTTGAACCACCACCCCACAACACCAATCCCTTAAAAGCAGTCCCACGGTCCCTGCATAAACTTCATGATCTTGGTGGGTTTACCTAGCAATGAATTTTTTGAAGTTACTGCTATGATACATAACTTGAGAATGGACACGGCTATGCTGCCTGAGAGATAAGCTAAATGTATGCTGGGTTCTGTTCACACAAGCGGCTTGTAAGACTCACCTCTGAATACATCACTAGCAAATGAAGTCTGTTAAAGCCATAGTTCAGACTGTGTCCTTAATCCTCTTTGAAATACACTTTTCCTACTTAGGACATGGCCCAAATGAACATGGAAAGAGCACTAACAAAAGAGCACTAGTCTCATTTATGTGTATTCATGCTATCAATTCTTCATATCATTTTTCCTATTTCCTATTTATTTTTACCCCCCCCCCCCCTTTCCCCATTGGTTTGATCTGAGGTTCTGCCAAAAGAGTGAAGTTAAACAAGCAATGAATTGAAAAAAATGCCTAGGTCATGAACAGTAATGAATAAGAGTTGTTGTTGGGGTTTTTTTAAAGGAAGAAGCCAGAGAAATTTTTATCATGTCAGTTGACATTAACGAGGCCCAAGGGTAATGAATTACTGCAACATGATTATGTCCATAGAAAAGTATTTCCACTCCATTGGGCATTGCAAAGCGACCCTGATTAAGGTTCTCCGTTTAGAAATGAGACATAATAAAAACTGATGACTCAATAAACTAATGATTGTATTCCTTTTATTTTTAATTGCTGCTGCTGAAAGTAAAACCAAAAGAATTTCTGAAGTCTAATAGGTTTAGAATATCGCTGCTAGAGTTCATTTTAGTAGATCTGAAATCAACATTTTTGGTTTTGTTGTTGTTGTAGGAGGCTAATGCTTTGCGAAGAAAGGATAAAGCCACTAGATATTTGAACTGGAAGAAAAATAGCACACAGTGGGTTGTAAAGGCATATCCACCTTTCAACCAACACTATTAATTGCTGGGAGTGCAACCAGTTCCCAACAGTCTGAGCAGACAATAGTATCCTTGAATATTAGAACTGGAAGGAATCTGGGAATCCATCAAGTACAATCTCCTACCGAGGCCCCTTCCAGACAGCTGAATAAAATCCTACATTTTCTGCTTTGAACTGGGATATATGGCAGTGTGGACTCAAATAACCCAGTTCAAAGCAGATATTGTGGGATTTTCTGCCTTGATATTCTGGGTTATATGGCAGTGTGGAAGGGCCCTTAGTAAAAGAATCACAAACCTATACCATCCCTGACAGATGGCCACCTAGCCTCATGAGAAAGTAACATGATAACAAATCCATTAAAGTTGCATCAATAAAGTTCCATGGCGTTCCTTGTGCTTTCAGAATGTGTGCTTCTAGATTGTGTGTGTGTGTGTGTATCTTTAAGTGTATTTATTTAAAATATTCTTACACTGCTCATCAAACTTAATTGCCAATATCAATCTCTAGCTACTTGTCTTTTTCTAGAAAGATGAGAGTGAGCCAGGGGGTGCATCTATGCTTTGAATAAATGCAGTTCAATACCACTTTAACTGCCATGGCTCAATGCTATGGAAGCATGGGATTTGCAATTTGATGAGGCACAAGCACTCTTTGGCAGAAAAGGCTGAAGACCTAGTAATACTACAACTCGCATTATTCTATAGCATTGAGCCATGACAAAGTGGTGTCAAACTGCATTTATTCTACATTGTATATGTACCCTTTAACAGAACCAATATGTTGACTTTGTAGTGTAATGATCAGAGTATTCGTTTGCCATTCGGAAGGTCCAATTTTAATTCTCCTCTGAGCCATGAAACTTGTTGGATGATCTTGGGTCAATCTCTCTCTCTCTCAGCTTCATCTCACAGAGGGCTCATCCAGATTCCAAAAACAAACCATTTCTGGTCCTAATCAATTTTGGATAAGGGATACTCTAATTCAGTGGTTCTCAACCTGTGGGTCCCCAGGTGTTTTGGCCTACAACTCCCAGAAATCCCAGCCAGTTTACCAGCTGTTAGGATTTCAGGGTGTTGAAGGCCAAAACATCTGGGGACCCACAGGTTGAGAACCACTACCTAACTGAAAACTTGTCTACTTTCCCTAACAGTGCCACAAAGCCTGCTGTTTTTGTGGGACACTTCACTTTTCCTGGTGACAGGGTTGGCCCTATGATTATAAATGCTTATCAAACTGCTATGCTGAGTTAGAGAATAGAGTGCCCTCCTGTCTTGAACATTGAAAGGTGGAAGCAGTGGGTAGATGGGAATCACTTGATGACTCAAATGGGGAACAAAAGACGTGATTTCCTGTTGAGAGCAAAGGTGGGAAAGGATGCCTGTTTCTCTCCTTCCATCAGACATCTGCCTTTATTGTACATTTTACTGTTCCACCTGACGCCTGACCTGGGTAATAACAGCAGGAGATGATTCAGCTCTGAGCAGCATAATCTGTCTCTTGAAGATTAAGACATTTACATCACTGTTCCCTCACAGTCATTGCCAGGCTTGGCATGCCAATGTACAACGTGTCAACCGACTTACAGCAGCACAATAGTACAGCATGTTGCCAGACAACATAGCCCACCTAAGACTTGCATATTCACTCCTTTCTTTGTGACATGACAGTAATAATGGATAATAGGACTTTTAAAAAAATCAGATGAATTATTTCAAACACAAATAAGGCTCAGACATCCTTTTAAAAAAAGCATCTGGAATTTCATAAAATTGTCCATCAAACAAATGGCAACACACCACATTTAGACAGAAATAGCTGATTAGTAAAACACTCCAAAGCTGAGCCATGACAGTCACTGTTTTGTAACTAGCCTTAATTCAGCTTCCTTTGTACAGGCACCCAGTAGGTGGGAATAAACCAACTTTGCTTAAAAAAAATGAACATTAAGAAGATCTGCCATGTTGCTTTTTGATGCCTAAGGAGCAGCTATTATGACTGCTGTTCAGTGCTGTCACATATGCTCCTTTACCACTATTCTCCCTGCCATGGAAGAAGGAAGAGGGGAAATCAATAGCAACAAAGTGTACATGGTGTAGTGGTTTGACATTAGACTCTTACTTTGGGGACCAGGGCTTGATTCTCCAAACAGCCATGGAAATCCAGTGGGTGACTTTGAATGATTCACATGTTTTCAGCCCCAGAAAATCCCATAATAGGGTCACCATAAGTTGGAAACTACAGTTCCAGTAGAACTGCCACTCTATCTGCTATTTTCATCTTTGTGTCTCTTCTACACAAAAGGATAAGACAGATAACATCTGGCAGCTTTAATTAGTTAGTAGGTGAAAAAGGCTCTCCCAGAACCAGCCTATCTCTGCATCTTCTTGTTCTATACTATCTAAGCAGACTTTGGGGCCAGATAACTCTTGGGTTTGATTCCACATGGCCCTTCGGTGTTCAACTCTTGCAGTTGAAGAAAACATCTTCATGTGGTGCTTCAGCAATGGACTGAATCAACGGATAGTACTGAGACTAATTGGGGAGATCACAAACCATATCACTCTTCAGTCCTGAAGCTCAAAATATGCCCCTTGGCCAGAGGCGGTCCAACCATAAGGCGAAATAGGCATTTGCCTGTGGCGCCATCGTCCCGGGGGCACCATCGTCCTGGGAGGAGGGCACCACCATCCACCTCCTTCTCTTTCGGGCCTTCCAGCGGCCGCACTGGGCCTTCCGGCCAGCGCAGACCCACCTTCGCACCACGCAAGCCCACCTTTGGGGCCTTCAGAGATTGTGAGGTCTGTAGGAACTTGGAAGCTAGGTATGTGGGGTTTATATATCTGTAGAAGGTCCAGGGTGGGAGAAAGAACTTTTCTTTGAAGCAGGTGTGAATGTTGTAATTAATCACCTTGATTAGCATTTAATGGCCCTGTGGCTTCAAGGCCTGGCTTCTTCTTGCCTGGGAGAATCTTTTTTTGGGAGGAGTTAGCTGTCCCTGATTGTTTACTGTCTGGATTTCTTCTGTTTTCAGAGTGTTGTTCTTTATTTATTGTCCTGATTTTAGAGGTTTTTTTTTTTTTAATACTGAGGGCTATCTGGGTTATCTAAGTCCACACTGCCCTATATCCCTGTTCAATGTTTAGTGCTAAATTTGCAAATATAGTAATCCCTACATAACATTACCATGTATTGAACTGCTTTTTCTATTGATTTGTTGTAAAACATGATGTTTTGGTGCTTAATTTTTAAAATCATAATGTAATTTGATGTTTTATAGGCTTTTCCTTTATACTTCCTTATTATCCAACATTTTCGCTTATCCAATGCTTTTATTTTTCAGTGATTGGTTTGGGGGGGGCGCCAAAATTCTGTTCGCCTACACTTGAAAAATACCTAGGGCTGGCTCTGCCCTTGGCATTCATCCTTCCTCTATATTCCCAATCTTAGAGGGAGAGAATGGCCCCAACTCAGGGTTTCCCTTAAGGCAGCATTTCTTAATCTGGGGGTCAGGACCCCTGGGGGGTTGTGAGGGAGGTTTCAGAGGGGTCATCAAAGTCCATCAGAAAACACATATTTCTTATGGTCTTAGGAACCCAAATCCCTCCAGTATTTTCTGTTGGTCATGGGGGTTCTGTGTGGGAAGTTTGGCCCAATTCTATCTTTGGTGGGGTTCAATGGGCTCTTTGATTGTAGGTAAACTATAAATCTCAGCAGCTCCCAAATGTCAAGGTCTATTTTCCATAAGTGTTCACATTTGGCCATATTGAGTATTTGTGCCAAGTTTAGTCCAGATCCATCATTGTTTAGAGTCCACAGTGCTCACTGGGTATATTTGAACTACAACTCCAAAACTCGAGGTCAGTGCTCACCAAACTCTTCCAGTATTTTCTGTTGGTCATGGGAGTTCAGTTTGTCAAGTTGGGTTCAATTCCATCGTTGGTGAAGTTCAGAATGCTCTTTGATTGTAGGTTAACAATGAATCCCAGCAACTACAACTGCCAAATGACAAAATAAATCCCCCCCAAACTCACCAGTAGTCAAATTTGCGCGTATCAGGTATTTGTGCATGTCAGATATTTATATTACGATTCATAACAGTAGCAAAATTACAGTTATGAAGTAGCAACTAAAATAATTTTGTGGTTGGGAGTCACCACAACATGAAGAACTGTATTGTGGGGTCACGGCATTAGGAAGGTTGAGAACCACTGCCTTAAGAGCACCCTTAAAGAAAATGCAGGACACCACTGTCACCAACAGGGTATTTGGTTGTTGTGAAAAACCCTTTGATACATAAACTAGGTCATCGCTAAAGGGGGCTTTGGTTGATTGGGTGTCATCATTTTCCATTTATTGCTAACTTTAAAGACGTTTTACATCTGTTTATTGTATCATTTTTTACCATTCTTGGATGCCTTGAGAACTCTTTGTTGACAGAAGGTGGGATATACATTTTAAAAAGTAAGCAAACAAATGCATCCTACTGTTTGCTTGCTACCCACTAGACTTTGCTTCAGATTCTCTCTTTTGGTTGCCTTGCATGTAGTTGCTCTCTGTCACTTTCTAGAACAGTGGTTCCCAACCCTTTTTTGACTAGAGACCCCTTGACCAGGGACCACTTTGACCAGGGACGACATGACTCTCCAACATTAGTACCAAAAGGGTTACAAATCAGTTTTTGGTCAACTTCAGATTTGGTTTGGTTATTTGGGGTGCTGATTCAGAAAATTGCATTGGATAGACCACATCAGCTCCAGTTTCTCATACAGAATATATGCCATCCAGTAATCGCCATCTGCTTGCCCACAGAAAACCATATCCAACAATCTAGAGCTGATTTCCCTCGCAAGTCTCACGGACCTTATTTTAGGTCTCACGGCCCACCAGCGGGTTGGGAACCACTGTTCTAGAAGAACCTTGACATGGACGTCTGATTTCAACACCATCAAGCTTAAGAACTTTCTAGATTTATTGGTTTCCTACATGTTGGTCTTACTCCATCCCTTCTTTTTTCCAGGACTTTTCCTTGGAACTATAAGCCTGTGAGTAGGTAGCGATTGTCCATTTTAAGGCTTAAGCAAAATTCATTCACATGGCTAATCAAATAAATGGCTTACTTGGGTCACTCAGCGGTCAATTGCTCATCTCCACTGTTGTTCTAAGCACCCTTACAGAGACACCATGGGAAGAGAAATATGGTTTCTTTAAGGAATAGCGCTATTTATAAAATAAATATACCATCTAATATCTCTCTCTCTTGCACAAATGACAGGTTAAGAGAACTCTAGCAGCTGTATATTTGTTGAATAGCAGCCCCCTGTGAGTATAAATTGCACCTTACAGGGCAGAAATACAATACGATCCACCAGAGATTTCCCTGCAAGGTGGAGCTGCTTGGCTACGGGCAAGTAATGACTTGCGTTTTCAGCTGCTTCTTAGTAAGAGCCTTAGTAATTGGAATCAGTTATTCAAAACATCTCTAAATGTGATTTAAATGGCAAGGATTTAATAACATAGAAAGAAGTCATTACGCAGGTTCAAGCAGGGGGAGAAGGGAATTCCGTTTTTGAGAGCAGAGGGAGAAAAATAAAGCAATTACTTGATGTAAAGGCCAGCAACAGAACTCCCGCTGTCACAGAGAAATCAAATCTGTCAGCAATTAGTGGGATCTTAGGAGGCAAAGAACCCTTCAGTGTGGAACAGTGAATAAGGGGTTAGCAATTATATGAACTGATAAAAGTGTTCTGGTTTTCAAGCAGCAGGTTAACAAGCCCCACTTTTTTTTCATAACTTGATGCAGATGTGATGATTCACACTTGGCGACTTTTTCAATGGCTTCCTATGAAAAGTTGTGGTTTTCGTTTGGTTCCTCCCTCCTCCTCTTTTCCAAGTCCAAATAATGTATTGTATGGATGCTCCCACTGCTGAGAAACTACAAACAACAACACAGTTTAGCATGCAGAGCAGACGTCTTTTGTTGATCATGGAATATTGAACAATAAAGATCTGGGAAAACACATGTTTCAGACATAATATGCACTGAATCCTTTCCATGTCATAGTCATATCTGGCAAGTAAGAATTATAATGGTCCATCATGCAACTCATGCACTATAACAGTCCAGTTCCTGCAATTATTATGGTTCCATGAAATCCCAGCATAAAGATTGGCATTAAATTAATCTGGAAAGGTGGCCCACAGTTCCCACAGCAGTCCTAGGCGTCCTCTCTTCTGACAACTGTAAGTAACTTTAGGACACATTCATCAATTTATACCATTTAAGAAAGGTTTGCATCATATTGAAAAAAATGGAATGATATATTCACTGCTGCGGTATTCCATAAACCTGCTTCTTCAAATTAAATTCCCACCAGTTTCAGCAGAAATTACTTCCAAGTATGCATGCTTGAAGGATTACAAAAATTACTAGTGATGTTCCTGAAATTTGAAATTAGTTGGCTTATAAATCCAATCAAGTAGGTTTGTACATCTTAAAGGCATAACAAACCTTGATTACACTAAAAAAACCTCAAGCCCTAAAACTTTTGTAATTCAAACCTAAATACATTTTTGTATGCATTCTTTATGAAGGTCTGAACAGTAGGATTTCTGAGGATGCTCAAACATTGATTGCCGTAAACAGGATGCAGCTTGGGTCTTTTGGCGAAGTCTATAAGCCAAATTCTGTTTTTTTAAATGGCATTTTTAATTTTTTTAATACAATAAATTGTTACTCTACACTGCTGTGATATTACCCTATTTCACCATTCTTTGTGATTCTATATATAAAACAGGAGTGAGGAAAGTGTGGCACACAAGCTGCTTGAGATTCCAGAGTCTACTTTCAGCAAATCATTGAATAGAGTTGAAGGAAGCCACAAGAACCATGCAGTTCAACCTTCTGCTGTGCGGGAACTTAGAATTAAAGCACTTTGGTGACCTCAAATCGGAGGCCTCAGCATTGGCTGCAGAAGTGTGTTAGCAGTAAACAGTGCAATAAAGCTCAAGCTGAGAATAATGGATACTTACTTAGGCAATCCTGAGTTGTCCGAGTATGATGGCCTTCCAAATGTAGTGTCTTGGCGGTGGATACATATCCTGTTTCCCTGAAAATAAGACATCCCCAGAAAATAAGACCTACCCTGTTTCCCCGAAAATAAGACATCCCCAAAAAATAAGACCTAGCAGAGGTTTTGCTGAATTGCTAAATATAAGGCCTCCCCCAAAAGTAAGACCTAGAAAAGTTTTTGTTTGGAAGCATGCCTGGCACCCGCCAAACAAAAACCAGAGCATGCAGGATTGGTAAATGTACATACCAGTTGTACATGGAAATAATGGTAGTAACAAGAAATTTTTGACAGGTGTCACAGTTTGTCTGGTTTGGTTATGTTGGTTTGTGATGACAACTACTGTACAGTATATAATAAATGTTCATTTTTTTTGTTCAACAATAAATGTGAATTCTTCTTCATGGAAAAATAAGACATCCCCTGAAAATAAGACCTAGCACATCTTTGGGAGCAAAAAATAATATAAGATACTGTCTTATTTTCGGGGAAACACGGTAGTAGAGGTTTTGCTGAATTGCTAAATATAAGGCCTCCCCCAAAAGTAAGACCTAGTAAAGTTTTTTGGAAGCATGCAGAATCAATAAATGTACATGCCATAGATCGTTGTACATGGAAATAAAGGTAGTAACAAGAAATAATAATATAATAATAACTTTATTCTTGTATATCTCCATATATATTCTTGTATATTCTCCATATCCCAGAAGGGCAGCTTACACAGGGACAAGCCCAACAACAACATAAATTTACATTTATTTATTACAACAGGAATTTAAAACAGTAATTTAAAAACAGTATAGCAATAAAATATAATATAGAAATTCTTGAAAAGGTTCACAGTTTGGTTACGCTGGTTTGTGATGACAACTACTGTACAGTAGATAATACATTTTTATTTTTAAAAAATTCAACCATAAATTTGAATTCTTCTTTGTGGAAAAATAATACATCCCCTGAAAATGAGACCTAGCGCATCTTTGGGAGCAAAAATTAAAATAAGACACTGTCTTATTTTCAGGGAAACAGGGTAGGTGACCATACAGCCCTATTCTTGACCCACATGTTCTTCCACATTGAGGATATATGTTTCCAGGTGGAAGGCACTCGCGGTCAGGGTTGGCTTGATGCACCTTACTCTTGGCA
The DNA here is from genome assembly GCF_035594765.1 of Anolis carolinensis. Lineage (NCBI taxonomy): Eukaryota > Metazoa > Chordata > Lepidosauria > Squamata > Anolidae > Anolis > Anolis carolinensis. The sequence goes on along the minus strand of NC_085843.1, from coordinate 158,493,655 downwards.
TGTTTCTCCCTTTCATCTAACTAGAAATTGGGTTTAGATTTCAGAAGCCTAAGCATTTGCTACAGAAGTGAGTCACCAGTAAACAGTGCAATAAAGCTCAAGCTGGGAATAATTGATACTATTCTAGCCACTGATCATGCTATAATTGTGTGTGCCTGCCTTCAATAGGAAAGGTAACAGCAGCTTGTTTCAAAAACCTTTACTTCATCAAATCTCCTGTCCCAGGGTTTAAGACAAAATATAGATCTATATATTGAGATTTATATATTGGCTGGTGAAAGAAAAGTTCATTCCTAGATGCCTTTTTGAAATAATTCTTCAAGTGGTGTTTGGGAGGTCCTAAATGTTTTCTTTACTTTCTTTGCTTTATTTCACATATACATATTGTTAGTTTTGATAAAAAGTTTCTGAAACCTGTTGAAATCTTCTTCTTCTTCTTCTTCTTCTTCTTCTTCTTCTTCTTCTTCTTCTTCTTCTTCTTCCTCCTCCTCCTCCTCCTCCTCCTCCTCTCTCTCTCTCTCTCTCTGTATAGGGACCTATTCTTCCCATAGCTTTTCCATCTCTGTTATCAAATTTTCTGTTAAAGATGTGATGCCCGAAACATAGTTATAGTCAGCTCTTCTGCATTAATGGATTCAACCATCCACAGCCTGAAAATATATTTTTCCCTCAAAATTCCCCCCAAAATATTGTTTTTGCCACTTTACCTAAAAGATGCCCTTTTAAAATACCGTTGTGTATAATGGAACTTGAACATCCATGGAGCGGAGAGTCCTATAACCAAACCCAAGTGGATACCAAAGGCCCACTGTACTTTGTTAACTAAGATAACCAAGGTCCTAGTTCTGATCTATTAAACATGAGGCTAATATATCTGAAAGACTATATTATCCTATATGAGCCTACTTCAAATCCAAAATATTCAGTTGAAGTCCTGGTAGGCACCCCACTATCCCAACAGGTTAAATTACTGAGAATAAATTATATGACTTTCTCTATATTAGTTATGGAACCTGCTTTCAAAAGAACTCAGTGTGGCTTCAAATTAAGGCATTTCAGCACATTGGCAAATCCGATGACCTTTGGTTCTCCAAACTGATTTTTGATCATTACAAAAAAATACATAAATCTTGCTTTCAACAATGTGTTATCTGTTTTTATTTTACTTTGCTTTGAGAGCCCTGATTGACAGAAAAGCAGTTGATAAATACATTTAATAAATAATAATAAATCAAATATTTCTAGATAAACCCTTCTCTGTGAGCACCGGTAGCTAGGAGAAGCCTTGCTGCATCTGCAAAAGTAATGCCCATCTGCATCCATTAACATTTTTTGAGCAATTTCACCTCCTCCTCCCAGCCGCCACCAGATCAGTATGTTTGAGACTTAGCCGAGCTTTGTTCCAATAGCCTAAGGGAGATGGGACTTGCCCAGTATATGAAGCGTGCACACACACAGAGCAAGTGCTTGAAAAATTGCAATGATATGGTTGTGTTGGCAGCTTGTGATCTACTGAAATGAAATGTACCTAGACAATATAGGTTGAGCCTGGGTGCTTACATTTTGCGAACACCCTTTTGAGTCAACAAAGAGGCTAAACCAGGCAAATACCTTGCTGCTACAGTAATTTTAGAAGATATAACATAGCTGAACCAGTGTGTGACTGAACAGGCTTAGATTATATTAGCTTCTTGTGCGGCAAGCTGTGTGATGCATTGACATGTTCATAGGTATTAAGGGAAATTCATATCTGCTTTCCCCCCTTCTGGGATGTTGGTTAAAGATAGGCTATTAGGTAGAATTTCAATGGTGTAAACAAGTCTCATAGATGTTAGTTTTTAAAGTGTCAAGATCTAGACTATTTATTTGTTTCTTTTAAGCCTATTCACATCTTGACATCTATTCGGTGTCCTACAACCTTTGGCATTATTCTTAGTCCCTACAAGGGAGGTGTCTTCCCAATGGTTGCTCCCAGTCTCTGGAACTTTTCACAAGAAGTTAGAGTGCCATTTTCCTTGCTATCTTTCTGCAGGCAAGTGAAGAGTTGTTATATTGGCAGACGTTTGAAAACCAACTTGTCAAAAGGACTGGACCTGGTAGAGCTGAGTTGAATTTCTTGTTCATTTATTTGTTGTTTTTAATAGCTGTTTTGTTAAATAATAGTTTTAATTTTATAAGTAGTTCAATTAAATTGATTGATATATTGAATTTATATCCCGCCTTTTCCCCATAATGGAATTCAATAAGAGCCTTTTACCTTTTTTAACTTTTATATTTGATTTGATTTTTTTAAAAAATCTACATTTCTTCCAACTGTTGTAAGCCACACTAAGATTCCATCTACGCTGTCATATACTGCAGGTTGAAATGTTCATTTGTCATGGATGTTGGCTCTAACGTTTGAGGGAATGATATGGCTGATTTAGGTACCAGTAGTTCACAACCTTTTTTTGACCAGGGACCACTTGACCAGGGATCACTCACCAACATTAGTACCAAAAGGGTTACAAATAAATTTTTGGTCAACTTTAGATTTGGTTTGGTTAGGTTTGGGGGCATCTTTTGTAATTTTTTGTGTTTATCTTTGACTGCTAGGTTCTCTTTTACATTGGGGCAAAAACTCTCTGTGTCAGGGCTTGAGGCTGGAAGTGTTTTATCCTTATTTGCCTCCTGCGTCACCATGTGTTGTGTGATTGTGATTAGGAGATCATGAATTTCTGTAAGATATGACTTGATCGCTTGGATGTCCGAATTCATGTTCGTAATCTGGTGAGTTAAATAAGCTATGATGAGTGTGTTTTTATGAACGTCTGTTGTTGGGGTTGTATTGGTTTTTGGGCATCCATCTGCTATGTTAATTTGTTCCTCTCTGATGTCTACAGGAGTTAAGGCTGGTCTCCCCATGTCGTCTTCCTGGATGTTCTGGGTGATCAGACTGGCGGTGGCAAGAACAAACTGCTAAGCTAGGCTTCTGACACAGAACATATGCCATCCAGTAGTTGTCATCTGCTCACCCTCAAAAACCACATCTAGAGCTGATGTAGTCTATCCAATGCCATTTTCTGAATCAGCGTCCCAAATAAACCCAGGAACAGTCCTCAAAATGAAGACACCAAGGCGCCGTTACGTCCAGGTGCCACATGGAAGGTTTCTGTTCACGGGGAGGGAGGGAAGAGGAGAAGCAGCAGTCAGGAGGCTTGTTGTCATGCCTTTTGTGGGTAGTCAGCCTCTCCCCTCCTGACATCCCCGTTGCCTTGGCACTATAAGAGGGTTTTGCGAGACCAGTTGCTCTCGTTGCAACAATGTAGTAATAGTGAGGCTGCAGACCATATTTTAGTTCTTGGGGACCCCGATGGTCCATGAACCACAGGTTGGGAACCACTGCTACAGAAGAACCATCCTTTCCATTCCACTAATCTGTAATATGACATACTAAGAAATGACTTCAGGACTTCAATACTCAGCTAAGAAAGGCCGCTTTCCTGCCCTTCCTGATGTGTCATATTTTTGATAGCAAGATGGAATCAAGTGAAATAATCTTGTTAATACTGTTATATTTTCAGAATTGACTCAAGACATTTCCCCATTAGGTAGAGTAGCAAACAATACACAATAACACCCTTTCTGTAAGTCAGGATGCATAGTAACTAAAGATTGAAGTTGCAGCTGTTGGATCTGATAGCACAGGTTGGGCATCCATTGCCCAAGATTTTGAAATCCAAAATACTACAAAATTTGAAGTTGTCCACATGTGTGGTTTAACTATTGACATCTTTGCATTCAGTGTATACAAGATTTTTTTATCCACAAAATTATTGAAAATATTGTATAGAACTACTTTCAGAATATGTATATAAGGAGCTTATTAAACATACATGAATTTTGTATTTAGATTTGTTTCCCATCTCTATGATATTTCATTATTTACATAAATGCAAATACATGTATTCCAAAATCAAAAAAATCAAAATCCAAAACACATCTGGCTTCAAGCATTTTGGAAAAAGGACACGCAACCCATAGTGGTGCTATAATGAATAGGACTGTGCCCCTGCATCCTCTGTTCTTGTACTGCATGTCAAATCTCATGACAAATAGGAATTATAGTCCAACATTATCTGGAAAACCAATGATCTCCCTGCTAAACCTTGCATGTATCGAGACAAAATTTGTTTTTCTACTGAATTTACTATCAATTTTTTATATTTCATACTGGGAAATGAAATATAATTTTAAAAGGAAAGTCTTGATTTATTCATATGACGACTTTGTAATCTGTTGTCATGTTTATGTATCATACAGCATATGGTTAATATTCTTTGGTCAATACTTTGAAATGCTCTGAAGCCAAAATATTTCTCCATTGACAATATTTTCATGCCAAGATTGTATGAAGCTTAAAGCAAGTTGTCAATTAGGCAACTTAAATTAATTTTTGGCAGCAGTTAATTGGAACCAGTGTCTTTTGTTTTTTTAACTGCTAATCCTAAACAAGAAAATACAATGCTTAAATGTTCTTTAAATAGTAAAGTTCATACATTTCTACATATAACATTTAATTATGATCTGTGCTCATTAATAATTTTTGTTAAAAATGTAATTTGAAGAGAAAAATGCTGTCACAATTTTGGTCAGGTCTGTTATGAAACTAATGGATTTTAACTGCCTTTTTCAAGACATGCCTACCCCCCAAAAATACTTTGGATTCCAAGTGGTATAACTAGACAGCAAAAATCATTTCAGAAGTAGGAGAGAATCCCTAAAGACATCACATGTCTATCTAACAATAACAACAAAATCCATAGATTCATTATTTAAGTTTTCACTAAATTCTACCTGCACACATTACCAGCATGGCTTGCAATAGAAACCACTGATTCCATTTTTAAATATATATTTTCAATAATATTCTAAGACTGCTTGCAAACATGATGGCATATAAAGGGTATAGACAGAACCAGGCAAGTTTGACTGAGCTAAAATTCAGTTTCAGCTAAGGTGAAATCATGAATAGCGGTTGTTTTGAAACATTTTCCATTCTGCCATTCTAGGTCAGACATTGCTGGCTTACTACAGATTAAAAAAGTCAACAACTGTAATATCAAGTACTATTTATCAAGAACAAATGCTTAGATGTGTGTGGTAGTTGAAGAAAAGATTTAATGATTTTTATTAGAAACAGGCTCTTTAAATTAAAACCCATAAATTATTTGGACTGATATTCCCGTAAATTCAAGTGATGAAAATGCATCACTCAGGACTTTAAGGGAAATTTTTAAAATAGCAGATCTGAGTCTTTTGTGTTATTAAATAAAGTGTCACCTGAAGACATTACTGAGAAAAAACAGGAGACGTGCTGTATTTTTATAGTTCAACCATAAGGTCTTTTCCTGTTTCTTGCCTCTCCCTGCAAGCTTCAATAGTAATGGTTGCTTATTTATCATTGTCTGTTTGTACAGTACTTCTACAATGCTATGGTATAATTTATTTCAATTTGAAGCTCCCTTCTTCACATATTAGTGACACATAGCCAACAAGATGACTTCCTTCTTTTCTATGTTGGCTAATGTTGCTAAAGGATGAACAACATCTTTGGACAGAAACATAGCTGTTGCACCCTAGCACTGGAACACCCTTTCACCCAGCACCACGCCTGAGTCCAGTGATCCAATATAAGAATGATTATTAAAGAAAGAATATAAAAAAAGGGGGAAAGGGACAAATCCATCAAAGTCAGGACAGATATAAAATGCAATTCTCAAAAGAAGCTAGAGTTCAGTAGCAGTGATCCAAAAATGCCAGGATAGAACACAAAGCCAAGGAAAACCAAAAACACAGATTAATCCAAAGGTATATCCATGAACATGAAAACAGGAACTTCTCTAATGTAAATTCTCCAAAGAAACATAGGCATAAAACAGGAATCTTGACAATATAGGAACCATGAATTTGGAATCATGAACAGGAATCATGAACAGGAGACTCATCCCCTACAGCAATGTTGTCTCCTCTGAAAGGCCTGAAACCAAATCACTTAATTTAAGCCCTTTAAGACACCCATGACATCATGCCTGACACATCTGGACTTCAGGGCCTTATCTCAGATCCTCTGAGAATATCCGGTTTGCCCACTTTTCACTCACTGCGTTCTCAGGTCTAATCTGTTCTCCCTTGAAAACTGCCCATCTTCCCAAGACCTTTTCTCAAGGGAACAAGAACTTTCACTTTCCCCCTGTTGCCTGGGAATGAGCGAAAAAATCCAAAACATCAACCTCAACTGCCTGAAATTCTCTCTGATCACTCACAAGCTCCTCACTTTGAAATCTATCATCCCCCTCATCCTCCGAACATTCAGAAAAAAAATCCTCTGATGCTTGCCAGACTACAACAATACCATAGAATCTCATTGGAGGCCCACAAACATTTCCGGGGATCAGGAATATTTTTGGAGTGTGGGTGAAACTGGTGGATATTGAATCTGTGGATAAGAGGGTCAGACTATACACAGCACCAAAGGGTGCTTTTCTAATTTGATAGCTATTGTTTAAACTTTCTTTCTTTTCTGGTTAGCAAGTCCTTGGATTTTAATCAACACTGGTCTTTCCATGATCAAGAAGAGGTGGGAGACCAACTGCTTCCCAAAAGAAATCAGTCTATTTTCTCCTTCTTTAGATAAACTGGAGACCTTAGGACCGGTTTTGTTGACATGCACTCTGTTTTTCACTCTTGGCAGTGCAAATGAACCTGCTGTGACCTCTTTGGACCAAGTGACTTTTCCCAACCAACTGCTCAGAGCATCTTGCAGCCAGATGTGCCTGCCTACACCCTGAATCCTAACTATACCTTTATTTGTTGTTCTTTGTTACCTGTATTTGTTTGCTTATGACTCATAACACTCTCTGAAGTCTCTTTGAGAAAGACACTCCACAGCATATATGGCCTTCACATCCAAACTCAGCCTGGCTGTGTTTGCAAAGATACACAGGCAAGAGTCGGTGTTTTCATCGCTGACTGTGACACATATTGGACCCTTCAGATGATCCAATTAATTATGGAATTCACAATGGGAAAATAGTGGATTTTCTCTGCTAATAAGAGATTGCTCCTTCTGTCTTCAGTTTTCAGGCTGTGAATATCATTGCTTATTTAGCTGAAGTGCTATTCCTTAATAGAGGTATGAAATAATGCATGACAGAAAGTAAAAGAATAGATTGTTATTGTTGTTGTCACAACAACAGGCAGGTTTGCCTTTGCTTTTGCTTGGGTATGGGCGACACGCTTCCACCTGGATGTACGAACACAAAAGACCACGCCAACACATTGTGAATGTTTGGGTATGAACTGGCCACAACATTTTATTGGTTACAGGAACGAGGGTTGGCTGCCACGCATGGGTCCTGGATCACTGATCAGTCAGCCCGGTGCTGCTCGATCACAAAAACAAATCCAAGGCGCGACCGAAACCAGACCCTGTAATCAGTACCAAAGCGCCGCCCAGTGGTCGCAATGATACTCCCTCCTCCTGCCAATGGGGGGGGGGGGGGAGAGTAAGCATAGCTGATCCAACGTCAAACAAGAGTTGTGACAAAACAAACACTGAATAACGGTAATGAAACAAACTGAATGTAGGGTGGGCGGGATGGCAAGCGGGAAAAACGGCCAAATGCCCTCTCCAGTCCTCCCAGGTCCTGAGCAGCAGCTGGGCCTGCCCCCTTTGAAGGCCTGGCCAATGGCAGGCAGGGGCAGTCCCGCCTTTCATTGGCCCAGAGGGCCTCTGGGAAGAAGAAGACCCCCAGCGGCTGCCATGACAGGGGCGGGGAGCGCCCTGCCCCGCAACAGGCCTGGCCTGGTAAGTCAGACCATGCGTTTTTCTCTAAGGCTGAGAGTGTATGTCTTGACCATGGTCATCCAGTAGGCTTCCATGACCAAGTAGGTAACAGAAGCCTACTCTCCCAACACAAATTATCTCCCTCTCTCAGAATACTAGAAACCAGGATAATATTTTCTGAATTTTGGGAATGGTTGCAAATTCAAGACAGACAAATAGAAAATCCTTTTCACTGAGTGCATACATAAACGATTTGTAGTAAATAGTAAATAGTAAAACTTGGAATTTGTACAAATTCATTAAGGATAGAGTTCTTGGTGACTACTAGTCATGATCATTATATACAGTAGAGTCTCACTTATCCAAGCCTTGCTTATCCAAGTTTCTGGATTATCCAAGCCATTTTTGCAGTCAATGTTTTTAATATATCATGATATTTTGGTGCTAAATTCATAAATACAGTAATTACAACATAACATTACTGTGTATTGAACTACTTTGTTGTGGAGCATGACAAATGGATAGGTGTTATTTTGCTCATGCCCTGGTTGTGGCCTTCCTATGACTAACTGGTTGATTGCTGTTTATACAGATTGTTGGGCTGGGTAAACCATTAGTCTGATCCAATATGGTTTTTCTTATGTTTACTCTTAGAAACAAGACAAGGATATCAGCAGGTTTGAGATAATCTCAGGTTTTGCAAAAGTAATTATCTACCCCACATTCCACCATTTTATTTAGAAATAAATCCATGATGCCTCACTCAAAACAGCCCCATGAAAGTTGGATGTCCTCAAGAGCAATACAGTGTTGACAGAGTGATGGAACAAGACTTTGGGAAGAGAGAATGAACCGGATGAATCCTCGATATGAGTTGCAAATCCTTGTTGCAGTTGCTTCTTGAAGATGTACAAACTGAAACTGTAAAATAGGTGATACAGTAGTTACATTTTATGTAGAGATGGTTTTCCGTCTTTCCCCTGCTCTCTTCCTTGTAACACTTTTGTTTCCACAGTGCTGCCATTTCTGCATTCCTTTCATGCAGTTTAAGCATCTGGAAAACAGACCTATGTATGAGGTCAGACAGACTCACATCATTTTTAAATAGGCCAGTTCCGTTATAATAAGACTTTCACTCTCCTGTCATTATTAATACTCCTTGGTGCAAAAGGGCAAAGAAAAATGCCCTGCAGGAATAATGCTCAGTAGTTTTAAACTACAGATAAAATACTCCATGAAAAGTGATAATTAATTATACTTATTTTTTCAAAAATGTGATGTTAAGCCCTTGGTGTGGTGTAATGCTCATTCAATCAGGAAGCCAAGTAATTAGCACAATCATAACTGATCAAGATGATCAAGAGCCAGCTGAGCCAATATTAGACTACCTAAAACTTTGTTGAATCCAAACTTCTCTTAGCTCAGGGATCTTGAACAATACTCAAGACTGCTCTTCCTGATTTCCTAACCTTGTGATGGAGTTAAGTCCCAAAGTCAAAGGCATTGGATCTGGTGTATCTGCTTCCTCTCTGTTTCTTCTTTGACTCTTCTGCAAGCTGTTCTAAGCCAGAATCATAGTTCTGTTGGCAGACAACTGGCTAGAAGAATTCTTGAGGTCAGTCAGTAGAAGAGAGTTCTATTGACAAATGGACATTTCTGCCAGCAGAAAGGATTTCTGAAAAAGAAAAGTGTCATCCTCTAAAACCAGTGGTTCTCAACCTGTGGGTTCCCAAATGTTTTGCCATTCAACTCCCAGAAATCCTAAGAGTTGGTAAACTGGCTGAGATTTCTGGGAGCTGTAGGCCAAAACACCTGGGGACCCACAGGTTGAGAACCACTGCTCTAAAACTGTAATATAGTTTATCAAAGCCATAGAATCATAGAATCATAGAATAGTAGAGTTGGAAGAGACCTCATGGGCCATCCAGTCCAACCCCCCGCTAAGAAGCAGGAAATCGCATTCAAAGCACCCCCGACAGATGGCCATCCAGCCTCTGCTTAAAAGCCGCCAAAGAAGGAGCCTCCATGCCATCCTACCTTTTACCGAGTTAAACTCAGCCCATAAAAAGATCCTGAAAACTGAAGCACTGTACACTTAAGAAACTGCCTGATACCAACCCAGACGATTAGTCCATCCATTTCAGTGATATCTATGTCAGGGCTTGGAAAAACTATGCTGGATACAAGTTTTGACTGAAATCCTGTTGAACATAAAGTAAACATTTATAACTACTTTCTATTTATAATCCTTATATAACCCATAGCTTGGCACTGTGAAAATGGAGAGGCAGCTGGCCAATGGTTAACACCCCACCCATGCAAGCAACCTATGGTGAAAGGAGGATTTGCCATTCGGGTCCTGCTTCTGCCTGTTTCATTAAAGATTATAAAGAGAGAGGACAAAAATGTCAGCTGCTTCCTAATCAACAAGGGGAACAAACCCCTCTCAATTACATTATCTGTTGCCTAATAAGTGAGTATGGGGGAATCAGGATAGGATTCAACATGTAAGAATGTACCTACGGCGCTTATGCATTCATAACTCTCCAACAGGATTTGGGCCAACCTGTTCATAGTTGAGGATAATTTGAGAGCAGTGAATCTACTGGATTTCAACAGTGTTGAAGATAGGTAATGAAGGCATGTACCTGCTTCAGGTAAAGCACCACATAATTAACTGTAGCAGCTCTTTTGAGGTATTTTGTTACTTTCAAACATGAGAAATCTTATCTGGAGAAGTCAAAAGCTAAGTGAATTGGTCCAAAACTTCAGATCCGTATTAGGACATCTGAACCGAGCTAATTATTTTTAAGAAGAATGAATATAACAATATACTGAAGCTATCCATAACTAGGTCCCAGAGAATTGTTCTAAAGTGTGCTCATTTATGAGAATTCTATTTCAACACATTAACATTAGTAGAAACATTTAAGAGCTTGTAACTTGTTATCTGTGTTCAAGAACTATACTGAAAAGTTACTATACTTATAACTATGGCCTTGAAAACTCAGTGACAGAGGTTTGGCCACCCAATATACAGTAGAGTCTCACTTATCCGACATAAACGGACTGGCAGAACATTGGATAAGCGAAAATGTTGGATAATAAGGAGGCATTAAGGAAAAGCTTATTAAACCTCAATTTATTTATTTATTCATTCATTTATTTATTTATTTACAGTATTTATATTCCGCCCTTCTCACCCCGAAGGGGACTCAGGGTGGGTCACATTATATACATATAAGGCAAACATTCAATGCCTTGACATAGAACAAAGACAGAAGACAAACGCTGGCTCCTAGCTGGCCTCAAACTCATGACCTCTTGGTCAGAGTGATTGGTCTCAGCTGGCTGCAGCTGGCTGCTCACCAGCTTACATCATAATGTAATCATAATTACATTATGATTTAACAAAGTAAGCACCAAAACATCATATTTTTACAACAAATCAACAGAAAAAGCAGTTCAATACACGGTAACATTATGTAGTAATTACTGTACGAATTTAGCACCACAATATCGCAATGTATTGAAAACATTGTCTACAAAAACAATGACTACTAAAAGGCAGACTGCATTGGATAATACAGAACGTTGGCTAAGCGGAGGTTGGATAAGCGAGACTCTACCGTATAACGTATGGGTAACATATATTTTCAGGACTGACTCAAGACATTTCCCCATTAGGTAGAGTAGCAAACAATACACAATAACACCCTTTTTGTAAGTCAAGTTGCATAGTAGCTAAAGACTGAATCTGCAGCTGTTGGTTCTGTTGGCACAAGGTGAGCATCCCTTGTACATATTTTAGTTCTTGGAGACCAATGGTGGTCCACAGACCACAGATTGGAAACCACTGCTCTACCTACATGACTTTTGCTGATGAAACTTCTAGAGAAGACCCTCTATGGGAAGATTCATGAAGAAGCAGGTTGTTCCTTAGCAGATATAATTGTCCCATATTTGTGATAACTAACTCATGTCTTCTAGGAAATAAAATCCAACTGGACTTCAATGAGAGTGGCACAAGAAAATTTTAGTACCTATTTGTATGGTTGTTTATCTCAAGAAGCTTTTTTTCTAGAAGACCTTCAACTAAATTGCAATTCACATCTACCCTGAAAGCAGGATGTAGCCCTGAAAAAGGTTCCCAGCTCTCTCAGACAAATATTAGGAGGAAAAACAATGAAACTGGAGGCCCAAGGCTGTATTAACCTCATGAACCTGGATTAATAGTGACTGATTGTTTCGTATTCCAAAGCAAATTACTGCTTTGGCCAGGTCTGTTTGGTATCCAAACCAGTAAAGGAGATGGAAGTAGCCACCAAAGTTCAACTCTGATCCAGCTTAATCCCTCCAGGGAATCATGGAAAACTTGAAACATAAGGGTAACGTAAGCATTTGTATATCATTTAGATTAATATCCATCCTACCTCAGATAAAATGGATTGCAAGATTGGAACCAGTGCCAAAATCTGAAACCTCATCTTTCTAGGACTTTTAGAGTGTTTGCTTGCACCAAGTGCTCTTTTTTTAAGTGAAAGTTTGCACATGGCACTCTCATTTGCATTTAATGTACTTCAGATTACTTCCCTTTGTTGTGCTAAACATTTCTCTCCATTGAGCCTAATTTGATCAGGTCATGCTGTGACCCCTGACCCTTTGGTTCCAAAGTGAAACCATCTGACGACAGAATAAGTGAAGGGAACCCTTTTGCTTGTTCACAGACACTTAATATTTGCAGAGATGCAGCCGTCGTTTAAATGTGACTCATTTGCCAGGTTAACACTTGTCTGAAAAAAGGGAGACACCAAATTCTCACCTGATATCCAGAACAGAAATGCAGTGCTTTGAGGGAAAGAATCCATTGCAGAATTTGAGATCTTTTGGCACGGCACCCAATATGCCTATCACCACCGGGACCACCTGCACTGGTTTCTGCCAGAGTCTTTGAAGTTCAGTCTTGAGGTCCTGATAGCGGCTGAGTTTTTCCTGTTGTTTTTCGTCAATGCGACTGTCACCTGGGATGGCGACATCAATGATCCAAACCTTTTTCTTTTCCACAACTGTGATGTCTGGTGTGTTGTGTTCCACAACTTTGTCAGTCTGGTTTCAGAAGTCCCACAGTATCTTTGCGTGCTCATTTTCCACGACCTTTGCTGGTTTGTGATCCCACCAGTTCTTTGCTGCTGGCAGGTGGTACTTGAGGCATAAGTTCCAATGGATCATTTGGGCCACACAGTTGTGCCTCTGTTAGTCTGTCTGTGCAATTTTCTTACAGCAGCTGAGGATATGATCAATGGTTTCGTCAGCTTCCTTGCACAGTCTGCATTTTGGGTCATCAGCTGATTTTTCAATCTTGGCCTTAATTGCATTTGTTCTGATGGCTTGCTCCTGGGCTGCAAGGATCAGGCCTTCTGTCTCCTTCTTCAGGGTCCCATTCGTGAGCCAGAGCCAGGTCTTCTCCTTATCAGCTTTTCCTTCAATTTTGTCAAGGAACTTTCCATGCAGTGTTTTGTTGTGCCAGCTGTCAGCTCTAGTTTGTAGTGCAGTTTTCTTGTACTGGTTTTTTGTCTGTTGTGTTTTGAGGAGTTTCTGATTTTTGACTTCAATCAAAGCAGGTTCTTCACTTTGCTTTACATATTCTGCCAGGGCATGTTCTTCTTCTTTGACTGCTTGTTTTACTTGTAAGAGTCCTCTGCCCCCTGATCTTCTAGACAGATTATTATTATTATTATTATTATTATTATTATTATTATTATTATTATTATTATTATGAGTCATGATCCAAAAAATACATTTTCAAGATCTGATGCCATGTCAGAAATCACGGTAGCCTGAATGTTTTCTGTTTAAAAAACACCACTTTATAGATTACTTACTGTATATACTCAAGTATAAGCCTAGTTTTTCCGCCCTTTTTTAAAGACTGAAGAAGCCCCCCTCAGCTTATACTCAGGTGAGGGTCCTGGTTGGCTTATATTTGGATAAACACAGATGTCTATTCTAAACAATGTAATGAGCTATATAAAACACAATAATGGTTCAAAACATAAGTAGTACACAATATGTATATTAGAGCATCATATACATATTACATTCACAGAATCAATGCTCAGTCCTATGGTATATAACCCAAAAGTATCTAACTCAGTATTATAAATCAAACAAAATGATATAAGTCTCTGCAGTCCTAAAAGGATTAGATTGGCTTAAAGGCAAACCGATTCAGAGTCTCTGCAGTTCTGGAAGGATTCCTCAGGACTCCACAGGTTTTGGATCAATAGTAAAGCCAAGGAGACAGAGTCAATTCTGATGTAGATCCGGAGTAGCTGGTTATTGACTGAAGTAGGTGGTAATATATCCGTTCACGCCGTTGGCTTATATTTGGGTCAGCTTATACTCAAGTATATATGGTACATTTATTATTTTTCTCTATTATTATTGGTATTATTACATTTATTATTTTTCTCTATTATTATTGGTATTATTACAGTTATTATTTTTCTCTATTATTGTTGCTACTATTAAATTATTGTTATTACTATTACATTTATTTTACTCTATTGTTATTATTATTAATACATTTATTATTTCACTCTGATCATATTATTGTTATTATTGCATTTATTATTTTACTCTATTTATTATTACTTGTATTATTTTCCTGTATTTATTATTATTATTACATGTATTATTTTACTCTATTATTATTAAAAGGATACATAAGCACATTGGCATTGAAGAAGATGAGAATAATGATTTAATCAGAGTTGGACAACCTTATCTTAAATTAGAGCTTTATGTAAATATTCAAAAACATTTAACCTACTGATGCCTCAATTAATGCAATTTTATAGGTATCTATTTTTATTTCTGAAATTTACCACCCTCGGCTTATACTGGAGTCAATGTTTTCACAGTTTTTGTGTGGTAAAATTAAGTGCCTTAGCTTATATTCGGGTCGGCTTATACTCGAGTATATGCGGTAATTGTTTTTAAAATAGCACATGCACACACAAGCACACACATGTTTTCCTTGATGTTTGTGCATGATTTGCTTTGTATTGGTTATAACCATTTATAAGCTATCTTGAATCCCAGTAGTGGGGGAAAGACAGGATGTAAATGAATGATGATAAAATGATAATAATTAACAATAGTAACAAGACTCTTGTCTTTTGACTCTCTATTCCAATGGTTTCCAATGTTTTTTGACCAAGGCCCACTTGACCTGGGACCACTTGACTGGGAACCACTTTGACAGGGACCACTTTGACCAAGGACCACTCTCCAACATTAGTACCAAAAGGATTATGAATCAGTTTTTAATAAACTTTAGATTTGGTTTGGTTATTTGGTTTGCTGATTCAGAAGATTGCATTGAATAGACCACATCAGCTCTAGTTTCTGATACAAAACATATGCCATCCAGTAGTCACCACCTGCTCAACCACAGAAAACCATATTTAATAATCTAGAGCTGATGTGGTCAATCTAATGCAATGGTCAGCTCTGCGGAAAAGAGTGGAAATAAATGAATAAATGAATAAATAAATAAAGAGGAAAGAGGTTCGCGGATAGGATTTTTGTTCTCACGGCCTTCCTCTGGGCCATGGCCCACATGTTAAGAACCACTGCTCTATTCAAAGAAGAGTTGCGTTGAAGTACTTACACTGACCCTTGGATAAGTCGACCCAGGTTTTGGAGGGGTTGATTTTTTAACTAAAATGTCCAGACTTATATATGAGAATATTCTGTAGCTACAGCTTGGAAAAAAATTCCAATCTCTGGTTATGTCTTATCTATATTTTATCATTTTGCCAGCTATGGACAGAAAAAAATCACTCTATTACTAAAGACAGAATAACAACAGGAAGAGGAAATATGCATATGCACACAGGTAGAAACATGCCTTTGCAGCATTGATGTTGAATGTTGGAGTCTGGAATACTTGCTGCAAACTGGGTTTTTTTTATTGCAACTTGAGTAAGACATTTATGTCTCCCCAGTTCAGACAAGGTTAGCACACAGCTGCCTCAGACAGTTGGGGAGTGTCAATATGGAGTCATGACATGTATAGTGTAAAGCAACAGAGCTTCATGTCTCTACATTTGCTATCTGTTCTTGATCGATGGAAGATATACTGGATATTCCCAGTTAATTACTGTGTATCTGATAGATTATCTTTCAAATGCATCACATACATTAAATTATCAAAATTAGTGCAATGCAGGCATCAAATGTTTGCCAAACTCTTCCAGTTTATATGAAAATCATTCTCTTCCTTGTCTCCCAAGGGGAAAGAGCCTGTCAAATGGAGAAATAAAAGACATTGTTAGTTTGAAAAAGCCAGACCATGCCAAATCACTAATTAAAATTTAGATTGTATAGTAGCAAGCAGGTGTATTATGTCTTTAGGGAGCAGGCTAAAATGTCTACTCTTGACTTTTAATTTTAAAGCGGGATATGGACATCCATGATTATGAACACAGAATTGAAGGCAAACCCTATGAGACATGCGAATATAGTATGGCATTTCAAAACAGCCAAGTTTATGGGGTTAATGCATTTTTCAGTGGTGATGGGATGGGACCTACAGAATTGGAGGTTCTTAAGGTTATGCTGCTTCTTAGATTGTGGTTACTTGAATCAAATTGTTCCTATATCAAAACTTTTTCAGAATGGCAGCAGCAAAACACTATTCTTGAGATATTACATTTCCAGGTACATACTTACTTACTTAGGTGATCCCTCGTTGTCCAAGTATGATGGCCTTCCAAGTGCAGTGTCTTGGATACGTAGGTGACTGTGGAACCCTATTCTTGACCTGCATGTTCTTCTACAGTGAAGACATCAGTTTCCAGGAAGAAGGTGGTCCTGGTCAGGGTTGATTTGATGTGCCTTCCTCTTGGCACGTTTCTCCCTTTCACCCTCCATTTGTGTCTCTTCAAATTTCACAACACTGCTGGTCACAGCTGACTTCCAGCTAGAACACTCAAGGGCCAGGGCTTCCCAGTGCTCGGTGCTTATGCCACAGTTTTTAAGGTTAGTTTTAAGCCCATCTTTAAATCTCTTTTCCTGTCCACCAACATTACGTTTCCCATTCTTGAGTTAGGAGGATAGTAACTGCTTTGGGAGATGGTGATCAGGCATTCAGACAATGTGGCCAGTCCAGCAGATTTGATGGTGTAGGACCGTTGCTTTAATGCTAGTCATCTTTGCTTCTTACAGCACAATGACATTTGTCCACCTGTCTTCCCAAGAGATTTGTAGGATTTTTCCAAGGCAACACTGGAGTTGAGTGTGACATCTGTAAACAGTCCATGTTTTGCAGGCATATAACAGGGTTGGGAGGACATAGCTTTATAAACAAGCACTTGGTATCCCTATGGATGTCCTGATCCTCAAACACTCTCTGCTTCATTCAGAAGAATGCTGCGCTCGCAGAGCTCAGGCGGTGTTGTATTTCAGTGTCAATGCTGACTATTGTGGAGAGGTAGCGGAAATTGTCAACATTTTCTAACATTACATACACAATTGAGCTGTATTCCTGGGATTGCAGAGGTACATAGAAGACTTTAAAACATCTATCCCACATCCACATTGATATGGTGAAAAGACAGCAACCATGAAATAAGGCTGGTTTTAGTAGCTATCACTCTGTCTGTAGACAGTGTCTGTCTACAGCACATAGTATCCACAGTAAAGTAGTGATTAATGCATCTAATCCCATTTAGCACTATCACAATACATTGAATTGACTGTAAAGTAATTGACTACAATTATCAGGTCTTCTGGGGTGGTGACCTGTCACCTTTACAAAATTATAGCATTCCAATACTAGAAAGTAATTGTACAGTAGAGTCTCACTTATCCAACATAAACGGGCCAGCAGAAAGTTGGATAAGCAAAAATGTTGGATAATAAGGAGGGATTAAGGAAGAGCCCATTAAATGTCAAATTACATTTAATTACACCAAAATATCATGTTTTACAACAAATGGACAGAAAAAGCAGTTCAATACACGACGATGTTATGTAATAATTACTCTAGTTCAAATTTAGCACCAAAACTTCACAATGTATTGAAAAATTGACTACAAAACATCAACTACTAAAAGGCAAACTGCGTTGGATAATCGAAGGTTGGATAAGTGAGACTCTACTGTAATTGTAATAGAGTGGGCCCTTAATATCTGCTAGGGTTTGGTTCAAGGACCATCCCTGTATATACCAAAATTTGTGGATGCTCAAGTCCCACAATGGCACAGCAAAATGACAAAATCAGTTTGCTTTTTGGATTTAAAAAAAAATATTCTCATGCCATGGATGATTGAATCTGTGGACACAGAATGTGTGGATATGAAGGGCCAAGTGTAATTTATTTTAATTTTAAACATTTTAAAGTTTTATAAACTGCTCTTTAGCATAGGTTCAAAAGGGTCTAGTAATAGTAATGGTATACTTCTAGCATATGAGCATGAATATGCTAATTTACCAGCGGTATTAATAGACTATCAGGCAATATTACTTGATCAGTGAATAAGAGTATGGAGATAACACTATACAAAGTGATCAGCGGCTAGGAGAAAATGTATCATTGAGAGATTAATCAAGAGGAACTGGAATTATGCCAGATGCTTCTGGGTTTGCAGAAGTAAAAGAGGTTAGAACAGAAGTGCAAGTGTATTTTGGTAGCAAATGAAAGCTTCCTTGGTATCTAATTCATTGGAAGCTAAAAGGATTCTTCCTTACAGTACTTGAAGATTACTCATGTAATCCTGTTTGTACAGCTGAGTGAAACTGCCGCACATTTTCCTCATATTATGCTTTTGAATCTCCAAATGAAATTTGCTTTGACTAAGACATATCTTTGGGGCTTGCTTTGCCTAAGAACAACGTGTGTGTGCATGCACAGACACAAAGACAACAACGTGAAGCCAAGGGATTGAAAATCATGGCTATCATGTATTTATTCTTCTTTCTTAACAGGTTGTATTACACCTATATCATAATCCAAACATCTGACAGCTTGATTTCCTCAGGCCATTTTGGTCAGTAGGGCTCCACATTTACTCTAGGGCAAGAAGATAAATGGGGAAAATATTAGGAATGCAACCTTCCTTGATGTTAGTCATGCTGACCATTGTTCTTGTTGTGTACCTTCAAGTCATTTCCATCTTAAGGTGACTCTAAAGCATAAGGTTTTCTTGGTAGTATTTGTTCAAAGGGGACTGCCTTTGTTGAGAAGGTGTGACATGCCAAGTTCACAGTCCCTCATAGTGTTGGGAGGCCGGACTATAGTTTGGGGGAAAAAATGAGTAAATTCTTATAAATTCACACTGCACATATCTTATTTGTACTGCAGAAAAAAATGAAAGAACAATATGTAAAGGTAAAGGTTTTTCCCTGATATGAAGTCTAGTTATGTCTGACTAGTGATATGATACTAGTACAGTAGAGTCTCACTTATCCAAGTCTCACTTATCCAAGCCTCTGGATTATCCAAGCCATTTTTGTAGTCAATGTTTTCAATATATCATGATATTTTGGTGCTAAATTCGTAAATACAGTAATTACAACATAACATTACTGCGTATTGAATTACTTTTTATGTCAAATTTGTTGTATAACATGATGTTTTGGTGCTTAATTTGTAAAATCATAACCTAATTTGATGTTTAATAGGCTTTTCCTTAATCCCTCCTCATTATCCAAGATATTCGCTTATCCAAGCTTCTGCCAGCCCGTTTAGCTTGGATAAGTGAGACTCTACTGTAATATGATACAGGGTTAAGGTAAAGGTAAAGCTTTCCCCTGACATTAAGTCTAGTCGTGTCCGTCTCTGAGGGTTGGTGCTCATCTCCATTTCCAAGCCGAAGAGCCAGCGTTGTCCATAGACGCCTCCAAGGTCGTGAGACTGGCATGACTGCATGGAGCGCCATTACCTTCCCGCCAGAGCAGTACCTATTGATCTACTCAAATTTGCATCTTTTCGAACTGCTAGGTTGGCAGAAGCTGGGGCTAACAGCAGGAGCTCACCCTGCTACCCGGATTCGAACCACCAACCTTTTGGTCAGCAAGTTAGGCAGTTCAGCAGTTTAATACAATATTTAAAATGAAAAACATTTCAAACCAACATAGACCTACCAGAATTTCAATGGGAAGTGTAGGCCTGCTTTTGGCTGATGAGATAGCCAAGTTAATTAGGATTGTTGTTGTTGTGTACCTTCCAGTCATTTTGGACTTAGGGCAGGGACCAGGCAAATGACCTTGAAAGGCCGCATCTGGTTCACAAGCCTTAGTTTGGGAACCCCTGCCTTAGATCATCCAGTGGGTTTCCATGGTCAAAGAAGGGGCTGGGACCTCATCACACTGAGGCCAAGAAGCTGGGGTAGAATGAAGGGCAGAGGGGCAAGCATCGCACTTCGTTCCCTTAGAAATTAGACCATGTCGCTCCCTTTTAACTGTCCCTTTAGATGAGGCAGCTTCCTTATTCTGATCCTGGGTGTTTCCATTAAGCCTCATTGGAAATGTCTTGGCACAGGCATCTGATTTTGATGGCCAAGGCTCTTTAGCTACTGACTCTGCAATTGCCATTTTCAATTGCTTCCAGCCAAGTTGTCTCATGCATTTGTGCATCACGCAGATTCAAACATTTTTCATCCATAGCCCCAAAAAGCTTTGTGTTAAAATGAGGAAAATGGCCGACTGCGGATGCAGGAGCTTCAACATCTGAGAACAACTTGCTGCATGGAGTCAGCTGCCATGACGAACAACTTGGAGTAGTTTCCATGTGGTACTAGTTCATATATACGGGCCCTAAGGCTAGTGTTTATCTCCTTTTTTCATATACCAGAGAAAAATAATAAACATGTGTCTGCATCCAGTTAAGATAGTCATGGCATGTGACTTTTTTTTCTCCCTTCACAAAAAGAAATTATACAAAGGAAAGCCCAACTATTGAATTTGAGGCCCACTCTAATAAAACAAGATCCCCCAGGATGCTACAGCTGGATGGTTCTAATTTCCAAAATCAGGTGAACTGTTTTTAGCACCTCTGATCTCTGCAATCCAGATGTCTGGAATGCTTCCATCTTTGCTGCCCCTTCCCCTCAATAGTCTACGCTGTTCATGTTCACAGAGTGATATCTTGAGGATACCTGAGCACAGCACAGGAGAGATTTGAAAGAGATTTGATAGTAACAGCCACATTTGGGTCCCATTCCAATTATAACAACCCCTTCCCAAATCTCCCATGGGAAGATTTTGTGGTGAACTGTCTTTCCATTCCTTGAAGATTTGACAAGGCATGAATGCTGTGTTGCTTTTTTTCTTATCCACAAAGGCAAAACAGGAGTGTGGGGAAAGGAGGTAAGGAAGAAACAAGAGCGAATATTTTCAAAAGATCCGGTGGCTGATGTATTCCTATATAAGGAAGCAGCAGATCTACATACACACTAGATCATCTCGCATGAAAGTTTCACCTGTTTAGTTGCTGCGAAGCATTTGACTCTATTGAGTGCTGATTAAAAATGGCAAAAATATGGATGCAAGAAATGAAAGAGACTCCCAGATACAGCAAGGCATTAAACTCTGGTGAAAAGATCCTTCCTTTGATAAGCCTTATGGAAAGAATTTGGTTGGGGAAAATCAGTTATCTAAACTGGATCCCTGGCTTCTTCCCCAGGATTTAAGCCTCAAACTTACCAGGAACATAACTCTTCCTTGAGGACTTTGGTCCATAAAATTATTTTGGCAGTTAAAACAGATATAATTCTTCTTCCATATGTTGCATTTTCATTTAATGCAACTCCACCCATGAACATTTTATGGATTCAAACCCAATCTAAAGCATAAACAAACAAAAAACAATACAGACAACCCAATTTTTTTTTACAGAGTCCCTTGAAAGATTTTACTTCTTAGAGATGCAGTGTGTTTTTAAATAAAAACAACAGCTCTTGTGTTTTTCAACAAAAGTTAATATGATGAGGATAGCTAGGAATAGAGAAAAGGAGAATGTAGCCAGTGGAGCTAAGTACCTTCTCCAGTCCTAACTTTTAATAGTAGCCTATTGCAAAGAGGCAGTGACAGACTTTGCATTTCTAGACGTGAAGATTACTGCATATGTAGACTGCAGCCAGGAAGTAGGAAGACATTTAATTCTTGGGAGGAGAGCAATGATCAATCTCGATAAAATAGTTAAGAGTAGAGACATCAAACTGGCAACAAAGGTCCACATAATAAAAGCAATGGTATTCCCCATAGTAACCTATGGACGCGAGAGCTGGACCATAAGGAAGGCTGAGCAAAGGAAGATAGACGCATTTGAACTGTGGTGTTGGAGGAAAATTCTGAGAGTGCCTTGGACTGCAACAAGATCCAACCAGTCCATACTCCAGGAAATAATGCTCGACTGCTCACTGGAGGGAAAGATATTAGAGGCAAAGATGAAGTACTTTGGCCACATAATGAGAAGACAGGAAAGCTTGGAAAGGGTAATGATGCTGGGGAAAATGGAAGGGAAAAGGAAGAGGGGTTGACCAAGGGCAAGATGGATGGATATTATCCTTGAAGTGCCTGGCTTGACCTTGAAGGAGCTGGGGGTGGCAATGGCCGATTGAGCTCTGGCATGGGTTGGTCCATGAGGTCACGAAGAGTCGGAAGCAACTGAATAAATTAACAGCAACAAGAGGGATCTTCTCACCTCTGCAGGAGTCTACCATATAACATGCAGCTGTGGACAAGTCTACATAGGGACCACCAAACGCAGCGCCCAAACATGGGTCAAAGAATATGAGAGGCACTGCAGACTAACTCAACCAGAGAAATCAGCCATAGCAGAGCACTTGATGAACCAACATGGACACAGTATATTATTTGAGAACACAGAAATGCTTGTTCACTCCAACAACTATCTTCCACTGTTGTCCAACAAACAAATAAACATATGATTTTTTTTAAAAAAAAAACACTGGACTACGCTTGAATGTAGAGATGATGAAACATGAGCAAACATCTGATCTGAGCAATCATGTGCAATAGTGGGACACAACCTTCCAAAACAAGCCTACACTACAATATTCACAGCTGGAAAGTTAAATAAAACTCTATTAAAGCAGCTTGCAATGTAAAAGTAAAAATTAAAAATAGAATTAAATTATGCACGGTATTAAAACAATGTGTGTGAATAAAAGAATAAAATGCAATACAAAAAGATGAAGCTGTTTAAAAAAAACATAGCATCCTCCAGCTCTTACTCTTAACAACTTGTTATTTTTTGGGTGGAGGGGAATTTTTACAACATTTCAAGAACTGACTTGGGAATTGTGTGAGTTTCAGTACAAAAAAGGAAAGTTTTCCAGGTTCTTGCTTAGAAGAGAATGAAATACCCAACTCCCTGTGACCTGAATGCAAAATGGTTTGTTAATGCAATCCAAGATGGGTTTACCTTTTGTAGCAGAAACATCTCACCGCTGATTTATATTTAGCTTGTGATCCAAAATATAGTGGCTCTCAACTGTTTGTCCTCCAGATATTTTGGACTTCAGGTCCCACAATTTCAGTCCAATATGCCCAGTGGTAATTATCTCTGGGAACCAAAGTTCTAAACATGTGGAGAGCCAAGTTGGAAAGTACTTCATTAAGACACTTAGGCCAAGCCAAGATTCCTCTATTCTGTCAGTGTATCATTGAGCTGTTATAAACCTTAAAATACCCAATATGCCTAGTTAATCATACCATCTGTATGGACTCAGTTGATATTTTGGATCAACTTGGTGGATACAAGTAGAAGAATGAGAGTAGATAAGGTGTTGTACAATAATTACACTTTTTTCAGAAAAAAAGGATGATGAGAAAGAGAGAGATTTAAAAAGATTGAGGGAATTAGAGAGAGAGACAGCTATAGGGCTGAAAAATATAGTGTACCAGTCAAAACTAAAACCCAGGACTGAGGTAAACAATGTTTTGAAGATTGCCTATAAAAGGAACTACAACACCGGGCTTCAGCACAGCAGAGTTGGGCTTTAGCACAGCAGGTTCACCACCAGCTGCAGAAAATCTTACCATTCAAATGGTTGGCAGTTCGAAGCCCGGGTCAGGTGAACTCCTGGCCTTTAGCCCAGCCTCCGCCTACCTAGCAGTTCGAAAGCAAAATGTGAGTAGATTAATAGATACCGCTTAAAAGTGGGGATGTATTTTAAAGGCACCCAGAAAAAATGCCAGCAATGCAAAAAGGAGGAAGTTTATGAACAAAGCTCTTCGGCAGGGAGATAGAGTGACAGCACTCCACCCCTTGTGGCCATAAACAAGCACAAACCTCCAAGATGTCAAAGATAGGAAAGCCTATATATACCTCTATTATATGTACAATTGTCTATCTTGTCTCTATATAAATGGAATTGAATGTTTGCTGCATATGTATGTTCTGTGATTCACTCTGAGTCCCCTTCGGGGTGAGAAGGGCAGAATATAAATACTGTAAATAAATAAACGAACACAGACATTTTGTTATATGTACTCTTCATTTTTAAAATCTATGTATTTGATTTTTTAAGACAAAATCTCTTTATTTTGGTTTTCTAAAAAATGGAAATCCACATATTATTTTGACATGCTCATTGCTACATAGCTCTATAGTTTGCCTTTAACAACAGATTTACTTCAAAACAAAACTTTTTCTATTCCCCTAAATGCCATTTATACAGCTTTAGAAAAAAACACTCTTCAAAAGTAATCTGAATAATATCTATAGAACGTAAGTATGAACCATTGAAAAGACAGGGCTCCATTGATTTATCCTCTGGAGCCTAAAACCCAACCGTAACAAATTACAGTATGCTTGCTTCTTGAAATGGGGTTTTGAGGCATGTTTTGTGACACATAGATCACACAGGATTATGTCGCGGCAGGCTCCTTTCATATATTTCAGAAAGAAAATCACATACGTGGCATGGTGTGTTAATAAATCAGGTAAGAAAGTCACGTTATTCACGTGTTCATCTTGATTCAAAAAGAACAAAAGAAAAGTAATAAAGAAGCGTTGTGATTTTCAGGTGGTACTTTATTCTTTTCATATATACCTTTTTGCAAGTACAGTAGAGTCTCACTTATCCAAGCTAAATGGGCCAGCAGAAGCTTGGATAAGCGAATATGTTGGATAATAAGGAGGGATTAAGGAAAAGCCTATTAAACATCAAATTAGGTTATGATTTTACAAATTAAGCACGAAAACTTCATGTTATACAACAAATCTGACAGAAAAAGTAGTTCAATACACAATAATGTTATGTTGTAATTACTGTATTTGCGAATTTAGCACCAAAATATCACGATATATTGAAAACATTGACTACAAAAATGGCTTGGATTATCCAGAGGCTTGGATAAGTGAGACTCTACTGTATATGAGAACATATGTTGTAGGGTGGCCCATATATATCGGGGGCAGGGGGGGCAGGGATTGAAGCTCAGCTATACCCTGAGCTTTTAAGCTCTGTAACCATGCAGACATGTGTACACACAAGATATTTGTGTGTCTTGTTCCACTAGATATCACTAGTCTTTAGTAGAGGAAGGGGCATGCCTACAAAATATTTTCAGGCACAAATGTCTTTCTTTGCATGAGATAGGGCACCTCTGATAGACTGTTGAAAGCCAGACTATACCAGCTCACCCACCAACACACATCCTGACACTTTAGCTTCTGAGAAATGACAAAATCCCCCACATCACTAAATCAAATGTACCTCCTGCATCAAGTGCTAAGAAGCAATAGGTGGACACTACCTCAGTCTTGGGGAAATAACACCATTAAGGAATACAAATGGGATTCTCTACTTTGATGTGTTTTCTCTGTGAGTAAAGGGATCACTCATCCATCACAGAATTGTGTGAGAAACTTATTAGATTCATGCAGGCAAGTAGCAGCATGTGATTAGCAGCTGAGTACTGATGCCGAGGAGAAAGGAGTGCATGTGTTTTCTCTTTATTTTCATTACCTAATGTGTGTTCCACTGGAAGAAGTTGTCTTCATGTGCCTCTCTGATGATGCTGTGCTTCATATTGTAATGCAATGATTCTCCACAATAAAAAAACAACAGAGATAGTTAGATCTTAACAAATATGCCTACAGAGAAAATAAGACAGCTGAATGTGGAAATGCATACACCTGTGAACCTTTAGTCACCTGTGTCTCTTGTTTCTTCAGGCACTATTTGCCTCCATAAGTAAAGAGACCCTTCTGATCCAGTTCTTGTCACCCATACCAGTGGGATGTGAAACTCACTCTGGGTTTGAACCTGAAATTTAAGGGATCAATTCAAGGTGCTGAACTCAGACCCAAAAGCAGATTCAGCACCTTGGATAGTTCTTTTTGGAATTTAAAGTAAGCACGACCATGGTGAAATGCTACTATTACCACTGCTACTACTATGAACTAAAAAAAACCCTGAAAAGGGTTGGAATAATGTTAATGAAACATTTGATTATGATTTTAAACATCTTTCTATTTATGCACATTGGGCTTTTTATAGTTATCCATACTTGTGTATGTAAAACAGTCAGAAAGCTCAAATCACAAGAAAATATTTTATTGCCTGTTCCCATTCTTATGGATTTTTTTATTAATGTGATACCATGGTGTGTTTAGACAAATTCTCTTGATCATGAAGATATATACAGGGGAGTTTCACTTATCCAAGCTAAACGGGCCGGCAGAAGCTTGGATAAGTGAATATCTTGGATAATAAGGAGGGATTAAGGAAAAGCCTATTAAACAACAAATTAGGTTATGCATTTACAAATTAAGCACCAAAACATCATGTTATACATCAAATTTGACAGAAAAAGTAGTTCAATATGCAGTAATGTTATGTTGTAATTACTGTATTTACGAATTTAGCACCAAAATATCACGATATATTGAAAACATTGACAAAAAAATGCCTTGGATAATCCAGAGGCTTGGATAAGCAAGGCTTGGATAAGTGAGACTCTGCTGTATATTCATTGTCTTGCAAGGAGTTTCTTTAAAAAATTACATTAGGATTTTTGCATATGATATGGGGGGGGGGAGAAGTAGCTGGTGCCACTTTTGCTATTATCCAGATGGAAACAGTTTTTCCTAAAACATCGTCATTGTCTCACTCGTCCACTCATTTTCGACTCTTCGTGACCTCATGGACCAGTCCATGCCAGAGCTCCCTGTCAGCCGTCACCGCCCTCAGTTCCTTCACGGTCAACCCAGTCCCTTCAAGGATACCATCCATCCATCTCACCCTTGGTCGGCCTCTCTTCCTTTTTCTTTCCATTTTCCCCAGCATCATGATCTTCTCCAAGCTTCCCTGTCTTCTCATGATGTGACCAAAATACTTCAAATTTGCCTCTAATATCCTTCCCTCCAGTGAGCAGTCAGGCATTATTTCCTGGAGGATGGACTGGTTGGATCTTCTTGCAGTTCAAGGCACTCTCAGGATTTTCCTCCAGCACCAAAGTTCAAAAACATCTATCTTCCTTCGCTCAGCCTTCCTTATGGTCCAGCTCTCGCATCAATAGGTTACTATGGGGAATATCATTGCTTTGACTATGCGGACCTTCGTTGCCAGTGTGATGTCTCTGCTCTTCACTATTTTGTCAAGGTTGGCCATTGCTCTCCTCCCAAGAAGTAAAAGTCTTCTGATTTCCTGGCTGCAGTCTGCATCTGCAGTGATCTTCGCACCTAGAAATATAAAGTCTGTCACTGCCTCCACGTTTTCTCCCTCTATTTGCCAGTTGTCAATCAGTCTGGTTGCCATGATCTTGGTTTTCTTGATGTTTAACTGTTTAACTTATTATTATTATTATTATTATTATTATTATTATTATTATTATTATTATTGACTCAAAGACAGAGTATAACACAGCAAACGAGATATATATGCTGGATTTCGTATCACAAAATTCCAAGTTACCAAGCGTTTAGGACTGTGTGATGTATTATTATTATTATTATTATTATTATTATTATTATTATTAACAACTTTGAAGCTGGGTGGCCATCTGTCAGGAGTGTTTTGCTTGTGCTTTTGTTGCACAAAGGTAGAAGGGGGTTGGACTAAATGGCACAACCCCCTTCTACCTTTATGCTTATGATTATGATTTACATGTATTTGTCCCCTTTTTTAAACTTCAAAATAAGATATGTGCAGCGTACATAGGAATTGGTTCATAGTTTTTTTAAAACTATAATCTGGCCCTCCAATGATCTGAGGGACCGTGCACTGGCCCCCTGTTCAAAAAGTTTGGGGACCCCTAGCATAGAGGCTTGAATTTAGGGGAAGTGGGTGGGGAAATAATTGCCCCAATCTGATGAGGACTGGGCAACCATACTGGAAATAAACAAGTAAATAAAAGGAAGGCATGATCAGCTGCACATTCTCTAGCCACTGTAGTTTATTCTTATGGAGCAGGCAGCCAGACTGCCTCTTTTGAAGTCACCCAAGGTCATGCTGGTCCATACGCTCCAGGAAGGCCAATATTGTGTGGAGTCATTATTGTTCATGCTGCGTTTATAATTTATGATGACTGAGGGTGGGATGAGACAGACTGTGGAGCTTTCATTGTATTTGTTACATCTTGTCTTTCCTCAAGATGGCATAGGGAGCAGTTCTCATTTCCATTTTATCCTCAGAACAGACCTGATTTAACTGGGATTGCAATTGGTACCCTCCAAGTCCAACATTCAAGCCACGACACGACTGTATCACTCCATGGTGCCCATAGCTACTGTACTGTACTGCATCACTCCATAACATTATACTGGATCACATCATACCACATCATGCCACAACAGCACTCCATTTGGCTTGCTCATGTGTAAGTACTCCAAAGATTAGTCATCCGCAGACTTTTTTTTCACTGCACCAGCTATTTTCAGAAGTCATCTTATAGCACTTTAGTGGTCTGAATTTTATATGTTGTATTTGCAAGAGCAAAGTAGGTATTCTTGTTGAATCACATTGAACACAGCAGTTCATCGCATAGCAGTTTTGATCCAGCACATGAATTTAAGTGCCAGGTGCCAAGGAGAGAGCTGCCCATTTTTTTCTCCATGGGTGAAGAATCTGTGGCTCTACGTCTGCTGTTGCACTACAGCTCCCTTCACCTTTGGTCAGCATGGCCAATGATCAAGGATGATGGGAACTGAAGTCATGAAGAATCTGGAGGGCCACAGGTTCCCCACTTCCTTGCTCTAGGTTAGTGTGGTCCAACTTTTAGTTACCCGAGGGCCAAGCAAACTTTAGTATAGGAATGTGAGGGCCAGAAACATTCCAGAAAGAAAATGAATTGCATAATTAATATTGAATTACATAATTAAAATATTAATATTTAATTAAATAATTATTTTTCCAATAAGAAGGGCACATGAATTGGTGGGCCGCATGCGGCCTACAGGCCATGGGTTGGACCACACTGCTCTGGGTCATTGCCTTTTTTTTTACCCCTCTTGTGACCTCTTCCCTACTGGCGACTCTTGACAAGGACAGAAAATACTTTGGGTTTACACAATATTTTTGTGAGCTTTGCCTCTGCTTAGATATCTCCTTTGGATAAATTGCTTACCTTAAAAAATGTGACGATGTAAGAAAAGGCATTTCAGAAAAAGCCTAGACAGTGTTTCAACAGCTGGTTTTTTGGCTTGGAATGCATAGGGTCTTCTCTGCCAAGAAGCAAAGGCTGCTGAGACTGAATCCAGCAATGTGCTAATGCCCAAGGGTATTGAAAGCCGGATGCCAAGGAGTTCAAGTCCCACTGGAATGATATTTAGGATACAGCAGAGAAAATGGAAGAACATCAGAGAACTGGCTGCATGACTGAAAGAGATCAATCGCATCATTTGTTGCTGCTCCAAGAACCCTGGCATTTGCAATGCTTTTTGCTGCTCTAATCACTCATGTTATTGCTTAGGCTGTAAATACTTTCAGCGACAGATCATTGCCCGGTGGAGATGCTGAGCAAATAGGCATTTTAGAAGAGATCAATCCCCAATGGGTATTTACACTGGTATTGCACTAGATGGTGACAAGAACTTCATTCCTCACTAAGCACCTAGGCTTAGGAATCAAACCAAATGAGCCAATTAGAAGGATAAATTGTTTTGCTACTACTCCCACTATATGTAGAACTTTGGGAGTTACTTTTCAAAAGTAATTAGATATACCTATGCCACATAAATAGATAGTTTTACCACTACAATCCCAGGTTTTAAATGTGATGAATTAGAACTAAGACTCCAAGCCACAAACTAACTACTTATCTCACATTTGTTTATTTTAAAAAGTAATTATTTACTCCAACTGCTTTTTAAAGTAGTTTTCCTAACTACTTTAAAAAGAAGCCTACATTCTTTATTTCCTTAATCAGTTACTTAAATTCATTTTAAGTATTCTTCAAAAATTGTCCAATCCATTTCTATATGACTCATTTCTATCATGATTCTTTTTCATTAAAAAAGTTAGTTTTTCCATATATTTTATCTCTATTATTTTGTCTATCCATAGTTCTTTTGTTGGTATAGTTTCTGATTTCCAAAATTTAGCAAGTATTATAAAATACTGTTATAAAATAAATAAAGAGTTTGTCTTTATTTGAGTCAACGGTATCTTGCATGTCGGATAGTCCTAGTAGGTAATATTCCAGTTTCATTTCCAAGTTTATCTTTAAAATTTTATTACATTCTTCATATATACTTTTCCAATATTTTGAGGGTTTTTTTACAGCTCCACCGCATGGGGAAATAGGATCCTACTTGGTCCTTGCATCTCCAGCATTTGTTGTTTGTGTTCTTGTACATTAGACCCAGTTTTTTTGGAGTTATATACCATCTGTGCAGCATCTTAAGCCAATTTTCTTTAAGATTTGTGGCATACATATATTTGATTTTTTTTGTCCAAATTTGCTCTCATTCACTTATTTTTATTGGTGTTTCAATATTTCTTGCCCACTGTATTATGGAGTTTTTAATTACTTCTGTTTCAGTTGCCCATTCAATTAATTTGTTATATAAAATTGTTATATTTTTCTTCTCTATTTGGAATATATTGTCCCAGAATCCTTAAAGCCTACTTTTCTGTCCATGTTGTAAGATTCTTTAATTTGTAAATACTGGAACCATGAGACATTTTTGTAGTTGCTCTGTAGATCCTCTAGTTCTCTCAGTTGTGGTAGATCCTGATTTTTTTATTTAGAATTTCTTTATATGTCGGCCACTTCATCCAGCCCAGTAATCTTCTTTGATTGGTTTCTAGTGGTGACAGCCATAATGGTGTTTTATTGTAAAAGTATCCTTTCTACTTATCCCAAACTTTTATAAGGGCTGACCTGATAAAGTGGTTTTCAAAATTCTTCTCCACTTTAATTTTTCCATACCACATGTATGCATGCCACCCTCTCCTCAGGTCATGTCCTTCCAATGTCAAAATTTTAATTTTTTTCAGGTTTGCCCAATTTTTTCAGGATGTGCTTTTGAAGAGAGATGTCATACTGGAGGTGCTCTATGTGGTATGTATATCTATTATATATGCTGCCATGGCTATTGTACAATTGTGAGGTGGTTTTATAAAGTTCTCAGAAGGATTGCACTGAACCTTCTTCATGACCAGAAATTCGTCAGATAAAGGAGGAAATAACTTTAATTCGGCACTAATCGGGGTGAATATATATACAGATTCAAAGCCAGATTTAAAAGGTTATTCAGAATCTTTGGGGAAGTATGTGTATATTTTTCTTTTTTCCATATGCTAATTTCTCAAAATTTCAAGTGCTTTCCATCAGATGTATAAAAGGATTTCCCCCAGGCAGGAAGCAGCCAGGCTTTTAAGCAAGACCATTAAATGCTAATCAAGGTGGCCAACTGCAACATTAACATTTGCCTCAAACAGACAAGAGTTCTTTCTCGTACCCTGGACATTCCACAGATATATAAACCCCACTTGCCTAGTTTCCAACAGACCTCACAACCTCTGAGGATTCCTGCCATTGATGTGGGTGAAATGTCAGAAGAAAATGCTTCTAGAACATGGCCAGACAGCCCAGAAAACTTACAGCAATAAAAAAGTTGTTCTTCTGTTCAGATGTCATAGCCAGCAAAAGTCTCTTTGTTTGCTTATGTTACTCCTTATGTGTTCTGTATCTTGGTGTAATAGTATTGCACTTTGAAAATACTGTAGTCTAGTTCTGATTCCCAAAGGAGAACACTTTGCTTATCTTATGTAAACATAGTAGGCTAGGAGATAATGCTTCAAAAATGTGTCCTTGGTACTTCATAGGTAAAATGTAAAGGTTTCCCCTGACGTTAAGTCCAGTTATGTCTGACTCTGGGGGTTGGTGCTCATCTCCATTTCTAAGCCGAAGAGCCGGCATTGTCCGTAGACACCTCCAAGGTCATGTGGCCGGCATGACTGCATGTAGCACCATTACCTTCCCGCTGGAGCGGTACCTATTGATCTACTCACATTGGCATGTTTTCGAACTGCTAGGTTGGCAGAAGCTGGAGCTAACAGCAGGCGCTCACTCAGCTCCCAGGATTTGAACCTGGGACCTTTCTGTCTGCAAGTTCAGCAGCTCAGTGCTTTAACACACTTTGCCATTGGGGCTCCTTCTTGGTACTTCATACATACACATTATTTTCTGACTCTATCAATCTTTCTCTAATGGACAGAGGAGCAAAAGGTGAGTGTTCCCTATAGAATCCCACAATTTCTCATAGCCATAGAGGTTCTTATCTAGTGCTTTTGCCTTGTGTAGGGGGGGACTATTGTAATTCAATAATGGTCTTTTTCAATAAAAGACTATTTTAAATACATTTCAGAGGGTGTATAAAAACACTGGCAGACCAAGATATTTTTGTGTCCCTGAATCAGTCCGGTTGATATATCGTTCTAACTGCAAAAAGAAAACAAAAAAAAATATCAGGTTGCTGTTTTCTGCAGTCAGCTAAAACATACATCCTGCCTAATAGTAGAGTTTACCAGTCTAAAAATGTCAGTGAATGTGATCATTCAGCATAATGGCTGATAGTTTGATTCTTCCATGAGAAACTGACATTGTTGTCTCTGTCCGGAAAAAAAAAGTTTGTCTGACAATTCTTACTTTTCTGCACTGTTTCTATTGTAAATCTGTTTCTCACAGTCCAGATTTTTGACTCAAAGCTTGTGTCCAACTTTTTCTCTGTATACTCTCCCATGTGTTTTCTAAATGCTCCAGGGAACTTTATCTACTGCGAACACCTTCTTCATTGTTAACACCCCTTTTGTCTGCAGTTGTATTTGGTTGCACGGATAATAATAGATAATATTATAGGTACTGATTATCTGCAATAATTCTGTTGTATGTTCATGATGTTAAGGCTGTTTGCCATATCAACAACAGATTATTATTATGTTTTTACACGTTAAGTGATACTTGATTGGAACAAGTATAATTTTGTATGGCAGAGGATACAAGTTTGGGTGGAACAGCATATACAAGAAGAAAAATAAATTGCCTACAAAAAAAATGTAATCCCATATAAGCAATTCTCCCCTCTCCCACATTGGAGTAATATTTACCCCATGGCTTGATGCCATCATAACAGAATTCACATTTTTCTTGATTGCTTATGGTGTGGGGAACCACATAACATAATATCAGAGTTACTATTTTCTCTTCTGTATCATCTTTAACGGACACACTGGCAAGCATTCTGTCAGTGAGTTATGCAGATATAAGTCAAATTTACGTCTGTGTAACTCTCTTTCTTGGTCATTGCAAAAGTCAGAATTTTTTTACTACTGACTAAGAAGCAAACTTTTCCCACTCTCCTTTAGCTGCTCCACTCTTTGTCCCAAATGACCAGTGGAGAATGAGATGAGAGGTAGTGGTTATGTTAGTACATCCTATGAGATCTTTGGGGCCCCTGGTGGCACAGTGTGTTAAAGCGCTGAGCTGCTGAACTTGCGGACCAAAAGGTCCCAGGTTCAAATCCCAGGAGCAGAATGAATGCCCGCTGTTAGCCCCAGCTCCTGCCTACCTAGCAGTTTGAAAACATGCAAATGTGAGTAGATCAATAGATACTGCTCCGGCGAGAAGGTAACCGGGTTCCATGCAGTCATGCCGGCCACATTACCTTGGAGGTGTCTATGGACAATGCCGGCTCTTCGGCTTAGAAATGGAGATGAGCACCAACCCCCAGAGTCGGTCACGACTGGATTTAACGTCAGGAGAAACCTTTACCTTTTACCTATGAGATCTTTGAAAAATTCCCTGGAGGTCTCCCTAGAACAGTGGTTCTCAACCTTCCTAATGCCGTGAATACTGGTGGGGTTGAGCGGGGGGATTGATGTTGTCATTTGGAAGTTGTAGTTGCTGAGATTTATAGTTCACCTACAGTCAAAAAGCATTCTGAACTCCACCAATGATGGAATTGAACCAGTTTTGGCACAAAGAACTCCCAAGATCAACAGAAAATACTGGGTTTGGTGGGCATTGACCTTGAATTTGGGAGTTGTAGTTCACCTACATCCAGAGAGCACTGTGGACTCAAACAATGATGGATCTGGATGAAACTTGGTACGAATACTCAATATGTCCAAATGTGAACACTTGTGGAGTTTGGGGAAAATAGACCTTGGCATTTGGAATTTGTAGTTGCTGGGATTTATATTTCATCTACAATCAAAGAGCCCCTTGAACCCCACCAATGATAAAATTAGGACAAACAGGTGGAGAAATCATCAGCATTCTCTGCCAAAGGGGTTTCTAAGACCATAAGAAATATGTGTTTTCTGATGGTCTTTGGCAACCCCTCTGAAACCCCCTCGCGACCCTCCCTGGTCCCGACCCCCAGGTTGAGAAACGATGAGCTAGAACAACCTGTTACAAATGAAATGCTCCTAGACTTGTAATGTGCCCCTCCTGTCCCCTTTACTGTGCCTCTCCATAGTGCTTTGACCCTTCCTATCAGTATCCCCCCCCCCTTCGGTTCCAAACCTGCTACATTAACCTGTGTTTTTTAAACTGTGATTTCAAACTATTTTCTAATCTGTTTTTATAACTGTTTCTCTAGGGAACTGTGTTTCCCCTTCTCAGGGCATTTGTGTTCCATTTTGTGTTGGTCATGGACCGTAGTAAACTTTGTTTTTGTTTGTTTGTTTGAATCCTGCCATAGGAACATAACTGGTAAGACGGTGTAGACAGGTTAAAATCCCAATGGTGACATTACTAAAACCCTTCCAACTAGACAGAGGATGAGGAAGGAACAGGGGTTGGGAAGGCATAAAAAGATTTTGTAAAAAGGAATTTCAGTCTTTCTAAAGTGAGGTTTAGATTTATTGCTATCTTATAAATTCAGTTGCAAGGAGAAGAAATAAACACATATACATATATAAACACCTTCCTTCTCTCTCTGATTGTAAATTTAAGATAGGGAAACCATACCAAGTTTCCACTCTCAGAGCCTATCCATTTATTACTAAATTGTTTTGTCCTATAATCTTAGTCAAGACCTATTTAAAAAGTCTTTTGATACAGCTTGTTAAAGGAACTTTTAAAAAACTTATCTAAATGAATTCCATTTTGGTAGCTAATTTAATTTTAGGGAAATGCCTATGTAGCGTATGTTACAAGAATTTCTGTAAGATATATTTTATCCCAACAGTGAGGATTATCTGACTTTTAGAAGCTAATCCTCTTGAGTGGTATGTCTCAGTCCTGTGAGAAGACATGTAAGATTTTTAACATTACAAGTGTTTTAATATTATCTTTATTAATTCACACGGTGATACTTTAAAATACAAGCCCTCTTCTCAGCACAAAGATGGGTAGCATTTCTAATGCCTCATTTAGACATTTAGAGATTTGAGCAATATTATACTATTATCATAAGTATCATCTTACACTTCATAATGTTTTAAAAAAAATATCTATCTTATTCTACCCTAGGGAGCTTTTCATGTCAGGCATCATTTGAAAAAGTGGATAACTACTCTTTGTACATCATAATAAAAAACGTAAAAGTGTAACAACATTGGCATATTTATGTTGTGATAGGATTGCGTACATTCATGTTATGGGGGCATGGGTGTAATATAAATGTAATATGACAAAATACATTTGGATATGTACATGGTGGTTTCACAAGCCAACATGTGTTGCCTGTGTATGAGTGAATAAGTGATCTATCTGCACATGTGGGTTGAACTACAATTCCCCTGACTTGACAACTAGATATGGGAGGTACAATCTAACACATGTGGAGAGGATCAAGCTGGGGAAGGTTATATCTAGATCATAGTTTCTTAAACTGTGGGCCCTGATTCCAAAAGGGTCCCCTTGGCTCAATGTTGGGGTCACAAAAACTTGACACCAGTAAAAGGTTTCTGACTGCCTCCCAATTACACAAATCTGTTAGCAACAACATGCAGTGTTTGCATGACCTCATCATACGTGTAGCTGAAATTGCCATGGATCATGGCAAATATGGTGGTGCCAATGTGGGGCGTCGGGAACCCATCACCCCATGGCCCTCATTGCCCAGCTTCCCTATAACCTCATCCCATGGGGGGAAGAGTCCTCTGCCCGCCTTTCCCCCATTAATCCCAATGCAACACAAGAAGCCTCCTAAGATGCCATCGCAGAGGAACTGGTGAATGCCACTGAAAACAGCCCCATCTGATGAAGTCGACAGTGAACTCTGCAGAAAAGGCTTCAGCTGATGAAGAAACACAACCTACAAAATATCTACAAACCCACTAAGAAAACCCAACAAATGCTACATTCAGAAAAGGACAAGTCAAGAGGGATCCTCTCATCTCTGCAGGAATCTATCGTATACCATGCAGCTGTGGACACGTCTATATAGGGACCACCAAACGCAGCATTGTACAGGAATCAAGGAACATGAAAGGCACTGCAGACTAACTCAACCAGATAAGTCAGCCGTAACAGAGCACGTGATGAACCAACCTAGACACAGCATATTAGATAAGAACACAGAAATGCTGGACCACTCTAACAACCACCATGTCAGACTACACAGAGAAGCCATAGAAATCCATAAGCATGTGGACAATTTCAACAGAAAGGAAGAAACCATGAAAATGAACAAAATCTGGCTACCAGTATTAAAAAAAACTCTAAAATCAGGATAGTAAATAAAGAACACCACTCAGAAAACGGGGGAATTCCTGCCATGAATCAATAAGGCCAAGCTAACAAAGGATTCCCCCAGGCAGGAAGCATCCAGGCATTGAAGCTGAAA
Source organism: Anolis carolinensis (assembly GCF_035594765.1). Lineage (NCBI taxonomy): Eukaryota > Metazoa > Chordata > Lepidosauria > Squamata > Anolidae > Anolis > Anolis carolinensis. The sequence goes on along the minus strand of NC_085843.1, from coordinate 158,456,543 downwards.
GGTTTTGAAGCTGCATTCAATGCTAATCAAGGTGGCCAATTGCAACACTGACACCTGCCTCAAACAGACAAGAGTTCTTTCTCCCACCTTGAACATCCCACAGATATATAAACCCCACTTACCTAGTTTCCAACAGACCTCACAACCTCTGAGGATGCCTGCCATAGATGCAGTGGAACATGGCCATACAGCCCGGAAAACTCACAGCAACTCAGTGATTCCGGCCATGAAAGCCTTCGACAATGCTTCAGCTGTAGTCCACACAAATTAAAATCAGCCTGTTTAGCAAGCCTAACAATTTCTAGTTTGTTATCAGTAAGTGTTTTATCTACCTATATACCTGAGGTCATGAAAAAAAATTCTCAGGAAGAAAGGGGTCGTGTGTGGAAAGTGTTTAAGAAGCTCTGCTCTAGATTAGCTTTTTCCAACTTGGTGCTTTCTATCACTACAAATGGCTCTTACCATCTACCTTAAATCAGTGGTTCTCAACCCGGGTCCCCAGGTGCTTTTGGCCTAACAGCTGGTAAACCAGCTGAGATTTCTGGGAGTTGTAGGCCAAAAAACATCTGGGGACCCTAGATTCAGAACCACTGCATTAAAAGATCAGCAGCCACACCAACCACAGAAGTTCAACAGCACTAGTAGCTGGTCATCCATCTTCCTCCCACCAACAAGCCAATGTGCAAAAACTGTAAACAAGACTAAGGGCCAATCCCTACTTGTCTTATTATACAAGTCAGAGGGTTGGACAGCTCAAAATTGAAGGCAGAAGATTATGGCTAAACCATTTGACATTGCAACTGCCAGCCATGTCAAGAGTCGACTGTCCTCCACTAGAGGAATCTAAGCAGAAGCTGGAAATGCTTATTGCATTGGGTACAATGTAGACTAGAGACCTTCTACAAACATTGATTTCAGAGGGTTTGTTTAAACCAGTGGTTCTCAGCTTGTAGGTCCCCAGATGTTTTGGCTTTCAACTTCCAGAAATCCTAACAGTTGGTAAACTGGCTGGGATTTCTGAGAGTTGTAGGCCAAAATACCTGGGTACCCAAAGGTTGAGAACCACTGTTCTAGAGTCTACACTAAAAACAAATTTGGCTCCATATTTCCCTGATATTCATGACTTTATATGCAATCTACATTTGATTAGACTAATCTGTGACTAAAACACAGCCGCTATTAAGGCTTAGTCCGTGGCTATGCAAGCAGCCAGGAAAGCTTTCACGACTGCCCGCATAGCGTCTGCAGCCAACAGGCCATCGGAGTTGTTCCGAGTTGTTGGGGAGCTCCTGCGGCCTCCTGAGACCCAGGGGCTTCCTGATGACTTGGCAACTCAGTGCAGCGATTTCGCGCACCATTTTGCAGGCAAAGTTGCTCAGATACGTCGTGAGTTGGACTCCAGCTTAACTGTAGTTCCAGCAGAGGTAACCGAGGTACCTGTCTGTTCGAGCTTATGGGATTCTTTCCGGCTTGTCCTTCCTGATGACGTGGAGGGGATTCTTGGGTCTGTGAGGGCGACCACTTGCGCTCTGGATCCTTGTCCCTCTTGGCTGGTTAAACTGGCCAAGGATGGGTTGTTGGAGTGGTTTGTGGCTATAATAAATGCCTCCTTGGGTCAGGGGTCATTTCCATCTTGTTTTAAGCAAGCGGTGGTAAAACCGCTACTAAAAAAGACCTCGTTAGACCCATTGGTTTGTAACAATTACAGACCAATCTCCAACCTCCCATTTTTGGGCAAGGTTCTGGAGCGGGTGGTTGCCACGCAGCTCCAGGAGTTCCTCGATGACACTGATTTTCTGGAACGCTCGTAGTCTGGCTTCAGGCCTAGGTACAGCACCGAGACGGCTTTGGTTGCCTTGGTGGATGACCTCCGCAGGGAGCTGGACATGGGGAGTGTGACCCTGCTGGTTCTCTTGGACATCTCAGCGGCTTTCGATACCATCGACCATGGTATCCTTCTGGGGAGGCTTGCTGGGATGGGACTCGGTGGCACGGTTTTGCTGTGGCTCCGGTCCTTCCTGGAGGGTCGTTCCCAGATGGTGAAGCTGGGGGACACCTGCTCAGACCCCTGGCCATTGACCTGTGGGGTTCCGCCGGGGTATATCTTATCCCCCATGCTTTTTAACATCTACATGAAACCACTGGGAGAGGTCATCCGGAGTTTTGGAGGGCGTTGCCATCTCTATGCAGATGACACGCAAATCCACTACTCGTTCCCATCTGATTCCAAGGAAGCCCCTCGGATGCTGAACCAGTGCCTGGCCGCTGTGGCGGACTGGATGAGGAGGAACAAGCTGAGAATCAATCCCGACAAGACAGAGGCCCTCCTGGTCAGTCGTGCGTCAGATCGGGGCATTGGGTGGCAACCTGTGCTGGACGGGGTTGCACTCCCCCTGAAATCACAGGTCCGCAGTTTGGGGGTCCTCCTGGACTTAGCGTTGACGCTTGAGGCGCAGGTGTCGGCGGTGGCCGGGAGGGCCTTTGCACAACTCAAACTTGTGCGCCAACTGCGACCATACCTCGTGAAGTCTGACTTGATCACGGTGGTCCATGCCTTAGTTACCTCTAGACTGGACTACTGTAATGCGCTCTACGTGGGGCTTCCCTTGAAGACGGCCCGGAAATTACAATTGGTCCAACGCTCAGCTGCCAGATTAATAACGGGGGCAAGTTACAGGGAGAGATCCACTCCCTTGTTTAAGGAGCTCCACTGGCTGCCGTTCATCTTCCGGTCCCAATTCAAGGTGCAGACCATCATCTATAAAGCCCTAAACAGTTTGGGACCCACCTACCTCCGTGACCGTATCTCCCTCCATAAACCTGCCCGATCTTTACGATCATCCGGGGAGGCCCTTTTATCACCACTGTCTATATCCCAGGCCCGCCTTGTGAGTACAAGGGAGAGGGCCTTTTCTGCTGTGGCCCCCCAACTATGGAACTCACTGCCTACTGAAATCAGGCAAGCTCCCACTTTGTTAGCTTTTAGGAAAGACCTGAAAACATGGCTCTTCCGCTGTGCTTTCGGTGAGTAACTTCTGTTATATATTTCTGTGTTACTCCCCCCCGAACATCTATCCTCTAAACTGCCCCACTCTCATATGTCCCTGTCCACATTGGAGTACCCCTCTGTCCCTCTCACTCCGGGTTTTATCTTTGTGTTCATGCGGCCTGCTCTTGTTTTACTGTTTCTTGATCTCTTGATGTGATGTCTGTTATTATCTATTGTATTACTTTTAACTATGTTATGATATGCTGTTTTATATTTTATTATATTGTATTGCTTTGGGCATGGCCCCATGTTAGCCGCCCCGAGTCCCCACTGGGGAGATGGTGGCGGGGTATAAATAAAGTTTTATTATTATTATATTTATTATTACTTTGTGTTCAACTGCTCCATTTGTGATCAGGGTGACAGATCAGTATGCTTGGATTTTAATCCTATTGAACTGTGTTTTAAAAATAATTTGGTATCAGATTTGCATTGTTTGGCCCATTAGAAAGACCTAGGATCTCTTAGTTCAAAGAAACACAAGGAACCCCTTATTTCTGAGCACCTCTCGTGTAATGTAATTCTACAGTACAGACACCAAGTCTCCCAAGTCTTTCTTCTTTTGGAAATGTGGAACAAGCAACTTGAGAGCAGCTTGACAGAGTCTTGCTGATTCAGGATTTCTTTGTTAAAAAGCGCACACTTACTTGATGGAAATATGCCGCCACATTCTGTGCATGCTACATTGAAACAATGTGTTGCATTTTATCTGGCTCTGCAAAATGACATTGTGTCATGGCACCACATGACATGTAACCCTATGTAATGCAACACACATTGGAGATAAATTCCCCTTTCCATTGTGGCTAAGACTAAATTACAGATAGAAGCTTACCATAATGAACCACAAACTGGCAGGCCAACTTCATTTCTGTCGGACTAAATTAATATCAAGCCAGCTCAACTGTTCTCATGTTTAATGGTTCAAGAGCAAAAAAGTTAAGAAGACAACTATGGTGATTTATAGTCCTTTGGGTTTAGATTTTAGTGCAAGTAAATTGTAGAATTTATTTCGCATTTATCTGATGGCTCATGATGGTACCAGGACTTTGAGATGCCAAAGATATTCTATTGTACGGTAAGATCCATGGAACCCATATCCACAGTTTTACTAACCCATCCCCAGAAATTACCATAGAGGCCTCTTCCAAACAGCTGAATAAAATCCTATATTTTCTGCTTTGAACTGGAATATATGGCGGTGTGGATTCAAATAATCCAGTTCAAAGCAGATATTGTGGGCTTTTATGCCTTGATATTCTGGGTTATATGGCTGTCTGGAGGGCCTTGAGTCCACACTGCCATATAATCTAGTTCAATGTGGATTTTATGTAGCTGTGTGGAAGGGCCTCAGCAATGGGCCCGGGCTGTGGTGCAGGCGGGAGAGCAAGCCAGCTGCAATTAACTGCAATGAATCACTCTGACCAGGAGGTCATGAGTTCGAGGCCCGCTCGGAGTCTATGTTTGTTTGTCTTTGTTCTATGTTAAAAGGCATTAAATGTTTGCCTATATGTGTAATGTGATCAGCCCTGAGTCCCCTTCGGGGTGAGAAGGGCAGAATATAAATGCTGTAAATAAATAAATAAATAAATAAATAAATAAATAAATAAATAAATAAATAAATTGTTAGTTTGTTCCCATCCCTGGTCAGGATTGGCTACTAACTAGTGACCACTCTTCTCCCATTACTCTTTTTAAATCAAATCTTTACACAAGCAATCTCATTTACAATCATGGTAATATCTATTCCTTCCCCCACAAAAAAGAACATTTATTAAAAATTCAGGAAAAAGAAAAAACAAGCAAAGAGAAAGAAGAAACAAGGAAAATCTATAACAATAATGGAAACTAAATAGTTGCTAAAAACTGTAACAAAAGATGAATACAATCTTGAGATGTCTTATTGCTCCAAAATCTATAAACAATTTTATCTCATTAAATCTTCAATTGGTTTAGCTTTTAAAACCCACATAAATTTGGCAATTGTCACATTTCCATTGTCCTTAGGGCCCTTCCACACAGCCCTATATCCCAGAATATCAAGGCAGAAAATCCCACAGTATCTGCTTTGAACTGGGTTATCTGTGTCCACACTGCCATATATCCCAGTTCAAAGCAGATATTGTGGGATTTTCTGTCTTGATATTCTGCATTATATGGCTGTGTAGAAGGACCTTCAGAGCAAAACATTAAACAATAAAGATGTCCTCAGTGGTTGCAATAGGTGAATTGGTAAAGAGTCAAATACAGTCAATATTTAGTGCTCCACACTTGCAGGTATGACTATTGTGAATTTGATTTTTCATGGATTTTATTAAGGACCTCAACCCATGACTGGGGGAAAAGTGGAGGCAGCAGTCTTACCCTACCATTGAAGTCTGTCTTCTGGGATGGCCAGCCTCCCATGTCCTTTCCTCATCTTTCCCTACCTTTCCCTGACTTGTGCCATTTGGAATCGGGTAGCACCAATCTCGATAAAATAGTGAAGGGTAGAGACATCACACAGGCAATGAAGATCCACATAGTTAAAGCAATGATATTCCCCGTTGTAACCTATGGATGCGAGAGCTGGACCATAAGGAAGGCTGAGCGAAGGAAGATAGACGTTTTTGAACCGTGGTGTTGGAGGAAAATTCTGAGAGTGCCTTGGACCGCAAGAAGATCCAACCAGTCCATCCTCCAGGAAATAATGCTCAGCTGCTCACTGGAGGGAAGGATATTAGAGGCAAAGTTGAAGTACTTTGGACACATCATGAGAAGACAGGAAAGCTTGGAGAAGAGAATGATGTTGGGGAAAATGGAAGGAATATGGAATAAGGGCCGACCAAGGACAAGATTAATTGATGTTATCTTTGGAGTTACTGGCTTGATCTTGAAGGAGCTGGAGGTGGCAATGGCTGACAGGGACCTCTGGTGTGGGCTGGTCCAAGGAAGTCACGAAGAGTCAGAAGCAACTGAACAAAAAAACAACAAGCACCCAACTCCTGAATAATGCATTCTGAGTTCTGTTTCCAAGCACTGCAGAAACAGAGTCCCACTGGAAGTTCCCATACACCATGTGATGGCCTCCGTGGGACTCCATTTCCAAAAAGTGTTGGATCAGGTCCTAAAATATTGTCTGTCAGAATCTCTAGGTTCTCCAATATGATTCTATAGTCAGGTTCCACTTGGAGTTAACTACAATGTCATGCTGGAAGACTTACGAGATGTGGTCTCTCAATTAAAAAAAATAGTGTTTTTGTTTGCATTTTTTTCCACTTTTTGTGCCCCTAACTCCAGTGAAAGTGGAGGGCTGGCTGTACAGTAAACCAGCTGGGAGTGAAACTGAATGGAGTATCCTGGAGCATGTGTAGTTGTCTGGCTGTATTGTGAACAGCACTCCATCCTGCAACATTTTGTTGAACTTTCTCTGTGTTACATTTATCTCATTTGAAATGTACTTAATTTCTCCAACTGGTCTTTGGGTCCCACTGTGTAATTACATTATCTCTAGCTTTACTTTCTTATTTCCCCTTCTCTTCCTACTCTAATGATAGTATACTTCACTAGCTTCCCCTATTGTTCTACATTCAGTTTATACTTCTTCTAACCTTTAAGTCTCCTCGTGGCTTTGCCCCTTCTTATCTATCTTCATTGCTTTCTCTCATTCTCCTCTTCAGTCCCTCTGTTCATCAAATGCTAATCTTCTTACTAAACCTCCACTCCCTTGTGCTATTTCTTGTCTGTCTGCCTTCTCTCTCTGGTGGCCCCTTACGCGTGGAAGACTCCAGCTCCCTCTTTAGATATTTGGCCGCCTTCCTCTTTGTCCTGCTTTAAGGAATTATTAAAAACTCATCTTATTCTCTCTGGTGTTTTTCTCTTGATGATGTTCTAGTTTTTCCATCCCTTTGATTCCTTTCTTATTGCTGAGTTATTATTGTATAGGTTTCTCATGCCTAGCAAGTGCAAAGTTTCCCTCAGTTCTTCCAAGTGTCCTTCCTCTCTTTTGAAAAATGAGGTTGCAAACCTGCTGATAGGGCCTTACATGTTTTGTTCGTGTGCAAAGGCCAGTATTTGTTACACGCATATATATATTGATTGTCATTTCTTATGGTTCAGAAATTACTGTATAATTCTACTTAGTTTTTGCTGGTTAGATCTGATTAAAGGGACCTGTCCTGGGGGAAAAGGCAGAATATAAATACATATACACATACATACATTAATTAATTAATAGAAGGTGAAGCCATACTGGATAAATCCATCACAAAAAAGTGGCATGTTCATGTATCTGGATTTATCACTATGTGTGCTTCCAGATAGAACTAAATCATGGGTTTTAAACAGGGGGGAAAATTCCAAGGACTTCAGAAGATGTCCACATACAGACCTGGGATTTCTGCCTCTATTGTCCAGACTTGCTGCTTTGTTCCAAAATTAAAAGGCTCCCAAGATAGCTGCTGCGGGACTTCTGCCAGAAACCTCAGCAGTTTGTTTTTTTTTTTAATCCTGGGATGCAGATATGCGGATCTCTACAAAGTCCCGTTCTTTGCCCTGGCCAGAAAAACTGTGCCCTCCAGATTTTCATGAAGTATCTGCCACACAAACAAACCTAATAGGGTAAGACAACTTCCGCACAAGTCAGCACTGCACAATGAAACAGGAACACACACTTTCAAACCAGGAACAGAACTTTGTCATTATTGACACTTTTTAGAGCCTGACTGCCTCGCCATCTGTCCAGACAGATTTGATTGTGTACTTGCGGCATGGAACAATAGGGTGCTGTTCCTGGGTTATACGTGGCAGTTTCTATTAGCCACTTGCATGACCTCGGCTCTCAGTATTTACATCTCTCTCCAGCACATCCATGTCCCAACAGCCAGTAGTAAGTTTTTGCCATTTACTAAACTGTACCCATGTTGCCAGCGTACTCCCAATGAGGAACCAACATGTATAACTCAGCAACATCATCCTCTTGTTTCCTGGCACAAGTACACCACGAAACCCGACTGCACAGATGGTCATACAACAAGATCTGACTAATTACAGTAATGATGACATTCTGTTCCTGGTTTGAAAGTATCTGTTCCTGTTTCATTGTGTACTACTTAATGTGAAAGGACTTGTTGCACCCCAGGAACTTCATTTTTCTGCCACAAACTTCATCAAACAGGTGAAGGATGAAGTTCCTCTTCCCAGGAAAAAGTTTTTGCCTTCTATCAAGTGTCACCTTCTTTTTAGGAACTGGCCAAACAGGAACAAACATTTAAACCCAGGAACAAACCCAGATAAAAAATTCTGTGATTTCCAATTACAGGGACATACAGACATGCGAAGATCCGGATATTCGGCTAAAAACCGTGATATTCCCGTACCTGGAAATCTCGCTTTTTTGCCTTTTGTAGCAATTGCTTTCCGGGTTTACAGGGAACGGCGTCTGGCCACCCTCCTGATTGCTGCAGGAGCTCCTGTGATAAAGGTACTGTCTGGACGGGTCTTATATCTCTGTAGCTGCCCTTGTCTTTTCCAGCCTGATGCTATGAATGGGTTCATATATATATATAAAATGCCCCCTCCTTACCCTTTAATCTTTGGATGGTTTTTCTCTATTTAAACTTTTGCATGACTGTACGTTACTTTCTTACCAGTAAATAAATTCAGTGAATTGCAAGCAAGAGCATAAACTGTCTATAACGTGGGCCTCCCAGAGCAGAAACCTTGGACCATTTCTTAGTTCAATGACTGAAATAATGACAGACTTGAAATATGATCTTAAGTAGTATTGCATTTTAACAAGGCTAGAGTATCCATCAGCCATTGGTACCTTTGATCTCCAGTTATTTCAGAACTGGCATTTTGCAAAGATGACATGTGTGTCTCATTTAAAGACATTCCATTTTTGAAGTGTTTCTCTTCTGATTACCCACCTGCTTTAAGATAGACTACAAAGTACTTTATAGCATTTAAGTATATATAACGTTCACCATTTATAGCCTTTGTGGATCTTACACGGAAGCGCTTAGTTGTGTAGCAAGTTAGATAGATAAAGAAACCAAGCCCTTTATACTGTGCTTACTTTACACTGTCCAACTTTCCCCTCTAAGATTTCTTCCTTGCCTTATATATAGAAAGCAGCATCTGTTTTCTTCATCAAGATGCTGTTCAGGACAGAGATGGCTAGCATAAAACAACAAGGAGTCTTGTAGCACTTTTAAAACCATGGCTAACTTTGGAAATTATCTGTGCTGTATTTACCCAGTGTTGTTAATAACTACTAATAGCCATTTGACATGTACAGTAGAGTCTCACTTATCCAACATAAACTGGCTGGCAGAACTTTGGATAAGCAAATATCTTGGATAATAAGGAGGGATTAAGGAAAAGACTATTAAACATCAAATTAGGTTATGATTTTACAAATTAAGCAACAAAACATCATGTTATACAACGAATTTGACATAAAAAGTAGTTCAATACGCAGTAATGTTATGTTGTAATTACTGTATTTACGAATTTAGCACCAAAATATCATGATATATTGAAAACATTGACTACAAAAATGCCTTGGATAATCCAAGACCTTGGATAAGCGAGTCTTGGATAAGTGAGACTCTACTGTACTTCTTTATTCACTTTTTGACCAGGACTAGTTGAAAACATGTCTGAGGCATGGACGAGTTGGTTCCTTGCCTCATGAACCTATAGAGCAGTGGTTCTCAACCCATGGGTCCCCAGGTGTTTTGGCCTACAACTCCCAGAAATCCCAGCCAGTTTACCAGCCGTTAGGATTTCTAGCAGTTGAATGCCAAAACACATGTTGAGAACCACTGCTATGGAAGGCTGAATTGACACCTCAATTCCATTTCAGCACTCAACAAGATAATATCCTCCAACACACCTCAAGCATGAGCAGCTATCTGCTCCAATACTCTTAAAGCTAAGAGTGCATTTGTGAATAAATGTATTTATTTATTTACTGCATTTATACGCCACCCTTCTCACCCCGAGGGGGACTCAGACCAGGTCTCAAAAAGGAACAATTAAATGCCGCATATACATACAAACAATAAAACATAAACATAAACGTAAAAACCAAAAAGTTAAAAACAACTCAAAACCAATAAATTAAAATCACACAATCCAGAGGCATAGTCCAGGAGTCATTCCAGTCATAAATTGCACTATTCCATGCTCATTTATTGCACTGAGAGCTACTGTCCAAAGGCTTGGTCCCACATCCACATTTTCAGTTTCTTTCTGAAGGTCAGGAGGGAGGACACTGATCTAATTTCATTGAGGAGGGAGTTCCATAGCTGGGGGGCCACAACTGAGAAGGCCCTGTCTCTCATCCCCACCAGTCGCACCTGCAAAGGGGGTGGGACTGAGATCAGGGCCTCCCCAGAAGATCTTAACCTCCAAGATGATTCATAGAGGAAAATATGTCCAGACAGGTAAGCTGGGCCAGAACTGTTTTTGAGGGAATGTATAATGTGGATAACAGATTGCAATCCTACATCTCCTTGGTGTTGTGTAAATATCTGTATGTGAGTCTGCTACTCTGAGCCATATACACTGCCCTCAACTTAGTAAAAATCCCTTGAAATCAGCTCACGCAATGACTTCACAATGAGCAGGGAGGCTCAGAGACGTGTCTTGCTATATGATCTCAGAGGCTAAATGATCTCACCAGTGCTGAGACACCTTTAGGACACTGGTGGATCTCAGCACTGATAGCATCATTTTGCATTTGGTTATGGAGACATAGGTAGATATATTTCCAATCCCGCCTGATCACTATGAAACATGGAATGGCTACGCAGGGTGGCTTGGGGGGCTTTTCAGTAAGTTGGAAAAGGGCTTTGGGATTTCCTCCCACAGGAACTTTGTTAGTACAGTAGAGTCTCACTTATCCAACATTCTGGATTATCCAATGCATTTTTGTAGTCAATGTTTATTTATTTATTTATTTATTTACAGTATTCTGCCCTTCTCACCCCGAAGGGGACTCAGGGCGGATTACAATGAACACATATATGGCAAACATTCAATGCCAACAGACAAACAACATTCAGTTTTAGACAGACACAGAGGCATTTTTTAACATCTTTCCAGCTTCACGATTCCGGCCACAGGGGGAGCTGTTGCTTCACCGTCCATTGGTGGCTGTTCTTCCTCATTCTTTTCCTCGTGAGCATTTTTATGGTGTTGTAGATTAGTTAAATTAGCCTCCCGCATAAAGCGTACCTAAATTTTCCCTACTTGACAGATGCAACTGTCTTTCGGGGCTGCTAGATCAACAGCAAGCCGGGGCTATTTTTTTTAATGGTCGGAGGCTTAACCCGACCCGGGCTTCGAACTCCTGACCTCTCGGTCAGTAGTGATTTATAGCAGCTGGTTACTAGCCAGCTGCGCCACAGCCCGGCCCCTCAATGTTTTCAATACATCGTGATATTTTGGTGCTAAATTCGTAAATACAGCAATTACTACGTAGCATTACTGCATATTGAACTACTTTTTTGTCAAATTTGTTGTATAACATGATGTTTTGGTGCTTAATTTGTAAAATCATAACCTAATTTGATGTTTAATAGGCTTTTCCTTAATCGCTCTTTATTATCCAATATATTCGCTTATCCAACCTTCTGCTGGCCTGTTTATGTTAGATAAGTGAGACTCTACTGTAGTTTGAACCTTGTGACTTAAACATTGTAGTTCTGCAAAGGGTTTTGCAAGTTTTAGAAGAGTGGAGATGTGGTCTCTCCTTTAATTAATAACTTTGAAATCAAGTTGATGCTAAAATTCCAACTTAAATTAAATTAAGCGATGCTAAAATTCAAATTTAGGTTAAGTTTTAAAAATGGATTACTTTGCCCCCTTTTCACTGAAAAAAAGTTCTACATCTTATTTGATTTTATTCCATTAATTATTTTCACTGCATCTGCTATCAAGTGAGTTGACACTGAGATATCATTTCACTTTGAGATATATCGGGTGGAAAGAGGCTGCAGAGATATGAAATAATCCATTCCAGGAGACATGTCCATTGGATACAACCCTGAAAGATCTTAATGACTGCAAGTCTTGACAGTCACCATCTTGAATAGAACTGAGACGAAGGAAAAACACCCAATGAGGATGTCTCTTGGTTTCCACAGACCAAGGAGAACATCAATATGTTCCCATTTATCTGCTCTCAAGTTGTAACCACGGCATAGAGAGTTAAACTATGTATCATCAAAAATGCATTCTTCTTTCCCTTATCCCCATAGGAGAGTTGCTTTGGAGAATTCTTTAAATAAAGATTAATGTGCATTCTCCCTACTGTTCATTTGTTCTGTTGTGAGAGGTAATTTAATTATTGTGTAAATAATTAAATAGCATAATTAATTATATAGCTTGAGGAAGCTTTTAAGCAGGCTTGTTCTTGTGATGGCTTGTCAGCCTGGTATTACTTCAGTTGACACATGGACTCTTCTAATATGCTACTCTCACTCACATTAGTCAAATAAATTGGTTAATAACACAGGCACCCCTCCTTGTTCAACAGAGGACTATCAAAAAGTTGAAATGGTTGAAATGCACAATCCAGACTTTAAGCTGAAATGTAGCCTTAAAGATCTCAGGGTATGATGAATAGTTAATACACAAAATGCTTTATGAACAAGAAAAATACCACAAATACCTTCTATATTCTGTTCACAAAATGGCATCAAGTTGAATGAGAGGAAAGAGCACCACAAGGTTAGAAAAGTGTAGTGCAAACATGATGAAAAGGCAGACTATGCAAATCAATGGTCATTACACAGTCTGAAAATTAATACGATAGCTCTAATTCACAATGTTCAGATATAATCTATGGAGACAATGCACATTTCCATGCTATTTCATGAGTATTTTAAAGTTTTGCTAGATGGGAATGATTCCACATGCTCATTTTTGCTTGCAATAGTGTCAACAGTACATGACAGTTTCACAATGTAAAAAAAATCACTCTACATGTATGGTGCAACTCATGCCTACCTATGTTATTAAGACTATGCCAGGCAATTTCTTTTAAACTGGCTTGTTTTAATTATTATATTTTATCTTCTAAATGCTCGTTTAATTTATTCATGTTATTGTTGAGCCCACATTGGGTAAGCTATGAGCCTACAATGCATATATATTTCTTGTGACTGATATCATTGCAAAAGTCATACTCATTGTATTTATAAAATTACTGGTGTATCTACCTGGCATTGCCAGAGTTTCAGAAGGGTAACTTCCCCACTGCTTTCATCCCTTCTGTCTCTTTCCCTCCCCTTATATGTTTCCCCCTTTTCTTTCTCTTCCTTCCTTCTTCTCTCCTTTTTCTTTCCCCTCCATGGATGGCAACACATCCGTGCATCCCCTTGGCAATATCTCTGTAGACTTCTGATTCTCTCACACCAGAAGTGACTTGCAGTATATTCTCAATACGCTTCTGATATGATAAAAAAAAAACCCACAAACCACACTCTGTTCAGGTAATCCAGTAAGTAAAAGTTTATTAAGAGAAGAGTATATAAAATAAGCAAATCCAAAAAGGAGAATCAAAGTTCAAACAGTTATTTCCAAGATAGCCAAGATTCCAAAATATAGTCTCAAGGGTCAATCCACAGATATATCCATAAACATAATAGCACGAATTCAAGGCAGGCAACCTATGCCACATATGAAATTAGAACCAGGAACAATCTTAGAAATTCTTTGAACCTTATTCATGATTTTAACATTTTATCTTGTATGTGGTTTTTATGACTTGTTTTTATGGTTTGATTATTGGTTTTATTGGTTTCTTGTCTTGTTTTTATTGTTCTATTCGGGCTTGGCCCCATGTAAGCCGCCCCGAGTCCCTTCGAGGAGATGGGGCGGGGTATAAGAATAAAATTATTATTATTATTATTATTATTATTATTATTATTATTATTATTATTAGAAACTTGAATACATGAATACACAAACATCAGACCAGGAACTGAGAGCTCTTCACCTGAATACAAAGGATTGTATCAGCAGAAAACCACTTAAAAGGCCTCAAAGCCTCCCATGACATCATTCCTCACACACATGTTTTTCCTCTCCTTATCTCTAAGCCACTGAGAAAAGCGAGTCTGTCTCTGTTGTATGCTCTGCCTCCAAAGTTTCAAGCACCTTGATCTGGCAGATTCTCATGAGAATTGATATCACTTTCTCCAGTCTCAAGGGAACTGCCAGGAGATTCAAAAACAACTCTCTCCAGGCCACTTCTGTCCTCCTCTGAGGTCTCCAAATCTATCCCAGTACCCCCATTCTCATCTTCTGAGAACTCAGAATCTACCCAAGCTACAACAGTGGCTCTTTCTTTCCTTCCTTCCTTCCTTCCTTCCTTCCTTCCTTCCTTCCTTCCTCCCTCCCTCCCTCCCTCCCTCCCTCCCTCCCTTCTCCTCATTCATGTCACCTTTCTTTCCCAGTGACATCACAGAGGGCCGCTTTACCTAGCAACAGCCATCACAAAAGGCCATTGGATTGTCATCTAGCAACAGCCTTTGTGCTACAAACATTACTTTGACTTTATATAGAGAGAGATCTATAATCTTATAGATATAATTTTAATAACAAAGATTATTTTAATATCAGTGTTTGAGTCAGAATTTGTGCATCCTAAATATTTTATGACATTTTCAAAAAAATCCCCTTTAAAAAATTCACACAAGTACCACAATCTTATCATCCTGTGTTTATACGCATTGCTCTAGTTAAAATATTCTGCCACTGTTTATCATCCTAACCTGCAAAATAAGTGTATGTAACGCTGAGACTTATTGCATTTAGAAATCATTTGAATGGGCTGTTTAGTTTTGGTAATATAATTTGACATCTAAACATAAGCTGGGAGAGATCTCCCACAAACACTTTGATAATATGATTCATTGTCAAATGTTTGTTTTGCCTATCTGGTACTCATTAATTAATTCTTTTTAATATAGCTCGGATTTACTGATTTGGAAAAAGAGAATTATTCTTATTGATGTTGCTAAAATAGCCAGGTGGTTTGAATTCTACCAACGAGATGCTCTAATCTAGCACATTTGTGTAGCCCTAATCAAATCTCTGCGAACAGATGTGAAGCGCCCAGTAGTGGAGCAAATGTTTGTGTCTCTATGATAATTAAATTACATCAGTAAAGACAAGAAGAGAACAATGATGGCTATTTTAAAAATTATTATTTTTTAATTATTTTTCTTTTTAAATTATCAAGTTATCAGCCATCCTTTTCTGAAACCATCTTCATATTAAAAACTGCAAAGAACAAAAAGTTCTGTATTTCTTAAGTAAGGAAAACTGGTTTCCAGATATTAATTATAGTGTCTGTGAGCTTCTCTATAAGACCTTGCACAGACCTGCAAATATTACCAGCGTGTTCTACAATCATTTTTCATCTATCCTACACTGAATGATTTCATTCCTGATTGAACCTCACATTCCCATTCAAAAAGTTGTTAGTCTACTGTGTTGAGTACATGGAACACGTACTCTTATGGTTTCTAACTCCTAGAATCCTCCAGCCAAGATAACCACTGGTTTTAAAAAATGACTTTTTCAAGAGCATCTGGTGTTATACAGCTGGTACACATCAAATGCAGTTAGTTTCATATACAGTAGAGTCTCACTTATCCAAACTAAATAGGCCGGAAGATGCTTGGATAAGCGAATATCTTGGATAATAAGAACGGATTAAGGAAAAACCTATTAAACATCAAATTAGGTTATGATTTTAAAAAATAAGGACCAAAACATCATGTTATACAATAAATTTGACAGAAAAAGTAGTTCAATACACAGTAATGTTATGTTGTAATTACTGTATTTACGAATTTAGCACCAAAATATCATGATATATTGCAAACATTGACTACAAAAATGGCTTGGATAATCCAGAAGCTTGGATAAGTGAAGCTTGGATAAGTGAGACTCTACTGTATCTTTATCCAAGCAGTGGTGTTAGTAGAAGTCATGTCAATGATGCTATGAATCCATTCTGGTTTTTAGTTTGATTCTGCATGAATGATCTGAAATGCTGAACTATGACTTGATGCTATGGAATCATGGAAGTTAGAGTTTTACAAAGTCTTGACCTTCTCTACTAAATAGCTCTGTGTCTCCCTAAACTATGATTTCAAGGATTCCTTAGCATTGAGCTATGGAAGTTTAAGTAGTGTCAAACTGCATTGATTCTACTAGATACAGTGTTACCTCACTACTTCACGGTTCACTTTTTGTGGATTCGCTGTTTTGCAGTTTTTCAATAAACTCTAAAAGACTATTATAAATCATTAAAAATTACAATTTACAGTGTAAGCAAGGGAGGAAGGAGAAGCCGAAGAGAGAGAAAGAGAACCCAAGCAGCAACGGGAGGAGAAGGAGGCAATTTATCAACACATGATTGGTTGATAAAGACTTAAAATAGTGTATAACTACTAAAAAAACGTATAAATATATAGTGTCCCTACTTCGCGGATTTTCACTTATTGCAGGTGGTCCTGGAACCTAACCCTCATGATAAGTGAGGGAACACTGTACCCTCACAAACCTGAAGCAGATCCACTGTCAAGAAGCTGGGTTGTATAAAGCCCACAGGGCTACTACTGCAAAAAAAAAAGTGACAACTTTGCAATGTTAACTAACTTACTATACTAATTATAGATGTACATTCTCACATAGGTATGTCAGGAAGGTTTATAGCATGATGGATAGAATTTTAGAAAGGAACTTCAACAGCATCTGCTAACAATTCAGCAGAATTCTACTTTTCAGCAGCTGTTATGACAGGGATTGGGAAAGTCACTGAACTTCAGTCACAGAATACCTTGTCACCGATTTTACAGATTACAGATGATGGGCACTGCAGTTGGGCTATGACTATTTAACAGGCTAAATCCAGATATTGTCATCTGTCAGGAGCAGGGGAGCTGAACTGACCCTTTGAACCTTGTAGGGCTGCATTCCAACCACTGTACTTTGCACTTGTTTCTTCAAACTTTCCACCTGGCATAAGGTGTGAGGATGTGTAGCAAATTTGCTCATTTTTTGGTAACACTGGAGAACTGCTTCAGAAAGGGTTGTTTTAGATCTACATGACTGTGAGGGGGGTCAGAAATATGGCAAAATTCTCTTCCCATGCCTCCCTTTTATCTGTAATATGATGGAAGTACTTGTGTGAGGGGCACAGGAACTTCAAAAGGGCTTGGAAGAGTATTCAGCCTACATGAGAGAGATGGGCCGAAAATAGCAAAATGAAGTTCAACAGGGACAAATGCAAGATACTTCACTTTGGCAGAAAAAATGGAATGCAAAGATACAGAATGGGGGACGCCTGGCTCGACAGCAGTACATGTGAAAAAGACCTTGGAGTCCTCGTGGACAACAAGTTAAACATGAGCCAACAATGTGATGCGGCTGCTAAAAAAGCCAATGGGATTTTGGCCTGCATAAATAGGGGAATAGCATCTAGATCCAGGGAAGTCATGCTCCCCCTCTATTCTGCCTTGGTCAAACCACACCTGGAATACTGCGTCCAATTCTGGGCACGTCAATTGAAGGGAGATGTTGACAAGCTGGAAAGCATCCAGAGGAGGGCAACTAAAATGATCAAAGGTCTGGAGAACAAGCCCTATGAGGAGAGGCTTAAAAAACTAGGCATGTTTAGCCTGCAGAAGAGAAGGCTGAGAGGAGACATGATAGCCATGTACAAATACGTGAAGGGAAGTCATAGGGAGGAGGGAGCAAGCTTGTTTTCTGCTGCCCTGCAGACTAGGACACGGAACAATGGCTTCAAACTACAGGAAAGGAGATTCCACCTGAACATCAGGAAGAACTTCCTCACTGTGAGGGCTGTTTGACAGTGGAACTCTCTCCCCCAGACTGTGGTGGAGGCTCCTTCTTTGGAGGCTTTTAAGCAGAGGCTGGATGGCCATCTGTCGGGGGTGCTTTGAATGAGATTTCCTGCTTCTTAGCGGGGGGTTGGACTAGATGGCCCATGAGGTCTCTCCCAACTCTACTATTCTATGATTCTATGATTCTATGACATACCTTATCCCTGCCACAAGCAAGGATCATTGTGACTTAAGATAACAAGTTCCATTAAAATCTTCCAAGTACAGGCAGTCCCCAAATTATGAACAAGATAGGTTCTATAGGTTTGCTCTTAAATTGAAATTGTGTGTAAGTCAGAACAGGTACATGTAAAAATGTAATTCCAGCCCCCCCCCCCCCCCCCACACACACATATAGATATTCCCCCCAACTCCAACTGCCACTCTGAGGCAACAGAGTGAAGAGGGAGAGGAGGGGCAGAAAGACTAGGATTGTGCATCAGGGTAAACCTTGATCTGTTTCATGTCCTGGCTTTCAGTGGGGGCCCTGATTCATTTTTTGTGAGTCTCCCAAAATTGAGAGGGCAGATATCTGTTTTCAGTTTGGGGCCCTGAAAGATCGGTTTCTATCATATCATTATTGGGGCTTCCCACCCAGGCTCCCCTTCCCAGTGTGTGATTTAAGGAGGCTTCTTACCTGCTGTTTCTACTCTAGAGGCACTTGGCTGCAGGTACTGGCAGGCATGCATGCTTTCTGGGCTTGCATGCCACACATGCACTCTCTTTCCAAGGCAAGGAGGCAAGTTCTGAAAGGCGCTTGGCTGCAGACAAAAGCAGGTTTGGGAGCCAGGATTGGCTTCCACTTGCTTTCATGTCAAGCTGATTTTCATGTGGGGAGGAGGCTTCCCATTTCGTGCTCCCGAAGAAATGAAAAAATGGGAGAAACGAATTCTGCACACAACTCTAATAGTTCCATTGTGTCTTGTCCATCAGCAGTTAGGATTGAGCCCCGGAATTAATGGAAAGATAAGTGGCTGTAGGGTCACAAGGGCTAGCAACCCAAATGGCACTGCCACAAAATGTAATTGCTAAAATACCAAAGTCAAAAAGCTATCTGAATTTAAGCTATTTGGCCAGAAATGGAAAAGAATAGCACAGGACCATATATTTTGACAAACCATAGATTGTGTGAAGCCCAAGGGGTGGATCAACAACAAATCAGATAAAGGATAAAAGATACAGTGTTTCCTCAATACTTCGTGGTTCACTTTTCATGGATTCGCTGTTTCGCAGTTTTTCAATAAACTCTAAAAGACTATTATAAATCATAAAAATTACAATTTACAGTGTAAACAAGGAAGGATGGAGAAGCCGAAGGGAGAGAAAAGGAGCCCAAGTGGCAACAGGAGGAGAAGGAGGTGATTTATCAACACACGATTGGTTGATAAAGACTTAAAATAGTGTATAACTACTAAAATAATGTATAAATATTAAAATAAATATAGCGTCCCTACTTTGCAGATTTTCACTTATTGCGGGTGGTCCTGGAACCTAACCCCAGCGATAAGTGAGGGAACACTGTATATCTATATCTATCTATATAGTAATTCCAGCCATACACACACACACATATATGGATATATATATATATATATATATATATATATATATATATATATACACGCTTTGGATAGCATAGGAAAGGGTTTTGCCGTCTGTGGCCCTGTTCAGAAGATTTCACCTCTCCCTGTGTTAATTAATTTTTTTAAAAAATTGGCTTGTTATGGAAATAAGGATTGGTGAGAAAGCTTCAGCTGAGACCGTTTTTTCCCATGATAACTCTTCCAGGAGTAAATTTCCCATCTTAGGGGTAGATTGCTTTCATTTCCTGTTTTCTCACCCCTGTTCTTAACCATGAGTCATTTGCAAGTTGGATCTTTATAACTCAGGGACTGCCTGTATATTGAAGTTGAGATATGTTTACAAACTCATTTGGTAAAATTACATCATCAGGGGCTGGGGGAGGGGGTGCTACATCCAATTATTAGTCTCAACTTTTTCATTTCATTGAGTCGTTGACATTTACCTAATTCTTTCTTTACAAATTTCTTGTTGAGCTAGTGGATCAAAATCCATTTCTGATGTTGGCCTTTGACTACAGCTCCCTGAATCCCCTTTGTAGCATGTGGATTTGGGAAGCTGGAATCCAAAAAGAAACAATTTCGAGGTCTGATTTGGAGACCAGGTATCCGCAGCAGTCTGAGAGTTATCCTAGAGTGAGCCAAGCTGCAGCTGCAGTCCAGGCCCAATTTAGCCATGTTTTTGCTCCAAACACTGGAACAATTCTCTCTGTGTGCACTTTACTCCATGCTCCTGACCTTGCTGGAGGCAAGGCAATGTCACCAGCTGCATATGTAACATGGTCGCTGGTGATGAAAGGTGAACCCGCATCCTTTCGCCTAGGGATGCAACCCCTTTTAACATATCTAGCATTCCTGCAGGTGTGGTGCCTCTTATTTGTGTGTTTTACTTTGTTTGTTTATTTGTCCGGCTAATCAAGCCAAGTCGTTACATACTCATCTTCCGATTTACCAGTCTGAAAATATTGGCTATTCAGGCTCTAGATTGTTTCCAGTCTTCAGATGTAACTGATACCAATGTAAAGGGAGAGAGGGGGAAACGTTGCCAAAAAAATTAACAGCTGGATCAGTTTTTTCAGGCGGTGAGAATCCACACTTTTCTGAAAGGAAGCTGAGAGGACAGACAAGAGAAAGGCCTCCTTGAGCTAATCAGGAATTCTTGAGATAGTTTAGTATTTCTTGTTGGCCTTAGGCTAGCGTACAGAGGTGACAAACAGTTTTGTCGTTGTTCAATGGAAATCATTTTACTGATCTGATAAATATATATATTGGGTTCAAATAATAGCATCACTTTAGCAAATGGGATATTTTCTAACTGCAGTTCTAATTAGATCTACACAAAAATAAGTCCAGCTGGAATGCAAAGATACAGAATGGGGAACGCCTGGCTTGACAGCAGTATGTGCGAAAAAGACCTTGGAGTCCTCGTGGACAAAAAGTTAAACATGAGCCAACAATATGATGCGGCAGCTAAAAAAGCCAACGGGATTCTGGACTGCATAAATAGGGGTATACCATCTAGATCTAGGGAAGTCATGCTCCCCCTCTACTCTGCCTTGGTCAGACCACACCTGGAATACTGTGTCCAATTCTGGGCATCGCAGCTGAAGGGAGATGTTGACAAGCTGGAAAGTGTCCAGAGGAGGGCGACTAAAATGATTAACGATCTGAAGAACAAGCCCTATGAGGAGCGGCTTAAAGAGCTGGGCATGTTTAGCCTGCAAAAGAGAAGGCTGAGAGGAGACATGATAGCCATGTATAAATATGTGAGGGGAAGTCATAGGGAGGAGGGAGCAAGCTTGTTTTCTGCTGCCCTGGAGACTAGGACATGGAACAATGGCTTCAACTACAGGAAAGGAGATTCCACCTGAACATCAGGAAGAACTTCCTCACTGTGAGGGCTGTTCGGCAGTGGAACTCTCTCCCCCGGACTGTGGTCGAGGCTCCTTCTTTGGAGGCTTTTAAGCAGAGGCTGGATGGCCATCTGTCTGGGGTGCTTTGAATGAGATTTCCTGCTTTTTAGCAGGGGGTTGGACTGGATGGCCCATGAGGTCTCTTCCAACTCTACTATTCTATGATTCTATGACTTCCATGAAGCTTTTGACAGACTAATCCCCCACACAGAAGGAAACAACATTAATCCCAAATATGTATAGCTGGGAGGAACAACTATGGCTCTCTAGTTTTCCCCTTGATTTCTTGCCATTAACTGTGCTAGCTAGAGTTAATAGAAATTGTAGGTTGCAAAGCTCTGGAGTCCCACAGTTTGTTTTCACCCTGTTACCGTATTTCCCAGAAAATAAGACAGTGTCTTATATTATTTTTTACTCCCAAAGATGTGCTAGGTACTATTTTCAGGGGATGTCTTATTTTTCCATGAGGAAGAATTCACATTTTTTGTTGAACAAAAAAAATGAACATTTATTCTATACTGCACAGTAGTTGTCATCACAAACCAATACAACCAAACCAGACAACTGTGACTTCTGTCAAGAATTTCTTGTTACTACCATTATTTCCATATACAACTGGTATGTACATTCACCAATCCTGCATGCTATGGTGTTTTGTTTGGTTGGCGCCGGGCATGCTTCCAAACAAAAACTTTGCTAGGTCTTACTTTTGGGGGAGGCCTTATATTTAGCAATTCAGCAAAACCTCTACTAGGTCTTATTTTTGGGGATGTCTTATTTTAGGGGAAACAGTTTTTGTAAGACTGCATCCTAAAACTCTGATCCTGTAACCACTTACCTGGGAGAAAGCAACACCCAAGGGTTCATCTACACCAGGCATGGGCAAACTTTTTTGCCTTGGGGCCACATTGTGGGCCCTGGCTGGAAGGCAGTGGGGCCATTCACACTATGGGTGGGCACAGGCCTGGGAGGGGGCAGCATCAGGAAGGGGACAGAGCAGGGCCTGGGTCATTCTTGGGTTGTCCTCACAGATAACGATGGGGCTGCTTGTTCCATTCTTATGCCAGGAGGAAGACAGGACAAACAGGGATCGCCCCAATCCTCCTTCCCCGATCCTTGGACTATCCTCTTGACATTATGCCAGGAGGAAGGTAAGACAGGTGGTGGCTGAGAGTGCTCCAGAGGGCTCTCAGCTGCCACGTGCCTTACTTGAGCTGTCCTCGCGGCATAAAGATGAGGCCGCTCGTACCTTCCTTATTCTGGTAGGAGGGCAAGACATGCAGTGTCTGAGAGCACTCCAGATGTCTCTCAGCTATTGAGGGCCACCATGTCCTTAAACCAAAAGGGCAAGGTAAATGAGGAATGCCTGAGGTAAGCACCCCAGGGACCACATCTGGCCCCTGGGCCTTAATTTGTCCATGCTTGATCTATATTGCAGAATTAATGCAGTTCAATACCACTTTAACTGTCATGGTTCAGTGCTATGGAATCGTGTCAATTGTAATTTTACTGCTCAGTTTCTTCATCAAACAACAACTCCCAGGATGCAATAGCATTGAGCCATGGTAGTTCAAGTGGTATTGAATTGCATTGATTCTACAGTGTAGATGCAGTCTTGTGTATTGCTTTCTCCCAGACAAGCAGTTACAGGATCAAAGTCAGTGGGATTCATTTTGGAATAAACATTTTAGGGCTCACCATTAGAAACTGTCATTGTTGAGATAGAAAGAATAAATGATCTTGTCTTTGGGGTTATTGTGTGTTGTCTTTCTTGACCCATATGGAAAAGATTTTGCAGAATGTTTTAAATTTTTTGTTACTGATAGAGATTCTCTGGGCCCTTTCAGGATCTGATCCCAGATTATCTTCTTTAAACTGGAATATATGATTCCCCACTGCCAGATAACCTGGGATAAGCAGACAATCTAGGATATAGGGGCAGTGTGGATTACCCAGATCAGACTTTTTAACAGTCTAGTTCACTCTTTCCAATTACAGTAGAGTCTCACTTATCCAACGTTCTGGATTATCCAATGCATTTTTGTAGTCAATGTTTTCAATACATCGTGATATTTTGATGCTAAATTCGTAAATACAGTAATTACTACATAGCATTACTGCGCATTGAACTACTTCTTCTGTCAAATTTGTTGTATAACAGGTTTTGATGCTTAATTTGTAAAATCATAACCTAATTTGATGTTTAATAGGCTTTTCCTTAATCCCTCCTTATTATCCAACATATTTGCTTATCCAACGTTCTGCCGGCCCGTTTATGTTGGATAAGTGAGACTCTACTGTAACTGTGAGCCGTATCGTGTGTGTGTGTGTGTGTGGAGGCACACAAGTGCAGGAGAAATGGCTGTTGGGAACTATGTTGTACCTGCATAGAAAGGGAGTCAATAATTCTGCCTTGCATTTCTTTCAGCATAGGGACCTCTTACAGAATAGAAACATGGTGAAATGCATGTTTAATTCATATAATAGTTTATGGAGCAAATACCTCCTCCAGATCTATGTGCCACAGCTGCTTTCTTTAGAATGAAAATGTTAAACCATGCTTTTTTCCAAAGGAGAAGACTTTATTGGAGCTTTCCTTAACTTGGTGTCCTTTAAAAGAGATGGATTGTAGCTCTTAGAAATATTCAACCAACAATTTAGTCCACTGGATTGTTTCAATCTAATTTATGTGTGTGGGAGTTGGATTATCAGAGGTGGGGCATTAAAGGAGTCTTTTTTTTTATTCCACACACGATTTGAGGAATGGTTGAGGAAGTAAAATCCCCAGGGCCTGGACCCCTGAAGGGCCCGGACTCTATGGGCCTGGACAGTGAAAAAACAAACAATCCATTACAAAATAAACATGGATATCTCAACAGCCAAGAGAGTGGTTATAAGGTCTCTTGCTGTCTCAGCATATCCAAATCATATATACAAAGCATATGTACTCAGTCTTTCAGGGAGCTCACGGGTTTTAGAAATCTATTGCTAAGAATATATATTGAATTGGAACTCTTTGATCCCAGAAGACATTCCCTCTCAAGAAACGTAATAATATTTTGTTTCGTTGCAAGTTTTGCAATTGCATCACCTCATGCTCCTTGCACAGAGCAAAAAGGGATGTGCTTCACCCCTACCACCCTCTTTTCTTGCAAAACCCATCTTCTAAAGTTACCAAAGGCTGGTTTCCTTTAAAGTGGAAACAGTCCCAAGTTTGTAAATACACTGTGGTTGAAAAAAAAGAGTTAAAAATACAGTCAAAGGGATTTACTTTCCTCACGTCTTCCTGTGAATTGTGACCTTTGCTTTTTTCAACTTCCTCAATTTTGTTTCAGTAAATTGTCCTAGAATGGCATAACACCTGCTTTGAGTACTTGAGAAATTGACTTTTCCTGCAAATTACCCTGATCAGTGACCTTGTCTGACTACTAAAAGGGTTTGGAGGAGCAGGATAGCTTTATGTGTGGCCATATTCTGGCCTCCCTTTACTATTTAGCCCTTTGAAGTTTACTTATATCTCGAATGTATAGTTCCAAGTGTAGGGAAAAATGCCACAAGGCAGTTATCATCTCAAAAAATGCTGATAGTTAGTTGCTAAGACATATGGGAGGCATTCCCAAAGATGCATCACGAAGTTCCAATTTCCCAGTCACTGCATTTTAAAAAGGAATTTTTGTAACACATTTATGAATTACTTATATCTTTCATTAAAATATTTTGTAGTATGGTATTTACTAGACAGATACAGTAAAGAGTGTGTTTCATATATCAAAGAGCTTTCTATAAAGCGTTACCTACTCTGAACCTTTACACATTCTAAACCATTTTTCAGGTCAGGGGTTATTTCTAGAACATCATAAGGGAAATTACACATTTAGCCTGCAATTTTGATTTTATTTCTTAAGCTTTTTTCCTTTGGGGAAAGCAAATTATATTCCGAGTTCTTCTCTCCGTCTAACAGGTGGTAATCCTCAATGTTATCCCAAGGGCAAGCTCTCTGCATACAGAGCATTTCCCATTATTCTGAGGATCCTACAAATTGGTTCATGGAAAACTACTGAAGCTACTTTAAGACTAGATGACAGGAGAACCTTGTCAAATATCAAAGGGGAACCTGTTGTAAATGTAAACATATATGAAGCATTGCACTACACTCTGACAAGCTTTTAAGATCCAATGGCAGATGGTAGTCAAGAAAAGGATAATTAGTTCCGAAGTGACAATAGGGAACGAGTGTTTGAAGTTGGGTATAGATTTTGCCTGGGTAGTCCCACTTTTATTTTTCACAGCTGTTTTACCTACTCTAACATGAAGCAGCTATGGAATTTGGTTTCAGCCATGATAGAAATTCTTCAGTTTAGAATTGGAGTAGTAACCAAAGTTTGACATATTATATTTCCTGCACTATATTTTGTTTTTCTGATTTATTATTTTTTATGGCTTTAAGTTGTTGTATGGTTTTCTGTTATGTTGGAAACCACCCTGAGTCCCTCGAGGAGATAGGGCGGTATACAAATAAAGTATTATTATTATTGTTATTGTTATTGTTGTTGTTGTTGTTGCCCTCAAATTGGAAAGGACAAATCTGTCTGCTTTTCAAATGTCTCCCTTAGATCCGGAGTACATCAATTGAATGAATGTAGTTTGACACCACTTTAACTGCCATGGGTATTCTGATAAAATGCTCATATTCTTCAGGGATTGGGGCGACCGATATCATCTTGTCATCTAACATATTTGAGAATATAGACCGATCTCTCTTTCTATAGTTGAATCTTCTTTTAAATCAGACTTTCTGAGCCCTTATAGTGGGAAACAATTTGCATATTATCAGCTGATGCTGTGTGTTTGGTATAGATGGTCCCACTGATGTAGTGCATTGCTGTATAATATTCTCACTCACAAACAGAAGGTTTGGGTTATATCCTCAGTGCCATCATCCATTGTTATAGGATGGTGGGAGCCTACATCACGATTACCTCCTAAGTGTACAAGCTCCCAAATGAAGAGTTTTGTTTTTCCTCTTCTGAGAACTTTGATAGGCACCACAGAGCAGTAGTAATTGGTGATGTTAATAGCCATAGCAAAATATGGGGCTATGCTCAGGAGGATAAAAATGGAGAGGGCTGTCATCTCCATGAATAAGCAATAATTTGTGCAGTTCAGCCCAGGAAAGGACAGCCTCTCCATTTTTATCCTCCTGAGCATAGCCCCATATTTGGCTATGACTGTTAAAAGTCACCAATTACTACTGCCCTTTGGTGGCGATCAAAGTTCTCAGGAGAGAAGAAACAAAACTCTTCATTTGGGGACTTGTACATAGAGGTAATTGTGATGTTACTAAGCTCTACTGTTATAACCTCCGTTGTTTTCTTTAGTGTTATGGGCACTGCTGACTTGGAGGCCTGGTTTTACAAAGACAGCACTTCCATACTGCGCATGTAGTCTTTCCACCAATAAGATCATCCCTAGGACTTTTGGTTGTTTCTATTGTTTATCCCTTTGTGATTCTTGGACACACAGCACACCACATTTCTTATTTTGACACAGTTCATAAAGCAGCTGTTCTTTGGCAGCTAACATGGCATCAGTGTTAATTGAGATTATTGTCATGGTTGGTCCTGAAAAGATCCATTTGGTTAAATACTGGAGCCCCCGGTTGCACAGCGAGTTAAACCGCTGAGCTGCTCAACTTGCTGACCGAAAGGTCGGCAGTTCGAATCCGAGGATCGGAGTGAGTTCCCACTATTAACCCTTGCTTCTGCTTAGCAGTTCGAAAACATGCAAATGTGAGTAGATCAATAGGCCTTCTGCGGGAAGGTAACAGTGCTCCATGTAGTCATACTGGCCTCATGACCTAGGAGGTGTCTACGGACAACACTAACTCTTTGGCTTAGAAATGGAGATGAGCACCAATTCCCCAGAGTCAGAAACGACTAGACTTAATGTCAGGGGAAACCTTTACCTTTACCTTGGTTGCATACTGTAAGTCGCTTCTGGTGTGAGAGAATCAGCCGTCCACAAACACTTTGCCCAGGGGATGCCTGGATATGTTATTATCCTGTGGGGAGACTTCTCTCATGTCCCCAACTACCATGACTAAATACTATGGAACCTTGGGAGTTGTAATTTGGTGAGGCTCCAGCACCCATTGGCAGAGAAGGTGAAAGACACTGTGAAACTGCAATTTCTTTTTGGAGGATTATGTTTAGTGTGTGCGTGTCATTTTGCTTTCCTTGTCCTTTATAAACTCACTACCAGCAAGAAGATAGTTCTGGGCCAATGGAAGATATTTTATTGACTTTTTCATATTGCCACAGGCATGGCACAAAATATCTTTACATCCACTCTCCACTGGTATTCAAGCAGTGTCCTTTATTCCATAGCACCAATGTACACTGGAGAAGTGGGTTGGCTTAATGCAGACTCTTATTGTTTGAAACCATGTATAATTTGATTGAAGCTCTAATGTGCTTGCTGTAAAAATTAGCACCCAACGCCACAATTTAGTGTACATCCATTCAATTAAAACGCACATCACATCTTGAATCTGTTAACTTTCAGATAAGTGCTATTAGACCAAAAATATGCTTTAAGTAGTGTTTACACATTTATTTACAAAAGACAATTATTTAAACAAAGGCACATTCCCAGCTAATTGATATGAAGATATGAGAAAAATGCAATTAATCATCATTAGTGTATGCAGCTTTTTTAAAATTCATTTATGGTATGCAGCTGTGGGAATAACAGACTGTGACACCACTGCGGGCTGTTGCTAACAAAAGCTTGTACTCCTTCTGAAACTGAACATATCAGCCAACACCCTAACCCTGTGTGGTTTTAACTATTTCATGGTCACAGTGATTCCTGGGATCACGGCAGGATAAAATGTCAAAAATGGAGATAAGAGGATGCTGCAGATCTTCCATTTCTTTTCATTGAATGGTGCAGAGGGAAAACATTTGAAGGTCAGCAGAAAATGTAACTCCTTGGAGATGTTTTTACTTGATCAATAATGCAGATTTTACTGCTTTTGTGCACAGGTTTATGTCAGAGATTGGAAAAGTTACTTTGAGGGGAGCTGAAACTCTCACTCCCCCATTGTAGCCAGAATGGTCATGAGTTCCAGCCCCCAAAAGTAATATCTCCCATTGTGGCTCGTAGGATCATAGACAAGCATGTGATCACATGGATCAGCATCCATGTGATCACATGCTTGTCTATGATCCTACGAGCCACAATGATCCTACATTGGAGCTACAGCTCCTATATATTGGCATAGAGATTTTTCGACATTCAAATGAACTTATGTAGGTCAGTGTAAAATTGGACATTGAACACACGTGACTTATCCTACAGGCATTAACAAAACTGAATGAGACTCATCTTCTCATCCACACTGCAGAATAACAGCAGTTTGATTCCACCTCAACTGCCATACCTCCATCCTATGAAATTTTTGGATTTTCAATTTGTTTTGGTATCAGAACTCTCTGAAGGAGAAGAGTCATAACTACACAGCATTGAACCATGACAGTTAATGTGATGTCATATTACTATAATCCCGCTGTGTAAATACAGTCCTTGTGAGTAAAACCATAGCTTAAATTTGACAGGTTAATCCAAACCAGAACCAACCCATTGAATCCATTGTTGAATGGTGAGTGAACATATAGATAAATCCTACTGATTCAGTTGGTCCGCTAAGAATGGAATTTGGGTCCAGGTATACATTTGAAAAATAGACACAATAATGTCTATTTTAAATATTATGCATATAAAAAATAATTTAAAAATGCAGGTCGGGATAAAATTATTGGCAGAAATCTCAAAACTGCAATATAAACATAATCAGCATAAAAAGAAATATGTACTTCTATGCAGGTTACAAAACACTGCTGTTAAGCTGAAAAGCAATGTTACTTAGAGTAAAAATATCAGAATATATGTCATAGCATATTAATATTTAAGTCCACTCATCTGCCTCTTTTGAAAATGTCTTTGTTTCTTCTCTTCCACATTGATCTGGCCTTTAATCTGTAACTTCATGGCATACTGGATTGGTTTACAATACATCTCATTTCCATTGCACATCTTAGTATGTGTTATTGCATCCAGGGCATTCAGGACAGAGCGAGCTGTAATTCACACTTTCTATAGTGAAGGTAAGGATATTCCAGCAGGAATCACATTTCTGGATTGTCCAAGGAATTGCCTTACAAAAGTCATTGAGATGGTTAAGGGAATGTCCATTAACAATTGGAATCAGTCATTCTGTTACTATGATTGAGAGGAAGCAATGTGCTTTCAATGTACCTCTAAGAACTTGGTCTTGGTAACTATATAATTATTTACTCTTTACACCCCGAAAGATGCATTTTGGCATATCCTTCAACTGTAGCCAAAAAGAAAGAGAAGCTTCAGTAAATGACGGTTGAAACTGAAAAATTAAGGACAGACAAGAAGCAAAAGTAAAATGTGATAGAAGTATAATCTTAACCCTGAAGGCAAAAAAGGGAAGAATCGCACCTCAGGTTAGCTTCACCTTGCTAAATACACCAGGCAGTACACAGGTTGAAGTCTTTTGTAGTTTATTAGGAAATAGGAAAATAATAGTTCTTAAGAAGCAAAAGTAAAGTTCCAAAAGATTGTTGCAAAACAAGGCTATAAAGAATAATCCAAGAAAATGGTAGGTATAAAACAAGGTTCCATTAATGCATGACAAAGTCCCATGAACATGAATACACCAAGGCTGCAAGATAATCCAGGAAAGCAAGAGCTTGCTTCTTGACTCAAATGAGAAGTTGCTTTGGCAAAGGTTTCTCTCTCAGCACACTCTTTTAATACCCTTTGCATAGTATGAACGCATTTCTTTGGCCTCTGACCTCCTTCTTATTTGCTATTCTAACACTCCTACGAATCCTGAATTCCAAATGGCCAGCTCGATCTAAAGATTCAGTTTTGTCAAGGCCAGACAGCTCATTAGCATTAGCGTCTGTCTGCATGCTATCAGACTGGGAGCTGTCCTCTCTTCCTGAGTCGATTGGCACCTGACTAGTTTCAGTATCATCTTCAGTATAATCAACACCATTCCCTGCCGTGGGAAAGCCTCCCTGCTCCTCATCTTCCACAGCAGGAACACTCTGAACCTGAATCCCATACTCCCCATCAGAGTCACTTTGAGGCTCCAGCTGAATCACAACAGGAAGAAAAAGAGACCTCTTCCTCAAGATCTGACAAATTAAAGGGAAGTTTAAACTAAGAGCATTAATGCTAGAGAACCAACAGGTAAACACATTACATAACCAAGCAGAAATGAAAATATGATGGAAACAACACATGGAAGAACTATATAAAAGAGATGAAATGGTTACAGGTTCACTCAGGTGAGAACCATATGAAGATGAATCTCCTTCAAGGTCAAGCCAGTCACTTCAAGGATAACATCCCTCCATCCATCTTGCTCCATCAGTGGGCAGCTCCCTATGGAGAGAGTTATTCTGTATAATTTCTAATATAAGATCTTCACCACTGAGTAGATTCCCTTTTTACAATAAACACCAAGACAAATTCCTGTGTTCGAGTTGCAGCTGCTGGAGAAAACTAAAGTCTCTACTATGTTCATATGCAACAATGGAACCTGAAAGATTGAATGAAATCATGAAGACAGCATAAAAGAGATACACTAGCATTCCATTGTGGTTGTGTAGTCAATAGAACCATGGACTTTACCTTACTGCTGGGAAAGGCATGGAAGCTTATTTACTGAGCACATCAATCCTTAATATTTCAGAAAACGTGATACTGGCAGACATGCCAGTCCTTTATGGCAGGTTTGGGAGGATCGAGTCCAGAGATATAGCTACGATGACAAGGCTCTGATTATGCAGGATCGCAGCCTTTGTTTACAGCTGTGTTTCTTCCAGTATAGGACCTGACAATTCACAACATAGTTCAAAATAAAGTACAACACAACTATTATAAAAAGTTTTATATATTACTAGATAAACTATTCTATTAAGGCACTAATGTAAAACAGTATAAATGCATCTCACAATATAACAATGGGAATGAATATGAATACATGGATAAAGCAAATTGTTCAGTAAAATAATGGAACAAAGTGCTCTTCAGAGTATACTAATGCATACTAGAAGGAAGCACATTTGTTCAGAGCTCTCATGTAAAATACTCATTGGATAGAGAAGGCTGAGTCATCAGGATGGGTATTAAGCTACATTTCTCCCCATTGTGCTCATGATTTACATTTGTGGAGCTTTTACATGAGGGAAGCTTTGAAAATGTGTTTCCACATCTATATTCTGAAGCGCTGTGGTTCAAGAAAGACAATATGACAGTCTTGCAATTTTGCTGAATATATAGACCAGTTTAGAGTAACACAGGCCAGTCAACCGTATTTGGCTTTTCTGTGGTATTTAATTTTTTGTTTGAATTTAATGACAGAGAAAAAGCAACTCCAACATACCAAACCAAAAAAGTCCATGCGCTTTATTCTCACCCTTCATTCATATGTTATTTAATTTTTTTTCTGTTTCTAGGTTAAGCCGTATCCAGTAGGAAATTTTGCCAGGTGCTGTTATGTCTTGTTCATGCTTGACCTTGAACTAGAAATAACAAGCTGAGGCTCATAGATGCTGTTTCATTTATTACAGGAACATGGGTTTGATTTTCTTGTAACTGTTTACACTAGAAGCTAGTGTAGAGACATACTTCTAGGCCTTATACACAGTGTTTTACAATATATATATAATAAATGAGGAGGCAGGAAAAATATAGCTCCCAAGTACAGGTCATGGAATGGAAACAGTTGTGGTCATCTTGGTGGGTGACCTCCGCAGAGAACTAGATAGGGGGAGTGTGTCCTTGTTGGATTTCTTGGATAACTCAGCAGCTTTTGATATCATCGACCATAGCACCCTTCTGGGGTGGCTCTCCAGAATGGGTCTTGGGGACATTGTATTGCAGTGGCTTTGCTTCTTCCTGGAGGATCGTGCCCAGTTGGTGAAGCTGGGAGACACCTGCTGGAATCCCTGGCCATTGACCTATGGGGTCCCACGAAGTTCCATTTCTGTCTCCCATGCTTTTCAACATTTACATGAAACCACTGGGTGAGGTCATCTGGACTTTTGGAGTTAGATGTCATTTCCACTGAAATCCAAGGAAGCCCCCCAAATCCTGGACCAGTGCCTGGCAGCTGTGATGAACTGGATGAGGGCTAACAAGCTGAAACTTAATCCAGACAAGACAGAGGTACTCCTGGTCAGTCATGAGGCCAATCGGGGTATAGGGTGGCTACCAATGCTCGACGGAGTAACACTTCCCCTGAGGACAAAGGTCAGCAGTCTGGAGGTCCTCCTAGACTCAGCGTTGACGCTCGAAGCTCAGGTGTTGCCAGTTGCCAGGAGGGCCTTTGCACAGTTAAAGCTTGTGCGCCAGCTGTGACCGTACCTCAAAAAGTCTGACTTGTCCATGGTGGTCCATGTCTTAGTTACATCTAGACTGGATTACTGCAATGCACTCATTGTGGGGCTGCTTTTGAAGACAGCTTGGAAACTGCAACTGATGCAGAGATCAGCAGCCAAGCTACATGATGCCTCTATTAAAGCAGCTCCATTGGCTGCTAATAAGTTTCAGATCCCAATTCAAAGTGCAGGTTGTTACCTACAAAGTCCTAAATGGTGCAGGTACTGCCTATCTTCGTGACCGCATCCCTCCTATGAACTGGCACGGACCCAAAGATCTGCCAGGGAGGACTTCTTGCTCTCACCACTGTCCCATATGTGGTTGGTGGGGATGAGGGAGAGGGCCTTCTCGGTAGGGAGATTAGGCAAGTCTCTACACTGCTTGCTTTTTGTTAGGACCTGAAGACCTGGATGTTCAAATAAGCTTTTTTTTTGGGGGGGGGGGTGTTTTTTTGTTTTTTATTGATACATCCATTTGATTAACAAACTTTGCCAAACAAGTCTTATCTCGATACACATTATTCCAAAAACAACTTTGCCTTATATGTCACTTTATACATTCTTAGATGTGTATTTCCCTTTACCCATACCCTTCCTCCCCATTTCCCCCTTCTTCCTGGAACAGCGATTCCAAATGTTGTCATTGCATCAATTTGATGCAATGTTCAAACAAGCTTTTGAGAATAGCTAGCCTCTAGTTGTTCTATGCAATTGTTATGCAGTCTTGTACTACATCCCATGGCTGCATCTTTTGCACTTATCTCATTCCCTTGCCCATTTTTTTTTTCAGCCTGGCCATATTTGTAGTAACCGCCAGAAGAGTGCCATTTTAATTGAGTTTTAAGTTGTTTTATATGTCTGTTTGTTTTATTTAATTGCATTTTATATTGTGTTTTACTTTATGCTCTGTTTTAGGCACTTTTGTGCCATGTGTAAGCCACCCCAAGTCCCTTTGGGGAGATGTTGGTGGCATACAAGAATAAAGTTATTATTATTACATCAGAGGTATATTGTGTCATCATGATATACATGGCTTGTACCACTGTTGAGATGAATTTGTCCTGTCTGAAATATGTTCAAGTAACTTTTGGACAGTAACTTTGGATATGGCCAATGACTGTCCCCTTTCATTGAAGGTAACATTAACTTCAGTGATATATCTTGTCTTTGCCTTATCATCTCAAAATTCCCCCCATGTTTTTTGCCTAAACACCTCTCTTTTGAAACGATCTTTTAAAAGTCTTTTCTTTATATATACACCTTTTAGAAAGTATTACAAACATTGTTAATCTCAGTAAACCCACACAGAATCGCAGCATTTTAGCACCAGAAGATTTCCCATTGATCACCTAGTTCAACTCACTGCAATTGCAGGAAATCTCCAGATAAGGAATCCCTGACAAATGGCCATCCAATTTGTGTTGAAATTTTAATGGCATAGATAGGGCAACCATTATGATTGCTGATGCTTTTTATTTAAAAATGGGGAGATGATGACTTTTCTATAGAAGCTTGCTAGTGTCACAGACTACATGGAGATACATTGCCAGGCACCTCAAGGAAAGATTTCTAAGAAACCAGAACTCTCTTCCTGCCTGAAAGTCTCCATCATCTTCCTCTGTCTGCATGTCCTAGTGTTTGAATAACATAGAAAGGGAGCAAAAGAACCCAAGATCCTTCCACACAGCCATATAATCCAGAATATCAAGGCAGAAAATCCCACAATATCTGCTTTAAACTGGGTTATCTGAGTCCATATTGCAGTTCAAAGCAGATAATGTGGGATTTTATTCAGCTGTGAGGAATCTAGTTTTTGCATCTAGTTTCTGTTTCTAGGAGACTAACACTTCTATCACTTTCTTCTCCAGCTATGGCACTCAAAGTAACTATAAGAAAAGTGATATGGCTCAAGATTAATGGTTTTAAGAAGACTCAGCTATGAACTGCTGAAGGCCCCCATTCGTGTTTTTGTCTTCACTTGATTCTTCAGTGCTCAGAGCTAGTAACACAACTGGCCTTTTCTGTGCTGTCTCCCTTACTTAGGGTGACGTGTTTGCTAAGTTAATGAGAGCAGTCTTATCTCTGCCAGAAAACACACCTCCATTTGAAGATACCTTCTACAAAGCATTTTCCAATCCAATTTATAGATAGAAATGACCAAGAGTGGAGAAGCTGAATTCATCCATTAACATCTAGCACCTGAGCATCAGGAGGAGGAGGCACACAAGTTACATGGTCACAGCCTTCCCTGTGAAGGTGAGATTTATAACATTTCTTTTTGTGTGTGTCAGGAGTGACTTGAAAGGCTGCAAGTTGCTTCTGGTGTGAGAGAATTGGCCATTTGCAAGGACGTTGCCAAGAGGAAGCCCAGATGTTTGATGTTTTACCATCCTTGTGGGGGGCTTCTCTCATGTCCCCACATGCGAAGCTAGAACTGACAGACGGAGCTCACCCGCTCTCCGCAGATTCAAACCGCTGACATTCAGGTCAGCAGTCCTGCCAGCACAAGGATTTGATCCATTGTGCCACTGGGGGCTCCAAAGTTTCTATTAAAAATGTAACAATTGTTTCCAAATTCAAATGCCCCATCCATTTCCCACACTTTGGGTTACACACATCCTTTTACATTTTACATGCTGCATATGGAAATATGCATATTTTAACGTATTTCCTTTACCAATTTATGTAAGCAGTTTCATTTCACATCACAGTGCAATGAGCCAACTCAAAGGCTAGACAACAGATAGCAACTAAGGCCCCTTCGACACAGCTGTATAAAATATACATTTAACTGGATTATATGGCAGTGCGGATTCAGATAATCCAGTTTTCAAAGCAGATATTGTGGATTATCTTACTTGATATTCTGGGTTATATGGCTGTGTGGAAGGACCCTAATAGCTTGGAAATCAAAGCATTTCTGCTAACTAGCACTTTAGCCCAGTTTCCTACAGATCTTATCCATGATTTTATCATGATGTATTGTATGTGTTTTTATAACTTGTTTTATTGTTGTTTGATTTGTTTTACTGCTTGTTTTTATATTGTCATGACCGGGCTTGGCCCCATGTAAGCTGCCCCGAGTCCCTTCGGGGAGATGGAGCGGGGTATAAGAATAAAATTATTATTATTATTATTATTATTATTATTATTATTATTATTATTATTATTATTATTATCCCTGTCATACTGGATCATTCATATAAGTACACTATTAGAACTTTACATTCTCTGCCAGTATTAGATATGTTAGAGTAAGCAACTTGTTCATGCCTATGTTCACTAATTGTTAGTTTGTCTTTCATTCTATAGACATTTAGGCACAGTATAAATATATAATTCCTTTGTTCGTTTTTACATGCCATCTCTATTTGTGCATAATTTTAAACTGCAGTTATTTGCTTCTTCCCTTGCCACATCCATCAGACTATATTTTTGATTATGCATAAGTATTGCAAGCAAAAGTTAAAAAAAAGCAAAAGTATAAAATAAGTATGTTTCTTTCTCTGTTGGATGTTGTGGGTGAATGTGAGACTAGTTGTCATTCACTTTTGCTTTAGCAATTTACTTACAACAGGACCTTAACCAATATATGAGGCAAGTAGTATGAGGAAGAACAGCCCTTTTTGCAGGATGTATGAGCTCCCATGGAAAAGCTCCATAGTTGTTCATTTCTTTGTTTTGTTCCCTGTATCAAGGACACAAAGAGCACCAGCATTTTCCTGTTATTGTATGTGTGCACCATGGATCATTAAAAAGCCTGGTTTCTCCAAACATCTTCTATTGCAACATAGCCATATGTAAGGAGATATTGTACTCCCCGCTACACCCTCCCCTTCTCCACAAGGATGTATATTACATTTAGTTAAAACTTTGTTACAGCCAACATGCTAATATTTGTAAAGACAAGATCCCTGGTGTCCTAGGGCGATGGAAGACCCAACACCTGTTTTGCTATGTGTAGTTTTATGATGAAATGCAGGTATTCCCCAGGCAAGACAGCCATGGTAACCAACTTCAGAACCTGTCATACAGCTTGCTTCTACAAAGCTACAAGGCAGATATAGATTGAGAAGTCTGCATGACACATTTCCTTCTTCTCTCTTCCTTTTTAAATATTGCCTTGTGAAATATTCCTCATTATCATTTTTAATGTGACACAGAAGACAGCTCTCCATTTAAGTTGCCCGTTAGACTGATTAATAACTTATTTTTATTTTGCATTTGCTGTGTTTTTTATGCTGCCCAGGGGGCAAATTTTAATCAGTGCTTTTCGACAAGAAGTAACACAATTCATCGAACACAGTTTATGCCCCGAGATCAGAGAAGCAAGTTGAGATTTATTATACCCAAGGACAGCAGCTTTTTAACAAAGTGCATAAAGACAAACGTGTTCAATTAGGTTTTGTTTATATCAGCGCTTTGTCTGCAAATATATCCTACTTGCCTAAACGGATCACTGGAGTTGTCCATTTTAGTTTATTTTAAATGTGCAGGAGTATTAAAAAATGTACACTTCTGAAAATAAACTACAGTTCCTATTACAGAGTTTCTAGAAACCTTATTCAATGATGTGTATGTATTTTAAATAAATCAATCAATATTGCAAATTCCATATCCTATTGCATAAGCTATTGAAAAATAACTGCACCCAGTCTATGGGAGCATATCCTTTTGGCAAATATGAATTTCCATAAATATGTAGAGACCACCTTTTGAAAACCACTAGTTAAGAAGAGCATGGCCTTGTTAGAAGTCAACTCTTTGAACAAGTGATATTCACAAGCATTAATGTAATGACACACAAGTACCTCCGCTGTTAAACTGAAGAACCATGTTTTTAAACTGCAAAGGATAAAGACATGCCACTACAAAAATATATTTAATTAGCAGAGGATGGTTGTTTCTTTGCAGGTGAAATCACCCAAAAGATATACCCTCCCTTGAAATCTCCTAGTTTAAAACATGCACTCAGAGATTAAAAAACAAAAGTCTTATTTGAAAAATAACACATCTTCTTTACTCATAAAACATCTTGTATTAATTCACCATACAGGCACATTTCTTACTGAAGTTCAGTTATAGATAGAATATAGCTTTTTCTCTGTGTTGTGTACACAAGATATCATTCTTAATCAATAGTCCATTGTCCTTAATATATTTGTACTCACTGAAGTCCATAAAGCATACTGTATCCATTAAAGTCCAAACAGACTTGTCTATTGGAAGTCCAAACAGACACTTGCATGCATCCACCTTCTCAGAGGTCTGATGCAAGACTGCGCCAACTGAAGTCTAAACAGATACTTAACAATTGAAGTCCAAAATCCTATTGAATACAAAATGGAGTCCTGAGTCTGGACATGCTCAGTACAATCACATGTCTATAACCCCTCTCACACCAACGAGTCAAACTAGCAAATCAACATACACATAGAATACAGGTTAGCAAATATATACTGAACATTAACAAATAAATAGTGAGAGGCTTGAGAGGTTGCTATTTCCAACAATCAATCAATCATTGAATTAGATGTAAGATAATAATAAAATAATAATGCCACAGAAGAAAAAGCTGCTTATAGATTTATAAATTGATGGGGCCGGGCTGTGGCACAGGCTGGTGAGCAGCCTGCTGCAATAAATCACTCTGACCATGAGGTCATGAGTTCGAGGCCAGCCCGTGGCGGGGTGAGAACTCATCAATTTTTTTAAAAAATGCTCATTGCCGACCTAGCAACCCGAAAGATAGGTGCATCTATCAAGTAGAAAATAAGGTACTACTTATAAAGTGGGGAGGCAAATTTAACTAATTTACGACATTGGAATGAGGAAGTGCTGTCACAGTGGATGATGAAGCAGCTGCTCGCCCTGTGGCCAGAATCGAACATCCACTCAGGAGAAGGTTAAATTGCCTCTGTGTCTGTCTCTGTCTCGGTTCTATGTGTATATGGGCATTGAATGTTTGCCCTATATGTATATAATGTGATCCACCCTGAGTCCCCTTTGGGGTGAGAAGGGCAGAATATAAATACTGTAAATAAATAAATAAATAAATATAACGACCATTACTGTATGATGAGGCATTTTACCTATTTGTAACAAGAAAGGAATTTCCTCTTTGTTGTGATTATTTTATAAATCGGTGGTTGGCAACCTGGCCTCTAGCTATAACTGTGTTGGACCCAGTCAGCATGTTTGGGGATTATAGGAATTTTAGTACAGAAACAAATGGAAAACTGAAGTTGTTAAATCATCTGCCATTCTGGATGCATCTACACTAGGGTCGCTGTTTTGTGTCCCAGCTTTCGGTGTAGGCCCCAATCCATTTTTTGGGAGGCTCCCAAAATTGGGAGGGCAGATATCTGTTTTCTATTGTCCCATTATTTGGGGGGGGGGGGGGGCTTTCCACCCAGGCTACCCTTCCCAGTGCGTGCTTTTAGGAGGTTTCTTCTTGCCTGCTGTTTCTACTCTAGAGGAGGCGCTCAGATGCAGGTCCTGGCAGCCACGGGTACTCCTGCAAGGCACACACACACTCTCCTTGGAAAGAGAGAGTAGGTGTTGTGTGCAGACCCAGAGCGCCCGTGCCTGCCAGGACCTGCAGCCAAGTGCCTCTTACTCTGTGATGCCAAAAAGCAGACCAGGAGCCAGGAGCCGGGACCCGCTCCTGCTTGCTTTTGGTTCGAGCTGATTTCTATAGCAGGAGGGGCCTTCCTGTTCTGTGCTCCCAAACCAACGAAAGACACGAAAGAAATGAAGGGAATGGGAGAAACAAATTCTGCAACTCTAATCTACACTAAAGAATTAATGCAGTTTGACACTACTTTAACTGCCATGGCTCAATGCTGTGGAATCAGGGGAGTTTAACCTCCTCTGTCAAAAGACTGCTGGTGACTCACCAAACTACAAATACCATGATTTCACGCACTGAGTAATGGCAGTTAAAGTCATATCAAATTGCATTAATTCTATACTTTAGATGAACCTATTATCTGTAATCCATTCAATTAAATTCACTTTTTAAAAAATGTATGTAATGAATAATTGATAAACACTGCAAAACCTAAAATTAGGCATGGAAAGAGATTTAACACAAATATAAGTGGTAAGATAGCCCTATTCACAGACACCCATTGTTATAATAGGGATACAGCTTACACCTGTACAAAAGTAGAGACACAAACTCAAAAGTATTTGCTGTTGGAAATGGAAATGCCTCTCGCTATTATAGACTTCTGCTCACATGTTTGATTTCCTACCTCATTTTTATGTGGATGGTGTTTCTTATCACTGCCTGTGATGACGGAGAATTGCTAGCTAGGGCACTGGTCGTCCAAAAACCACTCAGAACCTTGCAGCCGTTTTGGTGTGACAACAGGATCGTTTTCCCATCTGAAGCTTAACTCTGATTCTCCATTCTTCATCTCTTTCGATATTACTCTCAGAATGTTGGTTGCTTTTTTCAGAGCTAAACCAAATAGCTTTTTACTCTCTCTCACGCACACACTCTACCTCCCTCCCTTGCCATTTTCAAAACCTCTGTTGAATCTTTTGGGTTCATGTTTGTTGTCCTGGAGAACAGCTTCTTCATTCACAACAGTTCATACAATCCTACGGTTGGTTGCTCATTACTGCGTCTGAGGTTTTTCATCAATCTAGATCCAAGTAAGCCTGTAACAAATTTCCTTTCACAAATCAGTGGGATTATGGAACTAGATGCTCATTGAAGACATCGTAATTGGAGAACGCTGGGTGAGGACTGAGGCGTTCCAGTTCAAATCCTCATTTGGCCATAAAGATTCAGTCAGAATAATATTGAGTCTACTTCACAGGGTGATTGTTAACAAAAAATTAGCATACCACTTTTAGCTCCTTGGAAGAAAGCTGGCATGAAAATATGAGTTCCCCATCATGAGCTATTTCAAAAATCACTACAGTATGATCCCTTTTCCATTGATTTGATATCTCTTCCTTGGAAGTGTATGTGGGCCTCTCTAGGTCCCCCAATATGGTCCTATGGTATGTTTCGATCCAAGTAGGGTTTGTTCATATAAGGTGTAAAGATAGAGAGGTCCTAAATACCCTAAAGTAGTGGTTCTCAACCTATGGGTCCTCAGATGTTTTGGCCTTCAACTCCCATAAATCTTAACAGATGGTAAACTAACTGGGATTTCTGAGAGTTTAGGTCAAAACACCTGGGAACACACAGATTGAGAACCAATGCCCTAAAGGCACCAGATCTTGTCTGATCTCAAAAGTCAAACATACCCAGTCTCAGTTAGGATTGTATAGGAGACTGCCAGTGAATATCAGGTTGGCCGTATTTCTGAAGCAGTAAATACCTCTGAGTATACCTTGTATACTCAGCTTGTATACTCAGCTCCAGCCAACCTAGCAGTTCGAAAACATGCCAATGTGAGTAGATCAATAGGTACCACTCCGGTGGGAAGGTAAAGGCGCTCCATGCAGTCATGCCGGCCACATGACCTTGGAGGTGTCTACGGACAACGCCGGCTCTTTGGCTTAGAAATGGAAATGATCACCAACCCCAAGACATGACTGGACTTAACGTCAGGGGAAACCTTTACCTTTTTATACCTTGTATAAGAAAACTATGAAATCCATATGACCACCATAAGTCAACAGCCATCTTGAAGGCATGCATTGCACATGCACACACAGGGATAGAGACACTAAAACAGCAATACCACAACAACAGCAGAATTAAAACTACAACACGGTGTCTATTAAAAATTCAGGAAGCTAGTGCTATATTCACCATTTCTAGAGTTTAATGTTTTGTAGTAAGAAGGTGCATCTACACTATAGTGTTGGGAGTACAGTAATTGCTTTGGGAAACAGTGATCGGGCATTTGGACATGGCCAGTCCAGCAGAGTTGATGGCGTAGGAGCATGGCTTCAATGCTGGTGGTCTTTGCTTCTTCCAGCACGCTTATATTTGTCTGCCTGTCTTCCCAAGAGATTTTTCGGAGGCAATGCAGATGGAATCATTCCAGGAGTTGAGTGTGACGAAACGTTGGTGGACAGTAGAAGGGATTTAAAGATGGGCTTAAAGCTAACCTTAAAAACCGTGGCATAAATACTAAGAACTGGGAAACCCTGGCCCTTGAGCACTCTAACTGGAGGTCAGCTGTGACCAGCAGTGCTGCGGAGTTCGAAGAGGCACGAATAGAGGGTGAAACGTGCCAAGAGGAAGGCCCCTGACTGGGACTGCCTTCCACCTGGAAACTGATGCCCTCACTGTGGAAGAACATGCAGGTCAAGAATAGAACTCAACAGTCACCTATGTATCCACCGCCATGACATTACACTTGGCGGGCCATCATACTCAAACAACAAGTAATTGCCTACTCACACTCTATAGAACTAATGCAATTTGACACCATTTTAGCTGCTTGATGCTATGGAATCGTGAGTTTTGTAATTTGGTGAGACACCAGCAGTCTTTAGCAGAGACGGCTACAAATGATTCCATAACATTGAGTCATGGCAGTTAAAGTGATAGGAGCCCTCAGTGGTACAGTGAGTTAAACCATTGTGCCTGCAGGACTGATGACTTGAAGGTTGGGTTGCTGACCTGAAAGTTGCTGGTTTGAATCCAACCCAGGGAAAGCGTGGATGAGCTCCCTCTGTCAGCTCAAGCTCCATGCAGGTTCATGAGAGAAGCCTCCCACAAGGATGGTAAAACATCAAAACATCTAGGCATCACCTGGGCAACGTCCTTGCAGAGAGCCTATTCTCTCAGACCAGAAGTGACTTGCACGAAAAAAAGTTAAAGTGATGTCAAACCATATTCATTCTGCAATGTAAAGGCATCCTGCATCAGAAGTGAAAAGGTGAGCTTGGGATAATAGTCAGGAATAGTTGGGAAATCATAGACCTGAACTAAATTTGGACATATACTTTGTGCTTCCACCATTAACTACCCTCCCAAAAGTTTGAATGTCATGAGTATCACTTTTCTTCGTGGTCCATTGATGGAATCCATATTTTGTTCACACGTCTACTCTAAATATTGTGATCTTTTTCTGCAATATAAAAAAATAATATCTTTCATTGTACTGTACATATACAAGTAGATTTAGGTTGTCACAAAAAGCTTTCAACATAAGAGAAACAGAAATGGTTGTTAATCACCATCTAGTGGCTTTCGAGGAAACTGCAATTTCGCGGAAAAGGGATCAATTTAAATTGGATTAGTGCTTATAATATTGCCATAATATATACTTTTTGTGTAATCTAGTCAGCAGGCAGTGGATGAAAAGGACTATGACTACACTTATAGAATCCAGTCTTTATAAAGGCAGAGATTAAAAGTACCAAAATTGAAGATCTTCTTGGGTCATTTTGAGAAACCATAGCCGGATTCTGTTGTGCTCAATCTACAGAAGGAGATGCCATCAGCAGAGAAAGCCGGATGAATTTATGGCATTTATATTCCCTGGGTGGTACTGATTAAATGATTTGGACCTTTCACATATCCATAAAATACAATCTGCAACATTCTAGCTTTCTGTTATCAGACTTTCTGCAAATGCTTGGGATTCTCACTGCTCAAAGCTCAGAGTAACCTTAAAATAATCTGACCACTTAACCCAAGACTCCCTATCCATACTGTCATGCCCAATCTAATGCCACATTCACTTCCAGATTAAGTGACATTCAATAGGTTGGCAGCCATTATAAGTCATTCATTGGTTAATGGGGGGGATACAACACGGAGCCTAACTGTCTGCAACTGTGTTGGGAAGCAGAAAGGGGAGGGCAGAAAACTTAGTTTGTTTCCCAAACAGAAACAGCTCTTGCAGGAAGCTAATTAAACTGTATGGCAAATACAGAAAGACTCCATTCATTAAAGTTATATAAAGGCCCCAACCCCAGACTCTTTTCTGTTTGGGACCAAAACACTCCCTAAAATAAAGCAACACTCAGTGAAGTGAACTGATGAACAATCTTGTTGACTTCAGAGAAGCTGGTTGCTGGACCTCCAACACTTTTGCAGAACTGGTCGGCAATGTCGTAAGAGTTTAGCATGGATCTCAGTGTAGAAAATGGTTTAAATGGCATGGGGCACAATATCCCTTTACTCTTGGGAGCCCTGTTTGTTTTGCTGTTCATTGCCCACTTGCTAAAAAGTACAGGTAAAGGTTTCCCTTTGACGTTAAGTCAAGTCGAGTCCAACTCTGGAGGTTGGTGCTCATCTCTATTTCTAAGCAAAAGAGCTGGCATTGTCTCTAGACGCCTCCTAGGTCATGTGGCTGGCATGACTGCATGGAGTGCCATTACCTTCCCGCCAAAGGTAATGATCTACTCACATTTGCATGTTTTTGAACTGCTAGGTTGGCAGAAGCTGAGGCTAACTATAGGAGTTCACCCCATCCCGCAGATTCG
Organism: Anolis carolinensis; assembly: GCF_035594765.1. NCBI lineage: Eukaryota > Metazoa > Chordata > Lepidosauria > Squamata > Anolidae > Anolis > Anolis carolinensis. The sequence goes on along the minus strand of NC_085843.1, from coordinate 158,412,188 downwards.
AACTGCCGACCTTTTGGTCAGCAAGTTCTGCAGCTTAGTGGTTGAATCCACTGTGCCACTGCGCCCCCCGCTCACTTGCTAGTATATCATTTATCACACTGTTTTGGCTATTCATGTGTCTTCAGGGCTGACCAAACATGGTATGCTATGTGAGACAAGGAACCGATGAGTGTATGTCCTACATTCCTCATACTGGGATCATAGAATCATAAAGTTGGAAGAG